>NC_138184.1:38226829-38916829 GCF_964194105.1 Spermophilus citellus
CTATTTTTTAAATCTCCACAGCACAGACTATGAAGCAAAAAAGAATCTAAAATTTATCTAAATCTAAAGAGTGACCCAGAGGGCTGAGGTAGTGATGCATTGGTAGAGCACTTGCCTGGCACGTGTGAGGCACTGGGTTCTATCCTCAGCACCATATAAAAATACAGAAATAAAAATGAAGGTATTGTGTTAAAAAAACAAACAAAAAACAGTGATCCAGAATATTTTACATAAATCAGGCTTTCTATTGCTCCTTCGTATGTTTGTACACAGTGAATACCCAGAATATTGGCACATTCAAATTGTTCATCTTTACCAAAATTAATTTCAAAGTCAAATATAAATTACATATTTTTTAATTTTTTTTTATTATTGATATTGTTTCCCTTTGAGCAAATAATCATGTTATTTCTTCAATGAAATTTTGTCCCCTTAAGAATTTTGAATGAGTTGGACACAGTGGTACATGCCCATAATCCCAGAAATCTGGGAATCTGAGGCAGGAGGGTCCCAAATTCAAGGCCAGCCTAAGCAATTTAGCAAGATGCTGTCTCAAAAGAGAAAATAAAAAATATCTGGGGATATAGCTCAGTGGTAGAGTACTCCTGGGTTCAAAAAAAAAAAAAAAAAAAAGACACGTAAACTTTCTATAATGGGTAAATAAAAAAATTTTTCTCAGGGCCTTTTTCCTAGTTGTTAATTAGCTCAAGGAAGGGGGGACACACAAGAAACTGGTACTTCATTAAGGAAAATGACTGTTCTGCAAAAAATGATATAATTTAAGAAATAAAATCAATGCAACTCACAAACCTTGTGGCAACAGATTACTATAATATGTTGAAGAAGCTAGGTGCCATATGCACACCTGTAATGCCAGCAACTTGGGAAGCTGAGGCAAGAGGATCCCAAGTTTGAGGACAGCCTCAGCAACTGAGACCCTGTCTCAAAAAAAAAAAATAATAATGATAATATTAATAAAAAGAAAGGCTAGGGATGTGACTCGGTGGTTAAGTACCTATGAGTTCAATTCCTGGTACAAAAAAAAAAAATACACTGAAGTTACTTAACAATGGCACAACAATTTGTGTTGTTAAGTCATTTTCTATAGCATAACAGAAGTTTTAGTGCCCGAAGTTTCAAATACACACCCCAGAATGATTACATCACTACTCGTTAGCCTTATCACCTGTGTTCACAACTCTGCAGCCAAATATCACAATTATCTCTACTAAAAACCATGGAAAAATTATTACTTGAGAAAATCAACCAAATCATGAAAACTAGAAAGCATTCTCTCTACAGTCATAGCATACAGATTTGAGGCTTCACAGAGCACTGAGAAATCTTTCAGGTATCATGAGTAACCAAGCAGGAACTGGTGGGGGTCAGGCAAGCTACCCCCCCTGACTGCTGCTGAGCTGCCCAGCTCTCCTAATTTCCCTGCTGTCTCATTTGCTGTTCCTGCTCTGAAGAGGTAGAAGGCCAAGCTTTTAATGCTTCCTTACTGCCAGACTTTGGCTGCCTTCACTTTAGGTGGACAGCCAGGAAATTGCTTTTGTTGGCCTGGAACACTACATATGCATTACTAAGCATTCACACATTTGTCCAACCATCATGTTAAGATATGCTAAGGAGTGCCACACTGGGTGAGACAAATTTTTGGGAGCATGAATTCAATTTTCGTAAAATTTGTAGATATATTACACATACAGCCATAAATATAGTAACTCCTACATGAAGATGTGTCAGTAAAACCGTTCATAACACAAAAAAATTTACAAAGTATCTACATAATCTATTATCATGAATTAAAAAATTTATGTGAGGTACTCTTCAAATATAAGCCAAATGTGATGGTACATCCTCCTCTATTTAAAGCTCTCCCATGGCTTTCTAATAAAACTGAAAATATGACCCCTGCCTACCTCATCTCCTGTACTCTTATTCTATGCCCAGCCACACTGGCCTTCCCCATTCAGCACCTTTCTATTTGTTTTCATTTGGCCTAACATGCCCTTCTCATGGTTGGGTCATTGTCATAAATCAAGGCCATCTACCCCACAGTGACAGTCACCAATGTCCCAAACTGCCTAGTCATGCCCTATGCCATCACTCCATTTTAATTTCTCAGGACTATTATCTAAAGTTACCTTTGCACATTTGTTTCCTTTAACTTTTTTTTTTTTTTTTTTTTTTTTTGCAGTGCTGGGTACAGAAGCCAGTTCCTTGTGCATGCTAAGCAGGCACTCTACTTCTCCCATCCCTATAGCTGTATCTTAAATCAAAGGGCCACACAATAGAGTAAGTCAGGGCAGAACAGATCAAAATATTGGCAGTGTTGTCACCGATTTGTATTACTCAGGTCACAGTGAAACATGTGTGGGGGGGTGAGATGGGGGGGGGGTGAGATGGGGGGGGCAGGTAGAAAACTGCCCTGGCCCACCCCAGCTGAGTCACTGACAACCATGCCAAGGCTCAATGTGCTCATAAAACTAGTAATGAGGCTTAAGTGAAACAAACAAAAATCTGGTGTTAGTACAGACAATTCTCATGATGCAAATTATGTGTTATTTGGTATGTTATATATATTTTAAAAACTCATCTAAAGAATAAAATTACTAATCCTTCTGGGCTTGGTACTATTACCTGTTGGGGAACAAATAATACCTTCGAAGTTTAGGCTCTTGAGAATTCATATACAGTCTGGGAACACAAAATTTTATTGCTCCTCAAAAACTCAAGTGTCAGGCTGGGGCTGTAGCTTAGTGGCAGAGTACTTGTCTAGCTTGGGTGAGGGCTGGGTCTGAACCACATAAAAATGAATAAAATAAAGGCATGCTGTCCATCAACAATTACCAAAAAAAAAAAAAAAAAAAAAAACTCTAGTGTAACAAACCAGCTCAAATGAATATGTCCATAGGAAATTTCTAAGAAAACTGGTCAGCCATTTTTTTCTTAAAGAAGAGGAAGGGGAAGAAGCATATCAGGTTGAAAGAAAGCCAGAAATACACAACAGAACTAACTAATATTTCAAGCAGAAAAGAAAATGCAAATGAGGTCTGTAGTGATGGTATTAGGTATGCTGAGACCTGTCTCAGGCCATCAAACAGCAAGATAGTATTTCTTTTTATGAATGAATGTTATCATCCTCAAACCTAGTGCTCCTTTAGAGGGATTAGAGTGTATCAGAGAAGCTTCAGGATTAAAGACAACTATACACCACAAGGAATCTCCAAATTATGTACAACCACAAGACTGGGATCCCAGTTAGAAATAAGATATGCTCCATGTTTGTATAAATATGTCAAAATACACTCTATTGTCATATATATCTAAAAAGAACAAATTAAAAAAAGAGACAATTGCTGGGAGTGAGGTGGGGGTTCTTACTATTAGGCTGAGACGTTTACACCTTTGGAAAGCAATGGAAGTTGGATTATATATAACAAACCACTATAGAAAGGTTTTAAGAGTGGCTCTGGAAAGATAAATAAATAAAAGAAAAAGTACAACACTCTATGAGTTACCTGGATAAAAAAATGAATAAAATTACTGTTAAATTTCTTTGTGCTAAGTGACCACTTTAAAGAACGTGTTTCTTCACAAACTCATTATCAATACACAGCTCACCAAGAGGTCACAGAGAAACATAAAAGGGGAGCACTCTGTCCTTCCTAGCCAGAAAATCTGGGCTCCAAGATCTTCAGAGCTTTTTGCTTTTTTTCCAATCATGTATTTTAATTCACAGGTACTCCAAACAGAATTTCCTCCCCATTTATATAAATATGAATCATTAACAGTAAAACTCACAGAAATCCCTGTATCTAATACATAGAATCCAGTGGTATGGATAGACAGGATTAAAAGCAACTTCAAATTTTAGTTCTCACAAAAACTGTGTTCAACATGTCATTTTTTTAGGACTGGCCCATATCAACTGACAATATTTACTTTTTTTAAGTGAGACATCTCAGGATCCTAAGCTGCAAAGAAGAAATGTCTTCTGGGGGTCTACCATTCTCACTGAGGAGTGAAGTTAAGCAATCAAGACTTTGACAGAGAGGGTTATTCGGAAAAAGATCCAGGAACAAAGCAGTCTCATTTACCAGTAAGTAGTAGCTATACAGCCAGTCTATGCACACAGACTATAACCACTTAACATACATTTATTTTGAAATATTTACTTAGGTGATAAATGTTTTCTTTTAGGGTGTTTTATATATACACCAATTCAGTGATCTTTTATTTAGAATAAATGTGTTCTAGTAAAGATTCCCAAGAAATAAATTTTTATAATGCCAATTCCAGTAAATTATCTTAAAAAACTGAGATGTATTCTCACAGAAGTGGAAAGGTTATAAGTGGGAGAAATTTAAATTATTTGTGAAGCAAAACTGCTTGTGATTCTATGTGCTATTTTTTTTTTGTTTTCCTATGTCAGTATCTAATTTGTTAGTGATCCCAATTACTCTTGGAATAGAAGAATAACTCCTAATCCTACAAATTTCTGAATTCTACCTTCAATTATTCAGATTAAGCAGGATGAACAGTACCTGGCCTAATCCAAAACAAATTGATGACCCAATTAGTAGACAGTTAGATAGATGATGCTTATAAGGTGTTTTAAGAGTTCTAGATATGGGGCTGGGGATGTGGCTCAGGTGGTAGCGCGCTCGCCTGGCATTCGTGCGGCCCGGGTTGGATCCTCAGCACCACATACCAACAAAGATGTTGTGTCCGCTGAAAACTAAAAAATAAATATTAAAAAAAAAAGTTCTAGATATATCCAATACAAAGCATTCACACAAAAGTCAATCCGTCAATCCTAAAAGAATGAAAAAAAACTGAATATGAATAACTTATTCTCTTTATTTTAAAATTCAATAACTTTGTTTATTTTTTTAATGTGGTGCTGAGGATTCAACCCAGTGCCTCACATATGCTAGGTGAGTGCTCTACCACTGAGCCACAACCCCAGCCCCATAACTTACTGTTTGCTAAAAGTAAACACAAGCACCCACTCATTTTGGTACATTCTTTTTTTTTTTTTTTTTTTTTTTTTTTTTTGAGAGAGAGAGAGGGAGGAGAGAAAGAATTTTTTTAATATTTATTTTTTTTTAGTTTTCGGCGGACACAACATCTTTGTATGTGGTGCTGAGGATCGAACCCGGGCCGCACGCATGCCAGGCGAGCGCGCTACCGCTTGAGCCACATCCCCAGCCCTTGGTACATTCTTAAGTTTGAATAGAATACAAAAGTTGAATGTAAATCAAAGCATATAAAACATTTTTAAGGATGGAAAAATTTATAGATTTTCTAATTCATGTACTGCTGGCTATTTTCAAACTAGAAATTCTTCAAGATATATATGACCCAACACTATTTATAATATCTATACTACAATGTCAGTTATAACGATCACAAAGGGCTTGGATCTCATAAAATGTTAGCTTTTCTTTGGTAAGGGAGAAGGAAACAATCAAAAAAGATTTTGAGAATCCACAAAAATGACACACCCTGTCCCCAGAAAGAAAATATATATAATATTAAGAAATTCTTTCCTCAAGAGTATTAATGAGTCAGGTTCAGTGACACATGCCTGGGATCCCAGTGACTGGGGAGGCCAACGCAAGAGGATTACAAGTTTGAGCCCAGCCTCAGCAACTTAGGTCCTGTGGATAAAATAAAAAATAAAAAGGGCTGGGGGTATGAAAGAATACCCTGGGTTCAATCCCAGTAGCCAAAAAAAAAGTATTAATGAGATAATACCCAATCTCCTTTACAGAAAAATACAACGAAATATTCTAACCATGAAGAGTAACACCAATAACATCTTTTTCTTAAAAATCATTCCCTCCTTTTAGTCATCTCTAAATTAGAGGTCTGTCATCCCTAAATTAGGTCTGTCATGCAAAGGTCAGTAACAAACTTTCAGATGTAAAATGCAATGGCTATTTGCTGGTCTTCGGTCTCACAGCCTCACTTCAAATTTGATAATTGCTCTTACCCCAAAACACTTTCCACTGACTGCCTTCTAACACCACACTCTTGATTTTCCTTCTCTAACTCTACCTTTGTTGGGTTCCCCTAATAAAAACCTCTAAATGCTAGGTGCCTAAGCCTCCATCTGAGACATCTTGTGTTTCCAAGTGAGCTACATTCCCCAGCCATTCAAGATTCTCCACCCAGTAAGGTCTCCTGAATGTTATCAACATCAAAATATCCCTCTGCAATTCAATTACCTATATCAACTTCTATCTGACACTTCATCTTGGTGCCTAATGGCAATCCATGTCTGAAAAGGAGTCATTTCCACCTTACCTTCCTCCTAACACACTCTATTTCATGGGTTTCCCAACCAATAAAACATCACCATCTTCTTGCCAATAGCAAACCCCACAAACCTAGGGACACTCCTGCTCCTTTCCCATAACTCCTATATGTAATTCATCAACACCTGAACAGGTCACAGTGTTCTAATCCCATCTCCACGGCCACCACCTTAATCCTAGCAACCACTACCAATTAATCTTAAAGATAGCAGAGGTCTCCCTTCTCCCATTAGTGCCATATTCCTAGCTATTTTCTATAAGCAGGGAGGGGGGTAAAGCCTTTTAAGTCACTGCAGAGATAATGTCACTTCCTAGCTTCAAATCTTCAATGGCTTCTGACTGTTCTTCAAATAAAATCCCAACTCTTTACCATAGTTTATATAATCTGCATCACTTGGCTCCCTCACACCTCAGGGCCTCTGTGTTTATGTTTCCCTCTGTCTGGGAGGTTCTTCCTGGACTTTGCACAAGGCATTTCCTTTCTTCTCATCTTTCAGGTCTTTGCTTAAATGTCTTCTTAAGGCTTTTCCAGGTAACCTCCTTGCACTCCCCAATTATTCTCTATCACTGTGTTCCATTAGTTCTTTCCTACTCTTCAAATTTGTACTGATCCTTTTAATTGGTTGTTGCCTATAGTTCCTACTAAAATTCAAGTTTCACAAGCCAGAGGCTAGCTTTGTTTTTAGTCACCTATACAGCAACCCCTAGCACACAAACACTCTATTATTTTAGATGACTAGGATCTTATCTACTTATGCTGCTGTCACTTTTTGATAGCCCTGCTTCCTGATCATAATTCTAACTTTTTGAGTTGCTTCATATCTAAAACTTTTCTCCAAGAAAGATCACCCCAACCTCCTCTACTGCTATTTGAAAAATGTGTTTTAGTGTCTCTATAGAATTTACTAGGGGTCTATCCACATCAATTTTCCATCTATCAATTAAAATAGATGTAAATGCCCAAGGTCCTAAAAGTACATATAATGATCATTGTTTTAACACTAGAAGACCCTCCTGAGAGCTCTCCATTGACTATTACTATTATTTAAAATGTAGTACTGACACAGGTCCATTGAGACACCTCAGAGGTGACAACCTGTGGCAAATCTGCTTTTGAATGCTATGTAAGAGAATACCAGTTCCTTTACTTTGGCCTGCTATTTCACTTTGTCACATTCATTCAGGTCAGCACATTCTTTGAAAAGCAGACAGAATTTCGTTTTTAAACAACTCTGTTAAAGTATGAGCGAACAGTATGTATGCCTCCCCGAGTAGCAAAACCTAGTAACAACTTTAAATTATTCTCTTCATATGAAAATCTCTAGTACTGCAGGACTTTCCCAGCTGGAATGGGACATTACCTTGGCATCCCAAAGATTTATCTATGTGGTGTGGCATACATTCTGGAAGGCAATCCATGATCACTTGCACGTGTGTTTCAAGAAAAGAGTCATTAGCATACAGCCGTTCCTTGGTTCCTGGGTTCCGGTTCTCAAGCAGGGGCTTTGATGAGCTTTTAGCCTACAGAGTAGGAGGTTTCCCAGAGGATTAGAAGCATATTCTGACACCAGTTACTAGGTCTTTTGTTTCACTTCAGAGTGTGGCTGCATAAGAGAGGCTGAGTAAGAATGGGCTTATTATGAAACCCTGTTTCACTTCACTGGTGATAGGGAATGTGTCAGATGTCTCAAGCCGGTGCCAGCATCTCTAACATAACCAACTATCTGGGATAGCTTTAGGATTTGGGGGAACATCTCTGGAAACCCAACTTACTTAGTACCCCTACATCCATGCTCACTTGTGGGCAAACAGTAACCTTATAAAGCCAAAATATGTGAATCAGAGCTATTATATTTTCTTTAAGACCTAAATTAGGTTTCTGTGTTTTTGTGTTTTAATTTAACAAATATGTACTTTACTCTTCCTTGGACACTGTAGAGATGCAAAAATAATAACCCCTGTTCTTAAGCAACTTAAAAGTTCCCTGGGAGAGAACAAACTGGAGACAGGAGCTGGAGTTGTAGTTCAGTTGTAAAGCATTTCTTCAAACCCATGAAGCACTGGGTTCAATTCTCAACACCACATAAAAATAAACAGATAAAAATAAGAATTGTGTCCAACTACAGCTAAAAAAAAAAAAAAAATTTAAAAATAAAAAACTGGAGACAGATGCTGCTGCTTCAAATTCTACATGAGCTGGAGTGCTACCAAGCACCAAAAAGGCTTCTAATCTGGTAGGAAACTGTCACTTCATCAGAATTCCAGGAAACCATCCCTTCTCAGCATCCACTCTCCACTTAAGGCCTCTGTTGCATACTTTACCATCTTCTCTAATTGTGTTTACAACACTGTGTCACCTTTGCTTGCAATTTCATCCCTTTCCTGTTTGCTTCTTTCTTTCAGCCCACAAAGCATACTCATAAATTTTTATATTTTAAAGCCCTTGGAGAAAATTTCCTTGACCTCCCCTAGACTTTTGCAAACCTCCGCTCATCTTCTTCCTTCTTCTTTGCTGCTGCTTTCTCCCAGTTCTCTCTGTTTACCAATGCTGCATTTGTAGACATCTCTCAGAACACAATTCTTAACTCTCCTATTCCCCTTGGTAACCTTATGTACTTTACCATCACCAAAACTTTCAAGTCAAATGTGGACTTCCAAAGCCAGCTCCACTTAGCACCACTGTCAGGCTATCTCAGGTTACATGTGTGAAAACTTAAACACACAGAAGCATCATGATGCCTGCAGCTTACTTTCATGTGATATCTCAAACAGAAACAATGCATACATGGTAAATTTTTAACACCTGATTAGTCAAGGTGAAGGGTGGGTACTTGCTGTATTATTCTTCTGCAGCTCTGAAAACTTTCAAACTAAAAACGTTTTGATAAACATGTAAGGTCTGAATCAAAGTCAGAAATCACTGTCCTTGCCTTTTAGGGGATTTATAATCTACTTGTCTAATCTCATCTAAAAGTGGGTAGATCTGAGAGTTCCACAACTGATTAATAATAAATCAAATATATAATCAAATTGCAAATATTTAATAATGGCCTACTAACTGTAACATGCTAACAAAAATTGTGTATGATCAACAAAGCAAATAATTAAACTATTTTAACCTTGGAGAGAGGACCTCTGCCTCCCCCAAGTCAGTTCATTTTTCTGCCTTATCTATTTGTATTAATGATGGCACCAGCATCTTCCCCAGTACCCAAAGGGACCGTGAATTCCTTTTAAGCTCTCCATATCTAAATCAGTAGCCAAGTTCCTTGGATTCTACTGCTGCCTTCTATTCTCCACTTTAAAGGCCACCATCTGCAACTCTGACCTACCACAGACTACTGAAGCAATCTCCAAGTCTCCTGCTTCCCACTCAGATCTACTCAATCCTTGTTTGTCTCTATCCAGATGCTCAGCTCTAAATGAATTACGGCTCCTACTTAAAAGAATGATACTACTCCCTCAGTCTTTATAAAATGAAATTCAAAGCCTTAGCCCATAGTGAGAAACACCAAGATTGCTCTCTATTTCATCCTCCCACTTGTTTCTTACTATCCAAAGCTTTATTCCCTCCCGTGCAAGAGTGCCCTCTCTCTGCCATCTCTGCTTACATGTTTCCTCCACCAAGGAGACCCCTTATTCTTCACCCTATTTCTCATGTCCTCTGTGAAGCCTTCTCAGATTACTAAGTGCCCCAGGTCAAAGTTAGCTCTCATTCCACTGAACCTTTATAACATGTCAGTTTCATCTATTACTTTGATACTGTTTCCCCAGTCTCTATAAAATGAAATTCAAAGACAATATTCAATATTTCCAAGTACTATTCAAAATCCGTGTATGCCTTTCTTACCACCGGTACAGATTATGAACTTCTCGTACAGATTATGAACTCCTCGAGGGCAGTGCCTTTTCATGTAGAACAGGCACTCAAGGTTTGCTACAGGATTTAACATCAGCATAGCATGCTTTACAAGAATCTACAAAGACTGGTATCTTCTAAGTTATAAGAATTTTCCTCAAAATACTACTTTAACAGTGATAGTTTTTATTCACACATGCACCTCATAAAATTTTCCTTTTTCATCATGTTTAAGTGTACAATTCTGTGGAATTAATTACATTCACAATATTGTACAATAACTGCCACTATTTCCATAATTTCCACCACACTATACAGAAACTCTGTACCCATTAGAAATAACTCCTATTCTCTCCTCCAAATAGCCCCTGGAAACCTCTAATCTACTTTCTGTTCCTCAGGGTTTGCCTATTTTAGGTATTTCATATAAGTGGAATCATACTCTGTCCTTTTGCATCCAGCTCATTTCACTTAGTGTAACATTTTCGAGGTTCATACACATTGTTACCATGTATCAGAAATTAGTTCCTTTTCATGGCTGAATATTCCACTGTATACACATATGACATCTCATTTATCCACCTCAATGATATGAGTTATTTCCACTTTCTGGCCATTATGAATAATGCTGCTGTGATTACTGACATATATTTATCTGTTTTGAGTCCATTTTCAATTAACATGGGTACAGAAGTTAAAATGCTGAGTGATATGGTAATTCTGTTGAGCTACTTTGTGTGTATGTGTGTGTGTGTGTGTGTGAGAGAGAGAGAGAGAGAGAGAGAGAGAGAGAGAGAGGGGTAGAGAGATACACACACAACTGGAGATTGAATTCAGGGCCTCACACATGCAAGCAAGCACTCTACCACTGAGCTACATCTCCAATCCTTTTACTTTATTTATTACTAAAGATTGAAGCCAAAGGAGCTTAACCAAAGGAACTTAACCAGAGTCGCATCCTGAGTCCTTTCTATTTTTTATTTTGAGACAGGGTCTCACTAAATTGCTCAGGGCCTCGATAAGTTGCTGAAGCTGGTAACTTGTCATACTCCTGCCTCAGCCTCCTGAGTCAGTGGAATTATAAGCATGTACCACTATGCCCAGCCTTTTATTTTGAGACAGGGTCTCCTTAAAATTTCCAGGGTGACCCCCCCCCTTGCAATTTTCCTGCCTCAACCTCCCCAGGAGCTGGGATTACAGGTGAGCACAACAGCAACAGTAGGGTTTTATAATTCAGATACAGCTTTTTGGTAAACACAACAGCCACAAGAGTTACCTACTCATTTGGAAAACTATTCACTTCTGGACAGGTTTCCTTCCAACCCTCTCAGGCCCCAGATGATGATCTAATTTCAGGAGCTTAACCCTTGTTTGGGTGCTAACTTGACTGTGTTGCCATTCCAGTCTCCTGGTTCTCACTATTTTCAACATTGCTTTTACATATGTAAAGATACACACATTGCAATAGTAACACCAAGTGAAAAGTTATGAAACTAACCATTGTTCAGATGTTTAAGTCATATTTTCATCCTTAAAACATTTATCAACATTAGACAAAGGCATTAAAAGGATGTTTTTCAGCACATACATGGATTTTTGAAAAGGATGACTTTGTTAATCCCACTCTTACACTCAAACAACCATTTAAAACATGCTGAACTTGGACAACCATTTAAGACTGTATTATTGCAAGAAACAGACTTCTTTTCATTCCCAAAGTAAGCAGCCTCTCACTATCATTACCACCAATTATAGATTTTGTTAAATGAGAAAAATACAAGTATATAAATTCAAATAAACTATGTGGAAAACAATGCACAAAGTGCAAATCTGAAGCATCTCTGCAAAGAGCAGAACAGAAGATGTCATGGAGATCTTTCACTATTTAATAAATAAACTTGCACATTTGAATTTTTCAAAAATACACGTTCTTATACGATTGTGTAATGGTTTTAAATTAAATGTATTTACAATACATATTGAATAAATTTTATGATAAAAAAGGCAATGTTAGCTAAAAAGATGAACTATCAAAAAGAGGCTAGCTGGGATCCGTAGTGCATATCTATAATCCCAGCGGCTCAGGAAGCTGAGGCAGAAGGATTCTGAGTTAAAAGCCATCTTCAGCAATATAATGAGGCCAACTAAGCAACTCAGTGAGACCCTGTCTCTAAATAAAATACAAAATAGGGATGGGGATGTTGATCAGTGGTTGAGTGCCTCCAAGTTCGATCCCTGGTACCCCCACCTCAATAAAAGCTCAACAGGCAATTCTAATATCACCATATCACATACAGAAAACGTCAATCTCAACTGAACTTTACAGCAACTGAACATTTATAAGCCCGGCAAGCCAAGTATTTTAGACCATTCTAATAGATGAGGAAAAAGAGGCTGAGAAAATTTAGTAGCTTTTTAGACAAATGCACTGATTTTTTTTTAAGATGTTCTTCTCTTTCACCTTTAAATCATATGATTTACAGCTGAACACAGGCAGTGCATGCTCATAATCCCAACTACTCAGGAGGGGAAAACAGGAAGATTACAAATTCAAGGACAGCCTTGGCAACTTAATGAGACCCTGTCTCAGAATTTAAAAATGTAGCTCAGATAGAGCACCCCGTGGTTCAATCCCCAATACACACACACACACACACACACACACACACACACACACACACAGTAAATATGATTTAGTTGTAAAACTTTAAAACCAAATGTATGTAATTACATAATACAGTTATCCAAGAAAAACAAAAAGCACTGAGTTCAGGAAAAAGAAAACTACTGGTCAAAATATAATGAATTAAATAAAAGGAAATTTCTGTTTATTATCTTCTCCCCATGACTGAAATGTTTAATGATTTCTCAAAGACAGTTTATCTTAAAATAGCAGCCAACCAAAATCTCAGTTTTTAGGTTTCAAGTCACTATATGAGAAGGTTGTTCACAATATAAATGTGTCCATTAAAAAAAATCTGAAGTTTAAAGGACTTAGACAAAATATGCCGATCACAATGGGTGGACATACCATCTACGTTTAAGTCTAAGGGCTAGTTATACAGCTGTAACTAGTCAATTTAGCAAAGTTTCAGCTGTGGGCTATAAATAACAGCTGCAAAACTGACTAGTGGCCCAGAGTTCACCAGCTATTTAAAAGGCATAATTTTACAATCCAAGATAGGACAAGCGATAGGGAGTCATTACAGCAGTCAAGACAATATTTTTTTCCTAAAAGAACTGAGCTAAACGATAGAGAAAAAAGCCTTTCCAAATGCACAGTAAGTTGAAAGACACTGAATACCCACTGAAGGAAGTAAGTTCTGGAAAAGGTTAAAATGTATCTGAGATACATTAATTGAAAGCCAGGTATTTAGCTCTTTCTAAATATAATTTATGGTTGACGAAATCACAATTCAATAGGAACCAAACTATTTAGCTTTCATGCTGAGGGTTGCTTTGAGAAAAAATACTTTTTAAAATGTGTGCATTTAAAATTATTAAATTCATACATTTTAACTGGAAGCTAACTTTAAAAATTATCCCCAAACTGAATCATTCCTTTTCATCTCCACATTAAACAATTGCATCCTCTAAGATACAAGAACAAAGCATAAAACCAAACACACGTAAGAGACCTGAATATCGGGACTACTAACATTAAAACCATAACACTAGTAAAGGCAACTGAAAGTTAAAAAACAAACTGGGGGGTGGGGTACAGGTTACTGAATCCAGGGATATTCTACCACTAAACTGCATCCCCAGCATTTCTTAGTTATTTTGAAACAGGGTCTTGCTAAATTGCCCCAGCTGGCTTTCAACTTGCAATTTTCCTGCCTCAGCCTCTCAAATCATTGGGATTACAGCCATGTGCCACTGAACTTGGCTTAAAAGTAGAAATTTTAATTCATATTACTTAAAATTTTAATTCGTATTACTTAAAGGATCCCACTGAAAGATGTCTTGAGAAAATAAAGCAGTCACTATTTGAAAAGGACAACACAATAGACATTCTCTTGCAAAATAAAGATGACTGGTATTTTCTCTGAATTTACATATTTTTCTCCAAATCTTTAAGTGCACTGAGATTTGTCTGCCCACTATCAATCAACCAACAGCTATGCAGCTTACAGCTTCTCCAGACATCAGCACAGGTAATGCCCAGTTTCACCTTAAAATAGGTGGATATGGATATTCCAAAGATAAAAAGTTCTACATGCCACAGAAACATAAATCTCTCATACATGAACTCAACTGAAATAATGCAAAACTGAAATGTACTTACCCTATTTTTAAAATGATTCCTACCATCAAAATCTTCAAGTTGTTTATAATTTAAAATTCGTCGGCACTTATTCATAAGAAAGCCATTACATGTTCTAATAAAATATTAGTTTTGAAACTATGCTTTTAAAACTTTATAATCCCATCAGCTTGAGCTGTGTGAACATGAGACATGATATAAAACAGGAGCAATAACTACAAAATACAGATCTACCAGAGAAATGTCCACAGACTCCACACAATCAATCACAGGAAGCAGTGTACTTCCATTTGAACACCAGTTTCTCTATCTCCAGTTTCTCAACATATTGAAAAGATCTTTGTGTGTGTGTGTGTGTGTGTGTGTGTGTGTGTGTGTGTGTGTGTAGTGCTAGGGATTGAACCCAGGGCCCTGTGCATGGGAGGCAAGCACTTTGCCAACGGAGCTATATCCCCAGCCCCCTGAAAAGATTCTTATTGGCCATAAAAGAAATCCTCAAGAACAACAAAGTGATTCAGTTTTGAACTAAAGAGCATTTCAAACTAAAAATGACTTTTCTCACAGAACAGGACAAAAATTCAATAAACATCTCACACCTGGTCAACATTAAGAAAAAATGCATCCAAATTGTGTATATGATGGTGCATGCCAATAACCCAAGATACTCCATAGGCTAGGCAAGGGGATCACAAACTGGAGGCCAGTTGGGGCAACTTGGTGAGACCTTGTTTCAAATTTAAAAAAGGGGGTTGGGAAATATAGCTCAGTGGTCAAGTGCCTGGGCTCAAACCCAGTTCAGGTAGGGGAAAAAGTATCCTATAAAATAGAAATACTAAAGTTTGCATTTAATCCAGTAATCACAGTTTAGAAAGTTCAATGTTAATAAGCAAAATAGTGCATTTAGTTTTCTTTTTTTTTTAATTTTTTTTAGTTATAGGTGGGCAAAATATCTTTATTTTATTATTTTATTTTTATGTGGTGCTGAGGATGGAACCCAATGCCTCACGCATGCTAGGCGAGCGCTCTACCACTGAGCCCTGCGTTTAGTTTTCAACCTGAATACTCCCACATATTCATCTTAAATTCTGCATATGGCCAATGAATATTTTGCCAGTAACTTGTACTCCTACGTCCAAGTTAGAACATTAATGAAATCTGACATCCCATTCCATTGCTAATCCCAAGAACTGGGAACATGGTAAATGCTATACTTCATTATTTTTTCCTTTTCTTTTTTTTAATTGATTAAAAAAAATAATGACAGCAGAATGCATTACAAATCTTATTATGTATACAGCACAACTTTTCACATCTCTGATTATATATAAAATATGTTGACACCAATTTGTGTCTTCATACATGTACTTTGGATGATGATGTCTATAACATTCCACCACTATACTTCATTTTTGAACTACGGGAGTTATAGGATCTAAGAATGATTCTGCATGAAATACACAGTCCTATTACAGAGTCCTAAGTCTTTCCTTGCACCTTGACTTAACAGTAGCAAATGGCTATTCTAAGTTAAGTGACCAACACACCCTTTGAAAACTGGTTTCAAATTGTTTTGAAACTGAAACACACACAACACACACACATATATATATATGAACTGAATAAACATTATCAAGGGAAAACACCACCTTGTAGGAATTTAAGTCTATAATTACAAACAAAATCCTTTTATCAAAGCCACAAATTATTTCCTGAGGTGTTCTGCCAAAAGTTCAACACAAAATAAGTTTGAGGATCCAGTGTCTTAACTCTATACTTTATATTGGCTTCATAGCCTTGAATAAGAGATTACTGTAGCAACACAAGTTTTCTAAACCAAAATGTACCTCAGCAACTGAAGTGTTTTGCATCATCTTTAAAAAACATATAAAAATCCCTTAGGCATAGAAAGGTACACCTTTAAATTTACTTTGCAGTTTTGTTTCATGTATGTAAAAGTGTCTACTACAAATAAATCCATTACTTGGCTTCTACAAAGTACCGAGATAGTCAAAGTTTCATCAAAGACATTACACTCTGGTTAATACATTTCAGCATACTTGATGCTAGCGCCAAAACAAGGAATTAACCAAAGTAAAGCAAAAATCTACAATATTACAAAGAAAAATCCAAGACAGAGATTAGAAGAATTTTAAAAAGAAAATAATCTGAAAGGCAGCTCACCTGCAGTTAGGTGGAGGGTCTAAAGTGATGTCTGCCAGTTCTTTCTGAATCCTGGAGTCAGGGAAATGAGAAAGAAACACAAGACGCATTAAGGCCTTGCAAGCTTCCCACCTGTAAATACAGGTCTGGCAGACAGACCTAGCCGCGATAATTGGATTCCACTGGGGAATGAGGAAAAGACACATCAAAAACTCAGGTCTGGGACTGGGAATGTAGGTAAGTGATAGAGCACCTGCACAGATGCAGAGCACCTGCACAGATGCGTGAGGCACCATGTTCAATGAGGGGTGGGGGTGGGGTGGAGGGCAGATCTGTAATTTAGGAAAAAACTTTTTCCCCCCAGAAGCAGTGAAGCGGAAATCTGAGGTCTCCTGCCATCATCTACAATGTGTGGGTTCCAACTTCGCCTCCCACATTTGCCGTTTTCCATTTGGGAATCATTTTAAAGATTCCCACTTGCCAGCCGGGCTAAGAAGTCCGAGGCAGGAGGATGGCAAGTTCGAGGCCAACCGGGGCAACAAGGCCAGACTGAGGTCTCAAAATTTAAAAAGGGAAAAGAAAAAAATATGAGGCGGGCTGCACCCTTCGTGATCGAGTGCTCGCCTAGGAGGCGCAAGGTCCAGCATTCAATTCCCCGAACCGCAAAAACAAACAGCCCCACTTGCGGAGCAGTTCCCTGATTCCTCCTTCCCCCGCTCCCCCTCTCCCCTAGGACAGAGATCACAGCCTCCGTGGGTGGGAAGGTCGCGACCCTCTGGCCTCCCCGCCCCGAGAACGCGCCGGTCCAGCCCTAGCCTGGCCCGACGCCCTCACGTCCGGCCCGGCCCGGCAGGGCGCCCCCAGCAGGCCGAGGATCCCAGGACCCGCCCGGCACCGGCCCGAGTCCTCGGTGACGAAGCCAACATGGCGGCTCCCCGCGAGGCCCCTCGGGCCCTGACTGACCTGCCGGGCGTCGCGCACCCTCGGGGCTGGCCGCTCCGCAGCCGCCCCCGCGGCCGGTCCCTCCCACCCCTACAAGCGCACAGACGGCTCGCGCAGCTCGGGTGAAGTTGCCAGCCGGAGGGGATGGGGTGCCCGCGCGGAGGACGCTCCGGGTGCTCAGCGCCGCCCGGAACCTCGGCCCCGACGCCACGCGTCGGCCCGCAGCACCCGCCCGGGCCGCACAGGTGCACCCGCGCCGGCCTCCGCACGCTCGCTCAGCCCACCTCTCCAGACCTGCCTTTTCCTGACGTCCTAACTTCTTGGAAGGCCTGCCCTTTCCTTCCCTGTGGACGCGGACCCCGGACCCCAGTTTTCTGCCCAGGCACCAACCCTCGACTTCACAAAGGGTCCCATCCCCCACTCCTAGGCCGAAGCCACCAGGCAGTTCACACCAAGAAGCCCTGGCCTTTGTCTTCTGCTTACCTAGGCGCTCAGAGCATCGATGAATAGGACAAACTTGGGGCCTAAGAGCCTCTGCCACTTCTAAACGCCGCCTATTTTTAATAATCTTTTCTCCTATCATATAAAGCCCTCGGGGCTGTGTTACAACTTAAAAAAATCTCACCATGGCAGGATGGTAGTAAAAACAAGAACAAACATACACGCTAGGCAATTTGAATGACAATGATGCTTTTCTCTTTCCAAAGGTTTTCGGAGGGTAGGAAGAGGCCAGCTATATGCATGAGGTTTTAAAAGGCGCTATTTCTTCCACGTTAAAGTAAAAAAAAAAAAAAAAATTAAGGGCGACGACTGGGGAAGTTCTTTCAACTTTCCTATTGAAGGATATTTCCTGCCCCCTACAAATCTGGTCAGTTTAAGAAAGGGGTTTTTCAGTCTCTACTGTCATCTATTTACCAGTGTCCTGCTAAATTCCCCTGCTACCAATAAGCATTTCAATTCAAAGACAGTGGGCATCCCTGTTTTTTAACTCATTGAATGTTAGATTTAAGAGTTCCAAATCCTGGCTTCCCGATTCCCTACTTGCAGCTTTTAGAATTGGCTGTAATTGGTTTTTTGTTTGTTTTGCAGTACTGGGGATTGAACCCAAGGGGGCTTTACAGCTGAGCTATAACCCCCTTTTTAATTTTTATTTTAAGACAGGATCTTTCTAAATTGCCTGGAATTTGCAATTCTGCCTCAACCTCCCTAGTTGCTGGGATTACAGGCATGCATCACCGCAGCCAGCTGAACTGACTGCATTTTTAAGACCTAGGTATGAAAAAATGTCCTCTCCCTCGGGTCAAATAAGGTAATCACTTCCTTAATACCTAAAAAGTGTATTACCAGACAGCTTTATGCACTTCATCTTGACAGCCAGCATTTGCACCATTTCCAGAGTGCTGGCCAAAGATTTGCAAGAGGAATACATGCATATGTCCCAGGGAGTGAATCTTGTTCAGAACACTCTCCATAGGGGCTTTCCTCTCCCCGCCCCCCCATAGTTTAGAAACCACTTTCCAATGTGCAATGAGTAACCCGTTAAGTCTGCCAATTCAGTCTTGTTTTCACACCATCTCTTGGTAAATTTGTCTCTTCCAATTCTATGGCCAATAACTATCTTCCAAATCAATATATTTCACAAAGCACCATCTATAGGATCCCACTAACATCAATTTTCCTCTTTTACTCTTTCCTGGATATACTTTCCCTCTCCACCTTTTGCCTTTTGATATTAACCTTAGCTCTGCTTTAACACAAATAGTCACTCTTTCAGCAAGTTCTCCAGGCAACTAAATTCACTGCATAAAAACAAAACTGATGTTAACTTATAGGTAAAATCACTATTTGAAGCTTCTCATCTCTTTCCCAGCCATTCCAAATAATTTTTTAACCTCCTTTGCCTAAATGAGCAAATTGAGTCTAGGGAAAAATCCTCCTCTTTGTGAATGCTAACAAAAAGGACACTATATTTTATTTGGTGCCTATGCCTTTACCCCCAAATGTATTCATGTACACCAGGGATACCCAGAAAAATATTAAAAAAAAAATACTAATGACCTAAAGCAGATATCCTACATTGGGGCAAGTCAGGCCAAAAGCAGCCTGAGGATAGGGAGCTTAGAGGCTTGGGGGAGGGGTAATTGTTAAGAAAAGGACCCAGCCAGAGTGGATAGGGTAGATGCCAGATTCCCGGAGAACCCACTCAGAGCTAATCAAAAAGGGCCAGTTAGGACTCCTGGGAAGATGAAACATAATCAAATTAACCTCCTGAAAATGACAGCAATCTTCCAAGTCATGCCATTTCACCCAAGAACTTTACACTGTTTAAAATAAGCTAAAGTCACTACAATGGCCCACAACTAGGTCACCAAAACAGTTTACTAAATTTTCCAAAACTTCAAGTCAGGGGAAATGACAGAACTCAAACTCTCAGGCTCACAATTCTTCTGAAAAATCCCTTTAAGAATGGAATCCTATCTAACCCAGCATTTGGATTCCTTACGGTCTTCACAGCTTGCCACTTTAAGGTTTAACAACTATTTAACTGAGAACAGGATTTATGAAAGGGTGTCTGGGGGTTCCTAGAAATTTGCTATACATTATTCTAAGGGTCATGGGCATCAGAAGATGTTACTTAAGGATGATGGTGGTAAAAAAGTAGCTACCACTACCACAAGAGAAGAGGAAAGGAATAAAAAAGCCACTACTTGAATTCAATTGAAAAAAAGGGAAGGGGTGAAAATTTCAGTTTTACAGCATGAGAGCCAATGGCACCAGGAGGAAAAGTCTCCCTGAAATTTGGCAAGTAGAAATTCTTAGAAAAAAGTCACAAAAACCAGGGACAACCATTTTACAATCATTTACTGGTTGATTCATTTGCGTCAACTCCCCAAGTCGGAAAAATCTCTTAAAATTCCATCAGAAAACATCACCTACTAAATTTTTTGCCTGCTCATGTGAGCTACTTATTCCTTTTGCAATTTGTGGAGAAAGCACTATGCAAAAAAGATCATCCCTGCAACAGGTGATGAGGAAGTAAGATGGTCATAGAATTCATTTAGACACGACTTGTCTGGGAATGTGTTAGTAATTAAGAAGTGGGATGACAGCCTTGGAGAGGGTAACAGATCAGTGACCCGAAATCAAATTTGAGGGTCACTAACAAAAGTAACGCGGACTCTTACAAACTTCAGCAAGAAACTCAAGCAGCAAGCCACAACAGCTGCATGTGGACAATGATTAAAAGTAAAACAGAAGAGGCAACAGAGAAAATAATTAGGGCTTCCATGGCCCCATTTTCATTTTTGAGAACACATAAACTATGAGGAGCACTTAAGCTACCCTCACTGGGAGGCAGATCAAATGCAGTACGAGGCAGTTCGAAGACAGGAAGCCTGTGGGGGGGTGGGGTGGGGAGGGGATACGGTACCTCTTGGCGCTGGTGGAAAGGAGCTTGGAGTTTTTGCTCATGCTGACTTTACTCTCCTTCTTCTTGGGGGTGTTTGTTTCTTTCTCGGTTTGCTGGTTGGAGGACGAAGATGAGGAGGAGCTGGTGCTGGCCCTCGAATCGTCATCCGACATAGCGAACCCCCCACCCCACCCCGCAAACGGCCCCTGCAGGGGGAGGGAAACAAAACAGAAACACACAAACCATGCAGGCGGTGTAAATAAGGAACTAGGGTGCTGTCAGGAGGGCACAGACCCTGGCTGCACCCGGCCGCCCACCACCCGCTTTTCAAAGTCTCCAGGCCCATTAAAGCTTTTGCAAATCGGTCGTGGCTTGTTTATTTTTGGCCCCAAGTGAAGGACACGGTGGGAAAACGGTCTGGAGCCCTGCAAGCAGCCCCTCCCTCGCCCCCCGGGGCTCCCCACCGGGCTGGGAGGGAAAGCCGAGGTGGTGGAGGAGGACAGGGGCGCGGGGTGCCTCGGTGGGGACAGGAGGGAAGGTCCCGGCAGCCGGCCGGCCTTGGGGCTGTTTTTGTCCGCTTTCCGGGGGTCGCGGGGGGCCGGTGGCCCGGGCGAGACTGCGGGGGCCACGAGCGGAGTTTGGCGAGGTCGGGAAGCGAGGAGGGGCGGGAAGGAGTAAGAGAGGAAGCCGAAACGGGGGGACGGAGGCGGGGAGCGGGTGCCCGGTGGGGGAAGGGAGAGGCCGCCGGGGGGCAGGGGCGACGAGGCCCGAGGCCCCGCGCCGCGCCCCGACGCCCCTCCCGCCGGCCTGCCCCAGGGCGGCCCAGCTCGGGACTGCGCGGTCGGGGCCGGGGTCCCGAGCACACGCCCGATCGCCCCCCGCGGAGGGGTGGGGGAAGCGGGGGGCTCGGCCTCCGCAGTAGCGGAATAACAATGAGCCCGTCGGCCCGGGAGGGGTTAATCCCCGCGGCCCCCGCCCGGGAGGAAAGCGGGGCTCCCCCAACTCCCCCTCCCCCGCTCCCGGCCCCCTCGGCGGCCAGTGGGGGGCTCCCGGGCAGCGCTGACAGTTCGAGCCACAATGCCCCCCACCCGGCCCCGACGCGGGCGGCCCCCGCACCCCACGCGGCCGGGGGTCCCTGCCCATCCCCCGCGGGCGGGCCCCGGACTCCTGGGGCTCCCCGGCCCCTCTCCACCACCACCTCGGCCCCGTGCCGGGCGGCCCGGGCGGCGCGGGTCCGGGAGGCGGCGAGGGGTGTCCCCGAGGCCCGGCGGCGCGGCCGGGGGGCGGCGGGCGGCGGGGGGGATCCCCGTACCTCTCTTTGTGTCTGGCTCCTCCGTGCCGCCGCCGCGGCTGCTGCTGCGGCTGCGGCTGGGCCTGGCCACTCGTGTCTCTCTCTCGCTGGGAGAGAAGCGGAAGTGCAGCAACAGCAACTATTAACAGGCAATGGCTTCCCCCAGCCACACACGCTCGCACACACACCACTCCTCCTCCTCCTCCACCTCCTCCTCCTCCTCCTCCTCCTCCTCCTCCTCCTCGCCCTCACCCCTCCCCCACCCGGCCCGGTCCCACCCACCCGCGCTCCCCTCCCCCTGCAACACCTCGGGGGTGGGGGTGGCGCGAGGAGGACACCGGGGACCCCGGAAAACCCTGTCGCCTTCCCCACCCACACCCCGACCCCAGCGCCGCCTCCAGACGCCCGAGAAGGGGACGAGAGGTGTGAATTTTTTTCTCAAGTGGTTTGGGGGGACCTGGATTCTGGGCGCGACCGGGGAAGCGGGTGAGAGACGGGGGGCGATTGAAACTAGATGGAATAGAGAGAGGAAGTTCTTTCCAATGAAAGCTTCTGGAAAGAGAGGGGGGGCGGGAGTGGCAAATTAGTGAAAAAGATGGTCATCTGGTGGCAAGGACTTTGGACTAGAAAATTCAGCGGGAACTCCTCATAAAAAAAGTGATCAGTTTAAAGAGAGGGGGGGAAAAAAAAAACATCCCTCAACAGGGTTTCCTTTGGGCTGACACTTGCTTCTCCCTCTAGCAATTTACCTGCCTGGAGCTGAGGTCACTCCTGTGAGAAAATCCCAAGCTTGGAGTTTTCTGTTCCGGGCACGAGGCACGTGCAATTTTACAATATTAGAGTCTTCCATTCACTTTTTACAGAAAGTGATGTGGTTTTATAAAAGTGATAGAGAGGATTTCGTGACAGGTAGAAACCAACGTGAGTCGGGGTTTGCAAATGTGAGAGTCACTGGGAATACACAATATACCACTGAGTTAGACGGGTTTTAGGATTTTTAGTGTCCATTGACATTAGATGTAAAGTTTGATTTTTTAGAAATCGGATGGAAAGTTATAATAGAGTTTTTTTTTTCTTTTTAACCTTTTGCCATAGTAAAAATGCTATTCGAATAATATTTTTAGAATAATCACAGTAATTCTGCTGAGTTGTTCCTTATTTAGCATTTTAACAAAATTGATTTTTAGAAATATTAAGTCATCAAATTACAACTTAGTTTCTTACCTATTTGTCATTTAAATTAAAGGGAGCTGAACTAATGTGTGCCATCCAAATACAACAGTGCACACACACACAAGGTCTTGACATTGAGGAGACAATCCCAAGTCAGATTTCCACAGCCCACTTAAAAATATTTCATTCAGGTCACCATCATTTTCTACGGTGACAATGGCTTCAGTCATCACTGAACAAAAGATATAAAGACCATGGCATATCAATAACCAGGAAAACAGGCCTTCCCAATACCCAGCTAAGTCCCTTCTAATAATCAAACTGAAATCCCAACTTTATGAAGATTCAAAGTAGCTGGGCATGATGGTATATGACTGTAATCCCAGTGACTCAGGAGGTTGAAGCTGGAGGATAGCAAGTTCAAGGCCAGCCTAGTAATTTTGTAAGACCCTGTCTCAAAATAAAAAGGGCTAGTAAAGCTCAGTGGTAAAGTGCCTCTGGATTCCATCTCTACTACTGTAGGAATGAAAAATGATTCATAAAGTAATGATATACACTTCTTGCTCAGTGCTTATGAGGCAACCTTTATCTACCAGAAGTTGTCAATAAAGTCAAGAAATGTAAAACTGGAAGAATATCATCATTTCAGTTTCCTGCCTCCAGACAGAGCTCTCCCTCCACTACCCAAAAGAATTCGGATTTTGAAAAGATCTCCAGACATACCCTTTCTTGGAGTTTGGTTTCAGGAGTCCTGGTAGAGCATTTAAAAATTATGACATTCCTTTATGTATGATATTTGAAAATAATAATAATTCCTTTAAAAAAACTCTTATACTTTTGTACTTTTTGTACTTGTGTACTTTTTGTACTTCTGATGAAAATGGTATATTTTACAATAAGTAAATTTAAAAAAAAACTCAGGATTAGGAAAATAATTAAAAGATAGTTATGAAAATTAGCATTTTCTCTTATTAAAGTTTGAATTTCTAATACTTAAAATATGCATTTATTTTATGAGTACCAACAGTAGGGGGGGGTGGGAATCATACATGTATAAAGACAAGAGCTGGCAGAGATCTAAGGAAAATAAATTATTTTATTTGTTAAAGTAACCAGGACAGCTAGGCACTCCTGAGGCTGAGGCAGGAGGATCACAAGTTCAAAGCCAGTCTCAGCAATTTAGCCAAACCGTGTCTCAAAATAAAATATAAAAAGGGCTAGGGATATGACTCAGTGGTTAAGCACCCCTGGTTTCAATCCTCAGTACCAAAAAATAATAATAATTTAAACATAAAGTAACTAGGACACTGGGTGGATGTTTCTTTAATATTGGTTTTCATAAATTATATACTTGAAGGGCTGGGGATGTGGCTCAAGCGGTAGCGCACTCGCCTCGCATGCGTGCGGCCCGGGTTCGATCCTCAGCACCACATACCAACAAAGATGTTGTGTCCGCCGAGAACTAAGAATAAATATTAAAAATTCTCTCTCTCTCTCTCTCTCAAAAAAAAATAAATAAATAAATTATATACTTGAATACTAAGTATAGTAATAATTTTAATTTTTTTAGAAAATTGAACTTGATTTTTTATGTTTCATTGTTGATGATTGGTTCAGATTGGTCCCTGGGGAAATAAATCATGAACCCTAAGAGTTCATCCTGTGTAGGGAAGTGCTTTCCCAGGTATCTGTCTAGAAGCCTCCTAACCCTCTTCTGTCTTCCTCTAATCTCTAATACACACTAGTTTAAGTTAGTGCTTTATGGTTTTAGAATGACCTGCCGAGGGGGAATAAAGACCTCAAAATGTTTGGGGAATAAAGACCTCAAAATGTTTAGAGAATAATCCACTGCTTTCAAAAGACTAATCTGTATGTATTTTGGATGTACAGTTGCCTTAGGAAAAAGATTCATTTGAAGCCTTCTAGTTCTTCTACTTAATAGCTACAAGGCCTAAGGAAGTAAATTGATATTCCTGAAGCCAGGTGTGGTAGTTTATGCCTGTGATTCCAGCTACTTGGTCCAGGTCAGCCTGAACAACTACTAAGACCCTGTCTCAAAAAATATAAAAGGGATGGGGATGCAGTTCAGGGTAGAGTGCTCCTGGGTTCAATCCTCAAGGGAAAGTGGAGAGACTAGGAGGAAGGAATTCTCAGGGAATAAGGATTTCATTACTAGAAGGGCTCTAAGAATGGTTCACATTCATGTTATAAGGGAAGAAATTAAGACAAAAGAAAGTTGGTACCAATATCTTATCTAAGGTCATGCAGTAAATTGGTGGCAAAAGAGCAATTCTGACCCATGCTGTTCACAGATGATCCTGTCAGTTCTGGCAATATTGGGGTGGAAGAAGAGACTTGATTACAACTGGAGAAAACTATATGAAGTATAAAAGAACACTGATAATATTTTCAAGACTGCATTAACAATCAAGACATAATTGGAAAAGTGGGCGGATGGGAGCAAGCTAAGGAATCACTGAATTTGTAACATTTACTTGAATAAACTAATGACCACTGTAGAAGGCCTCTACCCCTCATCCTGAGAACAATCCTCCCTCTTTATTTATTTCATATTTACAGATATGTATTTTTCTTTCTTTTTTTCTTCTCTCTCTCTCTCTCTCCTCTCTCTCTCTCTTTTTCTCTCTCTCTTCCTATTGTACTAAGGATTGAATCCAGGCACGCTCTACTATTGAGCTACATTCCCAGCCCTTTTTGGTTTTTGAGTCGGGATCTTACTAAATTGCAGAGACTGGCCTCAAATTTGCTATCCTTCTGCCTCAGTCTCCTGAGTTACTAGGATTACAGGCATGCACCACTGCCACTATGCCCTGCTTATGGATAAGTTTTAAATAGGTAATACATTTTCATGCAGTATTTTTCTTTTCTTTTTTTCCTACCAGTAATTGAACACAGGGACTCTTAACCACTGAGCTACATCCCCAGCCTTTTTTATTTTTTTATTTTGAGATGCGTGGGGTCCCCCTAAATTGCTTAGATCCTCAATAAATTGCTGAGTCTGACTTTGAATTTGTGATCCTCTTGCCTCAGCCTCCCAAGTTGCCTGGATTACAGGCATGTGCCACTACACCAAATCCATGCGGTATTTTTTTAAAGAAACCAGAATGTGTGCTACGAAAATATCCTGTTCCCCCAACACCACCACTCCCAGTTTCCCTCAGAGGAAGCAGTTTTCTGTTGTAGTCTAAGCATGTGCAAGCAAATGCATTCGTACACATTGAATGCTTTGATAGGACTGATTCATTTACATTTTTAAAAATGCATCCAGTCAGGGTGGTAACCACAACTCTAATAATCCCAGGAACTCCAGAGGTTGAGGCAAGAGAATGCAGGTTCAAGGCCAGCCTGAACAATTTAGTGAGGCCCTAAGCATCTTAGTATAACAGGGTTAACTTGATGCTTTTACTATATCCCTTGTTGCTTTGAAACTTACATTTTTTTTTTCTGTTTCCCAATCTTCTCCTCCCTAATCTTCTTTTCTCTAACCTTTTCCTTCCTGATCTTCTCCTCCCCATCTTCTTTTCCCTAACCTTCCTGATCTTCTGTTCCCTGATCTTCTCCTTCCTGACCACTTCTCCCTAATCTCATTTTCCCTCAATCAATTAAAAGCCCCCTGTTCCTGCCTGTGGGCAGAATCTCAGCATTCGGGATAGGAGTGCCCTGTGTTTCTCCTTTGCTAGGAAAGCAATAAGCCGCTTTGGGGACAAGGACTGAGCTGTTGGCAAGTTTAAGAAGACCCTCTCTGAGAAAAAGGGCTGGGGTCGTAGTTCAGTGTAAAGCTTTAGGCTCCTGGGTTCAATCCCTGGTACAAAAAAAAAAAAAAAGAAATTCAGTCACAGAAACCCAAACAGAGGTGCACTGTGACATCTCCCGGGCTTTGAGAAAGTGGGCTCCAGTTTTCACTAGTACCTGTTCCTGGTTCTCAAAATGATCCAACTCTCTTCTTCAAGTCATCTTTAGAATATCAAGTACTTTAAAGTAGAAGCACTTGAAGATCAAGGGGCTAGCTGATCCCTAGAAGGTGAAAAACAAAACAAAACAAAACAAAAAAAAAAACAAACAGTTAATTCAAAAGAAAGAGACCCAGTCTTAACTTTTTTGAGCACTCCTATTTTGGCTTGTTGCTTATACTGAAATTCCAGTATTTCACAAAAATAACCCCTCTCATTTGGTCAAATTCATGCCCAAAGAATTGTTAAACAAATTAACATTTGTTTAACTTACCTATGGCTAAATTGAAAGCATTTGCTTTCTCTGTTAAACAAACAAAAATATCTTTTTTTAAATTTTTAATATTTATTTTTTAGTTTTTGGCAGACACAACATCTTTGTGTGTATGTGGTGCTGAGGGTCGAACCCGGGCCGCATGCATGCCAGGCAAGCGTGCTACCGCTTGAGCCACATCCCCAGCCCAAACAAAAATATCTTATGCTTGGAATTTAGAAAGAATTTCTTCAAAGCCTTTCCTGAAAAGATGGTCTCAGTATAGATTTCAATCTACTTATTTCATTGTATAATGCTCCATTGGCTGAAAAATCTGTTCCTTATACAGAAAGATAAGGAAGAGTCACAAAAAGGGTCAATTCCATGAAGGCTATCTTTAATTTGGGTCATTTTTCCATAAGCCTTAAAAAAAAACAAAACAAAACAAAACAAAAAAAAAAACAATAAAGCTGATTTCAGACCCTAAGCATCCTCAGTCTATTAGTCCACGGTGTTGCTATCACAGGAAGCTAGGACAGAGCTAAATTATTTTTTCTACCACACGGAGGCATTGAACAACCATGTGATTTTCAAATTTTACCAAGGCTTGATAAGAGTCTAATATTGTCTCAGGCAAGGGCAAAGAGTTTATTTGATGTCTAAGAATGGGTAGTGCTTAATATGAGAACACTCTTCTCGATTTATAATTGAGCATTTCCTCTATCAGACTTGTTTTCTAAACAAATTAACCTTCAACCTTCTATACATTGATCACATGAGGACAGACAACATTGGGATATACTAGAATGCAATTTGAGTAGTTTGGTTCATCAATTTCTGAAACGTTTTCCTGAATTTAACAATTTTTCAGTTTACCAAAATTTGGAGGAGCAAAATAATACGGAATAATTACATTCATTTCACATTCTTAATAGATACGTGGTGAAAGTTTTAAAATTGTATCAACCTCCCTACAGTTATATGGTGTGGCAAATCTACAGCCAAGGATCCAGTTTTTTTTTAGAGGGGGTCTGGGGGAGGTATACCAGGGATCGAACTCAGGGGCACTCAGCCACTGAGCCACATCCCCAGCCCTGTTGTTTATTTTATTTAGAGAGAGGGTCTCACTGAGTTGTTTAGTACCTCTCTTTTGCTGAAGCTGGCTTTGAACTCCGGATCCTTCTGTCTCAGCCTCCTGGGCCGCTGGGATTATAGGCGTGCACCACTGCACTGGGCTAAGGATCCAGTTTTGAATCCAAAATTTACTTTAATAATTGTAAACCCCAGAAGCAATTGGCAACCATTCTTGACTTGCTAAGTCTACATGATATGTCTTTGTCACAGAAAATACTTATGTCTGAGAATCTCAATCAAATAATGAACAAATATTTATTAATTAGCCTGTGTGGACTAAGCACAGTGCTAAGTTCAGTGGCAGATGTGAAGTCTAAGAGGTACATCCTGGCTTCTGGCAAGGGCCAAGGGAGAAAAGATTAGAACTGGGTCTACAAGGAAAAGCAAGACTTCGGAAACAGAGATGCAATCCCCAAAGATTGAAAGGACATTAAAAAGATAAGGAAGATATCAGATGAAACCAAATATATTGTTATTAAAATATAAAATTACAGCCAGCTGCAGTGACATGTGCCTGTTGTCCCAGCTGCTCCAAGGCTGAGGCAGGAGGATTACTTGAGACCAGATCAGGGCCAGTCTTCAGCAAAACCTTGTCTTTTTAAAAAAGAAAATTTGAGCTGGGCATGGTGACCCAAGCCTGTAATCCCAGCAGTTTGGGAGGCTGAGACAGGAGAATTGCAAGCTCAAAGCCAGCCTCAGCAAAAGCAAGACGCTCAACAACTCAGTGAGACCCTGTCTCTAAATAAAATACAAATAGGGAGCTGGGGCAGGAGCTCAGCAGTAGCGCACTTGCCTGGCATGTGTGAGACACTGGGTTCAATTCTCAGCACCAGGAGTAAATAAATAAATAAAGATCCATCAACAACTAATAAAAATGTTTTTTAAAAAATACAAAATAGGGCTGAGGATGTGGCTCCGTGGTTGAGCGCTCCTGAGTTCAATCCCCAGTACCAAAAAAAAAAAAAAGAAAGAAAGAAAAAAGAAAAGTTGTGTGTGTATTAACATAATATTTTATTATTAAAAACAACAATGTCAAAAATGTCACTGGCATGGAAGGAAAAAAAAAAGCTGAGATTCCTGATTAAAAGAGACTAAAGAGGCACAAAAACTAAACATAACATGTGATCAAGGACCAGATCCTATACTAGATGGGGAAAAACAAAATTATGGAGGACAGAATTAGGTCAATTGAAAAAAAACTAGAGTATCCAAGTTAGATTAGATAAAACTATTGTCTCAAATGTTTAATTTCCTGAAGTAGATAATGATATTGAGGATATTTTTCTTTTTAGGAAAAACACACTGAAATATTAGAGGGTAAAGGGGCATGATGTCTACAAACTATTTCAAATAGTTAAAAAATAAATAAATAAATAACAGTGTGTGTGGAGAGAGAGAAAGAGAATGATAAAAACTAATGTACCAAAATGTTACAACTTGATGAATTTGGGTACAGGGAGTATAGATACCCTCTGTAAAATTCTTATGATTTTCTTTTAAGTTTGAATTTTGTTTTTTAAATGCAATTAACCTCAGAGGGAATGAAATGAGGGGAATGAAGGAGAGATTGCTAATTCATATTTCTGTATTGTTTTACTTTTTTCTTCTTTTTTGTATCTGAGATTGAACCCAAAGGCATAATCACTGAGCCATATCCCCAGCCCTTTTCATGTTTTTATTTTGAGACAGAGTCCCACTAAGTTGCTTAGGGCCTCACTAAATTTCTGAGGGCTGTCATGCCTTTTCTTTGGGGGGGGGGGTACTAGGAATTTAACTTAGGGGCACTCCACCACTGAGCCACATCCCCAGCCCTCTTTTGTATTTTATTTAAGGACAGGGTCTCACTGAGTTGCTTAGCGCTTCAGTTTTGCTGAGGCTGGCTTTGAACTCGTGATCCTCCTGCCTCAGCCTCCTGAGCCGCTGGGATTACAGGTATGCACTGCTGGCTGCCTATAAGTCTTTTAAGATTAGATTGATAGAAAAATCAGAAAGGAATCAAGGAAGTCATGGAGGAAGCCATCAAGGAAGTCTGGGCTTAGGGAAGCAGCTCTTAATTTTTAATTTTCTGGGCTTATTTTAATTAATCACTGTTACATGCGGAAGCTCTGGGAATCTAGGTTCTATGATAGGGAATTTGTCTGCTCAGAAGTATCTTAGAGGCTGGGCATGTTGGTGCATACCTGCAATCCCAGTGACTCGGATGCTGAGGCAGGAGGATCATGAGTTCAAAGCCAGCCTCAGTAATGGCAAGGCACTAAGCAACTCAGCGAGACTCTATCTCTAAATAAAATACAAAATAGGGCTGGGGATGTGACCCAGTGGTGGAGTGACCCTGAGTTCAATCAAAAAAGAAAAAAGAAAAGAAATAGAGTAGTGCTTGGCACTTAGTAGGCATGCAGTAAAAATAATAATAATAATAACAAAGATAGAGAATGAAAATTCAACCTCATCTTCAGTTAGTTCTAGTTCCTTCCTTCCCTGCCTCCTCTCACTTCCATCATTCACACATAAATGATGACACCATCAAGCCCCTGACAAGGAACATGTGGAGTGCACGTTGTTTCCTGTGGGGGCATGAGTGATCCCAGGATGAGGCTTGAAGGGGTCCCCCAGCCTGGGAAGGAATCCCAGCCTTCACATCAGAGTTATAGAATTCCAAATTGGAAGAGCTGGAGGGATCACCTACTGCCTCCTGTTCTAGTCATGGATGAGGCAGCCGAGGTGCAGAGGGGAAGAAGGAGCTTTCTGAGGTCAGGCAACTAGTTTGCAGCAAAACCAAGACCTTTCCCTTGGGGGAATCAGTGCACTACGGGGACTTGTGGAATCCACATTTCTACACCTGAGATGGGGAGTGGTGGCTAGGGACTGCAGAAGCAGGAGGTAACCTCTGGCATGCAAGCTTGCTCTTGTCCTCTCTCTGTGGCAAGATGGGCTGCCACACACAACTGCCATCATCTCAACAGTGGCCCCTGGGTGGGTGGAGATTCGTTTTTCTCTCTCTCTCACACACACACATACACACCCACCCTGCTTCCTTAATTATACTCACTGAATTGGAAGCTGTCCTAAATCTCACAGTGAAGCAGAGACAGATATTTGTCCAATGTGACTGAGAGGACAGGACAGAAGCGAAAATTCCTTTATTCTTTTTTTTTTTTTTTTTCATCCATTTTGAGAGATCTTTCTAGATCTTGGTGGAAGAAGAGGAAAACAGGAAAATGGTGAGCATAATCAACTTGGTCTCTGTGGCTGAAATTACACATATCACCTTTGGATTCCCCACAGGTTGTCAGGGACTGAAAATTGGGGAGCATCCTTGTTCCTTTTTCCCACGGCTCCCCCTTCTTCTCCCTGGGATGGAGCACAGTTCAAGGAGCTAAGAAAATAACCATCCCTGTGTTTCCGACCTGCCCTGCTTCTCATTGGCTGCACATCAGGAAAGTTTTGTTTTATTGCTGTTATTTATTTGAAGTACTGAGGATTGAGCCAGGGGGCACTCTACCACTGAGCTACATCCCCAGCCCTTTTTATTTTATTTTATTTTTAAATTTTGAGACAGGGTCTTGCCATGTAGCCCAAGATGGCCTTGAACTTGCGATCCTTCTGCTTCAGCCTCCTGGGCAGCTGGGATGACTGGTGTAAGCCACTGCACCTGGATCTCAAGAAAGTTTTTAAATCTGCTAAACGTTTGTTGCTGTATAAACTGGGATAATAATACTCACTTCATAAGGTTTTTTGAAGGTTAAATGAGAAGCATCTGTGAAATGCTTAGTCTGGTGATTGGCTTGTCCTAAGTGCCCAATAAATAGCTGTTATCGTCCGTGAGTTTAACACACATCCTGGCCCAACATATTTTTTCAAGGCTCAATTCAGTGACCTTGGGCTTTCTTTGGCTGTTCCAGAGTTAATAAATTAGAGAAGCACATGCAGGCAAACCATATATATATATATATATATTATTTTGTGTTGTTTCCTATGGGTCAAGAAATTGGAAAGGAAGGGAGGGGAGGACCCCAGCCCTACTCCAGCTCCTCCCAGTGCCAAGCTCATGCCAGGAGCTGAGTAACCACCTGTTGATTGATTGTTACAGAGTCAAGAGCCTCTGAAAGAGCATCGACAAACACGAAAGTCAGAAAACATCTGGATTTGGCTCCGAAATGCCGTTCTTATACGAGTAAGTCAGAATGGCCGGAGTTTGTGCCACTAGTGCTTTAACTGTTTGGAAAACTGTTAGGTAAAGAATCTTGGGCTGGGGATATAACTCAGTTAGTAGAGGGCTTGCCTCACATGCACAAGGCCCTGGGTTCAATCCCTAGCACCACAAAAAAAAAAAAAAAAAAAAAAAAAAAGAAAGAAAGAATCTTTGTGAAGGATTTGTGCCCATTGCCTGAAATTAATACTCTTTCTCTTTACATGGAAAGATAGCCTCACTTCTTACAAGTACTAAATCAAGAAATCTAAAACAAAATTGGGGTCTGGGGATATAGCTGGTTGGTAGGGTGCTTGCCTCATATGCACAAGGCCCTGGGTTCAATCCCCAGCACCACAAAAAAAAAAAAAAAAAAAAAAAAATCCTAAAAGAAAACTGGTTGTGGACAAGTTGAAATTTTCAAAGAAATGTGAAACACAAGGAACTTCTCTGGGAAGTTTGTGAAACACAATATGGGCAAGTGTGGAAAATGTTGGTGAAAATTTTAGGCTCCTAAAGCATGCTTTTTCCTCCCCCCATGAGATTTGCATATTAGATTCTTGAAAGCAATGAACCGCTCATAATCAGCATTTTTTTTTTTTGATATGACTGTTTTCTACATCTATGAGCTGTTCAAATCCTTATGTCTAATCTAGGAGAGAAATTTGGAAATTTGGGGAAATATTTGTCTTCTTCCAAGAGGTTTTTTTTTTTTTTTTGGGGGGGGGTACTGGGATTGAACTCAGGGGCACTCCACCACTGAGCCACATCCCCAGCCCAATTTTTGTATTTTTTTTAGAGACAGGGTCTCACGGAGCTGCTTAGTCCCTCTCTAAATTGCTGAGACTGGCTTTGAACTTGTGATCCTCCTGCCTTTACCTCCCAGGCAGCTGGGATTACAATGTGTGCGCCACTGCACCTGCCTTTTTCCTAGAGTTCTAAATGTTTATTGTATTGAGGGGTAGAGAGCCACAGCTTCTCTCTGAAAACAGATTTGGTTTCTCCTATAATTATAAGATGTAAAGATTTATATCCAGAAACCCTCAAATAGTGGTGGTGGTGGGGGGGGGGGAACAGTTTTTCATAGCTCTTGGTCACTCTTTGGCACCACTGTGTCCTTGGACATATAGGCAGATAGATTAGAAGGATCCTTTCTACTCTGAGACTTATATTCCAATGCTCAGAGTTTATTTAGTTCCAGTTGTGTCTTTGCTTAAAATAAATCCTTAGGGCGGTGGGTTTGTTTAAGAGGTATATATTTAGATGTTATTTTTGGAAACGACTAGAGAATGAAATGAAAACTTGTGATTTTCCTTGAATTGGGCTTGAAAGTAAAAATAAAGATTTTATGAACTTAAGGGTGAATCCATTTACTCTCAAGCATTCTTACTTGTAAATGAGTGACTTAATGTAGATGTGGGAGTTGGGAATTCAAATTCTATAGATTTTTCTTAGCTCTGTCCTTGCTCCTGGATCAATCTTTACCAAAATCATCAACTATCGTCCTATTAAAAAAAAGTACTTACAGTTCCAATGTGTTTACATTACAAACACATACCATTATTGATTTCATCCCATAATTTATTTGTTACACATCTAAATGCTACACAGTCTCCAAACTAGATACTTTAGATTTCGCCCTTCATAAAAATGGCCAAAGAGGTTTTCCCTAGGGTGTAAGATGGCTTTTTTTTCCCCCTTCCATCTTAAATATAGGATTTTTGTGTCCTCTCCTCATGAAATATACATAAAGTTTTCGACTGGGTAAGGTGTGGAAGGCAGAATTGTATTGTGTCCTTTGGACATGGTGCTGAAAAACTTTGGCACTGGGTTGGGATTGTGGCTCAGCGGTAGAGCGCTCGCCTAGCATGTTCGAGGCCTGATCCTCAGCACCACATAAAAATAAATAAATAAAATAAAGGTATTGTGTCCAACTAGAACTAAAAAACAAAAACAAAACAAAACAAAAAAAAAACTTTGGCACAGCCAGGCACAGTGGTGCATGCCTGTAATCCCCATGGCTCCGAGACTGAGACAGGAAGCATTGTGAGTTCAAAGCCAGCCTCAGTAGCTTAGCAAGGCCCTCAGCAACTCAGTGAGACCAGTCTCTGAATAAAATATAAAAAGGGCTGGGGATGTGGCTCCTTGGTTAAGTACCCCTGGGTTCAATCCCTGGTACCAAACCAAACCAAACAAAACTTTGGCACACAACTCCTGTTTTCTAAAAAAGGTCCTTTTGTTTGTTTGTTTACTTTTTATTATGAAAATCTCCAAACACTCATTAGAGGAGAAAGACTAGTACAATGATCCCCCTATACCTACTCACTACCTATATTGAAGAGTTGATGTTATTTAGTTACATTTTTTTTACTTATTTTTTGCTAAACCTCTTATTTATTTATTTTAATTAGTTACACATGATAGTACGATGACCTTGACATATCATACATTTGAATCAGATGGGATATAATTTCTCATTTTTCTGAGTGTACAGGTTGCAGAATCATATTGGTCATGCAGTCACATATATACACACAGTAATAATAATGTCTGTTTCATTCTACTATCCTTCCTAACCCCCCTCCCCTCCCATCCCCTCACATCTCTTAAAAGTAAATTACATACATCATGAAAATCTGCTCTTAAATTCTTCAGTATGATTCTTCAAAAAGCAACCATACAGGTGACCCACACCTGTAATGCCAGCTACTCAGAAACTGAAGCAGGAGGATCACAATTCTCAGCCAGCCTCTGCAACACAGCAAGAACCTGTCTCAGAATAATATTAAAATCAAGGGCAGGGGACAGTACTAGGGATGTAGATCAGCAGTGGTGTGCTTACCTTGCATTCAGAAGACCCCGGGGGTTCAAAACCCAGTACCATAAAACAACAACAAGATATATCTACAACTATACACATCCACACACTATTAACACATCTGACAAACCTATTAGTGGGGTATGGTGGCACACACTTGTAATCCCAGCAGCTCTGGAGGCTGAGACAGGATGATCATGGGTTCAAAGCTAACCTCAGCAATTTAGCAAAGCCCTAAGCAACTCAGGATGATCATGGGTTCAAAGCTAACCTCAGCAATTTAGCAAAGCCCTAAGCAACTCAGGGAGACCCTGTCTCTAAATAAAATATAAAAAAAGATTTTAAAAAGGGGATGGGAATGTGGCCCAGTGGTTAAGTGCCTCTGGGTTCAATCCCTGGTACCCCTCCCCCCCCAAAAAAAAGTCAATAGTTCACTAGTATTTAAAAAAATATTTTGTTTTATTCAATTCCCTAATTTTCTTTTCTTTTGTGTTCAATTCAGTATTCTACTAAAGACCACAGACTTTTTTTTTTTTTTTTTTTTTAGGTACTGGGAATTGAACTCAGGGGCACTTTACTACTGAGTGACCTCCCCAGTCCTTTCTGAGACAGAATCTACTAAATTGCCCAGGTTGGCCTTGAGTTTGTGATCCTCCTACCTCAGATTCCTGAGTTGCTGGGATTATAGGCCTGAGACAGGCCTCGTTTGCATATTGCTTCTGTTAGGTCTCTTTAAATCTAAAACAATCTCCCCAAAGTGCCACCTCTTCTGCCTTTTTTTTTCTTCTTTCCCTTCCTGCTTTTCTTTTAATTGTGGCATTGACTTGTTGAAAAGACAATGGTATCGTATTGTAAAATGTCCAGATCTGCATGATTGTGACACCTCTGTTCCTTCTAGGTCCTGTAAATTGGAAGTTTCCTATGAAGGCAGGATTCAATTGCAGGTACACGTTTTTTTGGTAAGACGATCAAGCCATAAGTGACAGAACATATCATCAGGAGATGATGACTGCCTGCTCCTACAAAGCCACCTTTTGAGAAGCAGAAATGTCTACCATTTTATATGTTTTTAGGAAAGAAAAAAAAAAAAAAACCCTCTCTGACTTGAAGCCAGAAATGTGAACATCATTGAACCTCTCCTATCCTCAGTTTTCTTGTAACAGACAAAACCAATCCCAGAATTGAAGTCCTAAGGACTAAAGTAGAAAAGAATACTAGTGTCAGCTTAAGTATCTCATACTGAGCAATTGCAATGCCAAGTGCTACATGCAAGAGCTTTTCATTCACCATTTCAGTTAATTCTCACAATAACATGAGAGATAGGTACAGGTTTCCCTTCTCCATTGTACAGGTGAGGAAATGGCACAGAGAGATTGAACAACCTGGCTAAGGTGCAGAGGGGAACCTAGGATGTACAGCCAGCCCGTGTTGAGAGCCACAGTTTTGTTGGAATGACACCTGGCATTTTGCTAGAGGGAATGGTTGAAAGGTGACCCTACTCTGGGATTAGGGCGGCTCTGGGATTAGGGCGGATCCTGCTGCCTAGGGCGCCTACTACTTTGGAGTTCCCGTTGAGTTCTCACGGGGTTCTGGGAGAATTGGCGCGCGGAGGCCGGTGGAAGGAGTGTGTTCCCGGGAAGTGTGTGTAGAGTGCCGGTGAGAGTTTGGGAATAAAGAGTTGCTGTTTGAACCTACAAGGCTTTTTGGCGGCTCGGTTATTTTGTGCCCAGATAGACTGCGGCAAGCCCACCCAGCTGTAGAGCCTGTGCAAAAGTCATACAAAAGTAAAGAACTGACACAGAAATACCTGTTGTTGTATTAGTGGGTAGAGGAGCCTATTTTTTTGTCTCTGTCTTCCTCTATTTTTCCAACCTTCACTAGTGTTATTCTATTAAATAACCATAAAATGAACAGGTACTTCCAGTGTAAGACATACAATATGAATATAAAATAACAATTAGAATCATTTATTAAGTGTCTGCTCTGGCAGGACTGACAAGCAAATAATAGGAATCACATCACAATAATTCAAAAAATTTGCCTAGAGGGAAATTGACACGTGAACTAACACCATAAACAGATATTCTGCAGTTTGTTTTTCACAATTTTCTTTCTTTTGTCCTGTTTTATTTGACATATGGCTCACTTCATAAAAATGTTTAAATATTGATTTCCAAATAGCTTTACGTGGTCCTAAAACAATATTAACAGACCATGTGGTTCCTGGAAGGATCTGTTCTACTGTTTCTGTTTTTTAAAATACTGCCCCCCCCCAGGCTTTTGAATCAAGAAAGTTAGTTGGTCAATATGCCCAAACATGGTACCTACCATATGATTTCTTTTAGAGGTTGTGGTAAGGCATGGGAAGAGGGCTGGCCATAGTGGGTCCTCAGTGTTAAGCTTCTTAGGTGAGCATCTGTCTTCTCCAAGGGGTGAAATCATCCTTTGCAAACAGTGTCTGAGCCCCACAACCACCGTCATCCAGAGCCCTCACATTTTATGCCCACACACAGTGCAGACTGCATTCCTCAAAAGGTCTTTGCCATTAGTGTCTCTAGGAGCCCCCTCCCCACCTTTCCATTCTGCTTCACATATCAGAAATATATAAAGTTTAATTTGGTAACTGTAGTAGTCCTAATCCTGAAAATATTTACCATACAAACATCAGTAAGATCTTTGAAGTAGATTTGAAAATATATACATTGGGGGCTGGGGATGTGGCTCAAGCGGTAGTGCACTCGCCTGGCATGCGTGCGGCCTGGGTTCGATCCTCAGCACCACATACAAACAAAGATGTTGTGTCTGCTGAAAACTAAAAAAAATAAATAAAAAATTAAAAAAAAAGAAAATATATACATTGATCCACTGAAGGGAAAAAAGATACAGAAATATCATAACGCTGTGGAAAGGTAACTATGTCACAAAATTTAAAAATCATAATTATCTTTTATCATGCCTTAGTGGTGATGAAAAGAGAAAATTGGGTTTTTGAAAATTTCACATAGTCTATTTCTACTTGAAAGAGCCTAAGGAGTATCTGGTGGGGGGGCACTCATACTAGATATATATTGATTGCTTGCTATGTCCTGAACACTTCACCGACATTATTTCCCTTAATCTTTACATTAGTCCTTTTAGACAGCTGCAGTTACCAATTTACAGATGAGAAAACGGAGGCTTAGAGAGGTTAAGTTAATTGAACTGAGTCACACAGCTGCCTAAGCAACTCAGCGAGACCCTGTCTCTAAAAAAAAAAAAAAAAGTAAAAAATATTTTTTTAAAAGGGGATGGGAATGTGGCCCAGTGGTTCAGTGGTTAAGATGACAGAGCCAAAACTCAAACTCAGGCTGTATTGCTTTAGAGGTGACCTCACTAGATACCATGGACAATAAACAATGACTACGATTTTCATCAACTGAATTTCAAACCCTAAGAATATACAAATCCAGCACTTAGCAGCATGACTGAGCTGAGTTTAGAACAACAGTGCAAGGAAGGTATAGAGTTGGAAAATGCAGTTGTGCAGCTGGGCCACAGACTCATATCACTTGTGTCGGCAGCAGAATTATTCTCAACAGCCGGGGGCCTTCTCTCCTCCCCACTCTCCTTAGCAGCCTGTGGGGGTTCCTCACAAAGACCACTTGGTCAGCCTGGTGTGCATGGCCTCTCTGCATCCTTGCCTCTGTGCCTCCCGCTCAAAGCTCTGGTGGCCAGTGTGTCTTCTTTAGCACTCCCTTCAGCACTCAATCAATAAATATTTGTTGAATGAATAAATGAATGAATGAGTGGATGAATAAACAGCTGTCAAACCAGCCACAGATGGCAAAGTACACAGAGGTGCTTAAATAGTAAGCTGTTTGCCTAAAATAGCCTCTGCCTGACCAGAATAAAAATTCCATCAAACTTCCAGTCGAGAAAGGGCTCGCTTATTCTGTACTAGACATCATATTATTTGCTTTACATTTCATACTTGGTTTCCTTAACATTATTCATCCCTTCACTTACTGTAGGACTGGGTCCAAGCACTTCGTCTCTCTGGTCTTTGTTTTCTCAGTTATAAAACGATGCTCTTAAGTCACACCTCACAGATTTTCCTGAGGATCCAGTAAGGTCCCATGGGGACGAACTCTGTAAGTTACACAGTGCCTTCTCACACTGCCATGTCTTCCATTCATTGGTCCCTGCTATTTGTGGCTTTTGGGGCATCTGGTTAGGAGGAACCAAACTGCTTTGCTCAAGAAGAGTTTTGTTGGGGAATGACTTCACGATGCTGCACACTTGAACTAAAGAGACTTCAGCCAGGGTGCTTGCTGCAAGTGAACCCAGGGAGCAAGGAAGGGGGCCAGCAGCCAGCTCACACTGGAGGAAAGACCCAGAGAAGCCTCTGGAATCATCTTTCTCTTCCTCTAGCTATCACCATCCTTCAAACAAGAATGTTTAGACTGTCAGCCAACAACCAGATTGTGAAGTTGAACGATGCCACCACCTTTAAGACAGTCAGTCACCACAGAGAAAATGCTGGGTTTCAGCCACAGCATCTGCTGTGGTGGTCAGGATCCAGCCATCCTGGAGAGGTGGCACCCCACCGTCCTTCCCCATCCATCCTCCCTGGGGGTGACAAAAAGGGAGAAGCAAAATGAAGGTGAATTTTCTTTGATCCCTGAGAATTTTCTTCCTCCTCCTCCTTGGGATTTACCTGGGTAAGTGGGATCATTCATATTTGCTCTGTATGTAGGGGAAACTATTCCCCCTATAATGGAAACTCACAGAGATGACAAAGCAAGATGTCAAGAGATTTGGCTCCTGAAATGAGTCTATCCTTTTCTTGGTCGTCCAAGCCTTCTCTCTGTCATGACCTTTTGCCCTTGATTTTTTTTTTTTTTTTATGTGTGTGTGTGTGCTGGGGATTGAACACTGGGCCTTGTGCATTCCAGGCAAGCACTCTACCAACTGAGCTATATCCCCAGCCCCTTTGAATATTTTTGAAACACACAAAAACTCTCTTCATTTCTTCCTCCAAGTTTCTTTGCAATAATTTTTTAAACTTAAAAATTCCCAAAAAGTTGTTTTGGTGGGTTCAAGACCATAAATTTTAATTCTCATGCCCCCCCACCCACCCTTCCCCACCAAATATTTCAACCAAGGATCCTTTACCTTTTTTAAAAGTGCAAAGTCAATTTCTACAGCAAAGAAAGACCCAGTATTTTCCTGGGCCTTCTTGCAAACAGAGGCCTCTCAGACAATATTTACATCTACGTGTGGGTGAGTTGGGACTGTGCTTGGAGCAGCTGGAATAAGAGAGGCATTGATAGATTCCAGTAAGGCTGGCGGATATTGAAGGGTAAGTCTGGGGTAACTCGGGAGCCAGTACTGGGTTTGCCAACAGGTCTAAAGTTTAGGGAGCACTTCTGTGGACCAGGCATTGTGCTGATGGCTCTGCAAGGTCACCTTCTCATTTCATTTTCATAAGTGCCCCACAAGGTAAGAACAACTACTCCTGATTTATAGAGGAGGAAACTGGGACAGGGAATTAAAGCCTCATAGCAAACCCACTGTAAACTGGGGATTCTTTTTTTTTTATTATTAGTTGTTCAAAACATTACAAAGCTCTTGACTTTTTATTATTATTATTAGTTGTTCAAAATAAACTGGGGATTCTAATGCAAATTCAAACCTTGGGACTCCAGACCCTGCCACCCTGTGTGGTCCAGGGACCTGCAGCACCTGCGAGCTCCTTAGAAAAGCAAAATCCCAGGCCCCGCCCTAAACCTCCCGAGTTAGCTCAGCAGGTTGACAAGACCCCAGGCGATCAGTGTGTAGATTCTAGTCCTGTCTTCATTCCTCAGAGTACTGACTGCCTGAGCACAGGTTCTCCCCCGCCCCCCACACTGAGGATTGAACGCTGAACCACATCCACAGCCCTTTGTAATATTTTATTTAGAGACAGGGTCTCACCAAATTTCTGAGCTGACTTTGAACTTGGGATCCTCCTGCTTCAGCCTCTGGAGCTGCTGGGATTACAGGTGTGCACCACTGTGCCTGGCCACCCAGGTTCACATTCTGATGCTCCTGGGACTTTTTTTTTTTTTTTAACCTTTTTGAGATTCAGTCATTCATCTACAAATGAAGATAGACTGAAGATTGTTGCTGAGTATCCAATGAGATAAAATGTACTAGGTCATTGGAAGTTAGCACTTTTAAAGGACTTTTTATTTTTTTTTAAATATTTTTTTTTCGTTGTAGATGAACACAATATCTTTGTTTATTTATTCTTATGTGGTGCTGAGGATTGAACCCAGCGCCTCACATGTGCCAGGCAAGCGCTCTACCACTGAGCCACAGCCGCAGCCCTTAAAGGACTTTTTTTGAGGTTAAAGTAAACATCCTTTGCATAGATGGTATCCATAATTAAAAACTGGTTATCAGGGCTGGGAATGTAGCTCAGTTGGTAGAATGCTTACCTCACATGCATGGGACCCTGGGTTGAATCCCCAGCACCACACACACACATACACACACACACACACACACACACAAAAAAAAAAAAAAACTGGTTATCAAAAATAAAGAAAACAAACATTGAGTTGCATTTCCTTCCAGTATTTTCTCTACATATATGTGGTGGTGTGTCTGTGTGTGTGTGTGTGTGTTTACTAAATTGGGATCATTCTGAATATTAGAAATTTACATACTGATTTTTTTTTCCTCTTCACATTTACAAGATAAGCATTTTTTAAAATAGTTTAAACCCGTGAATACACACATTGCTTTCTAGGACTTAGACTGTAAATCAGAAAAAAATTTTTTTTTTCCATCTAGTTTTAAATCTTTCAGCTGCAATTTAAGAATTAAAATGGGAACTGCCCTATGCCTGGGTGTGTCAGCAGTCGAACCCAGGGTTTGTGTGTTGAGAGAGAGAACTGCTGCGGGTGGGGGCCCTGGGAATGGAAGCAGACCCAGGAAGCCCTTTGTCTCCATGGTTCTTAGTTTTGTTTGTTTTTGCTGTTCTGAGAGCTGAACCCAGGAGAGTTCTACCACCAGGCTACATCCCCAGCCCTTTTGTTATTTTATTTTGACACAAGGTCTCCCTAAATTGCTGAGGCTGGCCCTGAACTGGCCATCCTCTTGCCTCAGCCTCTGGGGTAGCTGGGATTACAGATCTGCTCCACTGTGTCCGACTGACTCAGCAGTTCTTTTTGTGTGTTTAGGGGGGATTGAAGTCAGGGGCACTCAGCCACTGAGCCATATCCCCAGCCCTATTTTGTATTTTATTTAGAGACAGCATCTCACTGAGTTGCTTAGCGCCTCATTTTTTTTTTTTTTTGCTGAGGCTGGCTTTGAACTTGTGATCCTCCCGCCTCAGCCTCCAGAGCTGCTGGAATTACAGGCGTGTGCCAATGTGCCTGGCTGTGACTCAGCAGTTCTAAGGCCCAGCAGAGCGTCCCTGTTTGTCCTGGTAGCAAGTCCTTATCTTACAGCAGCTTTGACCTTTGGGACTTGGAGTGAAGGTGGGATTCCAATTATGCAAGCTCCTAAGAAGAAATGGTCTAGGTTTTGTTTTTGCTTTTGTTTTTAAATCTATATGGCTTAGGGCTTAGTGGTTGGCCTGGCACATAATTGGTATCCAATAAATGTGATGCATGCATGCATGCATGAATGAATGAATCGATAAATGAAGATGCCTAATGATGTAAATTAGATATCTTCTCCCAATCCCACTTTGGCCCCAGGCAGCTCCTCTGTTGGCCTCAAATTCCATGAGGAGATTATTTCTTTGTAGCAGACTTCAAGGAGCCTATTTTTAAAAGCAAGCATCCCTGGAGTGGGGGTGGGGGAGAATAAGGGTGGGTGGGGGAGTGGACCTCCTAAACCAGATTCTTTGTCCTTTTGCATATTCATAAAACTTGTGTCCATCAAGGATGTTTTGCCCAGGACTAAGAGACTTTGCTAGATAAAAATTCAAGGAATGGCCAGGCACGATGATGCATGCCCAGCGTAATCCCATCAACTCAGAAGGCTGAGGCAGGAGGATCAGGAGTTTTCAAAGAGAACTCCTCTTTGTCACGCTTTAGGTGACAACCAAGAAGTAAGAGAGGGATCTAACCCTCTTACCACCTTCATAGCTGCTTACCTGTAAAACCGTCACCCCCCTCTTTCAGCAGTCTCCTAAAGAACCCCCCCATTTTTACCCCATGACTTCCTATAGTCCTATCCATACAGTCAGAAAGGGTGTGTACTCAAAAAACCTCCACTGACTTTCCAGTTCTGTGTAAAACCAAACAGAATCCACAAGGTTGACAATCTGGCAGGCTCTACTACCTTTCCCATGCCATCTCCTGCTACTTCTCCCCTTGTTTACCACATTTCACCTGCACTGCCCTCCAAGCTGTTCTCTAACTCTGCACCAAACATTCTTCTGCCTTAGGGCCTTTGCACTCGCTGGTCCTTGTGCCAGAACCAATCTCCTTACTTCCCTGTCCCATCTCTCTTACCCTTCACTTCCTTCTGGTCATCTTAGCTTCTTCCACATAAAATAGTAACAATTTTCCAGATATAACCTTCTTCCACTCCGGTCTGCATTCCCTAACCCTACCTTATTTTTCTTCATAGCTTCTCTCACCACATGGTAATCTATGTGTTTGTCTCCTTTCTAACTAGAATAAAAGCTCCATGAGAACAAGGATGCTTGCTAAGTTTTATCTACTGCTGTTGTTGAGTGCCTAGAATGTTCCCTGGATCCTACTTTTTATTTTATTTTAATTTGCTATATATGACAGCAGAATGCATTGCAATTCATATTATACATATAAAATACAGTTTTTCATATTTCTGGTTGTATTGGATCCTACCTTTTAAAGTGAATATTGAATGAATCTTAAAGAAACAACAATGGTGTAATTTATTTTTGCCTTTCTTTTAAAGTTCTATTACCATTCTTCCAATACAGCATCCCTCTCTATTATTATTATTTTTCATTACAGGGCTTTTCATTGCAAAGGAAAATCCAAAGTCAGAATGACTAGTCAGTTGTAAATAGATTCTGAAGTGTAATAAAACATGTAATGAGTTTTTTTTTTTAATATTTATTTTTTAGTTTTAGGTGGACACAATGTCTTTATTTTACATTTATGTGGTGCTGAGGTTCGAACCCAGGGCCTCGTGCATGCTAGGCAAGCACTCTACCACTGAGCCACAATCCTAGCCCCATGTAATGAGTTTTTCATTTGCTCCACAAACAAGGCTTCGTAATAGCTGGGCTCTGACTTGGCCTCCTATGTCTGAGTTTCCTGGTTTATTTTAAGAAGGATAAAATATCCTAAGCGTGTAGCTAGGAGAATACCTGGCATTGTCTTTGCAGGTTTAGCAAATGGCTTTTGGGATAGGATGCTAGGATTTAAAGGTGGAAAACCAGAGTTCAGAGGACCAGGGATCTGAGAGATCAATTTCTTTTCTTTTGTCTTACTCAGCTTTGATTTTTTTGGAGGGTGTTGGGGGGGTACCAGGGATTGAATTTAGGGGCACTCAACCACTGAGCCACATCCCCAGCCCTATTTTTTTTTTTTGTATTTTATTTAGAGACAGGGCCAAATATAGTTATTTTATTTTCCACCTTTTTATTGGTGCATAATAGTTGTACATATTAATGGAGTTTGTTGTGATGTATTCATAAGTGCATACAATAGAACAACATAATTTGACCAATATCACTCCCCAGCACTTCCCCCTCCCTCCCTACCCCCCACTCCTTGGTCCCTTCTCCTCTATTGATGTTTCTTAACCTGACTTTTAGAAAACATTTAAAAAATCATTTAATTTTATTAAAACGCAATAGGGGGGCTGGGGCGGTAGCTCAGGGGCAGAGCTCTTGCCTCGAAAGTGTGAGGCACTGGATTCAATGCTCAGCACCATATAAAAAAATAAAATAAAGGCATGCTGTCCATCTACAACTACAAACAAACAAACAAAAGAACCTCAATAGATAGGGGTGCTGTGTTCTAATTTAGCTTCTATTAATTTTTTGGGGGGGGGCTGGGGATGTGGCTCAAGCGGTAGCGCGCTCACCTGGCATGCCTGTGGCCCAGGTTCGATCCTCAGCACCACGTACAAACAAAGATGTTGTGTCCGCGGAAAACTAAAAAATAAATATTAAAAAATTCTCTCTCTCTCTCTCTCTCTCTCTCTCTCTCTCCTAGCTTCCATGACACACTGCACCCATTATTTTTGGCCTGACAATTTCTTTTTTGTCTTTCTTAAGTATATAATTTAATTTCATGAATGACACTTGTTGAGCTACAAGACCCAGAAGGAGTGTCCTTCATGTGTGCCCTGCATGCTGATGAGAGGTGATCCTTGATCCATAATGTCTCTGAAGTGACCCTTCCCTTCCCAGCTTCACCCAGCCCCAAAGGCAGTATTCCTGGACCTTTAGGGTGCAGAGGGATCACCTGGGGAGTCTGGTCAGAACCCTCCTCAGGGATCAGGTTCAGTGCTTGAGGGGCGGGGCTGGAGCGGCCCTGTAAAGCCCAGTCCTGGGAGCACGTGATAGTGTCCTCCAGAGACTGGCTCCTAAACCACCTGCAGGCGAAACCCCACCCAAAACCACAAACAATGTGGTGAGGAGGATCTGCACTGGCAGACAGCTCCTCGAGGACTTTTGTCATTAAGACAGGGTTTTTTTTTTTTTTTCTGGAAAGTTCTCTTGGCATCCAACAAAGGAATCTCCTCAGGCAAGAGAGGACAGATAGAGGGTTAGGGAGAAGCAAACACTGAAAGTTTCGCAAGTTCTCTCTCTCTCTCTTTTTTTTTTTTTTGGTTATCAACTTCAAAAGCTCTCCTTGGAAGGTGGGGGTGTGGCTCAGTGGTAGAGCACTGGCCCAGCAAGACTATGGCCCCGGGGTTCAATCCCCAACACTGGGGGCAGAAAAGAGAAAGTAATTCTTTTAATCTTATCAAGATAAGTTTTAGGGTGGTAGCATGATGGGCACTTAATGAAGCCTTTTAAAATTTGAGCATGTCTTGGACTACTCAGCCGGTTGTGATGGGCCCTGGGAATTTGGGCTCCTCATGGCTCCATTCTGAATTAGAAGGGTTACTAGGAACATATGTGTTGCTCTCCCATCAAAGAAGGCTAGGTGTTGATTTCACAGGACTGGAGGAGCCCAGCAATGTCAACCCAGGGCACTGAGACCCATTATTCTCTGTGAAAAGCCTTCCATCAGGAGTTCTGATGGGGGTGGTGTCATGTTACCCTGTTGGCTTTTCCTCCCAGTAATGCCATTTTCCACCGGTCACTCCTGTAACACAGGTAACTGGGGAAGTTGAGGCAGGAGGATTGCGAGTTCAAAGGCAGCCTCAGCCATTTAGTGAGAAACTAAGCAACTCAGCAAGACCCTGTCTCTAAATAAAATATTAAAAGGTGGCTGGGGATGTGGCACAGTGGTAGAGTGCTTGCCTAGCACGTGGGAGGCCCTGGGTTCAATCCTCAGCACCACATATAAATAAATAAATAAAAATTTGAAGGTATTGTGTCCAACTATAACTAAGAAATAAATATTAAAAAAAATGTGTATTAAAAAAAAAGTTGGCTGGGATGTGGCTCTGTGGTTAAGGGCCCCTGGGTTCAATTCCAGTTACAAAAAAAAAAAAATCTGTCTTCCTTGATTGTTGATTTATCAGTTTATTTATTTTTACTTATATATTATTTATGTACTTATTTGAGGTACTGGGGATTGAACCCATGGGAGCTTTACCACTGATCTATGTCCCTATCCCTTTTTAATTTTTAAATTTTGGTACCGGGTCTCCCTAAGTTGCTGAGGCTGGCCCTGAACTTGCAATCTTTTTGCCTCAGAGTCACTGGGGTTACAGGCATACCCAATCACTGTGCCAGGTTCAGTTTTATTATTTAAAGGGGATGATTTTTATGCATATCTATTCATTGTCATAAATAAATAAAGCAAATAAGAGTGTGAGTCAAAAAAGAAAAAAATCCCTTTCAATCCCTTCCTATTGCTATTCCACAACCAAAATAGCCATGGCTACTAGGTTGGTGCATATTATTCCAGGCCAATTTTCTTTTTCTTTTTCTTTTCTTTTCTTTCTTTCTTTCTTTCTTTTTTTTTTTTTTTTTTTTTTTTTTTTTTGTTACCAGGGATTGAAACCAGGGGCACTCATCCCACTGAGTTATTTAGGACCTCACTAATTTGCTGGGGCTGGCTTTGAACTCAACATCCTCCTGCCTCAGCCTCCCAAGCCTCTGGGATTATAGGCCTGTACCATTGCATCAGCTCCAGTCCATTTTCTATGCATTAAAAAAAAAAAAAAATGAATGTCCAGTAGGATCTGAAAGGGAATAGGGGATTGAACCCATGGCCCCATTGCCTTGTGCATGTGAGACAAGCACTCTACCAACTGAGTTATATCCCCAGCCCCTACATGCAGTTTAGAGGTTTCTTTTTTATGTCATAAGATGTAGATCTGTCACTGTTTTAGTCAGCTTTTTTCACGGCTGCAACTAAAAGATCTGACCAGAAAAAATTGTAGAGGAAGAAAAGTTTATTTGAGGGCTCACAGTTTTAGAGTTCTTCGTCCTGGGACAGCCAGCTCCATTCCTCGGGGCTCTAGTGAGGCTGAACATCATGGTAGAAGAGTGTGGCGGAGGGAAGCAGCTCACATGATGATCAGGAAGCAGAGAGAAAGAAAGAAACTCTATTTGCCAGATACAAATATATACCCCAATTAACCACCCCCTCCAATCTCACCCTACTTGCTTTCAATTACCACTCAATTAATTCCATCAGGTGATTAACCCACTGATTGGGTTAAGGCTCTAGTAACCCAATCATTTCTCCTCTAAAACTTCTTGCATTGTCTCATGTAGGAGCTTTTGGGGGACACCTCACTGCCAAACCATAACAATCACTTTTTAAAAAAAAATGACAACTTTGTTATATACATTGTACATGTATGGATCACCTGTATTGTAGGACATTTCCCCCACACCCTGATTTTTTTGGTTTTGTTTTTTACTATTCAAGACCGATGCAATAAATTCTTCCTGTATCTATCTTTGTATGTGCATGCAAGTATTTCTTTAAGTTAGATGACTTGAGGTAGAATGATGAGGTCAGAGACTATGAACATTTAAGAGTTTGCCAAATTGCCTTCCCAAAACAGCTTTGTCACTTCCTATTACCAACAGCATATGAGAGTTCCTGCTTAGAGTCGGGCATGGTGGCTCATGCCTGTAACCTCAGCAGCTCAGGAGGCTGAGACAGGAAGATCACAAGTTCAAGACCAGACTCAGCAACTTGGTGAGGCCCTAAGCAACTTAGTGAGACTTCAAAAAAAAAAAAAAAAAAACAAACAAACAAAAAAAACCAAAAGGCTAGGGATGTGCCTCAGTGGTAAAGCTCCCTGGGTTAAATCTCCAGTACCAAAAAACCCAAACCAAAACAAAACAAAACAAAAAACGTAAGGAAAGAGAGAGAGGAGAGAGAGTTCCTGCTTACCTACATCTTCAGTGATACTGTATTCCAACATTTTAAATTTAAATTTACCAATTTGAGAAGCAAAACTAGCTCATTAAATTCCTCTAACTACCCATGAAAGTGAGCATTTTCATATATAGACCACACACGTGTGTTTCTGTGAATCCCTCATTCTTTGCTTAGTTTTCCACTGGGATGCTTGCATTTTTTTGTTTGTTACTGATTTTCAGACTCTCTTTATATATTAGAGATAATAGCCCTTTATGCAACTTATAAATACTTTCTTCTGGTCCATTATTGGTCTTTCACTAATCTGAGGAGGCTCTTGGATTAGTCAGGTTTCTGTTGCTGTGACAAAATATCTGGAAAAAAAAATCAACTCAAAGGACGAAAAATTAGTGTTAGCTCCTGGTTTCAGAGGTTTTAGTCCAGGTTCACTAGGTCCCATTTTTTCTGGCCTGTGATGAGTCAGAATGTGGCAGGGAGTGTGTAGGGAGAAAAGCTGCTCACCTCATGGTAACCAAAAAGAGAAGGGAAGGAACTAGAACAAAATATACCCTTCAGAGTCAGGTTCCCAGTGACCAACTTCCTCAATGAGGCTCCATCTCCTAAAATTTCCAAGATCCTCCTACGGCCTGTTAAGCTGTTGATGCATCAAGGACTAAGCTCTACCTCTGAACGTTGCTGTCTCGGGTCCAAGCTTTAAACACATGTGCTTTTGGGGGATGTTTCAGATCCAAATCATAATGCACTACATCATTTAAGGCTTTCTTTTGCTTCTTGTATTAATTTAGATGAATTTTCCCCAAGCTCTTGATTTTCCTTGAGTAGCTGAGAATGTTCAGTTCTTCGTTTATATTTGTGGATGATGTCTAGATGGAGAACAGTATGCTTGCTCCTGGTTCTCCTGCCGGCCGATGTGTGTTCTGAGGTGACCCCTCGCTCCAGTAATTATGAGAGGATCGGGAGGCAACAGGCACAGCCAAGTGGCCCTTCCTTTCCAGTGTCACCTGGATACAGAGCTACATGGTCCTTAGGGTAGCAAAGGTTACCTGAGGCACTATCCAAAAAGGGATGGGTCTAATACCCTCGCAGGGAGTTTCCTGAGGGGAATTTCCTATTTATTACCAGAATCTCACAGCTTTTCTCAGGGGGCAAATTCCAGAATCTTCCTATAAGGAGCAGGTCTTGCTCTGCTGCCCCTTTAACTAATTATCCAGTTGACTATCTATTTCCCACTCCTTCCCCCACTTTCTGCTGCCTCTTTTCATGGGGTGTTTTTTTATGGAGGCGGGTACCAGGAATTGAACTCAGGGGCCCTCGACCACTGAGCCACATCCCCAGCTCTATTTTGTATTTTATTTAGAGACAGGGTCTCACTGAGTTGCTTTGAGCCTCGCTTTTGCTGAGGCTGGCTTTGAACTCAAGATTCTCCTGCATCAGCCTCCCCAGCTGCTGGGATTACAGGCAGGTGCCACTGTACCTGGCTAATCATGGGGTGTTTTCCCATGAACCTGCTGGGAAGTTTCACTGTGGGTGGGAAGCATTGTCTCTGGGTCCTCCAGGTTCATGAGATTTTGCATTTCATCTCACCTCAAAATTCCTCACTGTTCTCAGCCTTGGTGATATTCTATGCAGCTCCTATCACTACCACAGGTTTACATAAACCTGTTACATTGTTACATTTCTCCTGCCATTTCAGTGGTACTGAAGTTGGAAAGGGATATAGACACAAATGTTTAGCCATCCATCTGGAACAACTGAAAGCGCCTAGAAGATGGTGCAACTGTAAAATTAACCAGTTTTTACCGAAAATAGAATATGGAACATTTAAAAGTATAATTATAGGAGCTGGAGTTGTAGCTCAGTGGTAGAGGACTTTCCTAACATGTGTGAGGCACTGGGTTCAATTCTCAGCACTGCATATAAATAAATAAATAAATTGACAAGTAAAAAAAAAATGACAAGTTAAAAAAAATTTTAAAGTATAATTATGGGGAAGTCTAAGCACAGTAAAATTTTCTAAGAAGGAAAATTCCAGTTTCAGGAATAAAATGGAATTACTTAGTAGAAATCCCTTTTGGGCCGTGTATGGTGGTACACACCTATAATTTCAGCAGTTTGGGAGCTGAGATCCCTAGTAACAAAAAAAAAAAAAAAAAAAAAAAAAGCAATCCCTTTTGGTAAATTTCCCAAATGGGCTGTGCTGCCCCAAATCTTATTATTTTCATTATAGTTTTCCCTGCCTCATCAGGGATCTCAAGTTTCTGGAATTGCAGTCACTGATGTTTCTGGATTAACAAAGAATTCTTGATGTGTGCACTCTCTGTGGACCAGAGTGGCTGACCTAGGGGGAAGAAGCCAGTGCCTCTGTGGCAAGACTGCCACCAGATTCTTGGCTCCTTGGGAGGCTGGGATTCAATCAGATTCTATGTCTACAGAATCTGCCTAGTGCCTGGCCCCAAGTAAGTACTCAGAAAACACCTCTCACATTTGGCTTTTGAATTTATGCCCATGTTGCAGATTTGCAGGCAAAATAAGTGTTATTATTTTATTAGACTAAGTTCGGGTTTGTACAGTAATGGATAACTAGAATAGACTCTGTGCTCCCATTAACTTAAGGATAGAGGGCAGGTCTGTCTCATGGGGAAAGACAGATGAGGGAGAGATCATGGGTCTGGTGGGAAGAAGTGGATGAACTTGTGGGCTGGCAGGCTAAGTCAGGCAGCTTAGGGCATGAGGGTGCTAGGCACAGGGACAGTGTTGGCCAGAGGAAGGGGGGCCCACTGCAGGCTCTCAGACTCAGGAAGCAGTTGTTGACTTGTCCTTAGCACAGAAGTTCTGCCCAGAGTGTTCTACTGAAACAGCCAATGTTTATGAGGCCATTCCCTCCCTCCCTCCCTCCCTCCTTCCTTTTCTTTCTTTCTACTAGGGATCTAACTCAGAGGCATTTTACCACTGAGCCACATTCTCAGTCCTTGTTTTAAATTTTTTTAAAATCTTGAGACAGGATGTCTTAAGCTGCAGATGGTCTTGCTAAGTTGCTGAGGCTGGCCTTGAACTTTTGACCCTCCTGTCTCAGACTCCTGAGCTGCTAGGATTATAGGCATGTGCCATTGTGCCTGGCCATGAAGCCTTTCTTATGTGCCAGACATGGGTGGGCAAGGCCTCTACAGTATGATCTCCAATGGTTGCCAACAATAGGTATTATCTTTTGCAGGTTTAAGAAAATTGAGGCAGGAGGGTTTAAGCAACCTGACAGAGGTCATGGAAGGACAAAGTGGCAAAATCAGGATTCAAACAGAATCTCCTTTAATGAAACTACTGTCCATTACTATTCCCCTTTAAATTTATTTTTTATTATTATTTTAATTATACAAATTAATGGTGTACACAGTGATAATTTGTTCATGTGTATAGTGTGTAATGGTTAAATCAGGGTTATTGATGTTTCCATCTCTTTAAACAAACAGACATTTTTTATTTATTTGATTTATTTATTTTGTTTTATTCTGAGACAGGGTCTTGTTAAATTGCCTAGACTAGCCTTAAACTTGTAATCCTTTACATCAGTTTCCTGAGTACCTGGTATTACTGGTGTGCACCATTACATCCAGCTTCCTTGACACTTAAAAATGTTTTTAACACAAAACAATTGTATGTATGTGTGATGTTTCAATACATGTACACATGTGTATAGATCAGATAAGGGTCATAATTGTTTCTACCTCTGTATCATTACTTTGTGTTTGGAACCTTCCAGCTCACAATATAGGTATTCATAAGCTACATAATAGGTGATGGTGAACTATACTGATCACTTGTGACAAGTTACTACACTGCTCTTGACCTCAGTTTCCCTGTTTTTAGATGGGAATGGTGGTGGTTTTCATCTTGCAGGGAAGATGAAATAAAACAAGGCGTGTTAGAACAATATGATAGCCACTATCTGTGGCCTGTCTACAGAACACTTGAAATGTGGCTAGACCAAATTGAGACAGCTTGAAATTCTAAATACATAGGAGATTTCATACACTTAATAAGGAAAAAAAAAGATTACAAACAATAACTTTTTACGTGCATTACGTATTGAACTGATATTTGGCTCTAATATTTGCAATTAAAATGAGTTTGACCTATTTCTTTTTACTTTTAAAATTATTTATTTATTTAATTTACTTGAAATAGGGTCTCACTGTGTTGCCCAGGCTGGTCTTGAACTCAAGTAATCCTCCCGTTTCAGCCTCCTGAATAGCTGGGACTATAGGCATGCACCAACCACCACACCCAGCTATTACCATAGGCTTTTAGAAAAGTTTATTATACATGTGGTTCACATTACATTTCTTTGAACAGCACAAGGTTAGAACCTTAGGGTGTAAACATTAAGAGCTGGCCATTATAAATGAGACAGCTCAGCTTACCATGTCTCATATCATGTTCTTTTTTTTTAGTACCCGAGTTTAAACTCAGGGGCACTTGACCACTGAGCCACACCCCCAGCCCTATTTTGTATTTTATTTAGAGACAGGGTCTCAATGAATTGCTTCGCACCTCACTTTTGCTGAGGCAGGCTTTGAACTTGTGATCCTCCTGAGCCTCTGGGATTACAGGAATGTGCTACGGCGCCCAGCTCTTCATATCAAGTTCTTGCTTTGCGTTTTTACTGTTTTATTTTCTTGGAATACATACTTTTTCTATACAACCTCATTTAATTCTTACAATAACTTTTGCAATTTTTGTGATTGTTTTCAAACAATATCTTTCCATATTTGTTGAATTTCTTTCTTCTAGTCAGTCTCCCTACAATTTGTGGTAAAACTATTACATGAAAAGGACTCAGGGGCTTTTCTGCAAGGATGATAAGGAAAGCAGAGTGGGGAAGACTTTACCAGTGTGGGAAGCCACCCGTGAATGACTTGAGTGTCTTCTCTCCGTAGGGCAGCCAGGGAGATTTTAGGCTTAACCTTGGGAACTATTTGTGGCTCTCCCACGAAATAGATTGCCCAAGGCACACACATGACCTTGTCTCTGATCTACTAGGAAGATCACTCACAGTAGCTCAGAGATGAGTGTAACCCGTCGGGAACTGGACAGCCCACCTACCTTTTTTGGTGAAGAACATTCTATGAAAGGCCTTTGATGTTCCCCATTATAAATAAAGCAGGCACGGGCACCATTTTGCCTTTTTAGTATAGAAGCTCCATCCGTATGATCGGCTTGCCTGTCCCACTCCTGCTTTCTGAAAATATTTTATGTGTCTTGGGTTTTTTCATTGTTCTATTTTTCTTAGCTTTTATTTCTCAGCCAGCCCATTCCACCCAGGGGAACCCCATTCCCAAAGCCTACATAGGACGCAGGTGAGATACTGGGCTTGAGAGGGGCGGAGCTCTTGCCCTCAAGAACTGAAGGGGACAGTATTTGCGGAGAGAGGAAAGGAAAATGATTGTAGCTGTTGGGAACTGGGCAAGGTAAAGGAGAGCTGCCCTCTTCCTGGGAAAAAGGTCTGGTACCCTTAAGCTAAAGGTTATCCTTGGTCTCAGAGATGCTTGGCTTAGAGTTTTCTAGGTGGCCTTCTGGCTGGAGTAGAGAGCAGCCTGCTGTCCATGCCGGCCTGGCTCCTTCCTGCAAATCCAGAAGAGGTACTGCCAGAGCTAAATAAAGCTACTTCTGCTCACCTAAGATTTCAGGTAATGAAGAGGAGAAGTGTTCAGATGAGGGCTAGAGTAGATTTGAACATAAAGTGGATTTAATGGTTCTTCTCCCAATCTGCAACAGTAACCTTAAAAGTGACCAATCTGGGCTGGGGATGTGGCTCAAGCGGTAGCGCGCTCGCCTGGCATGCGTGCGGCCCGGGTTCGATCCTCAGCACCACATACCAACAAAGATGTTGTGTCGGCCGAGAACTAAAAAATAAATATTAAAAAATTCTCTCTCTCTCTCTCTCTCAAAAAAAAAAAAAAAAAAAGTGACCAGTCTGCTGGGCATGGTAGTGCAAACCTGTAATGCCATCAATTTGAGAGGCTGAGGTAGGAAGATCGCGAGTTCAAAGCCAGCTTCAGTAACAGTGAGACTCTAAGCAACTCAGAAACCCTGTCTCTAAATAAAATACAAAAAAGGGCTGGGGATGTGGCTCAGTGGTGGAGTGCCCCTGAGTTCAATTTCCAGTACCTCTTCCCTCCAAAAAAAGTGACCAGCTCTGGGTGCGGTGCTACACACTCATAATCCCAGACTGAAGCAGGAGGATCACAAGTTTGAGGACAGCCTGGGCACCTTAGTGAGATCCTGTCTCAACATAAAAATTCAAGAGGGCTGGAGGTGTGGCTCAGTGGTAGAGCACCCCTGGGTTCAATCCCTAGTACAAGAAACAAAACACAAATACAAAAAAACAAAACAAAACAAAACAAAAAAACTGAATAACAACATATTGCCTCTTTAGAATGGGCAAATGTGACTTATAAGCCTGAAGTTGACATTAGGTAAAGCAACATAAAAGTCTTTATGGCCTTCTGGCTGGAGTAGAGAAATAGTAGATATTTGTAAACTTTGCACACCATTCTCTCTCCCTTTCATGGAGCCTTACAGAAATGGATTTGGTTTTAGTCAGCTTTTTCACTGCTGTGACTAAAAGATTTGGCCAGAAAAATTGTAGAGGAGGAAAAGTTTGGGGGCTCACAGTTTCAGAGGTTTCAATCCCTGGACGGCCAGCTCTATTCTTTGGGGCTCAAAGTGAAGCAGGACATCGTGACAGAAGAGTGTGGTGAAGGGAAGCAACTCATGTGATGACCAGAAAGTACATAAATACAAATATACATACAAATACAAATAGACACCCCAAGTCCACACCCCCAGTGTCCCACCTCCTTCAGCCTCACCCTACCTGCCTGTAATTACTACGCAATTAATCTCAGCAGGTGATTCATCCAGTGATTGGGATAAGGCTCTCACAACCCAATCATTTCTCCTCTAAATCTTCTTGCGTTGTCTCACAGATGAGCTTTTGGGGGACACCTCACATCCAAGCCATAACAGATTTCTTTCTATCTTGTAGTAATAGAGGTTCATCAGGTAGTCATCTGGCTGATACATTCAAGTTGGTTGATTCTAATTCCCCCTCACTGGGAGAACACAGTAGGCTTTTCTGAACTGGAATCATTCCTTATAGAAAGGAATCACATGCTTTCCTTGGGAAATCTGCAACCCCACACTCAGTCCCAGAGGGACAAAGGATAATGATTTCACGTTGTCTGGCTACTGACTCCCTAGTGGTTCTGAAACATGGGTTTTCCTTTGAAAGGAAAAGTTGCCTAGTCCTTTTTAAAGGACATCACAAGGCTCTGTGTGGCACGGTTCAGCCCTGGCGTCCACCCCAAAGACATTTGTGTGTCCTTCTGGGGCTTTGAGCCAGGCATAGTCTGTCCAAACTTTCTGCCCATCTGCCACCTGGAGAGCAAAGCCCTGGCTTCTGCCAGGCCACAGTGATAGGAAATCAAGACAGCCTTTGCTCCTGCCCCAAGCAGCGAGCAACTGCCTAGGTATGAACCTCAGGTCACCACATGCCCCACCCTGGACGTTTGTGTACAGTGGAGTGAGCTGGGGAAGGCCAGGACAGCTTGCTTGGTTTGACCAAGGACAGTGTGTGGCCTGATAAGCGTGTGATGTGGGGCGGTCAAGGAGACATCTCCTTGGTGGGGTAGCCAGGAGAGGGGTGGTGCATTCCATACACTGACCAGCAGGGTCTTTGTAAAAGTCCCCGGGAAAGCTCCCTCCTTATCCCCCACCTCTTTGAAACCCTGCCAGCCCAGAGTTCGGGATCCCTGTGGGAGCCCCCAAATCAAGGAGGCAATTCATTCTAGAAGTGAACTGCTGGGCTTGGTGAGAGATTCCATAGTCCCAACCTTGGCTCTGTTGTGCATTACCTGTGCAGCCAGGCTACAGGTTGTTCAACCCTTCTAGAGTTGAGTTCCTGACAGCCGTCTACCCCAAGATGAGACTTCAGGGTGGCCAGTGAAGGGAGGAGGGAAGACAGTCAAGGAGATTGTTTGACCACGCCAGCTACCATCGCAGGAATTGAGGCTTCAATCTACAGGGAAACTCCAGGATACACGGCAGCATCATCCAGCCAAGGGTGAGGGAGCTGGGTGCTTCTACGCCCACTCGGGTCAGGCACATGTTAAGGGCCTGCCAAGGGGGCAGTTAACTCCCAGGCAGTCCTGGCCTGTCATGTTCAAGGGTTAAGTGCATTTTGGCATTCCCAAAGGCAGCTGTCACAAAGATGAGGGACTGACCATGGGAAGCTAGCCAGGGGACACCGAAATGATAATGGAACTGGGCCGCTTGTGGCAGCATCTGCTACGTCCTCTAAGCCTCGTGTGCTGTTTGAAAAGTGAAAGTAACTGTAGTTTTTATCTTATGGGAAGAATGAAATAAAATAAGGCCTGTTAGGCCTGTGGCAGCCCTCAGAGGTTGGTTGGTATTACTGGGACCCCTCAGCTTAGAAATGTTGGCCCTAGGATTTTGTTCACTATTTCTTTTATTTCTTTGGGAATCACTGAGCCTTTGTACCTCTGCACAAACATGTGGGTTTCAAGAGCCTTGTGCTTTGTTTTGGTTTGTCCACAGAATGTTGGTGACATCACTGTCACTCTGCTGATTTGAGAAACAGCAAGTCAAGGACACAGGATAGCAATCTGCAAGAGATGGTTTTGGCACAGCACCTTCCCACTGCCCTGCAGTTCAGTTAGGGGAGGCTGCTCCATAGGGGCCGGAGGGAACAGGCCCTAATATATTCACAGGAGGTAGAAGGGTAGACAAAGCTGTCCTTGCTTCAAACAACAGAGTGTTTAGGGCTTGGAGAATCTGCTTGGAAATTTGACCAGGGGAGGCACGGAGGTGGGCTTTATAATTGCCCTGGATATTGCCCGTTTCTTTGTAGCACAATTTATAAAGCCTTGGCCTAAGTATCCTGTGTGTGTGTGTGTGTGTGTGTGTGTGTGTGTGTGTGTGTGTTGTGCATTATATATATATTCTAACATATGAAAGGTTACTTAGCACCAGGTGCAATGATATGGTGGAACACGCCTGTAATCCCAGCAGCTCAGGAGGATGAGGTAGGAGGATCACAAGTTCAAAGCCAGCCTCAGCAATTTAGTAAGGCCCTAGGTAACTTAGTGAGATCCTATTTCAAATTGAAAAAAAAAAAAGGGAGGGGGTGCCTAGGATGTGGCTCAGTTGTTAAATATCCCTGAATTGAATAGTTGAATCCCTGATATAAAAAAAAAAAAAAAGAAAGAAAGAAAAGTAAAGAAAAAAAAAGAAAGGGTACTTACATCTTAAAAGTTTCATATATTTCATATATTACTTACATCTTAAAAGTTTCATATATTTCTGGATGAAAATTCTGAGTAATGTTTTTCTTTTAATGTGCCACATTCTACCTTTTCTACATTGCCATGTTTGAATGAATGTTCTTTTCAAAACTCATGTTGAAGTTTACATGCCATTGTAACTTGGTGTTAAAGGGGTGATTGATTAGGTCACAGGGGGCTCTGCCTTCATGAATGGGTAAATGCTGTTATAACCAGAGTGTATAAAAGGGGAGAGAGAATTCATCCCCTTCCTCTTCTTCTCTCTCATCATGTGATACTTTCAGTCATGATATGATGTAGGAAGAAAAGCCTCATCAGATGCAACCCCTTAATCTCAGACTTCTCTGTCTCCTGAACCCTGAGTCAAATAAATGTCTGTTGATAATAAATTGTCCAGTCTCAGGTATTTTGTTACATCAGCAGAAAATGGACCAAGACATATGGTGAGCATGTATTACTTAACACAAAGTACTGTTTTTTTTGGTTTTTTTTTTTTTTTTTGAGAGAGAGTGGGTGGGGGGAGGGAGAGAGAGAATTTTAATATTTATTTTTTAGTTTTCGGTGGACACAACATCTTTGTTTGTATGTGGTGCTGAGGATCGAACCCGGGCCGCAGGCATGCCAGGCGAGCACGCTACCGCTTGAGCCACATCCCCAGCCCCACAAAGTACTGTTTTTAAAACTACATCATAACTGACAGATCTAGAAACAGAGCCAGGTCCATGAAAAGGCAGACTAAGAGCAAGTAAGGGTACAGGGATAGAACCCAGGAGAGCCTAACCATTAAGCCATAACCCCATCCCTTTTTTATATTTTATTTTATTTATTTTTTTAGAGAGAGGGAGGGAATTTTAATATTTATTTTTTAGTTTTCGGCAGACACAACATCTTTGTTTGTATGTGGTGCTGAGGATCAAACCCGGGCCGCACGCATGCCAGGCGAGCGCGCTACTGCTTGAGCCACATCCCCAGCCCGAACTTTTTTATATTTTAGGCACAAGGTCTTGATCAGCTGCTTAGTACCTTGCTAAATTTTTGAGACTGGCTTTGAACATGTGATCCTCCTGCTTCAGTCTCCTGAGTCATTGGGATTACAGGTGGTGCACACCTGTAATCCACCACACCCAGCACAAGACACATTCTTTATGTTTGAAAAGCTATGACTTAAAATACCCTCCTGTGGGTGCATGTTTAAGTGTACCTGTCAAGTATGTGGTGGCAATGAAGCAAGTCTCTTCTAGAAAGAGGCACTGAAAACTTGATTGGGCAGTGTGTTTATTCCAAGCTGCAATGAAATTGTTAAAAGCTGAGCCTAGAATCTGCTAGGTGATTAAGAAAAAAAATTTTTTTTTGCAGTATAAAATAGGTAATTTAAATAGTAAAGTCAATTAGAAATTATGCATATCAAGCACATAATAGAATGGGAACTGTCTTCAAACATCTGAGCTCCACATACGTTATTCTTTAATACTACATTATATTTTTACTATTCTTCTAGCACTCAAAATTAATAAAGCGACACAGTATGATAAATACTTGTAAGTCACACACACAATATATTTTTGTCAGTGTGCTTTCTTCCTCCCTCATTTTGACAATGCACTCGGGGGACAATACATATCAATCACATAAATGAATAGGTGAAAACAAGCACATTGGCAGTCACATGGTAGCAGTTTACCCATGCCTCAGCTTGGGTACTTACTTGCCATTACTCTCTCAGGATTCCTTTGAATTTGAGTTTTATTCCAACCATTCAAAGAATCAATCCATTAAAAAACATTAAACTACAAGAAAAAGCAATTATGATTTTAAAAGCACAAAATATTGAAACAAGTTTTACAACAAAAGTCCATGCATTAGCCTGTGTATTTATTATTTTAGCTCTTTGCTCAACCCAGCTGAATATTTGAGACTTGTTAATTCTAATGTTTGTAAGAGAGTTTAACAACTGTGTGTGGGTTTTTGTTGTTGTTGGGTTTCTTTCTTTCTTCTTTTTTTTTTTTTTTTGGTACTAGGGCTTGAACCCAGGAGTGCTTAACCACTGAGTCATATCCCCAGCCCTTTTTTCACTTTTTATTTTGAGACAGGGTCTTCACTAATTGCTGAAGCTGGCTTTGAACATGCTATTCTCCTGCCTCAGCCTCCCAAGCCACTGGGATTACAGGTGAGTACCACTGCACCTGGAAGCAACTGTGTTTTCATGCCCCAAATGATCAGAATCTGTCCCTGGTTCTTACAGAGCTTTCTCTTGCATCCAGTTTATAGAATTGATCAGAGAAGTAGCTAGTAGAATGGACAAAATCTGTTCTCCAGAATTTGGAAACTTGGGGACATGTCTCCCCAACAAAGCAGAAGCTCTTTAAGGGCAAGGACTATTATACACATACATATGCGCGGGCGCGCGCACACACACACACACACACACACACAAACACTACTAATGTAGAGACCTTGAGTAAATACATATGTATCCCCCTGGACTAGGTAGAGATTGAATGAATGGATGATAAAAATAGCAACTGGCACCAAAAAAGGATTTTATGAATTAGTTTTGTTAGGCCTTAAAACTAGCACACTCTATCATTAAACACAAGGAGAAAAATGGTAGTTTTACAATCGAACCTGGCAGACACCACCTGATCCTAGTGATTAAAGTAGACATCATCGGTAATGGGACAAATTGATGTGGTACAGAGGAGGACAGCCTCACTTCTAGGGTATTTCCTGCCAAAGATGGCTAACCTGACTCTAATCACGAGGAAACATCAGACAGATCCACATTGAGTGGCAGTCTACAAATCACAGCCCGAGCTCTTCAAGCATGGCCATGTCAGGAAAGATCAAAGAGAAGAAAGAAAGAGAATTTAAAGGCTGAGGGACAATTTCAGATAAAAGGAGAATTGACAACTAAATGTATTGTATGATCCCAGATTCTGAACCGGCAAGAAAATTGGTGTCAATAACATCATTGGGAAACTGGCAACATTTGAATGTGGGCTGCAGCTTAGAGAACAATATTTTAATCATGTTAAATTTCCTGATTTTTATCATGTTATCAGTATCGTCTGAGATAATGTCTTTTTTTTTTCCTTAAGGAATATTTGGTTGGCATAAATAGTTCAGAAACACACACACACTCAGCCCACAGGTCTTAGTGCAGTTTTTAAAAATTGAGATTAAATTCATGTAATGCAAAATTACTCCCTTAAACTATACCCGTAATACATTCAGTGACATTAAGTACCATGTTGAACAACACCTCTATTGGTGCCCAAATGTTTTCACTGTCCCCAAAGAAAATCTCAGACCCATGAAGTTGTTACTTCCCATTTCCCTCCCAGAAAAGCCTCTAACCTGCTTTCTAACTATGGACATACCTATTCTGGATATTTCATATCAATGGAATCATAAAATACATGGACTTTTATGACTGCTTTCTTTTATTTAGCATGTTTTTGAGAGTCACCCACATTGTAGCATGTATCAATGCTTCATTCCTTTTATGACTGAATAACACTCCACTGTATGGCTACACCTTTTTTTTTTTTTTTTTTTTGGTACTGGGGATTGAACCCAGAAGTGCTTAACCATTGGGCAACATCCCCAGCCTTTTTTAATTTTATCTTTTTAAAAATATTTATCTTTTAGTTGTAGTTGGACACAATATCTTTATTTTATTTATTTTTATGTGGTGCTGAGGATCGAGCCCAGGGCCCTGCACATGCTAGGTGAGCATTCTACCACTGAGCCACAACCCCAGCCCCTAATTTTATCTTTTTAAATATTTTTTAAGTTGTAGATGGACAAAGTACCTTTATTGATTTATTTCTTATGTGGTGCTGGGGATCGAACCCAGTGTCTCACACATGCTAGGCAAGTGCTGGATCACTGAGCCACAACCCCAGCCCTATTTTATTTTTATTTTGAGACAGTCTTGCTGAGTTGCTTAGGGCCTTACTAAGTTGCTGAGGCTGACTTTGAACTTGTGATCCTCCTATCTCAGCTTCCTGAGCCACTGGGATAACAGGTATCCACTGGCCCAGCCTGTTTTTCAATTTCTTGATGAGCACTTTGGTTGCTTCCACCTTTTGACTCTTGCAATTAGCGATCCTATGAACACTCATGGAGAAGAATGTGTTCGAGTATCTGTTTTCAGTTCTTCTGGGTATGTGCCTTGGAATGGAATTGTTGCGTCATCTGGTAAATTTATATTTAACTTTTAAAGAAATTGCCAGATTGTTTTCCAAAGGGGCTGCATCGTTTTACTACTGGTACTGTTCTTACAAGTCTTCTTAAAATATGAACTCATTTCAAAGAAAAAAGGAAAAAAAAAAAAAAGAAATTAGTACGAGCATCCAGGCAGAAGGGAAAGGAAACCCAAGTTCACAGAGTGAGGAAGTGAGGACAGATGTTCATCTAACAGTGCTAAGGTGTGTGTGCCTCTGATGGTTAGAGTGGCAGGTGGCAGCAGCCCAGTGGGAGATTCCAGAGTGGAAATTTTGTGAGAGATCACACGCTTTGAAAGTGCTACCAAGGCACCCTCATGACCAGAAATTCAGCCCCAGGCAGGCAAAGAGAGCTGTTGGTTTGCCCAGCCTTTCGTTTTTTTCTTTTTCTTTCTTTTGTCCTAGGGATTGAACCCAGGGGTATTTAACCACTGAGCTACATCCCCAGCCCCTTTTTGTATTTTATTTAGAGACAGAGTCTCGCTGAGTTGCTTAGGGTCTCACCAATTTGCTGAGGCTGGCTTTGAACTCCTGATCCTCCTGCCTCAACCTCCCTCGCCCCCAGCTCCTGCTGCTGGGATTACAGGGGTGCACCAACACGCCCAGCTGCCCAGCCTTTCTCTTCTCCTGTGGGGGTGGTGTCATTAGCAGCTCCATGGCTGCACAGTCCATTCACTGACTGAGTGCATGAGTGAGCACTGGCTGAGACCTGTACTTGTATAAATGACCATCTGTGGGAAACTGCAATTTCCTTTATAGATGTCTGCTTAACTGCCTTGTTGCTGGGACCCTTATGTGTTAAAAGACGATAATGTCCACCTCATACAATTGTTTTGATGGTGAGTGAGTGAAAGAGAAAGAGAAAGAGAGAGAGAGAGAGAGAGAGAGAGAGAGAGAGAGAGACAGACAGACAGACAGGACCCTGGGCTGGGCATAGTGCCACATGTCTGTAATCCCAGTGACTTGGGAGGCTGAGGCAGGAGGCCAGCCCTGGAACCTGGTAAAATCCTTAGCCACTTAGTGAGACCTTGTCTCAAATATAAAATAAAAATTTAAGAAAAGAGTTGGAGATGTAGCTTAGTGGTAAATTGCCCCTGGGTTCCAATCCCTAATCTATCTCTCTCTCTCTCTCTCTCTCTCTCTCTCTCTCTCTCTCTCTCTCTCTCTCTCACACACACACACACACACACACACACACACACACAGGACACTGGTATGAGTTCTGCAAATACTGTGCTAAATTCAGGTCATGTCATTGTTAGTTACTCTTGCTACTTTCTCAGAATGTGAGTCCCACCTAGCCATGGAGGGAACCCCTGGGAGTGTGTGAGGAATGCAGACTCTCAAGCCTACCTGCCCTGGTTGAACCAGAATCTGCTATTCAACATGATCCCCTGGTGATGGGCATGCCCGTTAAAGTTTGGGAAGATTGCTTTAATGCAGAGTTAATGATCTATTTAGTTGTTGTAGTTTGCAGTTCTGGGAATGGAACCCAGGGCTTCGTGTAGGCTAGACAAGTTCTATACTCCTGAACTACATCCCCAGCCCATCTAAACTTTTCTAACTATAACAGCATCTGGGGCTGCTTATTAAAAAATGCTGTTTCCCCTTGCTTGCTATAGTAGAGATTAATTCAGGGAGTCTGAGGTGAGGCCCTGGAATGAGAATTTTTTTTTTAATTGGTTACTGGGGATTGAGCCCAGAGATGCTTAACCACTGAGCTACATCCCCAGTCCTTTTTTATTTTTTATTTTGAGACAGGATCTCAGAAAAAAAAAAGTTGTTTAGGGCCTTGCTAAATTGCTAAGGTTGGTCTCAGACTTGAGATCCTCCTACCTCAGCCTCTGGAGTTGCTGGGATTACAGGAATGTGCCACTGTGCCCAGCTGTAATGAGAATTTTTTTTTTAAGGTACTGGGGACTGAACTCAGGGGCACTCGACCACTAAGCCACATTCCCATCCCTATTTTGTATTTTATTTAGAGACAAAGTCTCACTGAGTTGTTAAGAGCCTCACCATTGCTGAGCCTCACTTTGAACTCAGGATCTTCCTGCCTTAGCCTCCAGAGCCACTGGGATTACAGGTGTGTGCCATTGTGCCCAGCATGGAATGAGAATTTTTAACAAGCCTCCATGTGAGTCTTCTGATCAGGTAATTTGGGAAAGCAATACTTAAAATAGATAGTTTTAAAGACAAAGGGAAAAATCAGCCTTCTGGAGAGAGAGACTGAACCTATCCTTTTCATTGATCGGATGTTAACTCAAGGACCTCTGAAATGCCCTGTGGTTTCTGCAGGACGAGGCTTTATCTCAACTCAGAAAAGGCTTTGCTGAGCCTCTACTCCATGCAAGCACCATGTGCATTTACTTTAATCCTGACACCACCAGACTAGGAGCACTAAAATCTGTTGCTTGGAAGAGGTATCTGAGGCTCAAAGAGGGTAACTAGTGGCTCAGGGTGCCTCAGCCAGTAAGCGGCAGCAGGACCTGGATTCAGAACCAACTTCTTTCTGGAGCATGTATCCAGTGGACACAGGCTGCTGATCTAATGTAACAGCATAAACCTCAAGTCCACTCCTACCTGACTCCCTTCAACCTTACCCTCTCCTTTCTGCCTGTACCACTGGGAATGTGGGCATTTCAGAGAACGTTCCGGCTCTTCTGAGCGGGCAGGCTTGATCTGGCTTCCAGATCTGTTTATCTTACTTCTCGAAACCTCCATTAACTGCAAAATGGCAATGACATTAAGGTATTGTGAGGATTGAAACAAAATAAATGTATCAAACACTTATTAAATTTTCTGGTACGTAATATATGCTCAATAAATGGTAGCTATTTCTATTTTTTATTTGACCATGGCTGCAGCAGTAGAAAAATTTAGAGATGAAAAATAAGTAGATCGTCACTTGCAGTACCCTGTTTAGAGCAGACATAATTCCTCAAAAAGAGAAAATTCACCTTAACTTTGACATGTCTGTTGTAGTCATGCAATTTTGGTTCACAAAGGGTATTGCTTTCCTAGGGCAGCTGTCACCAATTCCCATAAACCCGGTGACTTAATACAACAGAAATTTATTCTCCTCTAGTTCTAGAGGCTAAAAGTAAAAAATTAAAAAAAAAAAAAATCGAAGCGTCAGAACTGTGCTCCAGGGAAGAGCCCTCCTTGCTGCTTCTAGATTTTGGTGGCTCTAGGCATTTCTTGGTTTGTGGCAGCATCATGCCAATCTCTGCCTCCATCTTCTTAACGCTTTTTTCTCCTCCTTTTCCGACTCTGTCTAGGACGCGAGTGATCCGATGTAGGGCCCACTCAGATGATCTCATCTCAAAAGCCTTAACTTAATTACCTTTGGAAAAAAATCATTTTCCAAATAAGGTCACATTCACAGGTTCCAGGGGTTAAGATGTGAACATGTTGTTTTGAGGCCACAACTCAGCTCATGACTTGAGGCTTGGAATGCCCCTCAGTTCTCCTGCTCCAGGACATCCAGACAATGAAACTGGAGGCAGTCCTGCTCCGGTGTTCTTCCACTAGCGATTTTTGCTACCCACGGTTTCCCTTTTCTCCTAGCTTCATGAAAGTACGTTTTGGATCCTAACTTTACATTAACTACGTCTTTCTGTATACTTTCCCAAGTATTCTGAATACTTTCCCAAGTATTTAGGGTGGCTGGTCACTCTGGGGATGGGCTGATCTTAGGTCAGTTTCATGTTCCTATCACTTGGGGCTATAGAGAGGTGGGGACAAGAGAGCTACATGATTCAAAGCATGGCATCCCAGGTCTGTCCCTGCAGTTCCCTCTAATGGGAATGGTGGAGCAAGAGCAATAGTTTTCTTTAGAAGGAGGTAATTTTAGCTGATGTCACTTGCACAGATCCTAGCCAGGGCTTGAAGAAATCCTGGGTCCCATATTGTACCCAAGGCTGAGCTCCAATTATTGAAGTACTAAAGTCATTATAAGGCAGTCACACTTTTAGGGGGACAGGCAGCATAAATCCTGGGGTCACATTGTAAGGACATTCTGGTGGTAATAGAGTTAGAGCCATCATCCTGTTCGTCGAGTACCACATTCATACTTTTTCCTTTCTTTTTTTTTTTTTTTTTTTTTTGGTACCAGGGGCACTTAACCATTGAGCAACATCCCCAGACTTTTTATTTTGAGACAGATTCTCACTAAGTGGCTTAGAGCCTCCCTCAATTGCTGAGGCTGGCTTTGAACTTGCGATCCTCCTGCCTCAGACTTCGTAGCCACTGTGGTTATAGGCATGTGCCATCACGCCCAGCCCCATGTTCATTTTCTCATTTAATGTTTATATCAACGCTTGGCCCTACTGCCAATCCATAGAGGAGGGGCTTATAGAGGCTAGATTACTTGCCTGGGTCACCTGGCTCCTAAAGGGTAGCCTTCTCCACTGTGGATTTTCTTCAATGTGACTTTTCATTCATGCTAACACTTAGTCTCTCCCTGTAGAAACCATGTCGGAATTAATGGAAAATTCAGGGCATCATGTTGGAAGAAGGAAGACCTGGATGTTGTAGAACTCTGATTTGGAATGATAATCCACATAAGTATGGGGAGATGAACGTGTGAGAATAAGTGCTTGGGAAAGCTGTCCAGTAAAAGTATTTAAGATTTCATATTTTTCCACACAATCATTTTTCCTTTTCTTCTGGTATCTCTGAGGGCTTGTTGCCTATAAAATATGTGAGGAAAATTAAATTAAGGTTATTTGTCTTCCCCAAGTCAGGGGTTACCTCTGTGTGTGTGTGGGAGAGGGGATGGGGGAACTCTGGCAGAGAGTAGAAAGGACCCTAGTGGAGCTCTGAGATCCCTGTAAATATTCTGAGATGTAACTACCTGGCTTTAGACCCAGGAATGGGAAGGCAACCTCTGCATCAGGGAAGAAGTGAATCAGTAGTTTCTTCTCCTGTGAGAAAGCGAGCCAGCCCTCTGGTTCTTGGAGTTGGGGTGGAAGACACCCTTAGGGGCTGTCTGCAGGAATCCTCTTTTCATTCCTTCCCATTTCCCAGGTGAGGTTAGAGCCTGCTGGAACCTTCAGGAAATAGATAATCTCTTTTCCTAATCTAGGAGGCACGTTCTTAATTGTTAGGAAAACAAAGGAACTTTGAAAATAATAAGGTCATCTTTAAATGAATTGCACTTCCAGTGGGCAGTCCTCTTTGATGTAGAAACATCAGGGCACCCAACCTGGCTTCTAAATCATCATCTCTTTGGATCTGCATTTTTATTTTTTTTGCATGCTTCGAATGCACCTTTGGGGAGGGAGATGTGAACTCAGGGACATCATTAGGGCCTTCACAGGCCTGCTGGGCTCTGTTGGCCGGGTGTGCTAAAAATAACTGGAGAGGTTAAAAAAGAAAAAGTTGAAGCCGATTTAGGGGCTCTTCTGCAAAATGAAACACAGAAGCTGGGCCCTGGGTAGTTCTATTTAAAGATGATCATCATCTCATCCTCTCTCGTGGATTTACATGCCAGGACTTTATTCCCCAGGCGGCTAAGGGAAGGACTGTCTGATCTGCACCAGGACTCACCTCCTCCCAACCCTCTGCAAAGCTGCAGCTGTCCAGAGAACTCAGAGCGGAGCTGGCTCAGGCTGGGGCTGGGGCTGAATGGCTTCGACCTTTACTTCCACAATTGCTCCTTTGAATTGAAGGAAACGAAAATAAAGTTTTCAAAGCCAATTTCACAATTTCATCTTCTGTGAAAAGCAAAATCAACGAGGCTATGAAAAATTATAAGTAGTTAAAACATTTTCACAGCATCCTCCGAAAGGGATCAGAGAGAGAGAGAGAGAGAGAGAGAGAGAGAGAGAGAGAGAGCGAGAGAGAGAGAATGGATCAGATTATTCAAAGCAAGGGCCAATGCAAACTTCTTCCTCCTCCTTTTTTTTTAACGCATAGACAGAGGTTTATTTAGGAAGGTAGATACACGTTCAAGAGAGAATGTAGGCTATCTTGAGAGTGAGAAACCTTTTTTTTTTTTTTTTTTTTAAAAAAAAAACCACATCTGGTCTCAATCTTTATACTCCAGTGGACAAAAGCAATTAGACAAGCTCTGCTTTCCATGTCATAATAATGAAAGTCATATATTTTCCATGGCTGTCTCATTGGGTTACCCAGATCTGCAGAAAAGAGCTTAAATGGTATTTAAAAGCTGGTCTTTGCTTGGCAGTCCTGTTAGTGACCTGAGGGATAAGCACTCCTGCATCTTCCAGAACTGAAGAGAAGAAAGGGTAGCTATTATGGGTGTGTGCTACTAAACCTCGACACAGCTTACATGCCTGCAGGGCAGGCTCCCACTACCTGATTTTTCTAACAAGCCCTGTGGGAGAGGAATGCATTATTAGACTTGGTTCTGATTTAGGATGATATTCTTGACACATCTGTTGGAGAAGCTTTCCTAGAAGGTGAAACTTTGCCCCTCTCACTGTGTTGGCCAGGACTCTTGATCCCAAGTGACAGAACTGAACCCAACCAGCCTGAGCCAAAAGAGAGACTTGGTTCACATCACTGGGAATTTGAGGAGGTAAATCGGGTCAGAATCAAGTGATTTCAGGACTTCAAACAATACCATCTTCTTCTCCTCTTTGTTCGCCTCTCCCAAGATTAGTCACCCCAGGAGAAAAGTGGCTCCAGTCCCAGATTTTCCATTCATAGCCATCCTGTAGTTAATTCTCATTGACTCGGGTGCCCATCCTTAAACTCATTCAGACTGGGACCACCGATCCCTTCCTGGAGGTAGCAATGGAGGTGAGATCTGCTCATCAAACCACAGACTGAGATTGGTAGGGTTGACTTGCCAAAAGAAAACAGTGCCTCAGCTTCAGAAGGAGAGGGAATGGTTGCAGGATGCCTCTGCTCCCCGAGAAGGGACACTCATGACCTGGAAACAGGCAGCCTTCAGGCCCATGCAGCCTGGTCCACCCGCCCCTTAGGGAGTGGATGTCTCCGTTGGTTGGCTGGTTCTCTTCTGGGCTGAAGAGGCCCCAGAGCCAGGACACACGGTCCTGGCTGAACAGAGCTAAAGCTGGAGACTAGCCCACTGGCCTTCTCAGCAGGACACCCTCGTGCTGTGTGGCCTATCAGCAACAGTCAAAGGTGTCAAAGGTGGCACTGGTGGCAAAAGTAGCAGAGGTCAGCAACCTGGACCCCAAACCACCTTAAACATATAACCTGCCCCCAAGTTTTCTTGCCTGACATGCTTCTGCTATGACTTGTGCCTGAGCTATGCTATAATTTTTTTTTTTTTAATTTAGAGACAGGGTCTCACTGAGTTGGTTAGGGCCTTGCTAAGTTGCTGTGGCTGGCTTTAAACTTGCAATCCTCCTGCATCAGCCTCCCAAACCTCTGGGATTACAGGCGAGTGCCACCGCGTGTCATGTGAAGCTGTTTCAGAAGGAGCTGGGTAGTCCAGAGACCTGGGTTGGACCAAAGCTTTGTGTTTTGCCATCTGGGCGTACCTGTTCTAGTCCTGATGCTTTTTGGGTGTCGCCTTTTCCTCTATAGGACAAGAGGACCCTTCCAAAGACTCTCCCCTCAACCCCAAGTCCAGATGGGGAAAGACCTGTAGTTTGGGGATCTTTGCTCCCAGCCTCCCCCTCCTTGAGACAGCAAATGCAATCTTCCTTCCTCCTCTGGGCCTCTCCCCATACCCAGTCGCCTCAGATGTGTGAAATTGGTGGTTTTGCCGCACTCAGTCAGATCCAGGGCGTCCTCGGGTTGAAATTTCCCTCCCAGAGGCATGGGTCGGTGACACACAAATCCCCTTTATGCCTGTTAGGCAAATTAGCACCCACTCCTCAGCGGGGGCGGGAGGGGGCGACCTGCAGAAGCTGAATGGAGACAAGTGAAAATGCAAATTGGGGTTCATAGCGGCTGACTTCTGTCCCAGGAGAGTCATCCTGAGCAGGGGGAGGACCACTACAGCAGGGTGTGCAGGGGAGGATGGGACCCTGTGTGCTGGCCCAGGGCCCAGCAGAGACTGGGTGGATTCTTAATCATCATCTCTGTGGGCATTTAACGCCCTGTTTTGCATTTGCCAACAATAAATCCTAGTGCCCAGCTTGGAACCCCACAAATACCCTATTCTCCTCTGTTATCTACCAAAAACCAAACTTCCTTTTAGGTGCCCTTCTGGTCCCACCCATCAGAGCCTAGGAAAGCTAGGGCACAGTGAGCTACCTTGGCCTTGCTCAGAGCTGCTGGGGGAGGACTTGGGGGTCCTGTGACATGTTCTTTGGGGTGAACTAGTTTGCTTCTGTTTTACTACTCACAGTCAAATTGGTCTTCCAGGGCCTAGAGATTCGGGCCACTGGTCTGAGTGGGATTAAGCAATGCCTGTGGGTGCCACTGGGTGCCAGTAGTGGAGTATTTTGGGGTCCAAGCAACCAGGCACACACACAGGGACTTTCTTTTTAATAATTTCTGCTCTATTATTCAATGGCTTCGCGAGCTTGGAGGATATTCAGGGAAGCATAATGATAATGCCTAGATTCATAGAGCACCATTCAGTAATCAAAGCTCTTTTAAATTCAGCAGAGTTTAGCAGGTAAGAGCTTGGACAATTGCATTCAAATCTGTGTGTGTGTGTGTGTGTGTGTGTGTGTGTGGTGTGTGTGTGTGTGTGTGTGTGTGTGTGTGTGTAGTTCTGGGCACATGCTTAGGCAAGTGTTTAGCACTAAGCTACACCCCCAGTCCTTTTTAAGGTTTATTTTGAGACAAGGTCTTGCCAAGTTGCCAAGGCTGGCCTTGAATTTGCTATCCTCCTTGCCTCAGTCTTCCAAGCAGCTGGGATTACAGATGTGCACCACTGGGCCCTGTTGGGTTCATATCTTGAATCCTCCAAAGACCGAGGAAACTTGAACAAATGACTTAATCTTTTAGAGTCTGTTTGATTTTGGACACAATTCAAGATAATAAGAGCCTTTAGTTTCACAAGTTTGGGGAGAGTTAATTGTAACAATCCATAGTAAGCACATGATCAGGCATAGAATAATGATTCAATATACATTAGCAATGACTATTATTTACCCTTGAACTCATTCGACTATAAGAACTCTGTAAAGTTGAGTGGGCTGTAATATTCCCCCACCTTTTTTTTTTTTTTTTTTTGGTGGTGCTGGGGTTGAACACAGGGCCTTGTACATGCAAGGCACACACTCTACCAACCGAGCTATGTCCCCAATGCTATTTTCTTTTTTTGATAAATGAGGAAAGTAAGATTAGAAAATGGCAATGGGCTAAGGATGTAACTTTGCTGTAGAGCTCTTGTCTATCACGTGAGAGGCTCTGAGTGCCACCCCTAGGGCTGCAAAAGATAATAACAATAACAATAAAAATAAATAAATAGCAGGCTTAGGGAGAGCAACAGATGTTCAAAGAACTAGGAGAAGGGGTAATGTGTGCAAGGGCCCCACAAGGGACATAAAAAGGGCAGTGGCTTTGAGGTTCCTGCTGTATGTACAGGAGAGAACACAACCTGCTGATGGATGGTATGGAGATGAAATCATTTGAAGGGGACCCTCTTGCAGAAGGAAATGAAACTTCACAGTAAAAAGGGGGGAAAATGGATTGGTATTTTATCTTGGGGAAAAAAAAGACACCAACATTTTGAAAAAATTTTTACCTTCTCACAAAATTTAGATGATGGTTTCATCTATATGCTCATTCTAGGAAAAAAGATTCTAAAATTTGTTTTTCCAGATAAAATTGCAGGGCTGGGGATGTGGCTCAAGCGGTAGCGCGCTCGCCTGGCATGCGTGCGGCCCGGGTTCGATCCTCAGCACCACATACCAACAAAGATGTTGTGTCCACCGAGAACTAAAAAATAAATATTAAAAATTCTCTCTCTCTCTCTCTCTCTCTCTCTCTCTCTCTCTCTCTCCTCTCTCACTCTCTCTTTAAAAAAAAATTCTCTCTCTCTCTTAAAAAAAACAGATAAAATTGCATATAATTTTTGCATACAATTTTATCCTTCATTACATTTTTTTACTTCCTCTTCACATTCATGAAGAGGGTCATCCCCCTCCCACAAAAATATTTGATGGTCTTATCAATTGTTAGAGGCTTTTCCTGATTCCTTGTTTGTCATATGGTGTCATCTTCCTTACCTATTTTTTCTTGGGTGATTATTATCTGGTCTCACTCCAGGCTTTGAGCAATCCTGCTCTGTTACTTTCTTGGACCTCACAAAACTGTGACACTTGCAATTTTACCTTGTGAAACAGTCAGCACTAATTTTTTTTTTTTTTTTTTTTTTTTGTACTGGGGACTGAATCCAAGGGCACTCACTAATAACTGAACTTCATTTGCAGCCCTTTTTTATTTTTTATTTGAAGACAGGGTCTCATTAAATTGCCCAGGTTTGCTTTGAACTTGCAACCCTCCTGCCTCAGCCTCCCAAGTTGCTGAGATGACAGGCATGCACCACCATGCATGCCCACGAATTTGCATTGAATTTGTATTGTAATTCTGGATGTTGCTAAGAACCAAAGAGGTGTGATGGGTGGAGAAAACTCTTAGCGTGAAGCCGGCAGAAACTCTGTGTAGACTATGCTATGGTCCACTTGCAAAAGGTTTCATGTTATGACTTTTACTTCACAAATAAGTCATACCTGGTGGCACCTAAACACGCTGATAACAATCATCCTCTGTACAGGAACACAACACAAGGTTTTGATACACACAGATTTCTGCGGCCAAAAATGTGGCTAAACACCTCTATATACAGGCAGTATACAGTGAGGTGGCTGAGATCTCATAACAGGAAAGGAGTGATAGTAAAAGACTCTACCTAACACGTTGGATAAAATGAGAAACCACGGGTCCATTTTGATATGAATAAATGACTCAACTGAAAGTCTGATGAGAAATGAAATATTCACGTAGTTTCAAAGGTTTCCACAAAATATTTATGAAAGGGAAAAGAGTTTCTGAATAGATGAGGAGTCTGGCAGAATTCAAGATCTTGGGGCTGCAAAATCTGAGACACTAGGAAGCAGTAATAGGGATCCAAGTGCCATCACCAGGAAGGGGAACAGATGTTCACTGCACAAACAGAACACAGCACCTCACATGCTGCTCTCCTTCCAGAATCTAATCAAGAGGAAACATCTCCAGGTGTGGTGGCACACGCCTGTAATTACAGCGGCTTGGGAGGCTGAGGCAGGAAGATTTCAAGTTTAAAGCCAGCCTCAGCAACTTAGTGAGACTGTGAGTAACAAGTGAGACCCTGTCTCAAAATAAAAAACAAAACAAAACAAAAAGGCGGTGGGAGGCAAGGGGAGGGCTGGGGATGTGGTTCAGGGGTTAAGCAGTCTTGGGTTCAATCGCTGGTACCAGAAAAAAAGGAAACATCAAGTCACACCAAAATTGAGGAATGTTCATGTCTGGATATCTGGATGGAAGTCTTCAGGAGTGTCAAGGACATAAAAATCAAAGAGAGAATGAGGAGCTTCTCCAGACTGAAGGAGCCCAAAGAGACAGGACAAATGGCACAACACGTGATTCTGAATTGAAACCTTTTACTGTGAAAATAAAGTTATGGGGATCACCAGCAAAACCAGAAAGGGACCTGAGGGTTGGCAGTAATGTATCAGTGTTAATTCCCTAACTTTAAAGATGGCTGTACTGTGTATGTAGGAGGATGACCTTGTTTATAGGAAATGTATTCCAAAATTGTCAGGAGATCAGATCAGCTGTGCAACTTACTCCCAGATGGTTCAGGAACAAAAATAGTGCATGGACTGTACTTGTAACTTTCCTGTAAATTTGAGATTACTTTTTTTTTTTTTTTTTTTGGTACCAGGGATTGAACTGAGGGGCACTCAACCACTGAGCCACATCCCCAGCCCTTTTATATATTTTATTTAGAGACAAGGTCTTGCTAAGGTGCTTAGGACCTTGCTAAGTTGCTGAGGCTGGCTTTGAACTTGCGATCCTCCTGCCTTAGCCTCTGGAGCCACAGGGAATACAGGCATGTGCCACCATGTCCGACTTCTTCTTCCTCTTCTTCTTTTTTTTTTTAAGTGCAAAGAAGGAGGTGATTTTCGCTGTGTTCTTGGCAAATTCACCCAAGATACACAGATGAAGCTGAAGGGCAGTGCTGGGGAGTGACATGGTGGTTCTGTGTTTTGGGAGGACACTTGTCCATGGTGTATAGGGGTGGATGTGGAAAGGAAGGCAGAGGAGGGGTGAAGGAGATGAGAGGCAGGTGGCTTGAATAATGAAACTTGTAAATCAGAAGACAAATTTGATATCTACTGAGTCTCACAGTTGGACTTTAAGCTGTGGAAAGAGGAAGGAGGAGAAGATGATGGTTTCATGCCTCAGAGAGAATGGCATGGGATCAAGAATGAGACAATGGGATCACAAGTTCTAAGCCAGCCTCTGCAAAAGCAAGGTGCTAAGCAACTCAGTGAGACCCTGTCTCTAAGTAAAATATAAAAATAAGGCTGTGGAGGCTGGGGATGTGGCTCAAGCGGTAGTGCGCTCGCCTGGCATGCGTGCGGCCCAGGTTTGATCCTCAGCACCACATACAAACAAAGATGTTGTGTCCGCCGGAAGCAAAAAATAAATAAATAAATAAATAAATAAATAAATAAATAAATAAATAAATAAAGATGTTGTGTCCATCGAAAACTAAAAAATAAATATTAAAAAATTCTCTCTCTTTCTCTCTCTTTCTCTCTCTTAAAAAAGAAAAAAATAGGGCTGGGGATGTGGCTCAGTGGGCGAGTGCCTCTGATTTCAATCCCTGGTACCTAAAAAAAAAAAAAGAATGAGATGAGATGGGGGCTGGGGCATGGGCTTAAGTGGGGAGGTGGTGGATGCTGTTTGGGGACTGTTGAATGGGAGAGCAGTCTGGCTGTGACTTTGGGCTCTTGGCTGGGCTCCAGGATATCAACCAGTGTGTCTCATCTTCCCAGATCTGGAATTTGAGATCTTGGGGGTGACATACTCACTGAAAGACCAGGAAGCAATAAAATATAATCTGGAACCAAGAAGAAAGATAACAGCAAGTGACTGATCTGCTTGGAAGTCAGAGGATAAGTGAAACTTCAGGGTAGGGGGCAGGCTTTGGGAAGTCTAAGGAGAAGGAGGCTATGAAGGTGGCAGAGTGCACCTTGGAAGGGGGGAAAACCTGTCCATCTGACTATTTAATAATGCAGGCAAAGACCCCACATTTTCTTCTGCCCTGCTGAGAAAAAAAATCCACCATATCACAAGAGCTTGCTATTTATTTGCTTACATTCTAGCTTCTGCTGTTTTCTTCTTTTATAGAAACTAACATCTATGGTGAGCCCCCTCCCCACAACACACCCACAATCTGCATAATTCCTTCTATTTCAGTTTCAACAGAAGGCTTAGTCAAGCAATAACCAGAAAGGAGGCACAGTGTGGTCACTAAGAACCTGGAGGCTTCCTTCCTGGGTTCAAATCCTCACTCTGCCTTTCACCAGGGCAAATTCCTTAATCTGATTTAAGCAGGAAAACGGAGGTGGGCCAGGTCTTGGTAGATGTGGTCCCTGATATAGTCGCTCCTTGCTCATTTCCACTTGAAGGTAGGTATCTTTTTGAGCAGCTCTGGGTATGGCCTCATTTCCCCTGGGCCCAGCTCAGCCATGGGGATTTTCCTTGACACTGTCAAGGTGGAAGCATTTCTATATACTCAGTCCTCGGGGGCACCCAGTCAATCATCTCTGTCCCTGATCCCCAGGAAGGCATGGTAGAATAGGTTCAGGTTCCCAAGACCCACAGAATAACCACTCTTATTCTTGATGCTCCTGGCCAGCATCTCCTTCTCATATGCTCAGGTTAATCCCCTTGGTTTAACCTGAGGGATTGTGTGTGGTTCCAGGCAAGGGTTGAAAGCTCAAAACCCTCCAGGAACCTAGTGGGATGCTACCTAAATGAATGAAGCAGGTGGTGCAAGTCCTTAAGGAATGCTGGGGATTATGGGGAGAAGGGAGTTTTTTATGAGAATCCTGAAATTTAGATTTTTTTCTGTACCTTTACTTTATTGCTTATATTGCCTGTTCCCATGAACACAATAAACTCCTTTTAGAAAAGTAAGGCACACCAAAGCCTTCTGTGCAAGTTCCATATTATTTTAAAATTCTACTGGCTGATAAAAGCATTTCCGCTACAGGACTGGAGATCACAGAAAGCACATGATGTATTTTGGGAGCAGAATACCTGAACCATTATTAGATTTCGCCTCATGGCACAATTAGCAGGCCAGCAAACCCAGAGTTTGTTATGATGACGAGGCAGCTGCTACCACTGCAAAGCCCTTGTCAGTTTATCCACATGGGTACAGCCAGATCCCCAAGTGTTAACCACCCAAGATCCGACGGAAGAACGGCATCTCACTGCATCTGGGTCCGGATTTGTCACAGGGATGAAATTTAGATTTTTATAGGCTATCTACTTTTTGATCATTGCAGCCAATATTTAAAAAATCATCCAAATTACATCCCAGGCCAAATAAAAGATAACCCAAGCCAACCGAACTTTCAGTCTCCAATAAGAAAAGGTGGGGTGGTTCATTCCCCTCCGCTGGCTCCCCTCTTTCCCACAGAAAACACATAAAAAGGCTGTTAACTGTCCCTGGGGGTAAGGGAAGTCGGACTTCCAGGACACACAGGCGTGGTGACCTTCTCTCAGGGGAGGGAGGGGGCAGGATGTGGTGGGGGGAATACTTTTCATTCTTTCTGGAGGAGACAGGGAGAAACAACTCCCTTCTCAGCCAATGAGGTTAATGGAGTATATTACAGTCTTGATAATTTGGATAGCTATTAGTTGGGGAGTCAGACATAAATAACTACGTGCAATAATTACACAGTAGCTTTCCGACAGGCCCAGAGCACGGCCTGGCAGACTAGGGCATAGAGTGCCTAATGGCTGAGGTGGGACTGCAGGCTGCTGGGAAGGGTCACAGGATGCAGCTGGCAGAGCAGCTGGGGGCCAGATGGAGCATGTAGGAGCCTGAGGGCCTGAGTGCTAGGCTAAAGTCATATTTTGGGTTTTGTCCTTGAGAAAGGAAGAGCCAGCCAGGGCTGTCTCTCAGGGGCGTGGTGCCACCAAGACTGCAGTTCTGAGTCATCTTGCAGATCAATGCTTGTGCGAGGGTGGGTCAGGAGGGACAAGAAGGGGACATATGTGGGAAGACCGGTTCAGAGGCTGTGGAAACTGTCCAGGTATGAGCTAGAGGCTGATTTGGGTGTGGGGAGGGAAAAAGGAAGGGGCAGTTACGGGCACTGTTACCAAAGAAGAATTGTCAGGAAGTGAGGCACCAGGGAGGGGAAGCAATCAAAATCCCAATCTGGGCAGCTTCGCTCTCCCTTCCTTTCCAGGAGGTAGGGGCTGTGCAGGAGAGAAAGTGAGGGCTTCGAGAACAGGTTTAAAAGTCGCCACATTCATTATCACCAAAGTACAGCAAATGTACCCACCTCCTTCCAAACCACCGGTGTTTACCAGTTCTCAGATGCTTGGCACTCACATTCCAATCTCTCTGACATTGGTCTACCTCAACCTCAATTAAACATAGGTTGAATGTTTTATGGGCTGAATTTTATTCTTAAAATATTCATATGTTGAAGTCCCAATCCCCAGTGCTTCAGAATGTGACTGTTTGGAGAGAGAGTTGTTAAAGAGGTAGTTAAAACGAACTTTATAAGCAAAAGAAGTCCGGTAAAGTAGAGGAGGGAGAAGTGGGGGAGGGGCAGGAGGGAAGAAAGGGAGGGAAAAGGAGGAGATCATGAACTGAAATCGATTTCCATGCATGTTTGAGTTTGTCAGGATGCACCCAACTGCTATGTGTCACCATTAAGCTCTAATAAAAATAAGTAAGTAAATAAAAACTAACTAAATAAAATGAAGTCTTTAGAGTGGGCCCTAAGGCAATATGATTAATGTCTTTAGAAGAAGAAGAGATTAGGGGCCAGGTGTGGGGGTGCAAGTCTGTAATTCCTGCAATTTGGGAGGCTGAGGCCTGAGGATCCCAAGTTTAAGGCCGCCCTCAGCAAATTAGTGAGGTCCTAAGCAACTTAGTGAGAGTCTGTCTCAAAAGAAAAAAATAAAAAGGGCCAGGGATGTCACTTAGTGGTAAAGTACCACTGGGTTCCATTCCCGGTGAAATAAGAAAGGAAGGAAGGAAAGAAGGGAGGGAGGACTGGAAAGAAAAAGAAGATTAGGATATACACGAAGGGAGACCATGTGAAGACCTGGGGAGAGTACAGTCACCTACAAGCCAAGGAGAGAGGCCCTAGGAGAAAGAACCCTCTTGACACACTCTCCTACATCTAGCCTCCAGGACAGTGAGAAAATATATTTCATGCCAGTCTGTGTTATTTTGTGATAGCAGTCCTGACAAACTAATACAGAGGGCTTACCTCCTCTTTAACGGTACATGACACAGTGGTGCATCTTATAACTGATACAATTTTCTGGGCGTGGTGACACATACCTGTAATCCCAGCAATTCAGGAAGCTGAGGCAGGGGGATGGCAAATTCAAAGCTAGCCTGTGAGGCCCTGCCTCAAAAATAAAAAGTTTAAAAAGGGCTAGGGATGTGGCTTCATGGTTAAGCACTACTGGGTTTAATCCCCTGTATAAAAAAAAAATTGATGCAATACAAGCATCTGAGAGTCCTAGAATTAGATTACTTTTTGTTTGTTTGTTTTGTGTGTGTTTTTTTGGTACTGGGGATTGAACCAGGGATACTTTACCACAGAGCCATATCCTAAACCTTTATATAATTTTTAATAATTTTGAGATGATCTCACTAAGAATGGCCCAGAATGGCCTCAAACTTGCCATCCTCCTGCGTTACTCAGATTTATAAACTTCATTCAGATTAAGATAACTCTTTTATCATCTAAACTGGGGTAATTATAAGAGCAAACAGGGGATGCTATTTAATAATAACTTCTGAACAACAGGGGTACATGGTACTGTCCCATTTGAAAATGTTAAGAGACAAGAGAGTCCTTCATCTCAGACAGACTTCACTCCTAGTTTTGTCTCTGAATGACATGCCCCAAGCCACCATCTTCCCTGATGACAACTCAGATGATGGTACCATTAGGGCTGGGGTTGTGGCTCAGTGGTAGAGCACTTGCCTACTGTGCGTGAGGCACTGAGTTCGATCCTCAGCACTGCATATAAATAAATAAACAAAATAAAGATCTATCAATAACTAATAAAAATAGATTTTAAAAAAATGATGGTACCATGAACAGAAACAGAGAAGCCAGGAGTTCTTTGTTGACACATAAAGCCCTGGAATCCTAGCAGCTCTGGAGGATGAGGAAGGAGGATCACAAATTCAAAGCCAGCCTGAGTAATTTAGCAAGGCTCTAAGCAACTTAGCGAGACCCTGTCTCTAAATAAAATATAAAAAGGGCTATGGATGTGGCTCAGTGGTTGAGTGCCCCCAGGTTCAGTCCCTAGAATGGGGATGGTACAGGGGTGGTGTGTGTGGGGGAAGCCCTAGGTGCAAGGTGGATCATATTTTAAATACTAAAAACTGGGCTGGGAGTGTAGCTCAGTGGTAGAGCACTTGCCTCACATGAATAAGGCCTCCCGTTCAGTCCCCGGTAATGGTAAAACAAAAACAGAACAAACCCCCACCCCCCCCTGCCATAAATTCCAGGGAAAAAATGTCTGGGTGGCCTAATTGGATAAATTCCCCAAAGGCCCTAATTTTTCAAACACATCTTTCCCAATTGATTTGCCACAATGTAAGAAATCCTCACGGGCTTCCTCTTCGGAGTTAAAGCATCAGAGATTTTTATGAAAATGGGAAAGCAAAAAGTTACCCATGGGGGGCTGGGTCTGTGCAGCTCAGGGGCAGAGCGCCTGCCTCGTGCAGGTGAGGCCCTGGGTTCGATCCCTAGCACCACGGACAAATGAACAAATAAAATACAGGCATTCTGTAATAAAAACAAATAAGATAAAGGCATACAATGATAAATAAATAAATGAATAAATAAATAAAGTTACCCATGAAAATTGACAACACATTGAGCTAGTAAACTTTGTCTTCCATGGGCTGATCAGGGAAAACAACTTACTAAGCCTTACTGAGCACTGACTGTTTGCTTCATAAACATTGCCTCATTTAATTCTTCAACAAATCCAGATGGGTAAATAATACTGCTTTTTTTTTTTTCTTTTTTTTCCCAGTGAGAAAGCTGAAACTCAGATTGGGTGGTTTGTCCAAGGCCACACAGCCACCAACTGGTGGAGTCAAGATTCTCATGCAGATTCCTGACTGCTGACACTGTGTCTGTTCTCTCTACCATTGGATCCTTTTTTTTTTTTAAATATATTTTTATGCGTTGCTGAGAATCGAACCCCGTGCCTCATACATTCTAGACAAGTGTACCACTGAGCCACAACCTCAGCTCTCCTCTCTTTCTTAACTAATCCCCACTCCCTCCCCAACTACTGGGATTGAACCTAGGGGCGCTTAAACACTGAGCCACATCTCTAGCCCTTTTCTATATTTTATTTAGAGACAGGGTCTCACTGAGTTACTTAGCGTCTCACTTTTTGCTAAGGCTGGCTTTGAACTCTTGATTTTCCTGTCTCAATCTCCCAAGCTGCTGGGATTACAGGCATGCACCGCTATGCCCAGACCAGCCTGTAGATATTTTATTTATATATATATATATATATATATATATATATATATATATATATATATATATATTACATATTTATTTATTTATATTTATACATATATTTATATATTTTATATATTCATAAATATAAATATATATATATATCATTTAGTACTTCCTAATAATGAAGGAAGGCTTGGGAGAGAGCGTGGAGAATCAAATGGAATGAACTGGACATGAGCAGTAAAGGGACAAGCTTCCAGGTTTTGCCTGAGGCTGGCCCTGTATTTCTTTCTGCTATCATATTCTCCCAGTCTTAGATCTTCACCTGATCTCCTAGGTGACATGTGTACAGAGTGTAACATTAGCCCAAGTTCCCAGAACTAGTTCTGACACTATTCGGAGTTGAAGAAGACAGGCAAACCCTCCCTACATTTTCCTTTACTTTCTGAAGGCAATTATCTTACAGATGATAACAGTTTAGATGTTATGAGGGTTACGGGAGGCCCCGGAAAAGACACGCAGAGTACTAATCAATCATTTTAATATAGGTTCAAGATGATCGGATGGGAAGACTTTTTTTCCCCTTCTACTCATGTTCTTGGGAAGTGATGTCTTCATTCAATTTGAGCAAAGCATCACTCTAACTCATTTTCAGAGCTACAGCTACTGATAAGAAGATGGTAGGGTGGACATCAAAAATAGGTACCTGTAAATGCAAAATATAGGCTTTTCTACGGCAAGGCAAATCTCTAATTATTCCCACACGTGAACTCTGAAGCAAAATTGCCAAGGCGTCTTCCTATCAGATGCATTATATACACATCCAGTTCTGTACTTTGTAACTTACTCAGGCTTAAGGGCCCTTCAACTGTGTTACCAGAAGAAGCCTACACCAAATGTTTTCTCCCTGGATTACTGAGCTTTGTTTAAGAAAATACATTTTAGAAAGGTATTTCTGTTTTGTTTATTCTTCAGTGACCATGATGCAAAAGACAAGTCCAAAAGAAAAAAGAAAAAAAAAAATATACAAGTCCAAGTTCAAGACAATGTAGGTATTCTAGTTGTTAAAAGTTATGTCTATTTTTTTTATTTTTATTTTTTAAAGAGAGAGAGAGAGAAAGAGAGAGAGAGAATTTTTTAATATTTATTGTTTAGTTTTCGGCGGACACAACATCTTTGTATGTGGTGCTGAGGATCGAACCCGGGCCACACGCATGCCAGACGAGCGCGCTACCGCTTGAGCCACATCCCCAGCCCCAGTTATATCTATTTATTTATTTGTTTTTTAATATTTATTTTTTAGTTGTAGTTGGACACAATACCTTTATTTTATTCACATATTTTTATGTGGTACTGAGGACCAAACCCAGGGTCTCGAAGGTGCAAGGCGAACACTATACTGCTGAGCCACAACCCCAACCCCAAAAGTTATATCTATTTATATGTCTATAATATAAATTATATATGTCTATCCAGCTATAAAATTTGCATTACAGAGAAAGACAAATCAGCCCAGTGTTGTCCTGCCCTCCTGGAATTCAGTCAGAGCCCAGAGCTCTGTCATTTGGTGGCAGTTTTGGAAATGCTGGCAGTTTCTTAAACCTGGCATTTCAACCAATGGTGTGACAAACACTCTATGATACTCGGCAATGCTACTGAGAAGGAAGGGAGGAAGAAGGGAGGGAGGTTTGGGGAAAAGGAGGAGGGAGAAGGTATTTTTCTGGAGGTGTCTACTTATTTGTCGTTCTCATGGTCAATGAAACTTGGAGAAGAAAAACTCAATTGGCCTTAGTGAAAAGTCCAGGCAATGTCGAGTCCCATGGGCTGTAGTGGGGCCACACAGTACCCTTGTCCCACTCCCTAATTTCCCTTGTCCCACTCCCTTGTGCTCCCTAATTTCTTCATTTCTCGGGGGCACACCACTGCTCATCAACGCCTTCCCTAGAGGGTAGGCTGTGAGAAGTGAAACTCAGTTCAGTAATTTATTTCTTGGTGTTTCCGCAGCTAATGGAATCTCCAGTGAGGGAGAAGTTTAAAATTCATGGTTAGAATTAGTTATTTGGATTATTTCAGGTTTCCCCATACACTTTTCTTTTTAAGTAGCTGGGTGGGCTATTGAGAGCTGAATCTTACGAAGAACATTTTTCTATTTTAAATGATGGGAAGGAGGTGGGACCTGGTAAAAATCAGAAAAGGTTGGTGTTGGACTGGAAATGAGAAAGAACAAGAATCGATGTAGGGAACTTCCAAACATTTCCACTACCAGGAGACGGGTTGCTTCCACAAAACAGTTCCTGGCAGGGTCACAGAAGAGGTATCCGATTGTAACCCATTTTTCTTCATGTCTTGACTTTAACAACTGGGGGCATTGCATAAAGGTGGTTAGTCAGGGGCTCTGTAGACAATGGAGAATGACCCAGGCAACATCTCAATTTGAGAACTTTTAAGGCATACTTTCTTCTCTAAAGAAAAGCAGTCTTGCCAAGCACAGTGGTGCATGACTGGGGAAACTGAGGCAGGAAGATCACAAGTTCCAGGCTAGTCTCAGCAATTTAGTAAGACTTTGCCTTGAAATTAAAAAAAAAAAAAAAAGGTACTGGACAAATATTCTACCACTGGACTACATCTCCAGCCTGGCCTCGAAGGGATTTCTCTCTTTAATTCTGATATTTTGTTAAGGTGTTGGCATGTGTGCATGACTTTTAAAAAATTAATTAATTAATTTTTATTCTAATTTGTTAATTAGAATTAGCATTGCATTTCATTACACATATAGAACACTATTTTTCATATCGCAGGTTGTACCCAAAGTATATTCACACCATTCGTGTCTTCCTACATGTACTTGGGGTAATGATGTCTATCTCATTCCACTGTCTTTTGTATGTTTGCATGATTTTTATTACTTTTGTAGGATAAAAGGGGAATAAAGGGTTAAAAGGACAAACCTCTTTCCTGTTATCTAATTTGTAGCTATTAAAACCTTTCAGCCCTGCTTGATGGTGCGTGCCTGTAATCCCAGCAGTTTGGAAGGCTGAGGCAGGAGAATCAGAGTTCAAAGCAGCTTCAGCAAAAAGCAAGGCGCTAAGCAGCTCAGTGAGCCCTATCTCTAAACAAAATACAAAATAGGGCTGGGGAATGTGGCTCAGTGGTGGAGTGCCCCTGAGTTCAATCCCTGGTTCCAACCACCCCCACCCTCAAAAGAAAAAAAAAAAAACTTGCAGAGAAAAAAGCACTAGGAATCTGGGTAAAGGGAAAAGGGCAGATTTCCCCACTGGCTTCCCTTTGCCCTGACTTATCCATCTACCCTGCTATCTAAATGGTTTGGTCCAGGTTTGGAGAATTAGTTCTCCCTCTCTCCTCTTCCTCAGGGTCATTTAAAGCTTTGGAAGTCTTTGGAATTAAGTCCTTAGCATCAGCACACCCTGCCCTTATCCTAAGCCTAGGGTTTAGAGTCACATTGGCCACTCAGAGGTGGGCTCTTGGCTGTTGAGGTAGGAGGCACTTGACTTCCAAGAAGGTAAGAGCATCACCTGTTGGGTTGATGCTTGGGATGGCAACTCTGCAAGTCCCAGCCTGTGCTCAGAGGGCTAGACCACCCATGTTTCCCCTGGTCCCCAGCATAGGTGGACAGGAATCTCAGCCCATAATTGATGAGGATAAACACAACTTGTTTGGGGGGGCGGTGGATTGAACTCAGGGGCACTTGACCACTGAGACACATCCCCAGCCCTATTTTGTATTTTATTTATAGACAGGGTCTCACTGAGTTGCTTAGCGCCTCGCTTTAGCTGAGGCTGGCTTTGAACTCTCGATCTTGCTGCTTCAGCCTCCTGAGCCGCTGGGATTATAGGTGTGCACCACCAAGTCCAGCTACAACTCCCCTCCCCCGTCCCCCAGCCTTTTCTGGAGATCTAACCCAGGCCCTTGCACATGCTAGGCAAGTGCTCTACCACTGAGCTACATCCCCGCCCATTAAAACATTTTTCTATTTTGAGATAGGGTCTTGCTACATTGCCCAAGCTGCCCTTGGATTTGAAATCCTCTTGCCTTAACTTCCCAAATAGCTGTTTGCCAACATGACTTAATTTTTTAAAACAACTCACTAATTTCTGTTTTAAGTTTCCATTCTTTCTGGGATATGGAAACTTGATTGAGATAGAGTTTCTTCCTTTCACGGGGGTGGGTTGTGCTATTAAGGCATGAGGTGGGTTATTGGGTCCCAGTATTGCAGCTGGGGCCCCATCTGTTGTTTCTGTCTTCCCGTGGGGTGGGATTCTTGGAGACACCGCTGCATTCTGCTTGGACAGACCTCAGAGACGCTTCCCTTGTAGGGTTTTGCCTCCCAGGTAGGGCTGGAGGGAAAGCAGGGTATAGAGATCCCAGCTCTTGAATTTCACAAATCTCTAGTATTTTGTTGCATATGGCTTCCCCTCCTTCCCCAGCCCCCACTCCTCCAAGTCTCCCCTTTTCAGCCTTGGGGGGAACCTTCCCCTAAACGTCAATCCTCTTTAATATCTTGCTTCTGCAAACCTGCATCAGCTCCTGGGGTTAAGCAGGAAGGATGCTTTTGGTTCTGCTCTGCCCAGGCACATCCTCCCCTGGGGCAGAGAGCTAGCAGCTGCCTAATAGGTCTGAATCCACTGGAGGGGTGGGATGGGGCAGTGGGTGGTGGGGGGAAGATGGCTGACTGCTGTCTCTGAAATGCCACCCCTCTCCACCAATGGTGAAGTACATCTGCTTGAATCCTCTCTTTCACCAAGGACAGTGCTTCCAGAAACAGGGACCAGGTGTCCTTTTCTTTGCATCTATCCTTAGTGTCTCCCTGATACCAACTAACCCTTTTTGGGTAGATGAGGGAAGGAATACCAAGACAAAGGAAGCTTGAATCTCAAAGGACTCAAAACGGTTTTAAGGGAGCACACGAGGAGGTCCCTCAGCTTTGAGGAATGGCCAACCCAACCCCACTCTCCAGGGACAGGTAAATAGGTTGAAATATTCTGTACCTGAACTTTTATGAACTTGCATGTTGGGATTGAACAGTTGGGGCAGAGAGTGACACGTGTGGAACACTGGGGGTGAGGCTGTGGCGAAGTGTCAAGGGTCTGTAGTTAATAGGTTCTCTAACCATATTTTGGGGTCTTTTTTAAAAAATATTTATTTCTTTTAGTTGTACACAATGCCTTTATTTTTATTTATTTATTTTTATGTGGTGCTGAGAATCAAACCCAGGGCCTTGCACTCACCAGGTGAGTGCTCTACTGCTGAGCCACAACCCCAGCCCCATATTTTTGGGTCTTTTTTTTTTTTTTTTAAAGAGAGGAGAGAGAGAGAGAGAGAGAGAGAGAGAGAGAGAGAGAGAGAGAGAGAGAGAGAGAGAGAATTTTAATATTTATTTTTTAGTTATTGGCAGACACAACATCTTTGTTTGTCTGTGGTGCTGAGGATCAAACCAGGGCCCCACGAATGCCAGGCCAGTGCGCTACCACCTGAGCCACATCCCCAGCCCCATATTTTTGGGTCTTTTTAAAATTTTTTTTAAGTTGTAGATGGACACATATTTTTATTTTATTTATTGTTTTTGGTCCTGGGGAATGAACCCAGGGGCACTCAACCACATAGTCACATCCCCAACCGTTTTTCATATTTTATTTTAAGACAGGATCTCACTGAGTTGCTTAGGGCCTCGCTAAATTGCTGAGGCTGGCTTTGAACTTGCAATCTTCCTGCCTTCACCTCCCAAGCCTCTGGAATTACAGGCGTGTACCACCGTGCCTAGCCCTTTATTTAATTTATTTATTTTTATGTGTTGCTGAGGATTGACCCCAGAAGGGAACATGTGCTAGGCAAGTGCTCTACCATTGAACTACAACTCCAGCTCCTGTTTTAGGGTCTTAATGACAGGTTTATTATGCTGAGAAGAAGAGATTTTAGTGGACACAAGCTCTCCTGAGGAAAGGTCCCATAGCTGTCCATTGAAAATCAAGTGAGTGAATGAATTAAAATGAACTTGAATTCCATTTCTTAAGTGTGCATGCAGCAGCGGGCTCGTGCATTCACTAGTACTCACTAGGTATGCTGTTAAACAGAACCGTGGAGTTCTGAACAGTTCACCTAGATGCAAGCTGATAAATGAAAGCTTAAAAGTGAACGAATAAATATAACTCAGATAACACGTGCCTTTGCTTTCGGCTGGGAAGCCAGCCAAGTGACAGGCATTTTGGATTAATATTTTTTAGGGAAAGCAAATTAATGACTTAGTAAATAGAATTTGCTAGACAAGCTCTCTCAAAACCTGGGAGAAAAAAAATATGATAAAAAATGGTCATTAGTGATTCCAGGAAAGTCTATTTATTGTTTAAAAGGCAGCTACTTTAGCTCAAGAGGCAAATATTTGCTTTTTTAAAATATTGGCCTTAAAAGTATTGATATATTTGAATAAAGATTAGGCTGACAATTAATCAGTGTTAACATCCAAGGTTCACTCAAAGATGGAATTAACTGAAGTCAAATACACTCCGTTGCAGAATCAAAAGCGGGAGTCTTATTAATGACTGAAAGGTGGAGAGGGGCTGGCATGACTAAATTAACCTGCTGTTTGATTTTACCTAAATATGTTTCTGATATCTACAAGGAGAGCAAATTTCCAGATTGAGGATTGTTCCCTGGGTTCTCTTGGAATGCCACATCAAAGGTTGTTCTTGGCCTGCAGGAGAACATGAGAACAGTCCACTTGGGGCTGGCATGTGAGTGTCCAAGGCTGCTTTTCCCCACCAAGGGAGGGTGGTTGTCTGTGAAGGAAGAGATGAGTCACAGGGCCCTTGCATCTTGCACCTGGCATCTAACACTTCATCTGGTCTAACCTCCTCTAGTTACAGATCTGGAGACAAGGTGAATTAGACTGCAGAGCCTCATCAGTCCTGAGCAGGCTTAGAATCAAGTCTGCCATCCTAAGTCCAATGCCCATCTATTCCATTATGACTTCCTAAACCAAGTCCCCAGAACACCACTTCTGTGTGCTCTCAAGAGATGCCCTCCAGAAGCCCCAGCGGTACAATGGGTTAGCGTGGTGGAATACTTACAAGAGATCTCCTCCATCTCCTGAAAGGGGTTTTGTGGTCAATGCTGGCTAAAACAAATTTAAACAGACTACTTTTCCCTCCTTCAGGAATTCTCGGGAACTCTAAAATATTTAGATACATTGAAAATCTCTAAGAGGAAACGTGGGTCATCTTAAAAATATTAGATGACTGGGGGCAGTTATGCACACCTTGAGGCAGGAGGATCATTTGAAGGAGTTCAAGTCCAGCCTGGGTGATATAGAGAGACTCTGTTATCAAAAAAAAAAAAAAAAGGAAAGAATGAAAGATAGATTTCGTTTTATTATTTTAGTAGCAGGGATTGAACCCAGGGGTGCTTAACCACTTAGCCACAAACCCAGCCCATTTTATATTTTATTTAGAGAGTAGGTCTCACTAAGTTGCTTATGGCCTCTCTAAATTGCTAAGGCTGGCTTTGCACTTGCAATCCTCCTTCCTCAGCCTCCTAGTCGCTGGGATTACAGGTGTGTACCACCATGCCTGGGCGATTTCATGATTTTATACATGAGCAGAGAATGTGCTTTCCTCCTAGTGTATCAAAATGCTGGGTAAGAAATGGTTAAAAAAATGGTTTTGAAAACTGAGGAGTCCATTCCAACCTGTTGCAGAAAAATTTTCATGAAATGTAAGAAATTCCTTGTAGAATATGGTAGGAAAAGAAATAATCTACTTCAACTTCCTTCTCTGCTGTAGTTTATAATTTTCAGTGAAACCTACTTGCAACTTGAGTGTTGGGAATGCTGGACTGTGTGTGAATCTGCCAGGGCTTGGGTAAAGCCTTTGAGGTGCCTAGGGAGCAAAATTTAAGGAAGTGCTCACTCTGGTGTTATGCAAATACAGCCCTTACAAGAAAGGGAGAAGGAGTGCCTCCTTTAATCACGCACCTGCTGCTGCTTAGCTGTAAGTCCTGGCTGGAGGTTGAGTGGTGTGTACATAGACTTGGAGTAGGGGCCCCAGGAAAATGAGGTTCTTCTGGGGTTGCGGGACTCAGGATGTGCTGAATCAATCACACTCCAGCAGATCAAGAAAAATTAGGTCACAATGCCAATTCCATGGACACATGGGAGTAGAGACTGTATGAACAGGCTGGTCTGGAAACAGAACATCATTTATAAGAAAGTGACATTGTTTTAAGAAGTGCAACCATCGTCTTACTTTGTGGCTCAAAGGACCCACTGGTGTTAAAGGGGATGGGAGTATAAATACCTGAGTCATCAAGGAAGGGGCTGGGCTAACGGAAAGAATGACTCTGAGGTGGAGGAGAGGGGCGGACAATACCAGGCTTCCTGACTCACACAAATCTGCTCACAGAAGAGACACGGGGGTCTCTTTTTTTTTATGAAGCAATTTTTATGGCTTCTCTATGGGAGTCTCCTCTGCGGCTCAGATGATTCAGAAGTGGGCACTATGAATAGATTTCATTAGATGCCTTCCAAGGTTTATTTTTATAAACTAGAAGTTAGCACTTGGCATTTGCAAAGCAATTAATAGCGTATGTGTTAGTTAATATCCCATTTTTGGTTCAAGAGCAATATTTTGTTACTTAAAAATTAATAGCAGTATCACAAAGGGCTTATAAAAAGAGATATATTACCCCGATAGGCAATTCCATATAGAGCTAAGTTTTTATTTGCCATTACTTTAATTACTTAGATATTATTTTATATGTTTTCATTATTTTAAAGTGCCTTGGGAGTATGAAAGATGTCTTACAGATAATGTATTCCATTTTAGCCAGAAGAGTCTAATCATAAGTAGCTGTAGATTAATGCATTTATCACTTAAAATTTCTTTTTAATGTTCTGTAAGCAAGTGAAATTGATGTCGTGAGGAAGCCTGATACCTCCCATGCCACGGAACTCCTCCTCAGTGAATAGTTCTTCATTAGATTATGAATATTCCTGGAAATGGAAACGAAAAAAATCTAGCAATAAGTAAACAGCTTACTGTATGCAGCGTGACAGACCCTCGTGAGAGCTGGTGCTTAGAAAGCACTTCGCATCCCTTGGACACAGAATGATCTATTTGAAACTAAACTGGGTCTCTAGGGCTGGGGTTGTGGCTCAGTGGTAGAGCGCTTGCCTAGCACTATCGAGGCCCTGGGTTCGATCCTCAGCACCGCATGAAAATAAATAAATAAAGTTATAAAAAAATAAATAAAATAAACTGGGTCTCTAGATTCCACATGCACAAATTCTTCTCCATTTCCTCATTGGTGGGTTGGTGTGACTGTTGGCTCTGTAGAGGTGGCAGCGTGTCAGGGAGGGTTTCAAGTGTCCACAGAGCCGTGTGGCTTTCCTTCAGCGGGCGCACTCGGGAGATCAATGTGACTCATGGTCATGATCCTTGGATGAAGGTTTTTAAAAATAACCTATAGCCTCTATTTTTGGACAACCTGCCAAACTGCAGGGTTCCCTTTCTACCCAGAGAGTAATTAACAAATCTCAAAATCCCTCTGGAGATGGATATCACTGAAGTTCTTGGTAGGGAAACAAAAAAATGAACCGCTTAAAACAAAAAAGGGCCACCCCTTTCACCGCCTGCCCTGGAAGGAGCCGGCTAACTCCAAGCATCAGATCAACCCGAGAAAACTTCTGGCAGGTGTTATACAAAGGGGGTCTACAGAGAAATCAGTGCAAAGCAGCTCTCGGCCCTTTCTTTGCAAGCAAGCGTCTCTCCCCCTTGACTTGAGCTCATTTGTTATTCAATTTCACTTCCCAGTCAGTGCTAAAGGTCTGAAAGCTTTGGGCAGGTTTCAGTGGAATAATTTAAGTGCTCTAATAGAAAGACCAGAGGGGGGAAATTATACAAATTCATTCTGAGTCAACCAAAAGTTTTACAAAAATAAGAGAATCTGTGGTTTGAGAAGAGAGGATGCCTACCAGTGGCACTGTGAATTAAGTCCAGGATTCCTCCCCAGGGACAGAGCGTTCAGGAGACAAACACCTTAGGCAAGTGACCCTGCCCCGACTAATTTTGTACCTTCTTGCAAATTGAGTGATCAGGTCAAACTTGTGGGGGACCTGTGTGCATTTAGCAATTTACAGTCAAGCTCATTAAAATATCAGAGTCTGTCCATTTGGAAATGTCCCCATTTTTGGGTCCCCATTTTTTTTTTGAAGATGATAAGCCATGTGATCATTTGTTGCTGGTGTTACAAGCGCACAGTGAGTGAGTGGTACATAAGTGGGAATCCCGGTTAATACTTGTTTTTCTCAACGTTAAAATGTGCCAGTTTGTTTTCTCATTGCAGTTTCCAATTGCTTCTTGATGCTGCAACTCTTCCTAAATTAAATTTTGTTGCTTTGTCAGAGTTCATTCTTTAGCAATCCTTTCAAACAGGGTTTGTAAATGGTCTCTTTTCGGAGTCCTTACTTTTCTGCAATGCCCACTTGTTCCTCTGTCAATGATATTTTCCCTTGAAGTCTTTGTTCACATCCTCCACCCCTCTCAGAGTTTTACAAATCTAGCTTTGCTGTCTTTGGTTTAACTATTGCTAATGAGAATGTGGTCTCTCTTTCTCTCTCTCTCCCTCTCCATCCCTCTGTCTTCCTGTGGACTATCTGCTTTTCTCTCATGAAGATTTAGAGTTTTCTCTTTGTCCTTGGTATTCAGAAATTTCACCAGGATGTGACCACAATTTGTGTGACATTTTTCCTACTTGGGTCTTGGGGGCACTTTTATCCTGAGGAATCATATATTTCATTAACTTTAGACATTTTTCTTCTATTATCTTTTAAAGTATTTTCTTCCATCTTTCCTCTTTGTTCTCTCATCTTAGAAATGTTCTGCATTGGGATGTAGCAATTTATGAAATTGTTTTCCATGTTTCCAACTTTACTTTCTTCCTTCCTTTTTTTTTTCTTTTCTTTTCTTTTTTTTTTCTTTCTTGGTATCAGGGATTGAATCCAGGGTCATTTTACCACTGAGCCACATCCCCAGCCCTCTGTAAATATTATTATTATTATTATTTTTTTTCATTTTGAGAAAGGGTTTCGCTAAGTTGCTTAGGGCCTTGCTAAACTGTTGAGGCTGGTTTTGAATTTATAATACTGCTGCCTCAGCCTCCTGAGCTGCTGGGATTACAGGCATGTGCCACCGCACCCAGCTGTTCCTAACTTTTCTTTCTTTCTTTCTTTCTTTCTTTCTTTCTTTCTTTCTTTCTTTCTTTCTTTCTTTCTTTCTTTCTTTCTTTCTTTTTTGGGTGAACACAATGTCTTTATTTTACTTTATGTGGTGCTGAGGATCGAACCCAGGGCCTCACACGTGCTAGGCAAGCACTCTACCACTGAGCTACAACCCCAGCCCCTAACTTTTCTTTCTTACTTTTCATCTCTTTTCAGGGAAATTCTTGACTTCAGTCTTCTAAATTGGTGCCTCTGCTGTTTCCATTCAGCTGGTTAATCCATCTTCTGTCTTTTTTTTTTTTTTTTTTTAGTGGTAGTGATCTCAGAGATCTCAAGATTCAATAGATGTAATATCCGCTTCTACATTTATGACGATATTGGTTAGATTTATTTGAGGGTCATTTTCTGTTTTTTTTTTTCAACAAACTGTTTTCCCAGATGTTTATTCTTCCACTGGTTAAATCTGAGGTCTCCTTTCCTGGGGTTGGTTTTCCCAGTGGATCCTGCTTTGAGCAGGAAGGCTGAGCTGCAAGACTCCATCTACCACCCCCAAGTCCCTGCATTCTTTGAGTCTGAGCAGGCTCCTCAGGCTTTTACCCCCAACAGCCAGGGTCTGTGGCTATTGCTGGCCTCCGCCTGCTGGATGGCACTCTGCCTGCACACACCAAGAGCCAGAAGTACCTGGGAGTTTAGGTCCCTGGGGACAGTTTAGATACTGATAGGCACAGGGGATATAAATCCCAAGGTCCCTCCCAGCTAGATGTGGCCATGCAGCGGGACCTGTACTCTCTCCTGAATCCCTTGCATTTGGTCAGTCATTCTCTGAAGGACTCCATCCACTATCATACCTTGGGTGGTATCTTTCCCTCCTGGCCCCATTTCCCCATGCCCCTGATTCTTTTCTTTATTTTAAAAAAATTTTTAAGTTGTTCTACTTAGTTGTACATGACAACAGAATGCATTTTAATTCATCGTGCATAAATGGAGCACAACATTTCAATCCTCTGATTGTATACTGTGTAGAGATGCACCATTTGTGCAGTCATACGTGTACCCAGGGTAATGATGCCCATCTCATCCCTACTCATTTTCTCTGAGAACGTTTTCTAATAAATCAGCTTCCCATCAGTTTTTTTTTGGGGGGGGTAATGAGGATTGAACTCACGGGTGCTAAACCACTGAGCCATATTTTCAGCCCCCCCCCCCCCCAGGGCAACATCCCCCTCTTTTTTTTTTTTTTTTTGTATTTTATTTAGAGACAGGGTCTTTCTGAGTTGCTTAGAGCCTCCCTAAGTTGCTGAGTGAGGTTGGCTTTGAACTTGTGATCCTCCTGTCTCAGCCTCTGGAGCCACTGTGATTAAAGGTGTATGCCACTGCACTTGGCTACAAATCAGTTTTGAGCTGCAAAACTTGAGCATGGAAGTTGGCCACTCATTCCTTTATTGAGCACTTGTTGTGTACCAGTTACTGTAGACACAACAATAAACAGAACAGACCACTGATATTTTGGGTTTTTGTTTGCTCATATTCTTGTTCTCTCCCTTCTACTCTCTCTCCCCACCACTTTTTCCTTTCCTACCCCTTTTGGAAAACAACTTGACAACCTGTAAAAGCAAACAAACAAACAACAACAACAACAAAAAACAGCCCTAGGATGAAGTATTCCCTTTAACCTGGAACCTGTCATTTCAGGAAATTTATCCTAAGGAAATTATATGAAATGAGGAAATTATGTGTAAATATATTTATTTTTATAAGCATAAAAATTTGTAAAATAGCCTAAATGTGCCCCAGGATGAAGGTTAACATCTGTATTTTAGGCTCCCTGGATGCACAATAGAGCAGGAATTGAAAAATTGTAATGGTCAGGACTATTATGGTCATCGCAGAAAACGCTTAAATGTTAAATGAAAAGGACTATGAAATCATACATACAGTTGATTATGATCAATTTTATAAAATACATGTTCATAAAGGTCCAGATTAAAGGGAATGCATTTTAACCAAGAATAGAAGTGATATTAAGGAAATAAGATTACAAGTGAATTTTTTTGAATGTATCTCTATCTATTTATGGTTTAGCTACAAAAACAATGTTACTGATTCTTGGAGTTAGAACCTGGAATGCTGTCCTTCTAGAATCTAAATCATTATGTTGCTGGCTGCTTTTTGACATTCCGGTCCCAGATCAAATACCACCACCCTTGAGCAGCTACCTAATTACCCCTGACTCCTAACTCCAAGACATCCTCCACCTTGTCTGGTTTCCTTCTGATGAATTCTATCTAGAAGTCTTATTTATGCATGTGTTTACTTGTATGCCATTTTTCTCACTCAACCGGAATGCAAACCCCATGAGAAGGAAGACTCCACAATTTGAGTTACCTGCAATGTGGCTAGCACAGTGGACAGTACAGATTCAGAACTTTCCATCAACGTAGAAAGTTCTATTGAGGGGTCCTAATATGTGCCATGCACGGTGCTGGATGGCATGGCATATTGGGAAGATTAACTAAAAATAATGCAGATTATGAGATTCCTTCATGTGAGCCAACTCCCCCATGAGATCACCAATCTAGCTAATATCTAAATAATAAGAGATTTTGCATAAAAACCTCACATGTCTGACTTCTTCTAAAAAAGAAAAAGAATAGTTCTGGCAATAGCGCAATGAAGGACTGGAATTAAGTGGAAGTGCTTTCCGGATTACGTGGACAGGAATTGCCAGTCCTCCCCAGCTCCTATCACGCCTTACAGTTTGCACCATCTAAGGTAAGTTGTATTAAGAAAAATTATGAAAAGGGCGAAAATAAGGCAACAGCATATATCTTCAATATGTTACAGCATTGTCTACTTGGCCTTGCGAAGGGTTAGTTAATTCTCTAAACTGCATCATCCAAGGCTATTGTCACCAGCCAACTGTGGCTATTTATATTAAGCCTAAATTAATTAAAAGTAAATAAAATTAAAAATTCAGTTTCTCAGCCATCCTAGCCACATTTCAAGTGCTTGCTTGCCACGTGGGAACCCCTGCAATGTGGCTAGCCCATTGGACAGCACAGATACAGAACTTTCCATCAACGTAGAAAGTTCTATGGAGGGAGGTTGATCTAGGAAATGGACCTTGTTTGATTTACTATTGATTAGGGCCCAGTTACATGCTCACTTATGGATTTTTGCCCAAATAGATTTCTGTCTGTGGGAAAAGATAACCCCAAAGGTCACAGGTTTATTGCCTTGGAAGACATTAACCGTTCAATTTGTGCAGAGTTATTTCAGCGTGCCTGTGCTGACTGACCAGATAAGCCTCGGTTCCTTGAATTTCCCTTTGAATTAACTTTCCTGTCCTGCTGGTTGGCTCATTAATGAGCATAGTGGCTTGAAGGGGTGGCCTTCAAAAGACATGTCTACGTCCACACAAATCCTTGTGAATGCCACCTGATTTAGAAAAGGGACCTCTGAGGATGTAATTAGGGTGAGAATCTTGAGATGAGGTTGTCCTGGATTTCCCTTCTAGGACCTAAATCTGAGACAAGGGTTCTTATTTGAGACAGAAGAGGTGAAGTCCCAGAGTCAGAGAGCAGAGAGATGTGGCCACACACCACGGAAGCTGGGGAACTTGGGCAGCCACCAGGAGCTGGAAGAGGAAGGAAGCCTTCTTCCCCCAGAAACTCTGGAAGGAGCAGGGCCCTGATCCTTGATCCTGATCCTTCTGGCCTCCAGAACTGTGAGAGAATAAATCTGTGTTGTTTTAAGCTATTTGGTTTGTGGTCATTCATTACCCAGTGTTTGGGATATGCTCTTTTTGTGATATTTCTGTGAGAGTCATATTTTAAACTTCCAAAGGTTTTACTTTGAGATTTGCCATTTATAGTCAAGCTCATGCTATTTTTTCTCTTATATTCTTAGTTTTTTAAAAATTTTTTTTTTATTGCCCTAATCATGACCGTGTTTAAAATGAAGATGCAATCCTTGACCTCATATCCCAGCCCTGCAGGAAAAAATAGTCTCAAGATGGGCAGAGTAATGAGGAGTGGAGGAGACTGTGCCCTGAGAACATGCATTCTGAAACCAGCCTGCCTGGGGTCAAATGCTGGCTCACCTTGGGTGACTGATTGTCCTGTTTGTCCCTGGACTGATGCTTCTGTAAAAGGGGACAATAATAGCTATCTCGTAAGACCTTTCTTTTTTTTTTTTTTTAACAAGATAATAGGATGGATTTATTCATTTATTTATTTAGTGGTAGTGCTGTGAATTGAACCCAAGGCCTTGTGTATGCTAGGCAGGGACTCTACCAACTGAGCCATATCTCCAGCCCCTCATAAGACTTTTAATCTCCAAATGATACACACAGAGGTGTGTGTGAAGGATTGAAGGAACTGATTGGTATGATATATAGTGAATCTGGATTTTAAAAATTCATGTTATAATTATCATGGAAAGCGCAACTCTACGATTATGCTGTATTTTTATGTGTTAAGGGTATTATGGGCACGCCGACCATCTGTTTTGCAGGTTGGGCTGCCAGGGAAGCAGGCTTGGAGGGTGCTCTGGGGCGCCTTGGGAACCGCCCTTGGGATCAGCACCCTGGTTAGGGAGGAAGCAGCAGGAGTGGCTTGGGGGGAGGTGAGTTGTACTGAGGTCCACAGATGGCCAGCGCTGACCCTCAGGGGGCTCTGAATGTCCTCAGCTCAGCTGACATAACCAGGCTTTTCCACCCCTTGCTGCCCTCAGTCTGTGTGTGGGCCGCCCGCCCACCGTCCTGTCCCCAGCAGCTGGCTCCCAAGTCCTTCACTGAAAGGCTCTGGGCACTCTGACACTGGCTCACCACACTCTGTGGCCCTCCTCTGGGGTATCCTCATGTTTCATTAGCCAGTGAACCTGGAAGAATGAGAAGTTCTATCTCCCGGAGGCTAAATGAGGCTTCACCCCTCCTGGCTGGCAGCAGGTGACAGGTCAGTGTCATCTTCTTCTGCCCACTCCTCCCTTCCCGCTGACAGCCTCTACCCGCCCCTTGCCCTTGGTGTGCACTGGTATAAATATGGAAGGAAGCCGGGAGGGGAGGAGCTGGATCTGAACTCCCTTCCTGCAATTGCCTGACCTTGCCACACCTCAAGGTTTACCGAGCTGCCGGTGTTCACGCCCCCTCCCCTGCCCTGATTCAGCCATGGCACCCCTTGCAGAAGGAGTACAGTGTGCAAGAGGGAATGTCCCAAGGGCTGCCTTTCAAATAACCCACGGAGACATGCTTTAAAAGCTTAAATTCCAGGGGGATTATTCCTGTCAGGGGAAAGGAATAAAAGGAATCCACTTCTGTAAACATGAAACAAAGATCAGAATAAGGGTTTAAATGTAATGCTCAACTAAGCCACAGAAAGGCGTGGAAGATTGTGCAGTGCTCTGGGCTAGGTTTTTGTTTCTGATCCAGAGAAGAGAGAAATGGGTAAGTAAGTGGGTTAAATGCAGGATTTAGCTGCTTGGAGAGTTTTGAGCTAGAACCATCTCAGGCTTCCCTGTTGGTCTTGCCAGGAGAAGGAGAGAGCTACAAAAGCATTTATTTATTTTTTAATCTATTTATTGTTTTGTGGGGAGCGGAATGAACCCAGGGGCCCTTTACCACTGAGCCACACCCCCAGCTCATTTTATTTTGAGGCTGGGTCCCACTGAGTTGCTTAGGGCCTTGATAAATTGCTGAGGCGGGCTTTGAACTCGCAATTCTCCTGCCTCAGCCTCCTGAGCTGCTGGGATTACAGGCGTGTGTCACTACACCCACTAGAGTCAGGGCATTTATCCTCATGCCAGCATGCCCATGTTGTCCCGTGTCTCAGCATGGAAAAAAAGTCACCGGGCTGCAGTGAGCCTGGTATTACCAGCATAGTTCTTATGTGGCCTCTGGCTTTACAGGAAGTGAGAATGACGGATTCTAATCCTCATCCTGTCACCTAGCAGGGGTGTGACCCACATGAGTCACTGACCTTTGGCCTTAGTTTCTTTTATCTGTAAAATGTGGATAAGAGCTAGTGCATCAGTAAGGGTCTTGTGTGCAAGTACAGAAACCATCTGCTTCCATTAAACAAAAAGGGAAGTTCCTGGGCTAGAAGGAAACATGGAGACCACACAGGATCCCTGTGCCAATGAGACTGAGGGTAGATACTGGACAGTAACAGACAAAACCACAAATAAAAATCCTCTGCAAATGGTTATTATCATACAAGGTCTGAGAAGTGCTCAGCCTAGTATGTGGTGAGAGTCCATGTTCAAAAAAACATGGCAGCCTCTCTGCTTCCATACCTACCGTGGAATTCCACTCAACAATCAAAAGGAATCAATTACGGACAAAACAATATATAGATGATGCTCAAAAACTTTAGGTTGAATGAAGGAAACCAAACCAAGAGTTTGGTGATTCCCAGTTGTATACTTCCATTTATTTGAAGTTCTAGAAAATAATCTGTGTTATGGCAATAGAATTGAGAACAGTGGTGGCCTCCAAAGCAGAGACTCAGGAGGGAGGGATGCCTGCCAAGGGCATAAGCGAACTTTCTAGGGTGACTGAAGGATTTCATCTCTTTTTTTTCTCTTGTGGTGCTGTTGTGGCTGTAATGGTATAGCACCTGCCTAGCTTGTGTGAGGCCCTGGGATCAATCCCTAGCAAAACACACACACACACACACACACACACTTGATTTCTCAGCTTCCCTTGCTGCTAGGCATGACCATGTAAATTGTTGTTCACCAATAAGATGAATTCTTTGGGAAAGACCCATGAAGGTAGTCTAGTAGAAGCTGACCTGGCAGGGAGGGGCTTTTTTTTTTTTTTTTTTTGGTCTTCAGATCTATTATTCTGGCTTGCAACTCTGGCAGCCCATGTTGGACCATGAGGTGACCTTGGGGATGGAAGCCAACCCTAGATGTCTGCCTCAGAGTTTCATTTATAGAATAAGGAAAAAATAGACTCTATTATGTTCAAGCTATTTTTATCTTAGATTTTTATGTTTCATGTAGGGAAATCTAAATCTCATTGAAACATAAGCTAAAATTTTCCTTCTGTCCTTCATTTACTGACAATAATCCATGAAGAAACTCTTCCCGAAACCATCCTTCATCCTAGAGGTCATTGAGGAAAGCAAACTGGCAGGATAGCAGTCTGATTACACTCTCAGGCATGTTTGTGCTTAAAAAAGGACAACCAGAAAAAGCGATGCCTCACTTAAAAGAAGCATTACAAGTGAAAATAAAAATTTGGAATCTTGCTGGGTGTGGTGGTGCATGCCTGTAAATCCCAGTGACTCAGGAGGTTGAGGCAGGAGAATCACAAATTCAAGGCCAGCCTTAGCAATTTAGTAAATTCCTAAGCGATTTAATGAGACCCAGTCTCAAAATAAAAATCAAAAAGGGCTGGGGATGTGGCTTAGTGGTAAAGTGCCCCTGGGTTTAATCCCCAGTACAAAAAAAATCTTATAACTTTTTTATGTAGATACAGATAAGGACTCTGAGAAATGTATAAAATGCACCCTCTTGCCTTTGACAGCCACTTTGTGGTGACTTGGCCACAGTTATGAGAGGAAAAATAAAAGTTAACCATCTACTTTTAGGATTTAGGCAAAAGTGTTTGGGAAGTCTATAAATTAAAGATTTGCTGGAGGGAGACATTATGCAAGTTAAGGTTTCAGAAAAGACTCTAAAGGGAAATTATATTCTCTCACGTTTATTAGCAGGTTTGCAAAGCAACTATTTCCCATTTTAAGGCTCATTTTCATTAGGAAAGAGGCCGTGGTATAAAGTTAAATATCTCAAAAAGAGAGGACTGGAAAAGGAGTTCCATCTGTCATGTTTTTCTTTTCTCCAATAGGTGCCTTTGGTTCCATGGGTTGGCATGCTTAGTGCTCAACCAGAAACACAAGGCTAAGCCTTCCAATCGTTTAATCAAATAAAGCGCACACAGATCCGGAATGTAAACTCCCTGCCTTTTATTATGATCACAGTTGAGCAGGCTTGGCTGGACTTCAGTCATCTAGCATCAGCATTTGCATTTGCGTCTGAGAGAGTTTCACAGACCCAAGCCCACCATCCCCTTCCCAGCCCAAGCCCGTGCCTCCCTTGGCATTATCTGTGGTCAATGCAGTGGGTCCAAGCTCTTGGGTTGCCGTGGTGCCATTCCCTCAGCGGGATTGGCAAGGCTGGCAGAATGAGTACAGCAGCCCCTGGCAATGATTACAGCCTCCTCCCCACTGATGCCTTCTGTTCTGACCCTTCATTGCTTTTTGAGAACTTAATCCACTGTTTATTTTTTGTTTCTTTTCAAATGCTATTCATAGAAATAATACATCCAAGGTATGGTTATATTCTCTCTAAAAAACTGAAGCATCTGAACTCAGCAGCACCATCAATCAACTGGATGTTATTAATATCCATAGTCTACTTCGTCTCATGACGGCAGGATACACATTTTTCTCAAGCTCACATGGGAACATATAAGAAGAGAGACCATATTCTGTACTATAAATACACTTTAGCCAATTTAATAGAAATCGGGCTGTGGTTGTAGCTCAGTGGCAGAGCGTTCGCATAGCATTGTGAGGCACTGGGTTCCATCCGTAACACCACATAAAAATAAAATAAAGGCATGCTGTCCATCTACAACTACAAAAAAAAAAAAAAAAAAAAAAGAATAGAAATCATGCCAGGCATGGAGGTACTCTCCTGTAATCTCAGTGGCTCAGGAGGCTGAGGCAGGACGATAGCAAGTTCAAGGCCAGCCTCAGCAACTTAGTGAGGCCCTAGGTAACTTGGTGAGACCCTGTCTCAAAATAAAAAATAAAAAAGGGCTGGGATGTGGTTCTGTGGTTAGGTGCCTCTGGGTTCAAATCCTGGTATCCAAAAAAAAAAAAAAAAAAAAAAAAACATAAAAAAATCATACTATGTACTTGTAGACCATAGTGGAATTAAACTAGAAATTAATAATAGAAATATTGCTGGAAAATCCCCAAATATTCAAAGATTAAACAACAAACACACTTCTTTTAGTTGTGCTCGGGATGTAACTCAGGGTCTCATGCATACTAAGCACACACCCTACTTCTGAGCTACATCCTTAGCTAAACACCATCTTCTAAAACACACCTGGGGCAGAGAATAAATCTCAAGACAAATTTAACAGTATTTTTAACTCAATGAAAATGACAACACAACATCAAAATTTGTGAAAAGCAGCACTTAAAAAATTTAAAACATTGAATGTGTATTAGAATAAAGAAAGATCTAAAAATCACAAAATTAAGCTTCCATCTTAGTAAAGTAGAAAAAGAGGAAATTGAGTCCAAGGTAAGCAGAAAAACCAAAAAAGAATGAAAATTAGAACATGAATCAATGAAATTAAAAACAAGAAATTAATAGATAAAAATCAATGAAAACCAAAATTATTATTTTTGTTTTGTTTTTGTTTTTAAACCCAGAAACATTCTACCATTGAGCTACATTATCAGCCTTTTTATTTTTTAATTTTAAGACAGGGTCTCATTGCTTTGCAGAGGCTGGCCTCGGATTTGTGATCCTCCCTCAGTCTCCCAAATTGCTGAGATTACAGGTGTACACACTGCACCTAACTGAAACTGGCTCTTTAACGGGATTAATAGAAGTCTAGCCAGATAGCAAAAAAAGATGACATAAATTACTAATATCAGACATGAAACAGAGAACATCACTACAAATCCCAAAGACTTCAGAGTGATAATAAAGCAATACTATGAACAACTTTATACCCACAAAATTAAAAAACTAGATGAAATGGGCCAATTCCTAGAAAGACACAAATTGCCAAAATTCAAACATGAAGGAAAAAAAGTCTGCAGAGGCCTGTATCTATTAAGGAAATTGATCCAATAATTAACAACCTTCCACATTGAGGTATAGTGGTGCACACCTATAATCCCAGCAGCTCCGGGGGCAGAAGCAGGAGGATCATGAGCTCAAAGTTAGCTTCAGCAACTTAGCAAGACCCTGTCTCAAAACAAACATATAAAAGGGCTAAAGGTGTGGCTCAGTGGTTAAGCTCCTCTGGGTTCAAAAAACAACAAAAATAAAGACCTTCAAAAATAGAAGGCGGTAGTTCCAGATGAGTTCACCAATGAATGCTACTAAACATGTAAACAAAAAAAAAAATTTTTTTTTAAAAAATCAATTCTCTACAATCTCAGAAGATAGAAGCAGAGGGAATTCTTCTTAACTCATTATGACCTCATAATGAGGCCAGCACAAGAAAACTATAGGCTAGTATCTCTCATGAATATGCATGCAAAAATCTTCAACAAAATATTAGTAAATTGAATCAAAATGTATTAAAAGATACACAGCACGACCAGACGGGATTTATCCCAGATATGCAAACTTGCTTCAATATCTGAAAATCAATGTAACCCATTATATCATATCAAAAGGCTAAGAAGAAAATCTCATGACAGTGTTGATAAATGCAGAAAACATATTTGGAAAAAAAATCAGTGTTCATTCACAATAAAAACTCAAAGCTACAAAGAATCGAGGGGCACTTCCTCAACTAGGTAAAGAAGATCTACAAAATTGTCTACAGTTAACATCATACTCAACTGTTGAGAAACTAGAAGCTTTTCTGCTAAAATGAAGAACAAGGCAAGAATGTCTTTTCTTACCACTCCTTTTCAATATTATTACTAGAATTACTAGCTAATGTAATAAGACAATCAGTAAAAGACATACTGATTGGCAAGGAAGAAATAAACAAATGATATGATTGTTTATATAGAAAATCTGAAAGGATCAACAAAATGCTCCTGAAAAATAATAAGATGGTGGAATACTAATTAATGGTACAAATGTCAATTGCTTTCCTATCTACCAGTAGTAAAGTTTAATTTGAAATTAAAAACATAATACCAAGCTGGGCATGGTGATGCACGCCTATAATCCCATGGCTCCTGAGGCTGAGTGAAGCAGGAGATTCATGAGTTCAAAGTCAGTGTCAGAAATGGCGAGTCACTAAGCAACTCAGTGAGACCCTGTCTCTAAATACACCACAAAATAGGGGTGGGGATGTGGCTCAGTGGTCAAGTGCCCTGAGTTCAATCCCTAGTACAAACAGAAAAACAAACAAATAAAAAACCCAAAACATAATACCATTACATTAGTATGCTTAAAAAAAAATGACATCTAGGTACAGTGGCCTATAGTCCCACCTACTTTGGAGGCAAAGCAGGAGATTGTGAGTATGAGGCTTGCCTGAAGAGGATAACATAGGAGAAAATCAAGGTATCTTGGGTATGGCATTGACTTTTCAGATCTAACACCAATGTCACAAACCACTAAGGAAAGAATTGGTAAGCTAAACCTCATTAAATTAAAAACTTCACGGTGAAAGACAACCAATCTGGAAAGCAATATGGAGATTCTTTGGAAAACTTGGGAATGGAACCACCATTTGACCCAGCTACCCCATTCCTTGGTCTATTCCCAAAGGACTTAAAACAGCATACTACAGGGACACACACAGACATGTCAATGTTTATAGCAGCACAATTCATAATAGCTAAACTGTGGAACCGACCTAAATACCCTTCAGTAGATGAATGGATAAAGAAAATGTGGTATATATACAGAATGGAATATTACTCAGCAATAAAAGAAAATAAAATCATGGCATTTGCAGGTAAATGGATGGAGTTGGAGAATATAATGCTAAGTGAAATTAGTCAATCCCCAAAAAACAAATGCTGAATGTTTTCTCTGATATAAGGAGGCTGATTCATAGTGGGGTAGGGAGGGGGAGCATGAGAGGATTAGACGAATTCTAGATAGAGCAGAGGGGTGGGAGAAAGGGTTGGGGCAGAGGTTAACAAGGATGGTGGAATGTGATGGACATCATTATCCAAAGTACATGTATGAAGACATGAATTGGTGTGAATATACTTTGTATTCAACCAGAGATATGAAAAGTTGTGCTCTATATGTGTAACATGAATTGTAATGCACTCTGCTATCAGAAATAACAAATTGGAATAAAAAATAAATTAATTAATTAAAAATACATTATAAAAAAATTGGAAACTGGAAAAAAAATAAGAGAGAATGGGGGGGCTAGGGTTGTGGCTCAGTGGTAGAGCGCTTGCCTAGCACATGTGGGGCCCTGGGTTCGATCTTCAGTACCACATATAAATAAATAAATTAAATAAAGATATTGTATCCAACTACAACTAGAAAATAAATATTTTTAAAAAGAGACTAGGATAACAGACTGGAAAAACATAAAAGATATAGCTGATAAAGGACTTATCCAAAATTTATAATAAACTCTAATAACTCAACATCCAAGTTTTAAAAGGGCAAAAGATGTGAACATATATCTAACCAAGGAAAATATTAAGAAGTCAAGCACAAAAAGACGTTGCATATCATATATCATTAGGAAACTGCAAAGTAAAATCACAATGAGAGACCACCACACACTGATTAGAATCGTCAAAATCCAAAACTCTGACAACACCCAACACTAATGAGGATGTGGATTGAAAGAAGCTGTCATTCATTGTTGGCAGGAGCGCAAAAGAGCAGAGCTGCTCTGGAAGACGGTTGTCAGTTTCCTACAAAGCTACACATACTACCCAGTTGTGCACTGTGGAATTTACCCAAAGGAGTTATAAACATGTGCACACAAAAACCTGCACAGGAATGATTATGGAAGCTGTATTGGGAATTGTCGAAACATGGAGACAATCAAGATGACCTTCTGTAGGTGAATAAATAAGCTGTGGTAAACCAGATAATGGAATATTATTTATCACTAAAAAGAAATGAGCTGTCCAGACATAAAAAAGGAAACTTAAATGCAAATTACTACATGAAATAATCTAATATGAAAAGGCTATCCAACCTTTATGACATTCTGGAAAAGGCACCAGATACTGTGGACTCAGTAAAGGATCAGTAGTTGTGAGCTGATGTTGGGAGGGAGGGAATAGGTACAGCACAGAGGATTATTAGAGCAGTGAAACTAGTTAGTATGACATGATAATGTTGGATACAGGTCAATATGCGTAGGATGTACAATACCAAGAGGGAACCCCAATGTGTAGACTGCGGGTACTAATAATGTGTTAATGTAGGTTCATCAACTGTAACAGATGTACCACATGCTGGTATGAGATGTTCATAGCAGAGGTGGCTAGAGTAGTGGCGAATAAGACAGAGCAGGATATATGGAAGCTTTCTGTAGTTTCTGCTCAAATTTGCCATGAAACTAGAACAGCCTTTTTAAAAAAAAAGTCTATGCTGGGCATGGTGGCACACACCTGTAATCCCAGCGGCTCGGGAGGCTGAGGCAGGAGGATCACAAATTCAAAGCCAGCCTCAGCAATGGTGAGGCACTAAGCAACTCAGTGAGACCCTACCTCTAAATAAAATACAAAATAGGGCTGAGGATGTGGCTCAGTGGTTGAGTGCCCCTGAATTCAATCCCCAATAAAAAAAAAATCTATTTAAACAGAAAGAAAATCTCATTACAGTTAAGATTCCTTTTAAAAATCATTACAAATACCAGTCCTTCCTGGAAGGAATCACTGGTCATGGTTGGGTGTGTATTCTTCCAGAACTTTTTCTATGTATTCATGTTGGATTGAACCATAGGGAATAACCATTGTTGTTTGTCAAAAATGGTAGAAAACTAGCAATTTTATATAAATTTTAAACAAGGAAACTTAGAGTATAAAGGGTATATTTCGTCAGCACTTTTAAATATAAACTGTCGCACGCTAGTCATATTTACAACCTCCATTTTTTTAGGGACTTTCCTTGGAGTCATTGCCATATCAGTATGCATAGTTCTACCTCATTCCTTTTAATTGTTGCATGATATGGTAGAATAGTATTTTACTCTAAAATATTTGCAGATCCTAGGTCTACTTCTATTAGTTACTTTTCAGGGGTATGAGGATAGATGGGGAAATCCCAAAAGAAAGGAAAATACACCCAATTGCTCCATTTGGCCCAGAAAACTTACTTAGAGGTTATAACATAGGTAAGTGAACTATAAGCCATGCTTTAATTCATATATATCTACAAAACTCTTACAATGTCTCATATATAGTTGATTTTTCATCCTCATCTTCTGTAGACCATGCTATTTGAAGCCATAGGTCTGTTTTAGCATTGAGTGTCCTAAGAATGGAATTTTCATCTTGATTTTATCACAGGTACACCATCATTCTGCATGTCCCCTCTCCACTTCCATTTTTAACCCATTTTGTTCACATTTTTGTTCTTGGCATCTTCCCAGGCTCTCTTGACACCATCTTACATGGCTCCTCCTCAAAGGGCTGTACTCCAGCACCTCCATCTGTACGCCATCTGCACCTCCTCCATCTATACTTCAGCACCGAGGGCACGCAGAAGCTCCTGGGTCTTCTGGGTCCTTCAACCACTTTGTCTATATAACCAACTTCCTAAAAATGAACTGATCAAGGGCTAGGGGTGTAGCTTAGTAATAAGAGCACTTATCTAGTGTACTCAAAGCCCTGTGTTTGACATCTCCAACATAGCAGAAATAAATTAATTAATTTAATAAATTAAAATGGAGTGGCCACAGTAATTATCTCCATCAGCTAAGAAAGAATTCCAAATGGTTAAAGATCACCTCTGATTTTTGACTATGACAGATTGAATATAAACACTAACTCTGCCCTCTCCACTCAACCTACTGAAATGACAGCAAATTAAAAACAATGATATAACAAGGACCAAGAGAAGAAGAGAGGAGCTGGCAATAGATGAGCAACATCAATAAAATTTTGGAAACAGAAAAAACAAATAGAAAAATGATAACTGACCTAGCAGAACAAAGAAACTGAAACCTACTTTCTATGAACTGAGAGCAGATTTGTTTGATCAAACTCTGGAAAATCACAGAATTTGGAGGACCAGGGCCTGGGGTTGTAGCTCACTGGAGGAGCACTTGCCTTGCATGTCTGAGACACTGGGTTTGATCCTCAGCACCACTTAAAAATAAATAAAATAGAGATATTGTGTGCCGCAGTCTGGCTGGGCACAGAATCACGAGCCACTCACAGCTTTGTAGATTCAAACAGCAATTCTTTATTCCTGAACTCATACCGGCCCTCTACAAACATGTTCTGGGGAAATTCACATTCTGCCGCAAAATTCACGTACTCCACCAGGCTTTGAATCCCAAATACTTTCTGAATCCCACGAGAACTCTATGGGAACTCAAGGATCGGGCGTGCCTGAGGCAGCAGGATACGCCCTATTCCCAGCAGAGTAGACCTTAAACCTGGAACCGCCCTAAACCCAAGGAGCGGGATACTCCCTAAAACCTGATCCGCCCTAATCCAGTAGGATCCTCCCTAAACCCGGATCCACCCTGGTCCTTGAGCAGGGTCATCTTTCTCAAACATACATGCAATGTCACTGCAAATGTCCAAGGCAAGTCCATTTCCACGAGTCCTTCCTCTAAGCAACATGGGGTACGCTGGCAAGGAAATTTCGATGCGTCATTCCTACTTGGCAATGGCCCTCAGCAATTGTGTCCATCTACAACTAAAAAAAAAAGTTTGGAGGACCAAATACTTCTAAATGCTGGGGTGTAGCATGGGACTAAACCCAGGGTTGCTTGAAAGTTTAACTGATGAATAGACGTCCAGATCTTCTCCTCCAACCCAGTCAACCAACTACCCTTACTATATTATCTACTGCTGCAAAATACACTGGGGCTGGGGATCCTTTTTTTTTTTTCTTTTGATACCGGGGATTAAACTCAGGGGCACTTGACCACTGAGCCACATCTACAGACCTATGTTGTATTTTATTTACAGACAGGGTCTCAATGGGTTACTTAGCGCCTCGCCATTGCTGAGGCTAGCTTTGAACTAGGGATACTCTTGTCTCAGCTTCCTGAGCTCCTGGGATTACAGGCGTGTGCCACAGTACCTAGCCTTAGGGATCCACTTCTAAGGTGGCTCACTCACATGCTTGGTGAGTTAGTACTATTTGTTTTAAGAGGCCTCAGCACATGGACTTCTACATAGGGCCACTTGAGTATCCTTACAACATGGCTGCCAGTTTCACCTGGAGCAAGTTGTATCAGACAGCAAGGTAGAAGCTGCCATGCCTTTTATTCTCTAGTACTGGAAGTCACACCTATGATTTCTGCAATATCATATTGGTTACAGGCCAGCTCTAGTCAACATAAGAGATCTGATTACCAGGAAGTGAGAATCACTTGAAACTATCTTGAAGGCTGGCTTCTAAGCCTCTCTTTTTATCTCTTTAACATGAACATAGAGCCAAAGATCACCAGACATTTGAGGAAAACTTCTAACATGAATAAAAAAGAGACAAAACCAAAAAGAAACAAGGGAAATAATTCAGAAAAAAACAATATGTAGGAAGGTGAAGAAAACTTCAAGACTTCAGAGACAAAAATCTAAGATATTACAACCATGAAACAAGAGCAGGATATAATAATAACAATAATGAAAATAAACAAAACTCACACAACCCCCCTGCCAACCTTTATGGAGCTTATATACTGTGACAGGCCCTCTTAACAGAACTGTAGATAGAGTGACTCAATCTTTCAAACAACCATCTCAAAAGGTAGGTTCTATTACTACATTTATTTCTTCAAGGTCCCGGTGGATAACCAGAAAAACCTAGAGTAGAACCCAGAGCTGGAACTCTTAGAAGACTTCAGATCCCATAAACTGATGTAGAGAAAGAAGGAATACTGATTCAACAGTGGGTTGAAGCCTTAGACATTGGGTCAAAAATTTTTAGCCATCAGGGTATAGTTTAAGGCAGGGGTGAGGTGGTCCAGGTGCCTACCATGATGGGCGGAAGCATTCAGAGCTGAGGGGTAGCAACCACTGACCTAGACGAATAGCACAGTGCAATACCCACTGTATAACGCCGTCCTCCGTGTATCCCACTGGCCACATTCTTCATGGAAACTTGGGAGCAGAACAGGCATTTAGGGCTTAGGGAAATTGGAAGCCATGGCTGTATTAGGCCCTCACCAAATTATAGCTGTTCTTGACCATAATGATAGCCATCATTTAGTGACCACTCCATTGAATCACCGTGACATTCACCATAGCCCTATTTCATGGACAGGGAAACAGTGGCTCAGAGAGAGTATGTGGATTTTGTAAGGTGTTCTATCTGGCAGGTGGCAAAGTGGAGCAAGACCTTAGGCTCACTTGGCTTTCAAAACAGTGCCTTTTCCCAGTATGAGAGATTGGGTCCAGTTCTTTAACCCTCCATATATGCATCCCCTTCACAGTCCTGTGTCCTGATTTTGCATTTGGCCATGTGACTGGCTTTGGCTAACAGAATGCTAGCACATGTGATGTCACAAAGAGCTTGAAAAGTGCTCTTTGTATGGAGTCTTCTCTTGTACCTCTGCTGTCACTATAACAAGAACGTGTCCAGGCTGGACCACAGGTCTCAGGAAGAGGAAGAAAGACACATGGAGCAGAGATGCCTGAACTGAATCAGCCTGCATCAGTTGGCTTCCACTTGACCCACAAACCCACAATAAGGAGTAACTTTTGAGCCGGGTGCAGTGGTACACACCTGTAATCCTACAATATGGGAGGCTGAGGTGGGAGGATCACAAGTTCAAAGCCAGCCTCAGCAACTTAACAAGGCCCCAAGCACCTTAGGAGACCCTGTCTCAAAATAAAAATATAAAAAGGAAATCACTTTTTCCCCCCAAAGAGAAGTGATTATTATTTCAGGCCAGTGCATTCTGGGGTGCTTTGTTATACAGTATCTTTAAGGCAATAGCTACCTGATATCCCATGTCATAGAAACTCCTGCCATCAAGATAAATTTGCAGATGACTGACAGACAGGAGTAATGAAAAGGCTCAGAGTCCACCTGGCTAGGGCTGCTAGATTCAACAAAGAAAAATACAGGACTCAGATCAGTTTACATTTCAGATGAACATCAAATAATCTCTTAGTATAGATGGTCCTCAATTTACAATGGCTCGACTCAATGGTTCAATTTATGACTCGTCTACTTTATGTGAGTATGAAAGAGAGACATATTCATAGAAACTGTACTTTGAATTTTTATCTTTCTCTGGGCCGATGATGCATGGGGTTTGATATTTTCTTTTGATGCTGGGCAGCAGCAGCAAGCCCTGGCTCCAGTCAACCACAACGATCACTACTGTAAATGACTGGTACTCGACATGGACTGTTTGGCTAAGCTACAATGTTCAGTAGCCTAGGTGTATTCAATGCACTATTTACTTGTGATATTTTCAATTTATTATGGGTTTATCAGGATGGAACCTCATTGTAAGCCAAGGATCATCTGTACAGGCACACTCCCTAGAAATAGGAGCACCTAAAAAAAAAAAAAGATTTATTGTTTATCTGCATCACCCATTTAACTGGGCATCCTGTATTTTATCTGGAACCCCATCCTAGAGTCATACTAGAGAAAGCATCCCGTGTGTCCACGTGGGCCTGGGCTAGGGAATAAGAGATGGGAAAACAGGAAGTAATTTCCTTCATTCTCCATCAGGCCATATGTGTATTTGCAAGGCAGGCTTTGGGGTTCTTGGCTTCTTCGAGAGGCACTGAGTCAGAGAAAAAGCTATTTGAAATATTAAGAACCAGCAGGCTTGCCAGTGCTTAGAAGAAGTCCCTTTCAGCTTTATTTTTCAACCACCCTACAGTCAGGCGTCCACTGGGGAGGCCCCAACTTTCCTGGTTTCAGCAGCCTGTGGCTCCACAGAGAGAATCCTTCCAAACAATCTGAAATCTACATCCCTTTAGCTTGGACCCAGGAAGCATTTCCTGGGCTTCTACACCATCTGTCTCCCAGGTGTCTGCAAGGGAAAGCACTGTGGGTGTGGAGAGGAAAGGGCTGCCGTCCAGTGCCCAGAAGAGGACTGACCCAAGACTCCTATTAAGAGGCCAGGCCAGCTACTGGTGAAGCAGGGTTGGGCGGGGATGGGCCTGGATGAAATCAGAGAGAATAAACCAAACACTGAGAGATCAGAGTGCAGAACGGCCCTGATGTTGAAACTTGTCCACCCTCCATCCTCATCTTTCTCTAGCAGATTCCAGCAAGCCACTGTTTTTGGCTTTGCACAGCTTAATTGGCTATTTTTGTGAGCAGTTGCCAACACAATCCAGGAGGAAATTCCATGCTGTCAGCCAGCAGCACAGATTGTTGCAGGAAAAATGACACAACTCATCCTCTGGGCAAACTTGCAAATTATTATAAATTTCCCCATCTCTCCTCCACTCGCACAGCTGGCTGGGGAAAGGGTGTAAATTTTTCCATGGAGATGGGAGACTTTTCCACTGTGTGATTTCTTGTGATCAAACAAGTCCCAGTGACTCTGGATTTGCATGCATCCCTGGTCCCCTTTTCCCTGACACTGAAATAGAACCTGCTCCTGGGCACACCCAGGACTCAAGGCACCAGCTTTTTTAATGAATGGCTTTGGTACAAAGTTGGATTCCTGGAAGGGACACGGGTCAGTTAAAATTCTGTACCTCCCCAGGCACAGTGGTGCACGCTTATAATCCCAGTGGCTCAGGAGGCTGAGGCAGGAGGATCACAAGTTCAAAGCTAGCTGCAGCAACTTAGTGAAGCCCTAAGCAACTCAGCGAGACTCTGTCTATAAATAAAATACCAAATGGGCTGGGGATGTGGCTTAGCGGTTAAGTGCTCCTGGTTTCAATCCCCAATTTAAAAAAAAAAAATTCTGTACTTCCAGATAAATGACACCATAAAACCCAAACATGCACAATGTGATCCACAAGTGCGGAATTGTTTTTTTTTTTTTTTTGGTACCAGGGATTGAACCCAAGAGCACTCAACCATTGAGCCACATCCTCAGCCCTATTTTGTAGTTTATTTAGAGACAGAGTCTCACTGAGTTGCTTAGTGCCTTACAGTTGCTGAGGATGGCTTTGAACTTGCAGTTCTATCTCAGGTTCCCAAGTCACTGGGATTACAGGCGTGCACCACCACACCTGGCTCAGAATTGTTTTGACATAAGCCACAGTATGCTCATCTGTGGACCAACATTGGCCAACCATTGCTGCCCCTGACTGCTGACAGTCCTCCACTTTCTCCTGACCCAGGCCTCTCTTAGAGGTTGCTTGTGGATTTCAGAGACTCTCTCATTTGGATTCAACTTAATGAATAATTATTGAGCCCCTGTGGTACTCATTGCACTGTTCTGGGCTCTAGGAGAATATGATAATTAATAATGCACAAGATCTGGCTTCAGGAAGTTTGCTTTGTAGAAGGAAAGAGGAGCTATGAATTGCTATAATGCGAGAAGAGACCCAATGGGACCAGCATAGTGATAAACAGAGGAGAGGGAGTGGAGAGACGCTACTTGGAAGAGGAGACCTGGGGATGTGTCACGGAGGAGGCAGCATTTGAGCTGGGCTGTAAAGGGCTTCAGGAATGGGCTCTGGGAGACTAGGAAAGTCTGGGTACCAGGACAAGGCGAGTCATCTAAAGCATGGGGGTTTGATTTGTAGGGAGAAGGTGGGGGAAGTTGGCATCCCGGGAGCTTGGAAGAGAAACCAGACTTTGATTTGTAATCCCAACTGGAGGGAGGGGTCTCCATCCCACAGAGCACTGTTCTATGCCCCTACCTTTCTTATTTAAAAGGCTAGATCCTAAAATATTTCACCCTGAGAGCTTTAAGGATGAATCTTATGTGTTATTGTTATGTGTTATGCATACGTATCTCACACATAATGTTAAGCTGCGCATTGCTGTCCAATGTTAAATTATAATCGTGACTCCTTAGTCTGTTTCTTTAGAAGACCTCAAATAATTCTGAGTCCGGGCTGCCTCTGTGGATTCAGAGAAAGTAAATTCTTCCTGTTGCAAAAACTTGGGAGCAGCTGGAGACCAACCTGTCAACTGAAATTGATTTATTCACTCAAGTGGAATGACCTGACCCACTTAACATGTCCCCCGAGAGGGACCACTTTCCTTCATTCAACCCATAGGATCGGGCTGATTATCACATAATAACGTGACATCTTCATGAGTAAGTTTGGGTAGAAATGACCATTCCCGCTTCATAAACGGAGAAAATTAAGTACAGCTTTCACCATCACACAGAAGAGATGCTTGCTTCTAGTTTAAGGATGTATTCATCAGGTCATCCTAACACACAGTTTCCTTAGGGGTAGGAGGATGGATTCCAGGCTCCTTAGCATCTCTATGTGCATATTACCGTTAATGAGAGAGCCAGATGGTAGGACTTCTTTGTTATCCTAGGGAAAGAGAAATCGAGCCCCGTCCCCACCATTTATTTCCAAATACCTGGTTGTCTCTGTTTTCTTCTCTTCATAACAGATCCTTCCAACCTCTTTGACTCGTGTTTAGAATAATTCTTCATAAGTCCTCTCTGTGACTACAGCTCGCAGGCCGAATGAGAGCTCAGAGCCCTGACAAGCTGAGTTTGATTGTGTGACAAGCTGGCTCCAGGCGTTCAGTCCATGAGGAAATGACATGTGCGGTCCCATTCCAAAACTTCCACCTGGCCTTGATCATCCAGGGTCTCCAGATGCTTGTGAGTGTTGATCTTGGGATGCAAAGCAGCTGCTGGCCTCTGAGGCGTCTCGGTAACTATGGAGACAGGAATAAAAACATTAGCGAGCATGTCAGCAAGCAGGCGGCCCGGTCTTAGGGGTTAAACACCATCGGGGCTAATGTGGCCTTGTTGTTCTGTGTTGCAAATGATGAAAGCAAGATTCCCAGGTCTCTCTCTCATAAAAGAGGATGACTGTAGGTTTATAGTGGGACTCCTCTGCTAAGTCTGTTTTTTTTTACGGGTTGCTTAGTTCTTCATTCATTTATTCTACAAGCGTGTACTGTGGGGTGACTCAGTGCTAACCACTGTCTAGGCACCAAAGAGAGGTGAATGAGGTCAACACCCTGACCTCAGGGTGCTTACACCTGAGCAGGGTGGGGCTGATGGGAGTCTTGGGATGTGGCACTTTCAGAGCTAAAAGCTCTGAAAAGCAAACTGGGACAGGTTGATTATCCTACGAGAGGAAGCACACGAATAAATATAATCATTTCAAATGGTGATAAATGCAATGAGGGAAGTCAGACTGAAAAGGTGATAGTTGCTGAGTTGGCCGGGTGGAGGGAGAGGCTTTGGTTGAGCTGGGGAAGGAGGGTCTTTCAAAGGAGTTGGCTATGGAGAAAGAAGCATTGCAGGTTGAGGAGTGGGGAAAGACTGGATGAGTGTGTGAGGTACAGAAGGCCAGCCAGGGCTGCTGGAGAGCAGGGAGAGCCAAGGGAATGGAGAGAGGGAGGTGGCAGGACTGAGCAGGCCGCAATAAGGAGTCAGGATTCTGTCTCAGTATTAATCCAGCCAATTCACACTCACAGTGGCCTGGGTTCTCTTCTAGTGGTTTCACTAGCTCATTTCATTATATCATTATTCTTCTCTTATTACAGATGAGGAAACCGAGGCACAATGAGGCATGAGAGCTCTCCTATTGGCAGAAAGTGGACAGAAAGGCAGGTCTCTGGCCCCAGGCTATCTGTCTCCAGAGTCTGCCCCCAACCCCTTCCCCACACCACCTGGGGCTTTAGGCAGAGGGGCACCTGGACTGGGCTCACATATGGAGCAAAGCCTGCCTGTGGCCTCCCTGCATGTCACCTGCTCCAGACCCATCAATCACAATGCCTCATGGATTGTATTAAAGCCCCAGATTCCCAGTGGGATGTATTGCTTCAATATTTTCATCATGGGCTTCAAATGGGAGAAATCACGGAGGTGAAAACATTCGGCATATTGCTTTTTAACTTCCACTTGCTTCTTGATAACCACCCTCGGTATGTTATTCTTACCCCTTGTTGGATATAGCAAACAACATAACCAGCCAACTGCAAAGACTGTTATGTCGGCAACCTAACTACTTTATCGGATGTGGTTAACAATGAGTTTTCTTTTCCTCTACCCTTTCTGATAAAATGTTTGTACAGCGTTCTGTTAGGGGAATATAAAGCAACAGCTATAAAAAATGAACAAGGATAATTTGTGTGTTGGCATTTCCACAACAGCATGTCAAATATTTCATACTCCAGTGATATTAAGCTTTTCCAAGCTTACTGCTACTTTCTTTTAAAAAAATGCTTTATGTTCATTTTCTTATTAATCTTTGGCTGTGCATACATATTATGTGCACTCTTTTCACATGATATTTCTCAAATCATATTTTAAAGTCTGTCATAAAAATAAATGCGTCTTGAGCACCGAAAATGATACCGTGTCAGGTGAATTAACAGGCAGTTGCATCTGAGAGGGACCGCTCTTTTTAAAGACCTCCCTGCCCTCATTACTTCATTTCGGGTAATGGCCCATCCTTTCCAGAATTCCTTGAAATGATAGTTTTTTTTTTTAAAAGGACTTTGTTGCTTTTTGTAGAACATGGTGATTAATCAGCGTGGACTCATTTTTCATTATTCTTAGTATTCTTCTACAGAAACTTTACAGGTGGTAGATAAAGACAATCAGATCCAAGATTTAACTAGGGATCATCACATTTTAAGAGCACTTAAAAAACACATATTGTGAAATGAGTTGAAAAGTGATCAGATTTTTATTTAAAAACGTATTACAACACACATTAATGTATACCTTAGTAATGTGATATTTCCATAGGTGCAGACGATAGGCACTGTTCAAATGCAATCAGGCCCCCCCGCTTCCCCATCTCTCTGGTATTATCTGTTGTACTTTCAGGGTGACTTCATTAGCTTCCACATATGAAGGGCTTTTTTCTCCCTAAGAATAACTTTTAAGATGGATGTGGCAGAACACACCTGTAATTCCAGCTACTTGGAAGGCAGGAGGATTGCAAGTTTGAAGCTAGCCTAGGCAAATTAGTGAGACCATTTCAAAAAATTAAATAAAGGGGTAGGAGTAGGGATGCAGCTCAGTGGTAGAGTACTCCTGGGTTTAATTCCTAGTACTAAAAACAAACAAAACACACTTTTATTTTTTTTGGTACTGGGTAGTGAACCCAAGGGTACTTAACCACTGAGCCACATCCCAACCGTTTTTTATGTTTTATTTTGACACAGGGTCTCTCTGAGTTGCTTAGACCTTTACTAAGTGTTGCTGAGGCTGGCTTTGAACTTGCAATCCTCCTGTCTCAGCCCCTGGAGCTGTTAGGATTATAGGTGTGTGCCATTGAACCCAGCCCCAAACAAACTTTTAAATTAAACCACAATACATATTTTAGATAAAAAAGTATTTAAAGGGGTGTGGGAAACAGGAGCGATCTGTAAGGAATTCTGGTTTTGTATTTCAAAAGAACCCTCTGAAGCTGCCCCATGTCTCCCTGTGTTGTTTAGGTGGTATAGACCTTGCATGGACTATGTAGGCATTTGCTTCCGGGTTCACAGTTGGTCTGAAGAAGACAAGACACAGGCTCATGGGGTCCTCCCGAGGAAGAGCACTCATTTGGAACCTGAGGTGACTAGTCTTTAGAATTTGCAACAAGATTGGGTGGTTGCCTCAGTGAGTACAGATATCACATCTGTTTATCCAAACAGAACTTTAAATTTCCTTTTCAAGGCAGAGAGAGGAACAAAGCACCTTCAGCGTCCCAGAGGAAGCCAGGGGGAAGGATGGTACAAACACCTGACTTCTGATAATTTGGATGCTTGGAACCTAGTGCATGGGAATGAGGAATTGGGATGGGGGGTTCAACCGGTTGGTTGAAAAATGGCCTCACAAAGACTGATCCATGTGATAATCCCAGGATTTAGGAATACTACCTTATATGGCAAGAGACTGAATGTTGTTTGAAGCTGCTAAGTGGGTGGCAATTTGTTGTGCAGTAGATAACAAACACACATCCCTACCTATTGCAGTGGGAAGGGAGAGTGCAGATTCGAGAGAGTTCTCTCCAGGTCCTACTGCTGCCCATTCCCTTCCTCCGTCACCCACCACACACAAGGACCTACCAGCGCCCAGGACACATGTTTTTCTTATATTACTTATCCAAGTTAATCACCCCCCAAAATCAAGTTCTTAGTCCCTCAGAACTTCCTGTAGGCAGGTGCTAAACTCATGTGACATAGAGAAAAAATTGGCCCCTTCCCAAATAGGATTCCATGTTATGGTGCAAGACACACACACACACACACACACACACACACACACACACACACACCCAACTCCAAGCTAAGATATATTTTGCCCTTTTTCAAGGGAAAAAAAAAAAGCTGCAGACATTCACCATCTAACTAAGAAAAACTGCACTGGACTCAGAGAATAAATCTCTCTTGACTTGCTCCAGCCCCATGAATTTCCTTTAAGTCTCTGGAATGTGCTGGGCCTTTCTGTGCTTGAAGGCATTTTCGCATGCTTTCCCTGTCTGAAATATTCTTTCCACCATTCTTCAAAGGGCCGATTCCTTATCTTTAAGGTTTCCATTTGAATAGAATCTCCCCAAAGACCCCCTTTTCCCCCTGACTACCCAATCTAAAATTGGTCTCCATTGTTAATCTTTCCAAGCTCCTTGCTCTTTTTCTGTCATGGCCCTTTATCACATCTTGTAATTATATATTGATTTCTTTGTCTACTTGCTTGTCCACTGGACTAGAGCTTTATATATTATTCAGTACGCTTTTGGTTGCAAGTAACAGAAACACCCTTTGGCTTGCTTAAACTATAAAAGAGAGGGGTACCCTGTGGAACTCAAAGAAAATTCCCGTGTCATTAAGGCCAAAGGAACAAGGAGTATCGTAGGAGTTTTCTGATCTCTTATGATTCCAGCCACTTTAGAAGTTTGGGAGGCCTCCATTCACATTTTAGATCTCTGTGAAAGAGAACCTGACAGGTCAGCTGGGGTTGAGTTCCTGTCTTTGGATGTTCCTGGGAGTTCCTATGATGAGCCAGTCTGAGGTCATGAAAGAACAATCTATTATTTTGTTAGCAGAAGCAGGGCAGCAGGGCAAGTAATGAAATGGAGCAGGGAACACATGAAATCACCATGTTTATTGAACATGGAGTTCCTGTAAGGCTCTGGGCTGAGCAATCTTGCTATAAGTCTCTGATGTCTTCAGTCCCCACAGGCTTTTCCATTCTTTTTTTTTTTTTTTTTTTTTTTGGTGCTGGGGATCGAACCAGGGCCTTGTGCATGTAAGGTAAGCACTCTACCAACTGAGCTATATCCCCAACCCTGCCTTTCCATTCTTGAAGATCCCAGTAGATGTTTCCTTCAAGAAGCCATGTGGCTCTAAATTAAAAATATTTTTAAAAAGGGCTGAGGATATAGCTCAGTAGTTAAGCATCCCTGGGTTCAATCTCCAGTACCAAAAAAAGAAAGAAAGAAAAAAAGAAGCCATGTGCCACTGTGCCTAGGAAAACCAGATGCCATAGGCTAATCCAGCCTGTGGGATTCCACAAAGCTGGAGGGGTCCAAGTGTATACAGTTCAGATGCCAAGCGAGGGAACAGGATAGAGTGAGAAAACCCAGGGGTCTAGAGAGAAGCTTGAATACAAATTCTGTTTTGCCAGGCTCCATTTCCTTATCTACAAAATGGGTATAACTTTCTATATGTGTGTGTATAAACAGTTTGTAAGGTTATTATTTAAAATGGCTGGCTGGTAAAGCCTTTCAGGGATTCTTTCCCCTATATCACCTTATTTGTTACATGATCCTCAATTATTATCACAGATTATTTTATATAGGTATTTATTCATTTATCTGTTTCCCCACAAGAATGCAAGTTCTAGGAGGGCAGAGACTTACTGTCTTGTAAGGCTGTATTTTCCTTTTTGGTACTGGGATTAAACCTCGGGTTACCTAACTATTGGCCACATCCCCAGTCCCATTTTTATATTTTATTTAGAGACAGGGTCTTGCTGAGTTGCTTACAGCCTCGCTAAATTGCTGAGGCTGGCTTTGAACTTGCGATCCTCCTGTCTCATCCTCCTGAGCCCCTGGGATTACAGCTGTACACCATTGCGCCCAGCAAAACTATATTTTCTTTTATGTGTGTGTGTGTGTATTTTAGTTGTAGTTGGACACCATACCTTTATTTATTTATTTATGTGGTGCTGAGGATGAAACCTGGCACCTCGAATGTGCTAGGTGAGTGCTTTACTGCTGAGCCACAGTCCCAGCCCCCAAAACTATATTTTCAATACCTGGCACAAAGTAGATGTTTAGCAGTACTCTCTAATATGCAAATGCAGAAAAGAACAAATGGGAACACAACAGGGAACAGAAAGCACTAAAACAGGGTCATCTTTGTCTGGAGTCTGATGTGACGGCGACACCCACTGCATCCTCCAAGGTACATTTTCTAGATTTGTATTCTCTTCCTTCCATCTCTCCTTGATGCCTTCCCTGATTCACTTCAGCTTTGTCTCAGCAGGGCTGCAAAAGGACAAGGGTCAGAGCCCCCCCACCCCCACCCCCAAGATGCCAGGACACCCACGACAACAGCTAATGAGTCAGGAATCCTGATGGAAGGGTCCCCTCAGTCTGGAATCAACCAGGAGCTTGGGGATAATCTACTTAAGAAAGAGACGATTTCCTTAACTCCCTTTAGGAGTGTGAGTGTTAAAAGACACAATGTGTAAATAAAGCACCTGACACATAGTAGGTCTTACAGTAATGTCAGTTCTAGAAATTAGGCTAAGACCAGCCCAATTCATGTTTTGATTTCCCAACTTGCTAAACATAGCCAAGTGAGAAACTGGATGTTCTCAGAATCACTGCCAGCTTTGGCCCCTGGCAATTCCTTTTCTTGCGGGGTACGAGGGATTGAACTCAGGGGCACTCGACCACTGGGCCACATCCCCAGCCCTATTCTGTATTTTATTTAGAGGCAGGTCTCACTGAGTTGCTTAGTGCCTTGCTTTTGCCACTGGGATTACAGGCATGCACTACTGCACCCAGGTCTTCCCCACCGCCCGCCCCCCCCCCCAAGAAAAAAGTCCCCTCAAGGCTCAAGAGCCTGGCAACTCAGTCTGAGCAAGGAAATGCAAATTGTCCTGTGAACAGCCTTGTCTTCATGTAATCTAGTGGCTCTCCTGTGAGGAAGTTCACGGAATGCCTGACCCTTTATTCTGGCTTCCCACCTGCTTTGAAATTAACACCCATTTTATGGCCCAGAGAAGGATCTGTGAACTGCACTGAGCTCCAGTAAGTTCTGAGTAAACTTCCTTTGTGGGCCTGGTAGAGGATTCCCCTGAATAGCGTGGGCAGTTCCCACCCATTGTACTCAGGGTGACCCAGAGGGGTTCAGGGCTGTGGGGACACTGCCCCAGTAGACAGCCTGTGGGGGCCAGCAGCATGATTTCTTTTTATACCTTTATTTTATTTTTATGTGGTGCCGAGGAGAGCTCTCTGCTGCTGAGCCCCAGCCCCAGCCCCCAGCCGCATGATTTTCTAAGGAAACTTGACTTAGATGCAGCAGGTTAGATTTCAGCAGAGGGTTTCAGAATGACTTATGAGGTATTTCTACTTTTTAAAATATTTTAGCCCGTTTTTTTTTTTTTTTTTCTTGGAGAAAAATCCCATAGGATCCCATTGGGGAGTCTCAAATTTTAGATTTCAGAAATTCAAAGAGGGAAGGGCTGGGGAATTTCAGTAGATTTCATTGGCTGAACCTCCTGCCTGTGAGAAGGGTGGGGTGTGTGTGGGGAGCTACTTTGCCCCTCTGCAAAATGAAAATAATCATGTGTATCTCCTGGGTGTGAAATGAGGATCAAATGATTTAGAACAGTGCTTGGCACGTGGTGTCATTCAATAAATATTTACTTCCTCTTTTCCCTTTCTTTGGTTTTGCAAAATGACTACCTTCATTGATTGATTGGGGAATACATGAACATGATTTCAAAAACTCAAACTTACACATAGATTATAGTGCAAAGAAACTGTCCCTCTCACTCCTAACCCTCATTGCCCTCTTGGAAAATGTTTCCTCTTTCTTGTGCATCCATCCAGTTAATCAATATAGATATACATTTGTATTTTTATATATGCCCTTTTAAAATGACTAATGGTAGCCCACAACACATTTCTGTGACTTTCTTTTTAAAAGGTAACAGCTTTATTGAGGTATAATTCACAGACGGCACAATTCACCCATTTAAAGCGTGTCTTGCCTTTTTATGTATCATTTATCTCAGACAGTCCCATATCAGCATGACCATACCCATCTCATTCCACTGTATGGATGTCCCATAATTTTATTTATTCAGTCCTATATTGCTGGACATTGAGGTTGCCTCCAGTGCTGCGATGAATAATGTATATCCTTGGATGTAGGTCTTGCTGCGGGTCCAAATATTTCTCTGAAATTTCTCATCCTGCCCCTATGCCTTCACTGGGAGTACAGCCCTGCTCCACCAGGTCTGCTGTTACTGCAATATCATAATTTACACCCTGCTCTGTGCATGGTGCAGGTGAAATACACCCTTGCACTGCTGTTGCCACGGGTTTATGATTTTTTCCCAGGTAATCTGTAATTCATGCATTATTATCTTCATGACCACTGCTATTGATGAGGCTGAGCATTATGATGGGGGCTTAGCAGGAAGAGGACAAGGAAAACTGGGGATTCTCTGGGAAATATTTGTGGCTTAATTGTGACATAACACATTCACTAGTCATCAGGTTGGATTTGGCAAACCATAATTGTAGATACACCTTTTGAGGTTATACACTTTCTTCCCATTTCTCTTGCTGATTTTTTTTTTTTTTTTGACCAGGAATCGATCCCAGGGGTGAACCACCCCTGAGTCACATCCCCAGCCCTTCTTTAATTTTGAAACAGGGTCTCACTAAGTTGTTGAGGCTGGCCTCGAACATGTAATCCTTCTGCCTTAGCCTTCTGAGTCACTGGGATTATAGGTGTGCACCACTGTTTTTTTTTTGTTGTTTGTTTTTGGTGTGGTGCTGGGGATTGAACCCAGGGCCTCCTTGTGCATGCTGGGCAAGTACTCTACCACTGAGCCACATCCTCATCCCCATGATTACTGCTCTTACACAGGTTTGCACAGAGCTCAACCTTAGTTATTAGAACAGTTCTCCTGAGGCTGAAGTAAAGACTCCTGAGAACTTGTCTGATAAGCAACCAGAGGCATTTTTCAGTCTGCTTTATAGCAATAGAAGGAATCCCTATGGAAGCTTTTACCATTCTCCAGGCACACAGTTGCATCCCATGACATCCCCAAGAGACAGAAGCTAGCATGAGCATAATCATACCCATTTTACAGATGAGGCAACCCAGGCATGCAGAGGTTCTGTAACTTGTCCAAGGTCAACTAGTGAGTCAGGGAGCCAGGATCTGCCAGGCAGCCCTGCTCCTTTAACTGCTCCTCTCTGCTGCTGCAGAGGCTGGAGGGGCCAAGGCACCATGTCTGAGCACAGTGAAGGGCAAGGAACAGCTCCTAGCACGATGCTGGGCACAGAGGGCATGTGATACATCATATGATTCCTCACCACATTCTCCTGCTTCTTGTTAACTTCTTCCTTCAAAGACTTCTCTCTTGAAGGCTTTTAAGACTATGAAAACAACATACCTGGGAGCCCAATACTCCCAGTTCAGTGGAAGGAAGGGGCCCTGGGCTCATTCTTAGCTGTGCACCTTGCCTGCTTTGTGGCCTTGGCCAATTTCCTTCATCTTTTCTAAGACTTTGTTTCTTTTTCTTTTATTCGAGGTGCTGGGGATAGAACCCCAGGGCCTGACACATGCTAGGCAAGTGCTCTGCCACAGAGCTATATGCCTAACCCCAACTCTCAGTTTGTATTCTCCCTTGTAAAAGGGGAACAATGAGAGCGACTTGGAGGCCTCATGAATGGCTGTGAACCTTAAATCATGAACTTGAGGTACTCAGTTCAGGGGCTGAAGCAGGGAGGTTGTGGAGAATGGCAGCTCATACACAAACCTTGGGCTCTACCAGCTTGGCTTCAAACCTCTCCTCTGCCATTTACCAGCAGGGCCAAGTTGGGCAAGCCCTCTCTCTGCTCTCTGAGCCTCAGTGCCTCATTTGTAAAATGGGGTTCTTAATGGAATTTCTTCTTATGACAAGAGATGAATGAGACACAACTTGCAACACATCTAAAGGTGAGTACTAGGTCAACGTTAGGTACAGCATCATGGTTTAGATATGAGGTGTCCCTCAAAAGCTCATGTGTGTGACAATGCAAAAAAAGTGGTGAAATGATTGGCTTAGGAGAGTCTTAACCTAACCGGTACGTGCATCCACTGATAGTTATTAAGTGGGTGGTCATGCAGGCAGGTGGGCTGTGGCTGGAGGTGGTGGGTAGCTGGGGGAATGCCCATGGGGTTTATATTTTGTCGGTGGTGTGTAAAGAAATCTCTCTCTCTCTCTCTGCTTCCTGGCATGAGGTGCTGAGCTTATTCTGCCTCATCTTGGGTCCAGAGCAATGGAGCTGGCTCACTGTGGACTGAGACCTCTGAAACAGTGGACCCCAAATAAAATTTCCTCCTCTAAAATTGTTCTTGTCAGTGTTTCTTTTCTTTTCTTTCTTTTTTTTTTTCCTTTTTTCTTTTTGGTACTAAGAATTGAACCCAGGAGTGCTTAACCATGGAGTCACATCCCCAGCCCTTTTTATTTTTTATTTTGAGATAGTGTCTCTCTATGTTGCTTTAGGGCCTTACTAAATTGCTGAGGCTGGCTTTGAACTCAGAATTCTCCTCCTTCAGCCTCCTGAGCTGCTGGGATTACAGACGTGCCCTAAGGGCCCGGCCTCTTGTCAGACAGGTCTTTTGGTCACAACAGCAAAAACAAAGCTCATTACAACATATCGCTATTCTTACTGTCTGGATTTCTTTAAAAGGTTGAAGTAGTAGGGTTCTCCAGGGAAATACTTTACTGTTCATTTTATCAGTTTGCTATGGCTGTCATAACAGAATATTGCAGACTGGGTGGCTTGAACAACAGACAATTATTTCTCACCGTGTGAGGCTAGAACTGTAAGATGAAGGTGCTGGCAGAGTTGGTTTTTCCTGAGGCCTCTGTCCTTGACTCCTGGCTGCCTGCCTACTCCCTGTATCCTCACGTGGCCTTTTTTTCTGTGCACACACATCCCAGGTATCTCTGTGTCCAAATTTCCTCTTCTTGGAAGGACACCGGTCAGAGGGATCAGCGCTCACCCTAATGGCCTCGTTTTAACTTAATTTGTCTCTTTAAAGATCCCATTTCTATGGATGGAGCTGGAGAATATCATGCTAAGTGAAATAAGCCAATCCCAAAGAACCAAAGGCTGAAAGTTTTTTCTGATCTGCAGATGCTAACTCACAATAAGGGGGTGGGGGACTAGACAGAGGGGTGTGAAGGGAGGGGAAGGGTCATAGGGTAGGAACGATAGTAGAATGAATTGGACATTGTTACCCTATGTGCATATATGATTACAGGACCTGTGTAACTCTACATTATCTACAACCAGACGAATGAGAAATTATACTCCATTTGTATATGATGTGTCAAAATGCCTTCTACTGTCCTGCATAACTAGAACAAATTAAAACCACATTTAAAAAAGACCCATTTCTAAATACAGTTATGTTGGGAGGTTCTTTGGGTTTGGGCTTCAACATTTGAATTGGTAGGGGGCAAGGAGGGCACCTTTCAACCCATAATAATGTTCTAATATTTACACAAAAGGATTAAGGGTGAAGGAAATAAGGCCCACAGCACATTTGTGACTATCTGTCCATAGCAGGTGCTCAGTAAATGTTATTTCCGCCCCCCACCCTTCATCTAGAAAGCATTTCAGAGTCATAACAAATGGTGGGCTTACTCCTCAGCTGGTGGGGACCACAGTAGAGTTCGTAGAGTTGCTGGGAGTTCTCACCAGCTTAAGAGAAGGAGAAAATTTTCTTCCCAGGACTTGCCTTGTACAGAGATTCTCAAACTTGAACATGGATAAATTCTCCTAAGGGGGTTGTTAACACTCAGCTGATTCAGGGGATCTGGGGTGGCCGAGAATTGGCATTTGTAGCAAATTCCCAGGTGATTCTGGTCCAAGAACTGCTAGCTTAGTACATTCCTTGTGCATCAGAGGCTTGGAGTGTGCAGGGAGCACTCCAGGAAATAATGGTTTACCTTGGAGTACTGGCCTGCCTATCTGGAGCGTCCATCAGAATGACCCCAAGTTAGCTTCTGCCTCATTCTCCACATTCCTCCAAGGAACCAGGAAGATTTTTCCAAGCAATTTGAAGGAGTTAATCCTGCTTAGCTCCTGTGCTGATCCTGTGTTCCCTCCACCCCTCCTTCCACCTGGTGCTGGCAAAGCCCTGTTAGCCCAGGCGAAGCAGGCTCCCAGGCTGTTAGAGCTAGCGCACTTAAGGAGAGAGGGATTCACAGGGACAAGCTAGTCCCCGCACAAAGCACAGCTTCTGATGGAGGGAACAAAGACAGAGGAGGCTGCAGAAACGCTACCTTTTTCCAGAGTCAACTGGATGATGGGAGAAGGGAAGGATTTTCTCCTTCTCATTTAAGTAGTGTTGGTGTGTCTAAAGATGTTTTATGGAAACAGAAATCGTACCTGATAAAGTACCAGTATTAATCCATTTGACGTGTTTAAGGGAGGCAACATATCATATTAATGTAATACTGATGGATAAGAAATGGCAGAGGATGATTCTGAAAGATTTTTTTAAAAAACAGAATGAGAAAAATGAGAGAGTGACTTTTCATTTTATCTTTTTTATTTTCCCCTGTAAATAAGTGTATTTTTAATCCTAATAGTATTTGCTGAAACAGTTCTGGCTAAAATCCAAAGGGAGTTTTCAGAGTAGGCCAATTTCTTTTTATATCTGCCTCTCTGACTCAGCCATCAGATAAGCAGTTCAGTTTCATAAACATTTATGGCACTCCTACTGTGTGTCAGGCACTATACTGTGGTCCAATGAGCTCAGAGGTGAGCCAGGGACCCAACCAGTGACAATAACATGTGACAGAGGGGCAGATCCCTTTCTATTCTTTTAACTCATGAGTTATCTTAGTAATATCATTGCTGAGCACTTTGTATGTCTTAGATGGTGCTCCATGAAAGCCAGGCATGGTGGCTCACTCCTAAAATCCCAGTGGCTCAGGAGGCTGAGGCAGGAGGATCACAAGTTCAAAGCCAGCCTCAGCAATTTAGTGAGGCCCTAAGCAACTCAGTGAGCCCTGCCTCTAAATAAAATATAAAAAGGGGCTGAGGATGTGATTCAGGGGGTAAGTGCCCCTGGGTTCAATTCATAGTAATATATATATAAAAAAAACATGGTGCTCCATGACAAGAAGCATAACCTTCTATTCAACTTGTACTAAAATCTCAAAAACTTCTGCATTTTAAAATAAATATCTATCCTAGAGAAGTACCTGAACTTCTTCTTGAGGAAAGGAAACACAGCTTTCATGACATTTTCAAAGATTGTTTTATATGCATGTTCAAATTTAAGCGGTTTCTGGTTTAGAATGCATGGATTCGATTTGATTCATTTTTAGGGAAAATAGTCTATTTTTTCCAATGACAGTTAAAACAACATCATAGTCATTTTTTGGGAGGGTATCAGGGATTGAACCCAGGGGTGCCTAACCACAGCCACATCCCCAGATTTTTTATTTTATTTTATTATTATTTTTTAATTTCAGGGCTTTGCTTAAGTTGCTGAAGCTGGCTTTGAACTTGCAACTTTCCTGCCTCAGCCTCCTGAGCCACTAGGACTGTAGGTATGTACCACTGCACCAAGTGTGTATTTTTTAAAAAATATTTTTTTAGTTGTCAGTGGATGTTTATTTAATTTATTTATATAAAGTGCTGAGAATGAAACCCAGTGCCTTGCACATGCTAGGCAAGTGCTCTATCACTGAGCTACAACTCCAGCCCCACTCAGTGTTTTTTTAAAAGAGGGTTGTCAATGCCACTGTTACTCACTTGCATTAAGAATGTGATCATGGGCTGGGGATGTGGCTCAAGTGGTAGCGCACTCTCCTGGCATGCGTGCGGCCCGGGTTCGATCCTCAGCACCACATACAAACAAAGATGTTGTGTCCGCCGAAACTAAAAAATAAATATTAAAATTCTCTCTCTCTTTCTCTCTCTCTCTCTCTCTCTTTAAAAAAAGAAAAAAAAAAAAAGAATGTGATCATCAGGAACAGGCCACAGCCTGAGTACCCTCATGCCTGAGTACCCTCATGGTAAGGATACATCTTCCATCCATTATGAGTGGTTTTGGCAAAGCAAACATTATTTTATTTATTTATATATATATATATCAAGGGCAGCTAGCCCAGGTGGGACAGGGCATGTGTAAGCCAAGCCTAAAGTTCTAATTTAATCAAGCTACACCAAGACACACTGAAAAGAAGCCAGCAGGAGAGAGAGAGAGAGAAGGGGTTGGGTGATAGGAGAGCAGAGGAGCAAGATTCGGGTGCAGGTAACGTGCACTTCATCTTCCTTTGGGCTCCAACTGCAACTTGAGAGGAAAGCTGCCTTCTAGAGGAACCGCCCAACAAAGGCCAGGGATGGATTACCTTTCCCACGTAGCAGGGTGTGCACACTTTCATTTTTGTGAGGGAAAAAAAAATGTCTTCAATCTTTATGAAGCTGAGTCACTATTTCTGAATCAGGCCTGAGTTATTTTGAGAGTTACCAGACAGAGGAGGTGTTTGGCAAGAAAGTACATTGAGTCATTGCTACATTTTCTTGTTATCCTTCAAGAAAACCCAGAGCGTAGGCCTGAGCCACTGTCTACGATGGGATGTTTTTGAAAAGAAACATCTTGCCATCTTGAAAACAAGGTGAAGGGACCTGAAAGCCCCTAAGGAGGGTGGCCATCCATTCCTCTCTTCTTCCTTTAGTAACAACTGCCCCACTCTCGTCCATTCAAGTGCCCAATTGCCCTCCTTCCTTCCCCAGTGTTTTGTTAGGCACTTGGATGCCATGTGTCAGGCTCATAGGGTGAAGGGCCTGCCATCTAGGGTATTCTCACTCTGGCTACTGGGTTGGGGGATAGGAGTCAAGGAAGCTTCCTGGGAAGGTCCAGCTGAGTCTTGCAAAAGAGAGTCTCAGAGCAAAGGCCAGGGGAGTGGGCAGGTTCAGGGACTACACAGAATCCAGCAGCCGAAATGTGGTATGTAAAGGTAACAGGACCTGCTGGAGGCGTATGCACATCTCCATGCCCAGTGCTGGAGGAAAAAAAAAAAATGAGATAGAGTAGTTGCAGAAGGGAACACATGGGCTGGAGTGTCTTGAGCAATAGGAGCCACTGAAGGGCTTAAGCAAAGGTGCAATTATGGTTTTACACTTGAGAAAGAAGCCTCGGGCTGCATTTTGGAAATTTGAAGAAATTGGAAGGCCAGATAGGAATGTTTTGTAGATATTTTTAAAGAGCTTATTGGCACTATCACTTAGGAATGTTATATTCCTAAAAGGACTCCAAGGAGAGAGTGGGAAACTGAACACAGGGATGAACTGCTAATGTAGGAATTCTCTGCACTTGGAGAGGGATGTTTAGGAGCCTGAACATCTTCCATTTTAAAATCACATTAAAGCCAGCTGCCTTCATAGGGAAGGGTATTAGTGAAGAAAGCAAGTGGAAGAGGATGTACTTCAGGAAGTGGAGGCTGAGGAGGGTGGAGACCCTGGGGGAGAGTCCAGAACACTGGCTCACAACCTCGGGTGCACGCTGGAGATGTCTGGGGGGCTCTTGAGGCCAAAGCCTCAACCCAGACCAGGTGAATACAAATTTCTAGGACGGCGGCTCAGGCACCAGTATTTTTTAAGCTTCCACTATAACTCCAGGGTGCAGTCACGATTGAGAACCATGGTCCTAAAATGGTGCTTTTCAAAGTTGTGCTCCATGGACCAGCAGCAGGTTCTCAGGTTCCTCCCAGACCTGCTGCATCAGCGCCTGCATTCTACAGAGGTTCTTGGGTGACTACTATCAATACTGAGTGCACATTGAACTCATTAAGGGTTTTTTAAAAAATAAAAATAAGGGCTGGGGTTGCAGCTCAGAGGCAGAGCTCTCACCTACCATGCATGAGGCCCTGGGTTCGATCCTCAGCATCACATAAAAATAAAATAAAGACATTGCATCCACCTATAACTAAAAAATAAATATTAAAAAAAATAAAAATAAAATATCAGTCTCTAGATCCCTGGATCCCACTTCCAGAAATCCTGGTGTGATACACTTGGGGTGTGGCCTAGGCAACAGGATTTTTTTTTTCTTTTTTTTTTTTGGTACCGGGGATTGAACTCAGGGGCACTTGCCCACTGAGCCACATCCCCAGCCCTATTTTTGTATTTTATTCAGAGACAGGGTCTCACTGAGTTGCTGAGGCCCTTGCTAAACTGCTGAGGCTGGCTTTGAACTTGTGATCCTCTTGCCTGAGCCTCCTGAGCCGCTGGGATTACAAGTGTGAGCCACCACACCTGGTGTGACCGGACTTTTAAAATTGCCATGAGTGATTCCCAAGTGCAGCTAGAGGAGAGAAGAGACCCAATTCTAGATGTTATTCAACATCCCTATAGATCAAAAAACCTCAAGAAGAAAAAAGAAAAGAGGGTTGAGGCATAGGACTATACAGACGGTGCCAACTCATGATGAGTCTACTTCGGATTGTTTGAGTTTATGATGGTGCAATAAACATTCATAGAGATTGTACTTGGAACTCTAACCTTCCCATGGACTATATATATGTCACACCAGACCTTCACAATGTTGAGGAGTAAGTAGGAGCAAGCCTCAGCTCCAGATCAACCACGTGATCACAAGGAGAAACAAGCTGAGCTGAGCTAGGATGTTCAGTTCGTTAGGGGTACAAACATCTTGTTGACTTTCAATGCTTTCAATTTACGATGGGTTCATCATGATATAACCCCATCCTAAGTCAAGGATCATCTGAACAAACCTATAATCTTATAAGTCAATGAAAGGTAAGTTTGAAAAAGTCATGAAGTATCTAGAAGACTTGAATACACTCTTCCTCTGCAGCAAATCATTCCTGGAATTGAAATGCCTGAGGAAGCAAACAGAACATTTTGAAATACGTTTGGCTGTCTGCTTGCCACTCGAAGCCCCATCCAAGGCCTTCAGCCTCATGTGTCTAAGGCTGTGCACATGTGCAGTGGGCACAGCAAGGCCCAGTTGAGGGGGTCAGTGAAGGCAGCTCTAGTGCCAGCAGCCTCTAAGTGGCCCCTGGGGACTTTGCCACTGATGTTCAGGACTTGTGTGACCTCATTCTTTGTGTGTGTGTGTGTGTGTGTGTGTGTGTGTACCTGGTGGATGGCCATGGGGTGCCACTTCTGAGATTAAGCTACTGAAAAGACCAGAGCTGCTCTTCCTCTCCCTACCTCCCAGCTCTTGTGGGGGGAAAGCAGCTTCTATGTGACAGTAATTCTAAAGAGAGCTCAATAATCCTAAGGAGAGCTCAAGGGGCAGGGAGCTGATCTCTCCAGTCAACAGCCAGGTCCCAACGCACACGAGTGAGCATTGAAGCAGATCTTCCCTGGGCTGGGGGAGATGAATGCAGCCTGTGGGGACCCCGAGTCCTCCCTGGTCCAACCTCAAGAGCCACAGAGCAGCACCCCCACCATGGAATTCTATTGTGTGGAGCAGTTTCAACACACCTGGGTTCAAGGGGAGGGGAACAGATGACTTTTCCGTGGCACAAGTGTTAGTCACATTGTAAGAGTATTCAGATGGGTGATTCTATATGTGATATATGCATATGATATAGTATATATACATACATACATATATGGAGAAAGTGATGTCATAGCATGGCTCATAATGCCTCCTCAAATTTAAATCAGGCTGTGTATATGAGATGGAACAGCACACACAGAGCAGACCCACACCCCAACACTTAACAGCTCTGACCAGGGCCTTCTGCGTTAGATTTTTTTTTTTTTTTTTTTGGTACCAGAGATTGAATTCAAGGGCACTCAACCACTGAGCCACATCCCCAGCCCTATTTTGTACTTTATTTAGAGACAGGGTCTCACTGAGTTGTTTAGCGCCTCACCATTGCTGAGGCTGGCTTTGAACTCATGATCCTCATACCTCAGCCTCCTGAGCCGCTGGGATTACAGGTGTGCGCCACCACACCCAGCCATCTGTGTTGGATTTTACAGATGGATTTAGTCATCCATCTTTGCAAAAATACAATCTGTCACAAAGTATTCGGCTGCTCCTATTATTATCACTAGTATTAGCAGCAGTAATGGTTGCAGTGGTACCTCTGCCACTTGGGCCTGGGGACGGATGAGGAACAGAGCAGGGCGGGCGTTGGAGAAGGCAGATCTGGGTTGGAATGTCAGGACAATCTCTTACACAGGGTCAACCTTTGAAATATCATTTCCTCTCTTTGAGTCTGTTTCCTCGTTTGTATAATGGGGACTGTAACACCTACCAGGCAAGATTGTGCCCGTGGGGACCCTGGGAAGTTCCTCATTCATGACCAGAGTATAAACGATGGCAGGGTCAGTTAGGAAATGGCTTTTCTAGGCAAAACTGGGAGGAAAAGTTGGGCCAGAGGGTCCCACCTGGAAAAGTTCAGGCTCACCTTAAGGCTGCCCGGGAAAACTACCTAAAGCCAACAAGTCTGGGACTAGGAGTGAGCCTAAAGGGTTAAGGAGGTCTGGCTTCTGAAGCAAGGGTTGGGGAAAGCGGGAGGTGGGCTGGGAAGGGCAGGGCACCATTAGCATGCAGCTGGTGAACGCTGCCCACTGACGCAGGCTCAGCTGTTACTTCTCCCAGAGCCAAAGAAGAAGAATGAAAAAACGGTGCTGAGAGTGGTTGGTGGAAAGGGTCTCGCTGTGGGAGCTGTCCCATCTTGCACCAGGCCCTGATTTAAATCTGAGAAGGAGCCCCTGGAGGGGGTTTTGTGAGCCGTGCAATGCTAATTAACTCCATTGTTATGTTTTGTTTTCCACATCAGAATCCCTCCAGGTTTGGATCACTTTCTTTTGCAAGAATTGAAAATTTTGCACCAGTGTGTTAAGTCTCTGCCAATGTGATGGGCAGAAGGGCCTGGAAGTAGAATCAGGTAGAGAGGCGGGTCTCAGTCCAGGGAGAGATTAACAACACACCACCAGCAGAATCTTCTTTTGATTCTTTATTTTATTTAACCACTCTCCATTTTCCTGAGTTATCTTTTAGTGGTTAGAGTTTTTTTTTGTTAGTTTGTTTTTATTTTAAAAGGAAAAGGGGAGGGGTGGGACCCAAAACCAACGAACTAAACCTTGAGAGAATGGAAGACATGAAGGGGCTGATTCGTTGACACCAAATTCCCTGCAAAAGCAATTCCAGAAAACTCAAGTTCTCTCTGCCAAATGCCTGGACTGTCTAGGAGCCAAGAAGCAAAGAAAGGACCAGAAATCTAGGGAGCCCTTCCCTCCCCCCAACAGCCAGAACCAGCCCCTCCAACTCGATCTGATCTCCCAGAGAATCAGGTGATTCCAATCTAGTGGGAAGACTATTGTTCCAGGGCCTTCTGGATTACTCATAATTCAGGCTCTGACTCACCAGGCTGGACTCGCTCCAGGCTGAGAGAGAGCCTGCAGCTCTGGCTGCCCAGCCAGCTGCCAGCCCAAATCCTGGTCAGAGAGGGACCATGGAATCCAGATTTTTTTTTGTCCGTGGAGCAAAGATAGGTCAAGTTTAGGAAAAGGGTTGATAACCCTTAAACTCCCAAGGCAGAGTTGGGAGAGAGGCTCAGGTCTTCTAGTATTTGGCATCCTAACACAGCTTGGGGGCTGAGGCAGGAGGATCGAAAGCTCAAGACCAGCCTCAGCAACGTAGTGAGGCCCTAAGCAACTTAGTGAGACCCTGTCTCCAAAAAAAAAAAAAAAAAAAAAACTAGAAAGGACTAGGGATGCAACTTGGTGGTAAATTGCCCCTGGGTTAAATCCCCAGCTTACCGACCCCCCCCTCCCCCCCCCCCGGAAAAAAAAATGAAAAAAGAGGGCATAGCTTGATTGCTTCATGGGACACTCTGTGTGTGTGTGTGTGTGTGTGTGTGTGTGTGTGTGTGTGTGTGTGTAGGAGGGTTGTCTAGTGGATAGGAACTAAGAGTAGTCTATTTTTGTGTCTTTAGACCAGAGTCATCCAATATGGCAGCCACTAAGATGCAAACACTGGTGAGCTCTTGAAATGTGGCTAATTGAATTGAGAGGTTTAAAAAATCCTTATCAGATTTCAAAAACTATGTATGAGAAAACAATGTCCAGTATTTTCTAATTATTTATATTGACTACATATTGAAGATTTGTGATCATGCTAGGTTAAATCAAATTACAAATAATACAACTTTTCTCTTTTTTAAAGAAAATGTGGCTACTAAAAACGTTAAAATTACCTATGTGACTTACATTTTTGTGGCTTTTTTTTTTTTTTAATTGTACAGCTTTAGACCTATTAAGGCTGGTGTCCTCCTGAAGAGTGACAAACACAGGTTTGACTCTTTAGGTTGAAACTCTCCATCTGTCATTAAGTGGCTATAAGATTTGGTCCAGTTACTTAAACTCTCCATCCCTCAGTTTCCCCATGTCTAAAAGGGGATGAACACCAGCACACAAGTAGGTGAAGCTTACATGAGATGTACCAAAAAGAACACATAACAGCCTTGGGCACACAGGAAATATTTGATACACAGTTGCCTTCAGTATTATCTAGTCTTAAAAGTTTCTCCCAAGGCTAAGAGGACTGTGGGAAATGGGGAGGCATGAGATTTTTGCCTTTTTTTTAGGGGGGGATACCAGGGATTGAACTCAGGGGCACTTGACCACGGAGCCACATCCCCAGCCTTGCTCTGTATTTTTTATTTAGAGACAGGTTCTCACTGATTTGCTTAGCACCTTGCTTTTGCTGAGGCTGGCTTTGAACTTGTGATCCTCCTGCCTCGGCCTCCTGAGCTGCTGGGTACCAGGGGATACTGAGTTGGAAGAATCAGGCAGGGTTTGCTTAGGGTGTGATCCTTGAACTGACACTAGGTAAATGAAGAGTGGGGATACTGCAGGCCAAGTAGAATGAACAAAGACCCCAAGGTACCAGAGACTGAGGGAATATCTAGGCAGCCAGGGAACATCATGAAGGCCTGTGATGGTTAGTTTTATGTGTCAACGTTGCTAGGCTATGGTGACCAGTGGTTTAGTTAGATGCTAGCATAGACATCTATGAGTGTGAAAGAATTCTGTAGATATGACTAATATTTAAATTAGCAGTCTTTGAAGAAGATTTCTTTCTGTAAGATGGGTGGGCCTCATCCAGCCCACTGAAGGCCTTAGAAGAAAAACCCGAGGTTTCCTGAGAGAAGAAGGAAGCCTACCTCAAAATTGCCATAGAACTCCTGCCTGAGTTTCCAAATTGCTGGCTTGTCCCTTGGATTTCAAACAGAAATATGCAACTGTTTTTGCATGTGTATGTGGGGGCGGGTGTACCCCAGCTCTTTTTATTATTCATTTTGAGACAGGGTCTCACGAAGTTGCTTAGGACCTTGCTAAATTGCTGAGGCTGGCATTGAACTTGCAATCCTCCTGCCTCAGCCTCCCAAGTTGCTCACCACATCCGGCTATAACATCAACTCTTATCTCAATAGTTGTCCTATGGAGTTTGACCCTGCCAGTCTCCACAGTTACGTGAGCCAGTTCCAGTGTGTGTGAATGCACGCATACATACTTGTATGCATATGTGTGTGTATCTTTCTGTTTCTCTGGAGAACCCCAGCGGTTACAGGAGTCACAGATGAGTTAGGGCAGATCAAGTGGAGCTCTGCAGGGAGAGGTGAGTTGTGGGAAATAAAAAAACAATGCACAGGCTTGTGGGTACACCAGGTATGGTTGTGAGAGTGTCATGCTGAGATTGATTTAACATGTAGGGGGGAGAATATGGATTCAATATCATGAATATATACTGATGCTCACAAAACATCTGGGGTAGACTCAGTGTTGACATCCTCAGTTTTTCTCTTTTACCTGTACCCATGACCTTTGCTTTTCTCATAATGGAAGTTCATCTACACTGCACTCCTTAAGTCTGGGCTGGCTTTGTGACTTGATTTGGCCAGTGGAAATGCTGGTGTGCCAGTTCTGGGCAAATACTTTTACCACTAAGCCACATCCTGGGTCTCTGTGTGCCAGTCCTAAGCCTAGGTCTTATAAGGCCTTGTGTTTCTGCCATGGCCAGAATAAAATGCGCAGGTTAGGTTGCTGGAGGATGAGAGACACATGCAGCAGAACACAACTACCCCAGTCATTAAGCCAAGGCCAACCTGGATCACTCAGAGATGTGAACAAGCTCACCCAAGCTCAGCAAGACTGCCTAGCCAGGCACCTCCACCACTTGAGCAATAAATACTTATTACTGGGTGCCCTTGAGGTTTCGTGGTTTTTCATTATACATCATTACTGTGGGCAAAAGCTAGCTGACACAACATCAAAAAGTCTATTTGAAATAAGCTCGTGACTATTCAAGTCTAGTGAACTTAAAAAGATGCTAAGCAGGAAATGGAGAATCAGCAGGTGCCAAGCAATAATGGTCAATGAAATCACCTGGGGAGAAAGCAAGTCCACGAACAGACCAGGACCCCTGAAGGCTGTCAGCATGTAATGATGAGACAGAGGATGAGGAACCTGCAGAGAAGGCTGAGGGAGAATGGTCCAAAGGGTGGGAGACAAACCAGGAGAAACTGGAACTAGAAAGCTGAGGATCTCAGTCTTTGACAGCACTGAGAGAAGCTGACGTGCTAAGGCCACACTGTCTCCCCGTCTAGGGTCTCCGACTAGTGCTTTCCAAGGAAGTGTCTTCTAAGCTACTACCCAGTTTTACACTCCGTTTCCTGTACAGCTAGAGCTTAGAGATCCTTTCCCCACCCACCTAAGGTATGGTCTGAGATGGGAACCTCATTTATTAGAAGGAAGTCAGTCTTTTACTTGACTCTGATAGAACAGGGGGGAAATGAGCAGGTCACTGAATGAATGACATTCAGATGAACCAAGGGCCTAACCCCAATGGGATCACCAAGTCCCACTAAATTGTCTCTGATAGAGCTATCCTTGTGATCCACCTGTTATGGACTAAATATGTGTGCCCACACTCCCAAATTCTTATGTTAAACTCTAATTTCCAGTGTGATGCTATTTGGAGGGGCAGGGGACTTTGAATGGAGTTAGTGCTAGCTGGCCCTCTTCCCACCAAGTACCCCTAACAAGAAGGCAGCCATTTGCAACCATCATCTCCAATGGAAAGGAGGCCCTCACCACAGCCCGACTCTGCTGGCAGCCTCATCTCAGACTTCCAGCCTCCAGAAAGGTGAGAAACAGGCTGCGGTAATTTGTTAAAGCAGTCTACTTATATACGATCCCATCCTCTTCATCCCAGGTTCACACCTCTGTGACACCTGCGTCTTTTCTCTGCCTGTATTCTTTCCCTAGTCTAGTCTTCCACAGTGCTATCAGACTAATTGGTCAAAAATATAGATTTGGTGGTGGAAGTCCCTGTTAGGAATCTCTAATGGCTCCCCAGTGTCCAGAGCAGTGATTTTCCACTCCGTATTCTGTGATATTTTGAAGGTTTAGGAGGCGCCCCATCGACCAGGGAGCCTTGGGAGTGCGCACACCATTCTTACTGCTTAGAATCCCCTTTCTACCTATTTCTACTGCTAACCCTCCTTATTCTTCAAAACTTTGCTGCAAGGCTAGGCACAGTGGCCCACACCTGTAATCCCAGCAGCTCGGGAGACTAAGACAGAAGGATTGTGAGTTCAAAGGCAGCCTCAGTAATTTAGCGAGTCCCTAAGCAACTCAGTGAGACCCTGGCTCTAAATAAAATATAAGAGAGGGCTGGGGATGTGCCCAACCCTCAGTGGGTATGTGCCCTTGGTTTCAATCCCTGGTAACCCCCAAAACAACAACAAAATAAACCCTGTTGCCACAGCAATGTGTAACTGTGCCTTTCCATTCTAGACATTTGGCATTTACAACTGTCCTCCCAAGCATGGCCCTCAGGGTGTTCCCCAGCCAGCAACAGCAGCATTTGGGAACAGATTCTAGGGCTCTGCTGGAAACTTGCTCCGTCAGTGGCTGTAGGTTGGGGCCTGGCTATTGGGGGCTTAATAACCTCCAGGTGGTTCTGATAGCAAGGAAACCTAAGGCCCTCTTTAAAGCATTCATCTTAGTGTTCTGGGGCGGAGTCTGTTTTCAGCCTCAAATCTTTTCTTACGACAAGAACTGTGCCTTATTATTATTATTATTATTATTATTATTATTATTATTATTAATTTCCAGTGCAATATCTGACACTTGGGAGACCCAAAGCCAAGGTTATTGTTGAATGAAAGCAACTTAAAGATGGATGTCATAAGTTCTTTCTCATTTACCTATCACTGGGTTCTTACCCTCGAGATCGAAGGCACTTCTCAGAGACTATGCAAGTTAAATCCAGAAGTAAATAAGAGGGGGTGCTAAAATGTAGCTCAGAATTATTTTATTTTTTTTGGGGGGTGCAGCTTACCACTAAGCTATAAAATATTTATATTTTATATAAATAAAATAAAATATTTTATTTATTTATTTTTGCTAGGTATTGGGGATTGAACCCAGAGGCACTTAATAACTGAGCCATATCTCCAGCCCTTTTAAAAATATTTATGTTGACACAGGGTCTTGCTAAGTTGCTTAGGGCCTCACTAAGTTGCCGAGGCTGGTCTTAAACTCATGATTCTCCTGCCTCAGACTTCCAAGTTGCTGGGATTACAGGTGTGCACTATCATGCCTGGTTCCTTTAAAAAAATTTTTTTTTAAATTCTGAGACAGGGCCTCACTAAGTTGCTCAGGCTGGCCTTGAACTTGGAATCCTACTCCTAAGTTGCTGAAACTACAGCCACCAGTCCCAGATAAGACAATCTTAATACAGTGTATATTAGATTTTTGGGGGCCACCATATCAAAGTAGCACAAGCTTGGTGATTTTAAACATTACTTATACCTCAGAACTTCAGAGAATGTTGAAACAAAGTCCTCACAACCTCAGTTCCACTAAGCAAATTGTCCTCTTGTTTCTGGTTGTATTAGAAGAACTTAATGTAGTACCAGCCAGGGCTGGGTTTGGCAAACTGGCTCAGAGGTTTGTTCTCCAGGAAGCCCTGGGCCTTGGTTCGAAATGACTCACCATTCAAAAGCTGCCTCAAAGTTTCCCTCCTCTCTGAGGAAAAGCAAGCAAAGTTTTGCCCATCTATTTAGTTTTATACTTTGTAGTACCAGGGATTGAACCCTAGGGCACTCTGCCATCAAGCCACATCCCCAGCTCTTTATTTTTCATTTTGAGACAGGGTCTTGCTAAGTGGCCCATACTGGCCTTGAACTTATGATCCTCCTGCCTCAGCCTCCCTAGTTGCTGGGATTTTAAGTGTGTGCCACTGTACCTGGCTGCTTCTACATTTTAATGGAAGTCGTTCAACATTTCTTCAGCTTCCCCCTGACTTGCTCAACCATGAACTCTGATGAGACACTCATCATCACCAGAGTTACAAACAATTGCTCCTGATGCACAGATACATTCACTAACGAGAAGCTATTTTCATGTATTCACAGATGCATTATCTATTTTTATTCTTTACCTGCTTAATCTGTCATATGGCAATCAAAATGTCTAGCTCTATTTGAGGACATGACAGGAACCTGGTGAAAATCTAGCCTCCCCAGGTTTGGATTAAGAAGCTCTTATCTTATTCAAGTGGGAATTTTACACACACAAAATAACCATGTACAACAATCTTCCAAATGTAGCCTGAGGATCTTAGGAAACTGCTGTGAAACTACTTTTTAAGCATGTGGTTATCTTTTCAAGCCTACTAAAGTTGAACCAGGCTTGGACTCTGAAAACTGTGCCCCCTCTCCCCATACATCCTAAAGGGGTTTGGTGCTATTTATAAATAAACAAATCACAGGAATTAAAAAATTCCCAGGATGCATAAGGCCAAGTGCCCTATGTCAGCCAGCTCATGATCTGTGTATCACACCATATATATATAGTTCTATATTCTATGAGTTTGACGTAAGTTGATTATTCATTGCTGGCATAAATCATGTGTCAAGGACGTAACATTAAAAACACACATATTTGGTCTCTGCCTCTGGTTCCTGGCACAGACCTCCTAAATTCCTTGCAATTTCCTGAAAGACAGGAGCAACTTTTGCTTTAATAAGGCCAGTCTTGGTGGACTCCTGGAGGGAGCTGATCACAGAAAGACCAAGCCATGATGAGAAGCTTGGAAATTTCAGTCTTGCCTCTCCACCCCCACCCCCAAGAGGGGTTCATCATCCATCATGCCATGTGAGGAAGCCTCCACAAAAAAGATGGGGTTCAGAGAGTTTCTGAGTTGGTGATATACCCACATGCTAGAAATGTGGCAAAACTCTAAGGGGATGGGAGCACCCCAGCCCAGGACCCTTCCAGACCCCACTCTGTATATCTTTGCCTGGTGGTTCCTCTGTATCCTTTGTGATTTTTTTTTTTTTTTTTTTTTTTTTTGGTGGTGCTGGGGATTGAACCCAGGACCTTGTGCACGTGACGTAACTGAGCTGCATCCCCAGCCTGTGAGGTCTTTTATAATAAACCAGTAAATGTGTTTCTCTGAGTTCTGTGAGCTGTTTTAGCAGATGATCGAACGTGAGGAGGAGGGGTCACTGGAACCTCTGATTCATAGCCAGACACTGACAATTTGACTTTATCAGAAGCAGGGGCAGCCTGGTGGGCCTGAGCCCTTCACTTGTGGGCTCTGGTGCAAACTCACTCCAGAAGACAGCATGGGAAGCCAAATGTTCTGGAAGGACTCCGTGTTGTGACTGAGGGTACAGAAGAAGCAGTTTGCTTTTGCTATGTTAGGGTTACTGTAAACCCCCCAAATCCCAGAACCAGACTGAGAACTGCCTTTGAAAACCATCACACCTGTATGCTGAAAATAAAGTGTTCTTGATCTGAATGAGGGGGGCACAGGCTCCCCAGAAAAACATAAGGAAAGGTCATGTGGTGTTCCACTTCACATCTGCCGCTGGGTTCACAGCCAAGTGCGCTCAGGTCTCTGTGTCCTTCACAAGTCCAATCATGCTTTCACAGGGCCCTGAATGGAAATTACTTCCAAAACTTAAGCTGTGTACTATCCTTGCCAATTACATTAAAAATCAAACCAAAGACTAATCAGCTTCTTCCCTCAACAAAACACATTTAATATCTCATTAGCTTTGGAAAGTTTCATAGCAAATTGGCGTAAAAGGACACTCTGGAAAGAGCATTATGGTCTTTCTGTCTAAATAGCTACTGACACTCTATGTTACTTTTTTTTTTTCCTCTGACAGTGCACTGTGCATAAAATCTTTGTATAAAGAGGGCACGTAGTGGCATTACTTCACTTGCTTCTCTCCATCCTGTGGCTGACACAAATAGGCCTGTCAGGTCACTGCAAGCTGCCTGTCTTCAGCCACGCTGTGGAAATTCATGTGTAATATTATCAAGAAACTTTTTGCTCCTTTGAATTCGGGTAGAGGCGTTATGGCTCATTGTACTTACTCATTCCCAACACCTGGCTCTTTTCCACAGTTGTTAGGTGAACAGTAAATGCATAGCATTAAACTCTTGCTCACACAGCCAGCACTAAATAAAACCAGAGCCAAGAGGTCACATTGTCAGAGATTCCTTCAAATCCAATTTTAGAGACCCTGAAAAATACAGCAGAGACACAACACTATCCCTCCAAAACTGTATGAAAGTCAGACTCTTCTCCAAAGCATAGCAAAACAAAACAGGAGATTCTGAGAGCTACCATGAAAAGCCGGGCTTGGTGGTGTACGCCTGTAATCCCAGCGGCTTGGGAGGCTGAGGCAGGAGGATCACGAGTTCAAAGCCAGCTTTAGCAATGGTGAGGCACTAAACAATTCAGCGAGACCCTGTCTCTAAATAAAATGCAAAATAGGGATGGGGATGTGGCTTAGTGGTTGAGTGTCCCTGAGTACAATCCCTGGGACAAAAAAAAAAAAAAAAAAAAAGAGTGCTATGTGAAAAGAAACCTGTTGGGTTTGCAGTTGGCAAAGGTGTTTCTTCTCCTATCACTCAATAAAAGAAAATCAGAACAGCTTTGGGAATACTAGGAGAAACAGGCCAACACCATATCACCAAAGAAGATGGTATCTACACCACCTTCATTCAGTTTCATTCACAAGTATTTCTCAGGGTTCAATAGGTCCAGATCATCATATCTGTTCTAAAAATCTTTAGAGACACACATGAGTGTCACCATTTCTGCAAAGTGTAACTCTTAGAAGAAACGGTGGCTGGTGGAGGGCAGCTTCCATGGAAGGCAAATGAAAGCAATTTCTGCCTGATGTTCCATCACTGTTTGAAGATGTTCTATTTTATGACACCCAGTGCCATTAGCTCCAAATGCACAAGAAAATTTCTATTTAAATTTGGAGGTAGAAAATTTTTTCTCTTTCAAAATAAATTTGTGCTCTTCTGTTTCTTTTTTCTTTTCTTTTTTTTTTTTTCTCTTTAGTGCTAGGGATGGAACCCAAGGCCTCATATATGCTAGGCAAGTGCTCTATCACTGAGCTATGGTCCAAACGCCTATCTACCTCCTTTTTTTAAAAGCTAAGTGAAACTGTTCAGTTGCAATATAAAACTAATTTAATACAGGAGTGACATAGCACAATAATAAATCCTTTGGGGCATGTGGTAATATTTATTTCCTATTAATTTTACTTAATTTGTTTTCTGATTCTTTTAATATCTTATTTCTTTGTAGTTTAAGGAAATGTATGCATGTAAACTTTAAAAATAATTTAAGAGGTTGAAAAATGTCAGGATGAAATAAGCATCTCCCTGCAGAGTGTCACATTAAAAAAACAAAGCAAAAAACCTCCAAAAATAAAAATAAAAAAGGTTTACCACTATACACCTATTAGAATGACTAAAATCCCTAAACAATGACAATACAAATTGCTGACAAAGATGGATCAACAGAAACTTTTGTTCCTTGATGGTAGAAATGTAACATGGTACAGTTCCTTTGGGAGATAGTTTATCAGTATCTAAATTTAGTCTTGCCATAGGACCCAGCAATCCTCCTTCTAGGTATTGACCTAATTTGAAAACTGATGTCCACACAACTATTTCCATATGAATGTTATAGAAGCTTTTTTCATACTGGCCAAGAATTGGAAGCAATCAAGATATCCTTCAACAGGTAAGTTGATAAACAAATTATGGAACGTCCATACAATGGATTATTCAACAATAAAAAGAACAGAACTGCACAGGGTGGTGCATGCCTGTAATTCTAGCGGCTTGGAAGCTGAGACAGGAAAATCACAAGTTCAAAGCCAGCCTCAACAACGATGAATTGCTAAGCAACTCAGTGAGACCCTACCTCTAAATAAAATACAAAACAGGACTGAGGATGTGGCTCAGTGGTGGACTGCCCCTGGGTTCAATCCCCAGTACCAAAAAAAGGAAAGAAAAAGGAAATGAACTAAGGCGATAAAAGGTCTGTGAAGTGCATATTGCTAAGTGAAAGAAGCCATTCTGAAAAGGATCCTTGAAAAATAGAGATAGTTAAAAGATCAATGAGTGAAGGAACAGGGGAGATGAGGGTGAAATATGGAAGCATTTTTAGGGCAGTGAAATTACTCAGGATGGTATTGTGATAGTGGATACAAGACACTATGCATTTGTTAAAAATCCATAGAATTTTCTAGCACAAAGAATAAGTCTTAATGTACGCATGTAAACTTTAAAAGAGATTGAAAAATATCAGGATGAAATGAATGTAGAATGTGCATTACAAATATATGAAAAAGCTCACTGAAGAGGTTGGGGGAAAAGTACTGTCCTAAGTAACATTGGAAATGAATGTCTATAAGACTAAAGCTGAAAGAAACTATACAAGCACTAGTTTATTTTAAGAGCTGTTTCTGTGGGGGTATGGCTTAACCATTCTGTTACTGCTGTTCTTATGTATACTGACATCAAACAAGTAAGTGACCAGATGGTAGGAACCATACCTTTCACTACTGGAAGAGGAGGACAGAATAATATACATGGTAAGTGAATGAGAATTGGAGACATCAGCATGAATTCATGCTGAACACAGGTACAGATAGTAACATAAAGAAATACTTAGAGATCCTGCCTTGTTCTATCAGCTGAGAGGGCCTATAACCCCCTAGTTGCAGCAAGCATATCTATAGCCAGATCATGCTTTCTGATTCCACCCCCAATAAAAGGAACTGGGGCTCCTTGGAGAAATGGCTGATGCTAGGACTGGGACAGGAACTACACAAGATAATCTGAAATGTCTTGTCATTCCAGAAAGTGATAAAACAAAAACACCCTACAATGAGGAGGGCATGTCAAAGTGACACAGGAGTCAATTGAAAGAGCTCCTGATGGCCAAAGCGAGGGACCATTTGGACAATGAAATAAAGTAGTATTGGATTATAACCCAAAGTACAAAATAAATACCTGTGAGTCCATACTACTATTGATAAGTGATTGAATAAATAGAGAATAGACAAATCTTCCTTGTGGAAGAATTAGAGGCCCTTTGTTTGCTTGATTTTTTTTTTTTTTTTTTTTGCAACTCTGGGGATGGAATCTAGGACCTTATACATGTTAGGCAAGAGTATTATTTGCCACTGAGTTACATCCCCTGCGAGAATTACAGGGATTTTATATAAAATATAAAAGACTACTTTGCCTTAGAAGTGTGGGTCATAATCCTTACTTGTAGACTGCATGTAGTGACTACCTTTTAAAAAGTAAAAGATGAAAAGGATTAAAAAAGTAACTAGGGCTGGGGATGTGGCTCAAGCGGTAGCGCGCTCGCCTGGCGTGCGTGCGGCCCGGGTTCGATCCTCAGCACCACATACCAACAAAGATGTTGTGTCCGCCGAGAACTAAAAAATAAATATTAAAAATTCTCTCTTTCTCTCCTAACTCTCTCCTCTCTCACTCTCTCTTTAAAAAAAAAAAAAAAGTAACTACACCTGAGAAATGCAACAAATACTACAGCAAGCCAGGTATCACTGTAGGCGAAAAGTCATGTTGACAATACTCACCCTTGACGTAATGGACCTCCGTGGTCCTCGTCTCAAAAGTGCATAACCCCAAGTTAATCACGAGGAAACATCGGACAAATGCTAATTAAAGGACACAACAGAGTACCTGACCAATGCATAACTGTCAAGGTCATCAGTGACAAAGAAAGTCTGATAAACTGTCACAGAAAAGCCTTAGGAAACAAAAAGACTACATATAACAGCACTCTGGAGGGGATCTGGGGTAGAAAAACGACATTAGGTTTAAAAAAAAAAAAGGAATCAAAGTATGGACTTTAGTTATAACGAGGTAGCAATATTGACTTTTTAACTGTCACATGTTTCTTTTTGACGCACAATGATAAAAGAGGAAACTGGTGCCAGGTGTATGGGAACCCACTGTGTTACTGTCATAAGAATTCAGTAAAACTAAAACGGTTTTAGAATAAAATGTGCATTTAAACACGTGCGCGTACCTCCCAGGCTTGGTTCAGGCGCGAATCTTGCAAGCGGCGGGACACGCAGGGCGCCGCGGGGACGCGCGAGGTCGAGCGAGGTCCAGGGCCAAGTCCCTCCTCTGCGCGGCGCACGCGGAGGAGGCGCAACTCCTACCTGCCGCGGAGCCCAGCGGCGACTGCTCGCTCCTTTCCCAGGCGGGAAGTTCACGCAGCAGGGGATTATTGTAACTCGCAATAACTGCGTGGATGAGGCTTGGCGAGAAGAATTTTCGTCCATTCAAATGAAATCAGCTGTGGTCTCTAGCTGGGGCTCTTGGCTCAGCTAAAGCGCCAACCACGGACATCACCACCTGGGAAGCACTTGTGGTCTGTTCACCCTGGGGCGAGACTCAGGAGGGGGTAACCCGGCCCAGAATGGGGGCACCTAGTGGGTCAGACCGCTTGTGCATTCATACGCTGGCCCCGGTGGGGCTGAAGGACTTGGGGAAGGTGGGGGAGGAGGCCAGGCATTCCCAGTGTTAGGTGAAATTGTTCAGCTTTTAAATCTAAGCAACACAGCTTCTTTTTAAGAAAACGCCCTGCTCGCTGAGCGGAAAAACAATTGAGTCCTGGCGCGGTGTCGCACACCTGTAATCCCGGGCGACTGGAGAGGCTGAGGCAGGAGGATCCTGAGTTCAAAGCCAGTCTCTGCAACTTAGCGAGGCCCTGAGCAACTCAATGAGACCCTGTCTCTAAATAAAATACTCTATAGGGCTGGGGATGTGGCTCAGTGGTGGAGTGTCCCTGAGTTCAATCCTGGCACACACACACACACACACAAAAAAAAAAAAAAAAAAAAAAAAAAAAAAAAAAAAAACCAACAACAACAACAAAAAAACCCAAAAAATTGCCTTACGGGGGGATTGAGGGGTGGTGGGTGCGCCCGAGACCTCTGAGAAAAAGGACCTGCTCCCACAGGGCTGTGGGTTTCAAAATTGTTTATTTAAAACCAAAGCAGAAGGAACAAAGGTAGCAATAGCTACCCGAGCCATGTGGCGATTTAAATCAAAATTGATTAAAGTTTAAAATGGTCTCAATGGCCCTGGCCATGTTCTAAATGTTCAGAAGCCCTTCCCATCATATGGAAAGTTCCCCGGGATAGTGCTGCTAAGAAAGAAATATTGGGGAAACTGGCAAAATTGGAATGGAAATCTGTATTCATTGATTGTTTCCTCGTTAAATTTTCTTTTCTTTTTATGTGGTGCTGAGGATGGAACCCAGTGCCTCACACATGCTAGGTGAACACTCTACTTCTTGAACCACAATCCCAGCCCCTCCCCCTTAAATTTTCTAATTCTGATAATTATCATGTAGTTATATAAAATAATGTCCTCCTCAGGAAGTCCATGTGGAAGTATATAGGAACAAGGGAACAATCTAGTCTCAACTCATTCAGAAAACAGTACATATGTACTTAGAACTTGATACAGCAAATGTGGCAACTGGTGAATCTGGGTTCTATTTTAACTTTTCTTTAAATCTAAAACTATTTCAAAAAAAATTTTTTTTTTGGTGGGGGGTAGGTACTGGAGATTGAACCCAAGGGTGCTTAACCACTGAGCCACATCCTCGGCCGTTTTTTATTTTTTGAGACAGGTTCTTGCTTAGTTGCTTAGTTGCTGAGGCTGGCTTTGAACTTGTGGTCCTCCTGCCTCAGCCTGCCCAAAACTATTTTAAATAGAAAAAAAGGAGAAATTAAAACAAAACAAGAAAGTTACAAAGCTGATTTCAATGAAACACTGAGCATGTATTCCAAGTGGCAGTCTCCAGCTTTGGGCATGATGTCCCACCTCACAGCATAATTCCATAGGTTTAATTACACACATCATTAATCCCCACCTGTATCCTTGGTACCCCTTAGACCTTCTCATTGTCTTCACAGTGTCCTCTTACAGACTACCTACCTAGGCAGTTTCTCCAATTCCAATAAACTCCATTCTTGCTTCAAGTTTTTTTTTTTTTTAAGCTGTTGATAGACCTTTATTTTTATTTATTTATACGCGGTTCTGAGAATCAAACCCAGTACCTCACACATTCCAGGCAAGTGTGCTACCGCTGAGCCCCAGCCCCAGCCCCTCGTTCCAGGTTTTTATTGTGCTATGAGTCTTCTTGCTCCAAGTAATATGACCCAGCTCTAGACCCCATTCTCTGAACCTCAGGGGTCAAGTTCCATTTGGAAGAGAATCACTGTGACAGTGTATGCCTTCAGTGTTCCCATATGGTTTTTAATCCACGGATTAAAATGGGGCATCATATACTACCAAAAGCAACGTACAGGTTCAATGCAATCCCTATCAAAACATGAGTGATATTCTTCTCAGAACTAGAAAAAACAATCCTAGCATTCGTATATAGAGCAAAAGACCCAGAATAGCCAAACAATTCTGAGCAAAAAGATCAAAGTTAGAGGGATCATAATACCTGACTTCACGTTACACTACTGAGCCATGTAGTAACAGAACCAGGTTGGCACTGGCATAAAAACAGACATATACCATGAAATGGAATAAAAGACACAGAGATGAACCCACACAGCTACAGCCATCTGATTCTTGACAAAGGTGCCAAAAAGTTCCTTTGGAGAAAAGACAGCCTTTTAAACAAATGGTGCTGGGAAAACTGGATATTCATATATAGAAGAATGAGACTAGATCCTTAAGTGTCTATCTGCATAATAGTCAACTCAAATTGGATCAAAGACTTAGGAATTAAACCAGAAACTTTGCAACTGCTTAAAAGGAACATAGGGTCAATACTCCAACATATAGGCATAGGCAGCAACTTCCTCAATAGAATTCCTATAGCTCAGGAAATAATACCAGGAATCAATAAACAGGATGTCATCAAACTAAAAAGCTTCTGCAGAGCAAGGGGAAAAAATATACAGTGTGAAGACAGAATGGGAGAAAATCCTTGATATATATTCTTCTGACAGAGGATTAACATCTAGAATATATAAAGAAATTCAACACACACACACACACAAACAACAAGAAGCCATCAAATAACCCATTCAATAAGTAGGCAAATGAATTAAACAGACTCTTCTTAAATGGCTAATTATTATAGGAAAAAATGTTCTTTAGCAATCAGGGAAATGCAAATCAAAACTAAACTGTGATTCCATCTCACTCCAGTCAGAATGGCAATCATCAAGAATGCAAATACCAATAAATGTTGCTAAGGATATGGGAAAAGGGAACCCTATACACAGTTGGTGGGAATATAAATGAGTGCGGCCACTGTGGAAATCAGTGTGGAGATTCCTCAAAGAACGAGACAATGAAAATACCTTATACCCAAGAATTAAATTCAATACACTGTAGCAAACTTGCATAACTATGTTCACAGCAGCACAATTTGCAATAGCCAAATTATGAATCCAGCCTGGGTATCTATCATCAGATGAATAAAGAAAATATGGTATATATATACACATTGGAGTTTTACTCAGCCATAAAGAACAAAATTATGTCATTTGCAAGAAAATGGATGGAACTGGAGAACATTATGTTAAACGAAATAAGCTAGACTCAGAAAAACAAGTGCCATATGTTTTATATGTGGACTCTATCGAAAAAAAAGTAAAAAAAAAAATAAAAGAAAGAAAAAGAATAAAAGGATCACATGAAAATAGAATCAATATAATTGAGGTAGAGGTAGGGGACCACAGGGAGGGAGGAGGGGAGGGCAAGGAGAGGTACTGGTGAATGAAATTTATTAGATTATCTTAGATGCACTTACAATTATGCCACAATGAAACCCACTATTCTGTATAGTTAATATGCACCAGTAAAAATTTTTTAAAATATTTACTTTTTAGTTTTAGATGGACACAATATCTCTATTTTTATGTGATGCTGAGGCTCAAACCCAGTGCCTCATGCATGCTAGGAGAGCACTCTACCACCAGAGCCAGAACCCCCAATAAAAGATTTTTTTAAAACCTAAGCATTGTACCTGAGGGAACGTCTACCGACCCATCTAAGGATCACAATTTAATAGATTTTTAAAATTGGTTTTTGTTTATATCTTTATATATAATCTTAAATGGGTAAATGTGATGATGGATTTGAGTTCAGTAAATTTATTTTTTCCTGTTTCACTTGTCCTCCCACCACACTTTCTTCCCTTGGCTTCTACCCCAGAGCATAGATTCTGCTGCCTTTGCTTTTGTGGTGACCCCCAGATCCTGAGCCTCAGCTGCACAGTTTTTCATCCATGCTTCCTGCCACTGGGGGATGGGGAGAGTATCTCTGTAGCATCTCTGTAGCAGAATCCCCTCAGCTGCTCTTCTACATCAGCCTTTTATTATAAAAACACCCTATTGTTATTAACCTTTGTTAAGTACTGGGGCACTGAATGTCTTAATGGTCATAGGACCTGTGCGATATTCTAATTAAATTCAGCAAACATTTCTTGAGAGCCCACTTCTGGATCCAGGCTGTCTGCCAGGCACCGCTGATACAAGCATCAAGAATAAGACCTTGCCCTTGAGGAGTTCCCAGAGGGCAGAAAACAAAGGCTGTGATAAGTGCTGGTTTAATAGCAGCCGCCAGGGTATACTGGGCTTGGTGCCGGTCTCCTCTGGGGAGGGGAACCCCACCTCTTCACAACAGCCTGCTCTCTCTCCAAATATAGTTTCTCTCATCATAAATCTAGTACCTTTCGATCTACACGCCTGCAACTTTCATCTCTCATCTAACTAGCTCCCAGTCTTGCCGTATCTCCCAACTAAAGGCAGTTTCAACTTGGGCCAATTTAAGTTCAAAATAAAGAATCCAAAACAGGAATGTGTCTGCTCCCCAGAGCTCCTCTTTGTGTAGATTGAAATAGCTGATTGTTCTAGCTCTCTCTTCTTCTTTTTCTTCTTCTTTTTTTTTGGTACCGTGGATTGAACTCAGGGGCACTCGACCCCTGAGCCTCATCCCCAGCCCTATTTTGTATTTTATTTAGAGACAGGGTCTCACTGAGTTGCTTAGTTCCTTCATTTTTGCTGAGACTGGCTTTGAACTCGCTATCCTTCTGCCTCAGCCTCCGGAGCCACTTGGATTATGGGTGTGCACCACTGCATCCAGCTGTTCTTTCTTCTTTCAGAGACCTCCTCACTTGTCCGTTCAGAAGGGCTCCTCTCCTTTTCAGAATTTTCAGTTAGCTCCCTTCTGCACCCACTCACAGGCTTTGAAGTTCATGGATAATCTGGCATCTCTTTCCTGTGTGTTTAAGGAGCCCTCTGTGTGCGACATCACATGGAACACTCAGGGTTGGGTGTGTGCAACATCAGACGGAACACTCAGGGTTGGGTGTGTGCATTTGTGCACCAGCTCAGCCAGCCACGTCTCCACTACACAAGGAAGTGACGTCACAAGTACGTCCCATGAAATCCACATTAAGTGCATTTCAAGTCCAATCACCCCTTAGCAGAATTTCCAAAAATGCCTTTGGACACTTCAATATCTACCACTGGATCCGAGGGGAGGTGAGAAAGGAAAGAGACAGGTGTCTTAACCTACTGTGGTGAAAAAGAAATATTTTGTAAAATTAGCAAAAACATGTGCTCCCGTGGCTGTTCAATGGACTCTTTGAGGACTCCCAGGGCAAACCAAGGCCTCCAAGGGTCAGGCTGCAGCAGCGTGCTGCTTACAACAAAATGTTATGAATGAGTCGCTCTTAAAAAAAATCACTGACTACTTCTGGGTGTTTCCACAAAGGGCCTTTGAATTCTTCCCTGGAGAAGGCATTCCTGGGACCCTTCCTTCTCTCCGGGACACGGTAAGTGAAATGACTTGCAGCTTCTTTAAGTCCACAAGGCTCAGACAGGGTTTCCCCAGGTTGTCCCAGTTTTAGCTCTGAAAGTCCCACGGCTGCGGAAAACCCCACTGGTTGGTGACCCTGCCTTGGGCTGTCAGAGGAGAAGTGCAGCAGGTGTAGGTTCCCCACCCCCACATTCTAGGGCTGCAACCCTGCCTGCCTTCCTTGTGCTGTAGAGAACATCTTGACCTCGTCAGCCACAAAAACCAGCTGAGAGCGATTTGTTGAAAGGATATTTCCCTCTCTGTTCTTCTTTGCCACCTTTTGACTCTTAAGTCAAGGCCCTGGGTGGGAGCATCTTATTTTCCAAAGAGACACGTGTTAAAAAGCTCATGTCTGGGGGCAGGAATGAAGCAAGAATCTGCCCTATTTCGGCTTTCATAGTGGGTTGTGGTCCCTACTGATCCCCAGACATATACAACAGGTGTCTTAGTCAATCCAAGCTGCTATAACAAAATGCCTTAGGCTAGATAATTTGTAAACAACAGAAATTTATTACTCACACTTTTGGAGGCTGGGAAGTCCAGGATCAAGGCACTGATAGATTTGATGTCTGCATAGATGGTATCTTTTTGCTGCATCCTTCCATGGTGGAAGGAGTAAAAAAGTCCCCTTAAGGGCAGTAACTCACTCACAAGGGTAGAGCCCCCGTGATCTACCCATTTCTCAAAGCCCCAGTCTCTAATATCAACATCTTTTTTGTTTTTATTTAAAATTTTTTAAAATTGTAATTTGTTATACATGAAAGCAGAATGCATTACAATTCATATTATACATATAGAGCACAAGTTTTCATATCTCTGGTTGTATACAAAGTATATTCACAGCATTCGTGTCTTCATACATGTACTTAGGGTAATGATATCAATCTCACTCCACCATCTTCTTTACCCCCATGCCCTTCCCTTCCCTCTAATATCATCATCTTTGGGGACAGGCTCAACATATGAATTTTGTTGAGGGACACCCACATTCAGACATAGCAATGGGAATTCTGAAAATTCAGGAATAGAGTTCACATGATTGTGAGGCAAAGATACCACAAAGTCAAAAGTTAAGATTTTATGCATAGGCAATGTTTATAGCAACTCAATTCACACTAGCTAAGCTATGACACCAACCTAGGTGCCCCTCAACAGATGAATGGGCAAAAAAAAAAATTGTGGTACAGGGGCTGGGGTTGTGGCTCAGCGGTAGAGTTCTTGCCTAGCACTTGTGAGGCCCTGGGATCGATTCTCAGCACCATATAAAAATAAATAAATAAAGATATCATGCCCAACTACAATAAATAAATAAATATTTAAAAAATAAAATAAAAATGTGGTACATACACACAATGGCATATTATTCAGCCATAAAGAAGAATGAAATGATGGCAATTGTCAATAAATGGATGAAACTGGGGACTATCATGCTAAGTAAAATAAGCCAATCCCCAAAAAACCAAAGACCGAATGTTTTCTGTGATACGTGAATGCTGACTCACAATAAGTGGGTGGGGGAAAGGGAAGAATAGAAGTTCATTGGATTGGACAAAAGGGAATAAAGGGAAGAGGGAGGGATTGGAATATGTGAGACTGCAGAATGAATCAGACGTTCACTTTCCTGTGTTCCTGTACGAAGACACGAACTGTGTAACTCCACATCATGTACAACCACAAGAATGGGAATTTATGTTCCATGTATATATGATATGTCAAAGTACATTTTACTGTCATGCATATTTAAAAAGAATTTTTAAAAAGTGAAATAAATAAAATACTCTAATTAAAATAAGAAGAGTTTGTGCATAGGGCGCGGGGTAGAGCTCAGCAGTAGAGCATTTGGTGACATGTGCAAGGCCCTGGGTTCAATCCCCAGTAACACATACATGGGCTGGGGTTGGGGGGCAGAGAAAGCGGGGAGGAGAGGAAGAGGAAGAGAAAGAGTTTATGCAGAAATAACTGCAGGCAGAGGATAGGAGACAAGCTACGTGGGTCAAGGTCAGCGAGGGCAGCTTTATGGAAGATGAACAGCAGCCTTCACCTTCAGGAGGGCCAGGTGGAGGAAGCTGGGCAGGGTTTGTGTGCCCAGACTGTTTGAATGAAGAACAGCTGGTACGCAGGGCTGGTGGGAGACAGGATCAGGAACAAGATGACATGTGCAAATCCCAAGGTGCTCAACGACTTGACAGCAGGGGGCATTGAGATATTTCAGGGATTTGGGGGAAATAAGACAAGATATTTAGTTTTACCCCAGTAGCCTACTAAGTTACTGAATCCTGTTAACTAAAGATTTGGGACCTGGTTCACAGTGGTGGTGTCAGGGAAGAGATCTGATTGGGAAACTCGCAGTTTTCTTTCCAAGAGGGGAATATTATTTTTTTGCTATTTTAAGTTTGCCTCTCTCTCCCCACTCCACCTCAGGACCATTAGCTGAAGTCAGAGCTTTAGTGGCTTCATTTGTCCATTCTATTTTCATATCCAAGAGTTCTTTGTTTGCAAAGCCCTCGATACATCACTGCCTGGGTCTGTTTCTATCTTTAGCTATTTAATGGCACAGATTAAGTCCCTAGATGATTCCAGAAAACAGCACTTCAAGTCAAAAATCCCTAAAGCTTTCCAGGGGCAAGTTCGGCCCGAGTTCCAGACCTACTTTCTTAGCTCAGGGCTCTCTTCTGGTTACCTTTGCAGTGTCTACCCTTTCCCAAACATGTGAAAATTTTGTTTTTGTTTTCTCTCGATGGGGACAAAACGTGCTGGTGTTCCTGTTGAAATGCCCTCCTGCCACTCATCCTTGGAAATCCTTCCTATCCTTCACACTCCATCTTTGTGTCCCCTCTCCCCGATGCCTACCCTTGTCCCCCCAGCCAGAAGCAAACTACTGTTCAGCATTTGAAAACTCTTGAGAATTTCACAGAACCCCCACGATAAGCAGGGTCTCCTGTACCCCTGAAATCTAGACCTGCTACTTCGGGACCAGGGACAGCAGTCTCTAGAGGAATGGTAAAAACAGCCCACTCCAGACCTGTGGCATCTGCCCCGCCGCTTCCTTAAATCCTACCTCCCCCCATCAGTCAAAGGAAAAAAATCCTTTCATATAAGACATTCGTGAATGTGACAAGCTCAATTGGGGAACGTAGCTGAAGCAGGGCAGGAATTTACACAGCAGCAAAGCAAACAATCTCCACGAGGAATTCTGCTGTCTCTTCATGTGTTTTTTTATGTACATAATAATCCTGCCTTGATTTAACAGCTCTGTGGGTCTATATCTTAACTAGACCCACCTCCCCGAGGGCGGGAGCTGGACTTTGTTCATGACCAAGTTTTCTTCCAGGTCAGGGTCTGTAGTCAGGGCTAGTGTAAGACTCCTGAATAACTGAACTAATACCTTGGGATTTCAGAACACAGATTTGTGAGAGGAAGTATACTTTTGACCTGAGATTACTATTCAGAGATAGGGAAACTCTTCAAGGGCAGAAGCCGAAGGAGTGAGGCTCTGGAGAGGGAAAAGGGTAGGTAGGAGCATGGGACCAGCCATAGATGCATCTTTAAATTGGCGGTGTTCCATATGGCAGCCACATGTAGCTCTTCAACACTTGGAAAGAAGCTAGTCCACGTTGAGATGTGCTGTCAGCGTAAGATACACACCAGATTGCCAACTTCAAGTGGAAAAAAAAAAAAAGAAAGCAAAATATCTCATTATTCATCGTGGGTTGGAATGGTATGTTGAGTTGAATTATTAAAATGAATGTCACTTGTTTCTGTTTACTTCCTAATGTGATTAAATGATTAATGTGATTAAAATGACATATGTGAAAAAAATTACCTAGGGGGGCTCACATTCCATGTCTCTTCAGCAGTGCTCTTTCACATACTAGGGGACAGAGGGCTGAGCCAGAGCAGGATGGGAACTGACTCAGAGACCAGCTGTGTGCTGACCCCACAACCAACCCATGTAGGCAGTAGCATCCCCTCTCGCTGTAGGGTCAGCTAAGTGGAGGGTCACAAAGGCTGAATGTCATACCCCAAGCCACACAGCAAAGAAGAGGGAGAATTTGTATTAGTATTTAGATAGAATTCTGAAGGCCAAAGTCAGGTCTATTATCAGAAAGGAAAGCCACTGGGGAGGAGGTCAGAGCCTGCTGCACAGGGAGGCTCTTTGGTTGGGAGAACAGATCTCAGGAGCGTGCCATATGTCATTTCAAACACCTACAGCCTGACCAGTGGTTGTACTGCTTCTGTGTAACTCCAAGGGGCAGAATCACTAGGAAGAGGTGGGAAGGAGAAATATTTCCACAGAGACTGAGGAAGAATTTGCCAACAGAGCCACCCCAGTTTGGTGTCCTTGGCAGGCCCTAAGGAAGGTGCTGGAAAGACCAAGCAAAGAATTTTGACAGGATCCCCTAAACCCTGAGATGGCACCAGGTGGTTCTCTGGTTCCGTTTGTGGAGAGGTTTCATCAGGCTTACCTAAATCAACAGGTCCACCCGGGCTTGCTGAATCACAGAATTACAGCGTTGAGGCCAAATCATTTTTATTTTGAACAAGCGCCTGTGGGGATTCTGGGGTGTGGCCAGGTTTTGGAGCCAGCGGTGCGCAGACATTCAAGCATCCGTAGGATGGTTGGACTAGATGACTTCTCAAATCTCTTCCCATGTTGAAATTCTATTATTCTGTGTCAACGAAAGCTCGCCAACAAAATTATGGTGAGTGGATTTGGCAAGACAGATCGTTTCCTTATTTCGCCTGTTTACTGTTTAATGGCAGCATAGAAGTAGAAGGGGAGGTGATTTTTCTCTGGCCAAAACAGTAAAACTGCTAGTTGCTCACATTCATCAAGATGAATTAGATTTTACTTCTTCTTATTATGGTTTTTTTTTTTTTTTTTTTTTTTTTTTTTTTTTTTACTTTTGGTGAGACAGGAGTTCAGGGGAAGGGGGAAAGTCAAAGAAGAAACCTTTTCTGGCTCCTAGAAATGTCAAGTTTAACTTCGGGCCCTTTCGTAAAAGCCAGTTGGGAACTTTGGGCTGCTCTACTACAGATGGGGACAGCGCAGGGCTGCAGTTTTGCCTGTGGCATGGGACGTGTTAACGATGTTCAAGGAAGCAGCTTTTTACAAGCTTTATTTATCACACACCAGTGACGAAAAGAACAGAGTGCCAAGTCCCAATCGACTTGAGGTATTGTTGAAAACACAGCTGGGACCCAGACGGAGCTGGAAAATGTAATCAGAGAAAAACCAACAGCGGCTAACTGAGAACCAGAAGGGGGGCCATTTATTAGCCAAAAGAAATCTGTGCTGCTTAGTCTAAGCACAGAGGAATCCGTGAGGGCTGCCTGGGGGGGTCACAGAACATCTGAGTCAGCCAAGCCCAGGTGCTGCGTGCCTTCCTCTCGGAAAGATAAAGTCCCTCTGCAAAAGGCAAATGAAATTGTCACCTCTTTGCCCAGAAGTATAGAGCAAAGTTCATCATTTGCTACCTTTTCATTACAAGATTGCCTCAAGGACAGAGACTGAACTCATGGAATTAGTAAAGGAGGTTGGCATTAGGCCAGGGCAAAAGAAAAAGAGACAGCTAATGTCTTACCTCCACGGAGTCACAGCCAGTAACTGCCAGTGGAGGGGGAGGGGGTGTTGGGTTGGGGGATATCAAAGAGGAAGAGCAGGGAGTGCCTGGTTTTTGGGTTCTGTATTTCTCCCTAAAGGGCATTATTTTGTTCTTTGATTTATTCAGCTATTAAATAATGGTCTTTGGAGAACACTATCTGGATTTAAGACATGTGAAATTGATTGTTTTTCTCTAGAACTTCAATCAAGTTGGTCTCTACTCTTTTGAGCTTATATATTTCTGGCACGGTTCTAACAACGGTCACATCTTTTCCTATCTAGTTCTCATAGGCCCTACCAGTTTCCATTTCAGATGAACCTCTTTCTGGGTTTGTGAGGGGGCTGTAGTCACCTCAGATTTGTGTGCACAGTTTGCATGCCTTGGCAAGCTAGTGTCCCACATCTGGGGACTAGCTCTTGTAGATAGTCGTTAGTAAAAGACACCTGGATGTTCCCACATTAGGGTTTCTGCTGGGAATTTAGAGAATGCCAATGTGGCCAGACTTTTCTTGTTGTTTAAGGGGAAATGATTCTCCCGGTGAAGTCTCTGGTGGTTGTGAGCTAATCCAAAAATGCATCTCTTTCTGGACTTTCATTTTTATGTACCACTCAGGTCCACCTACCAGTAATTCACAAACTTGCAATTAGTACCATGTAACAGTAGGCAGAAAACTCTCTCATCCTACCCTGAAAGGTGCGGTTGTAACAACACTTGGCATCGCTGCCTTGACCTATTCCACCCCCCACTGAAGAATGGACTGCACATCTCCTTGGATGGGGTATGGGGAATGTTAAATAAAACAAAGAATTAGATTGGGAGGGGTTGGAAGTATGAGAGAAATTAGAATGTGCCAGGCACAGTCTGCACTTAGCATAGCTCATTTAATCTTCTCAACAGCACTTTGAGATCTGCTTTATTAGTTTCCATTTTACAGATGGGGAAAAAAAGACCCAGAGGAGTTCAATAAACAGCTTCACACCCCACACTGAGTGGGTAGAAGATTGGGTATGACACGTAAGCCTGTCTCTCTAAAGACCTTGACCTTTCTATTTTGCCACAAAATTTAAAGACAGTTGAGCTGGATGGGACCATCTTATCTGGCAAACAATACTTCTCATCTAGGAGAAGTCACTGCGTCCCAAGTCCTTTGAGTTCAGGGGTGGGTCTGGAAGACTACCTGCAGCCCAACTCACACAGCTGAGCATCTGTGACCACACACCTGGCCTTTTGCCTTCATGATCTAAGCACCACAACAACAGTCCTGCAAAGTAGAAGTTATTATTCTACCATCCCAGAGGAGGAGGCTGGACTATAGAGAGGATAAGCATTTTCCCAAAACCACACTACCACTAAGATGCACCTCCAGAACTGCATCGGGTCTACATGCCTTCCTGGATATATTGTGTGCTTGTGCGAATACATAGCAACAAACTCCACCATTATGTACAACTCTAGTCCACCAATAAAATATGGGATAAAATATTTTAACTACAAAAAAGAAAATAAAAAGAATGGCTGCTCTTGCCCTTCCCCCTGGTTCCCAGTGCAAATGCAATACCCTGTTGTGGGCCTCGGCTGCTAGAGCGCAGGTGGCACAGATGTCATGGGAATCTCAGACAATGCCCTTGTGCAACACCAGGCTGATATAGACCCTTGAGGCCCTGAGTAGACCTTGACCCTAAGTGGTCTTACTCCAAGACCTTGTCATACCAGTGGCCCTACAGATCAGGATACCGGGATAGCTGGCTATCTAAATGGAAAAAATAAAATTAGGTCTCCTCCTTGTCTACTACATGGAAATAAACGCTCAATGGGACCGAAGACCTATATGTGAAAAACAAAACTTCACAAATGGTTTATGACCTGAGGGACAGTCAAGGATTTCTTTGACATGACACAAAATATCCAAACTCAAACAGTAGATACATCTGATTTCACCAAAATGAAGACCATCTGCATAAAAAGTAGTGTAAGAGGCTGGTGACAGATCAAGAGAAGATATTTGCAACAGATGCAACAGATAAAAGATTATATTAAAAATATACAAAGAACTGTAAATTAAGAAGAAAGAGAGTCGGGTACTGTGGTGCACACCTGTCATCAGGGAAATGAAAGTAAAAACCTCAAAGAGTTCTCATCAAATCTGCAGGAGTCAAAAAGTCTTAGTAGGTCAAGGTGGCACCCACCTGTAGTGCCAGGTAATCAGGAGGTTGAGGCAGGAGCATTGCTGGAGCCCAGGAGTTCAAGGTCAGTCAGCCTGGACAACTTGGCAAGATCCAGTCTTGGGGGGTTGGGGGAATCTCACAAGATGGAAGGTCTGAGAGGATGTAGGGAAATGAGAGCTCTTATTACAGGATCTGCTTGTGGGATGGTAAATTGGATGTGGCCACTTTGCAGAGCAATTTGGCTGTACCTGCAAAAGCTGAAGCCACTATACTCTGTGGCAGTGCAGCATCGTTTGAAATACCAACAAATTGAAAACAACCCAAATGGCCGTCGAGATGGGAATAAACATACTCAGTAATGACCACATGGTGACACTAAAGGGGCAGTTAAAGGGATGAAGGTTGTGTCTTTGTATCCATGTGACCTGAGCTTAGTGCTGAAGGAAAACAGCACTTACAGTAGAATTCACATTCATGTTAAGGTAAAATAATAACCCACAGCACTGCTCAGTGCTTACAATACACACACATGCTCAAGTTCAGGACAGGAAGCAGGACACACCAGGAGGGCGAATGGGACTAAGTCACGGGCATAAGCCTGTCATTTTTACCCCTAATATTTTGTTGCTTCTAATTATTATTATTGTTATTATTATGATTATTATTATTATTATCATCATCATCATTTGGTACCGGGGATGGAACTCAGGGGCACTTAACCACTGAGACACATCCCCAGCCCTTTTTCATATTTTATTTAGAGACAGGGTCTTATTGAGTTGCTTAGCACCTTGCTAAGTTGCTGAGGCTGGCTTTGCAATCCTCCTGCCTCAACCTCTCAAACTGCTGGGATTATAGGCATGAGCCATCGCACCTGATACTTATTTTTATTGTTATTATTATTTTTAGGGCAAAATGTCAACCTTTGTTCATTCTTTTTTTTTTAAGTTTATTTATTTATTTTTTTTAAATCTAGCAGTCCTTTCTTTTTGAGAGAGAGAATTTTTTAAATATTTATTTTCTAGTTATTGGTGGACACAACATCTTTGTATATGGTGCTGAGGATCGAACTCGGGCTGCACGCATGCCAGGCGAGCGTGTTACAGCTTGAGCCACATCCCCAGCCCCCTTTGTTCATTCTTGTAGGGACCTGTGCCGGTACTTTTAGTCTGTTTTGTTCCCCCCCCCCCCAAATTTTTTTTTTCAAGCAAGTAGAAAGTATTTAGAGCTGTGGAACTTTGAAATGAAAAATGAAGATCAAGTTTGAGACTTGCCCAAGAAAATTCAATTTAGAATGTTTATGGAATTGTTAAAATTATATTAAAAATCAGCCCAGGGTGGTGACGCACGTCTGGAAATCCCATCAGAGTCTGAGGTATGAGGATCCCAAGTTTGAGGCTGGCCTGGGCAACTTAGTAAGACTGTCTCCAAATAAAAATAAAAAGGGCTGGGAGTGGCTCAGTGCCCAGTATGGTTAAAATAAAATTAAAAACTGCTTGGGGGAAAAGGAAAGGAAAAAAGAAAATGAAGGGAAAGAGATAAGAAAATCAGAAGGGAGGTGGACAGGGACCTTGTTCTGGCAAAGCTCTGCAACACTAGGAATCACAAGGCCACACCTGGGGACTTAGATGCCAAAGGCCACTGCTCTGCCAAACGGGGGTGCAATCATCCAGTGCTTCATAGGATTCATCCGTGTTTATTTGTACCAGGTAACCCAAAGCTTTGTTTCTTCTAGTCTTTTATCAGTGAATGGACTCATTTAGTTTCTCTTTCTTTTTCACTTTCACAAAACTTGCTTTTTCCTTGATATCTCTCCAAGTTTGTGACCAGGGCTTTTTATAATACCTTGTGTAAAATTATCCTGAGTTCTGCCCTTTGCCTCAGCAGCCATTTGGAAAGCAGCAGCCATGCTCTGTGCTGTGGCCCTGACCCTGGACAATGTGACCTAGAATGGAGCTGGTGGGACAGAGCCACCTCCCTAGAGACCTCACAAAACCCACCAAGTTCACGCAGGACGTGATGGAGAGCAGTGTGGCTCTCTCCTGGGAGCTAGTGGTGCACAGTGGCCAAGGGGCCACTACAGATTTCCAAGGATGTGGGAGGCTGAGAAATGTCACCAAGAGAAGGGTGGGGACACCATCAGTGCCAAGAGGAAGTGAGAGGGGCTGAGAGAGGTCCTGGCTGCCAAGAGGGACCAAGCTCCCCCTCCCTTTTGTGCACAATAAAACTATTACAGGAAAAAAAATTATCCTGTTATTTATTTTACCTTAGAGTTTATTAAAATGTCATCAATTTACACTTAAAATCCTTTTACATGGATTTACAGCTAGGCTGGGTGAGTTTTCAATATTGTCCTCCACATATAGCCCCATCATCAACCCCCACCCCACCCCCACCCCTTTATTCCTTAAGTGCCTACTGGGTACCCTCCCTGGGTGCTGTAAATGTGAGACATATTGGCAGCCAACTCATAGGCTTTTATTGTTTTATCTCAATTTATATGAAGCTTCTCTCCTTTAAAGCACCCTGGGATCTAATTACATGGTCATAGCCAAGAACTTAAGTATATAATAGATCCAATAATTTGTTATTAAGCATGAAGATATGCTAATCACTTGCGTGGAATAGAAGGGCCACGGAGGTAAAGCAGGGAGAATGAACCCACCAAGGTGTAGGCATCTTAGAAACCACATTGGAACAATCACAGCCTTAATAGAGTATTTTATGCTTCAATACATTTGTAATTGACCAATAATTTGTTTCTATGGGGAATAATACCCAATAATAAAATCCAAAGAGGAGGACCTTTATCACATAATTAAATATCTTTAGTTCTATTGTAGTAGTTAAGAATGGGGTTTGTTTGTGGGGGGAGGTGCTTAATTTCAGTTTTGCGTATTTTTTTCCAGATTATTTAATATAAAGCAAGCTAACAGTCACGTTATGTCTTTTCTTGCTGAGAAAAGAATAAGTATTAATGGATGTTCACCTTTTCCCTGTTTCCAGCACTTAGCAGAGTCCCATATATTTAATATGCAAGAAATTCTATTTTATTTGTTGTTTGAGAAGATGAAACTTAAAGTATATATTTTTATTTCATCTTTTTACTCATACTTGATACTTTTAAAGAAAAAGCAGGAAGGTATGGAGAGAGAAATATTAAAAGTTACTTAGAGAACATATTCTTTCCTGGAATCTGTCAAATGATAAAAACATGTTAGGTTGTACCATTTTTAACCTACAAAGGACAGCTGTTTCTTATGTTAAAAAAAAAAAAAAAATATATATATATATATATATATATATATATATATATATATTTTGTAGATGGACACAATATCTTTATTTTATTTTATTTATCTTTCTGTGGTGCTGAGGATCGAACACAGGGCCTCACACGTGCAAGATGAACACTCTACCACTAAGCCACAAACCCAGTCCCCGTTTCCTATGTTTAATATTACATAATATGGCGCTATGGCCTGATTTGAATAAATGCAAGATGTTTGGTTGCTAATTGCAATATATTTAGCTCAGCTTTCATCCCTGGGCTGGGGAACCTCCTGGACAGGAGAGTCAGGCCTCTCTGTAGCTGACAAAAAGAGTGCTCCCTGCCAGCCCTCTCTCAGGCACCTTGTCTACAGAAATGGGCCCATTCTTACAAATCTTTCTGTTGTTCGAGGGACTTCATGTCTGACCCTATTTCTGTTTGTTCTCATATTCTTTGGGAGAGAAGTTTAGCAAGGAGAAGAGTTAGGATGAAGTAGTTCTCAGTCTCAGGGGGTCTTTTTTTTAAAAAATATTTATTTATTTTTTCTTAGTTCTCGGCGGACACAACATCTTTGTATGTGGTGCTGAGGATCGAACCCAGGCCGCAGGCATGCCAGACGAGCGCGCTACCGCTTGAGCCACATCCCCAGCCCCTCAGGGGGTCTTGAGCCAACAGGTTTCCTAACAGATGGAGGCCTGAGGTTTGCACAAGCCATACTTAGTGACTGCAACAAAGATCAGGGTCTCCTTCAGTAACATCCAGCCAATGAATCTTTTTGAGAGGAGGCTGGAAATGAACTCTCACATCTGTCTAACTACACCACAGGCCTGGGGCTGGCAAGGCTGTGCCTACAAATGTGACCCAGTGGGTGTCAAGGCAGAAGAGTCTGGGACAAGGTCTGAATTTACAGAGCACTTAGGGTTCCCACCTGCTTTCTGTAGATTATCTGATTGAAACTTGCAGAATTGAGACTTGAACCAGTTACCTGACTTTACCTGTAGGACTGGGGCCTGCCTGAGACTTCAAGCCCAACTCTCCGACCACAGCACCTCCCTGTGCCTTGTGGAGCAGCTTGATGGGTGTGGGTGAACTCTGGCTGGCTTCCAGGACCCACGCCACAGTGGCACTTGCCCTGCTCGGCAGGTCCTGATTGCTTCTGCACCCCTTTTACCTGTTGCCAACTGGCCTTAGCATGTGGGGGGCCCAAGGAAAAGCTCTTTGCTCTTATCTGTCTGCATTTCTCCATCTGATGAGATAAAAAGCCAGACAGTTGGCAGTTATGCAGATCTAGATTTCAGTTCCTAAACTACTATCCACCAGCTGTGAATCCCTGGGAACTTCTTTGGGTCCTTTTTTTTTTTTCCTGTAGTAAAAGTGACACTATAAATATCTCCTTAGAGTTGTGATGATTAACTAAGTTAATGGAGGTGAGTTGTCAGCACATGATAACGTGTAAAACATGTTTTTCCCCTTTTCCTTCTTTATCACCCCACATTCTCCTTTTCTGACTGCTTCTATTTCTTTTCCACGGGCCCAAGGGAAAGGTGATCTATAGCTATACAATATTAGTTGTTTCTTAGACAATTCTATTATTTCTTCTTCTTCTTCCTCTTCTTCTTTGTACTGGGGAATTGAACCCAAGGTTGCTTTACCATTGAGCTACACCCCCTTTTTATTTTTATTTTTTATTTTTAAATATTTTTCTTTTTAGTTGTAGATGGACATAATATCTTTATTTATTTATTTTTATGTGGGGCTGAGCCTCGAACCCAGTTCCTCACACATGCGAGGCAGATGCTCTACCACTGAGCCCCAGCCCCAGCCCCCCGTTTTTATTTGTTATTTTGAGATGGGGTATCACTAAGTTGCTGAGGTGGGCTTTGAAGCTGCAATTCTCCTGCTTCAGCCTCCTGAGTCATTGGGATTACAAGCTTATACCACCATGCCCAGTTTCTTAGGCAATTCTAAATAGTACAAACTTCACTACTTTGGACTCCATTTAGCCTTGGGAAAAATCCAGTTCAGGAACATCTCCTCGAATGTAAGAGGCTTGGCTTACTAAGCTAGAGGGTGTCAGCCAGGAAAAGGTAAGTTACCGCTGCAGGAATGACCCCAGGTCACTGGAAAGTTTATTTCTCACAGACCTGAAGTCCACAGTAAGTCATATGACTGTCCAAGGTGGCTGCTTCATCTGGTGACTCAGTGGCCCAGCTGTTCCCATCCAGGGCTGCTACCAGCTCAATCATGGCCTCCTCTCTCCCTGCCAAAGGGGAAGGGAGACAGAGAAGTGCACAGAATTTCTGCAGCCTCCACTGGGAGATGATGCTTTCCTCCTCCGCTCTCTATTGTTTTCACATATTAAAACATACTTGTCCCTTTGGGTTTTTATCAGTATTGAAAAGCAATAAAATGGAATTTCATTACACGGATCGCCTAGTCTATTCGACACCTCCACGCTCCCACGCTCTATCCTCTTTGCTCGGGTTCTCTGCAGAAGCAGACTGTTGCCTAGGGCTGACGATGCACAGAAAAATCAGGTTTGAAGCCAGGCTCACCGCTTGCTAGCTCTTTGGCCTTGGGCAGTTTGTAAAGTGCTCTGAGACACTAACATATTCCATTACAGAACTGTGCAGCAAGTGTGTCTCAAGCCAGTGTTCAGACCTTGGGTACCTGCCCCGTGTCCTTCTAGCTTCCTGCCAGGCCATTTCAAACTTTGCATTAGGGTTATTGGTTTTGAAAATGGTTCACCTTCACGGTTATCGGACCTTGTATTATTAAATGTAAACAAATAGGGAGGGTATAGTAGGAGATTGCTGCCATTTTTCATTATTAGATTTTTTTTTTTTTTTTTTTTGCTACTGGGGATTGAACCCAGCTGCCCTCCCAATCCTGTCCAATGCTGAGATTTTAAGTTCTAGAAAAAGGCTTTTGTTCATTATATTGCTGCATTCACTTTTTTTTTTTTTTTAACCCACAGTAGGAAAATCCACTGCCAGTTCAGTGCCTCCTCCTCGCCCACACTCTTCCCATAAGGTGCGGGGACATTTGTCAATAGCGATAAGAGAAAATTGGAAGCCACTACCTGGTGTATATATTGTTTTATACTCTGTCATCATTACTGCGTGCTTTAAAAAAAAATGGAGAAAAAGTACTGATATCAACCCTGAAAACCAGTCATAAATCTGCCTGATTTGGCATTACCGTGATTTGTGAAGTCTTTGATGTTCCCGAGATCCCTGTTACACAGGAAATGGCCCAGCTCTGAACTCGGTAGAGGAAGTGTGAGAAGTCCAATGCCAGTTTTTTAGTTAAGTTAAACATGTCTGAGCTGCTCTTATAATCTCAAAATACATGAATGAATCAGTTCTCCTAGCGAAGAGCCAGATTAATTGCTGGGTGTGGAGCCAAGAGCCAGGTACCGGTTCCAAGCCCAGCCCTGCTGCTGTAGCTGCATGACCTGGGGGCGAGTTACTTCATCCCTCTGGATACTGGTTTCCTCATCTCTAAACTGGGCACAACACTGTGAGCAGTTATGGTGCTTGCTGTGGAACAGAAATATCCAACCAAACTGGCTTTACCAATAAGGAAGTGGATGGGCGCTTGTACCTGGCCATCCACACACTGAGAGGTCATCAGGGTGGTGGGTCCGGCCTCTCAGCCATGTCCTGGAGGACCCAGGTTCTTTCTGACTCCAAGGCCTCTGTCCACAGTACGCTGGCTGTGGCCTTATTACAAGCAGCTTCCTTTCAGGGTCACAGGATGACAGGACAGCTGGGGGACTTCTGGCTCCTGCAGGCTCACCTCCTGCCATGGGTGGAGCCTGTCCTGCCAGGAGGAGCCAGAAAGTCCTTGCCAAGAGGAAGAGCCCAGGAGAGGGAAGGGTGCTCAGGGGAGCAGACCTTTTACAGGGTCCCTCTCAACCAGTAGAATTACTTTACTTCCCGCAGGGTGGGTCCTGGGAGGGGCCAGAAGGTAGGAACCTCTTTAGGGCCTCAGAGATGTAGACATTCCTGTTTCTGAGCTATCAGGATGGAAGGGACAGATTCATATCATAAACATTCATTAGATGTTATACTGTGGCAGACAAAAAAAGCTGATGGTCTACCCAGCCCTGAAGTGGCCGGCGGCGGCAGCTCAGCGGCACAGATCAGCCGTGAACTCGGATTCCGGATGGGGACACACGTTTCCAAGCTGTGGGACAGAATCTCTGCTGCTGGCTCTTGTTTTGTGTACAGAGATCACCGTTGGCTGGCTCCACTTGGTTTTTCCTGACCTCATTTTCCTGTTGTCCTGATTTACCTTCCTGTTGATTTAAAAATTTACCTTATCTATATGTATCTCTGTGAGCCATCGTAGATCCTCTTTGGAACAAGATGTGAGTTTGCACGAACATGTAAGTAATAATGTAAGTGTGTAATAATGTAAGTGTGTGGCTTTGGGTCTTTGGGGCGAGGCTGCCTGGGTTTAACAACCAGCGTTGTTATTTCCCACTGTGTGAAGAAGGGCAACTCTGTGCCTCAGTCTCCTGATCTGTAAATGGACACAATAAGCATATGTACCTCCTCTCAGTCCAGTGCCCAGCACAGCAAGGCCCTACAAGTAAGTGCTACTCATGGCTCTGTTACTGCAGGTACACCAGGGTGTCTATTCCTGCCCCTGTGGATCCCCATCTGCAGGGGGGCGAGGCAGGACTTCAGAAGGTGGCACATGGGCAATACATACTATCAGGTCACTTGATGGAGACTGGACTAGTCTTGGCCAGAGAAGAAAAGCTAGTCTCAAGAGACTGACTGCAGGAACTTGAGGGGAAAGTGCATCAGGGGCACTGTTCCAGGGAGTAACAGTTGAAGAGCAGTGGGGGGTTATGTGTGTGTGCAGGCAGCATGATTGTAAAGGGGTCATTAAAAGAGAAGGACCTAGGAGCTGGGAATCAAAGGCCCTGCGGGGTGTTCCACACAGTCTGGATGGGAGGTCTCAGCACCAGGCCCTAGGGAGGCTGCGGTGTGAACAGCCTATACCAGCCTTCTTTAGTTTCAGCTGCCTTGGGTGGAGAGGGCAGGCCCATCGCCCAGGGCTTGGGGCCTCGCCAAGTGTCTAATTTAACCTGGGAACAGGAAGAAGCCTCTTTAAGTATGCAAAATGCTTTGGAAGGTAAGAGAGGCAAACCAGACCTGAACAGTAATTCCGTTGCTAATTCTGTCTCAGGTATTATGTATAAAGAACATGAACAACTGAGAATGTTGTGAGTTTCTCAAAAGCCTAGAAATTCAATCAAGTCTCTCCCAGCAAGAGTAACTGGGCCCCTCTTGTTTGATGTGCAAATTATAATGAGGTTTTTCATTACACTGAAGAAGAAGCGTACAAGCTGCCGATACGTGTCTAAGGGTATCAAGTGAGAAGCAATTTGAACACACGCATACACTTAAAGCTATTTCCAATGTCTTCCGGAAATAGAAACAACTATAAAAAAATCAGTTTCACATCACACACACGCACAAAAAAAACCTTTAAAAGCCCTACCTGGGATATTGGAAGCTTCCACCCTTCTAGAGATGGCTAATTATATAACTTCCTCTACTGTAAATCACAATGAACGAAGCTGAGCGGGTGAATCATACTCTTTTTTACTGTAATGACAAGACATAAATTACCATAAAGACTTTCAATTCCCAAATTTCAAAGTGATGCAATTTGATAGAATGTGCTTGTCTGTTTTACCACCTGTTATTCACAAAATCCTGTCTTGGAAGCCCTCAGGTTGGCAGTGCACATACAAATCAAAAAACAAGTCCCAGCCCTTGACTCTAAGAGGCTCACGGGGTCTTCTAATTTTCCTAGAGAACTTGGAAATCCTAATTTTTTTAAGAAAGAATAAAACCACTAGGTGTTAGTGGCACACGCCTATAATCCCAACAACTCAGGAGGCTGAGACAGGAGAGTTGCGAGTTCAGAGCCAGCCTCATCAAAAGCAAGGTGCTAAGCAACTCAGTGAGACCCTGACTCGAAATAAAATACAAAATAGGGTTGGGGATGTGGTTCAGTGGTCGAGTGCCCCTGAGTCGAATCCCCAGTACCAAAAAAAAAAAAAAAAAAGAGTAAAACCATCTAATTTTTAAATGTCTGAAACTAATCATCATGTTCATGAAAATATAGAGAAATCAATAGACTTGCCTGAGGCTGTCTTCAGTTTGTGGCTTCTCTCTGGAGAATTCTCTTGCATGTCTGCTCAGAATCCTGGGTACCTGTCACCAAGCCCAAACCCAGCTCTGGACACCTCTGATGTGATGAGCCCCTGAGTGATCCTGCTGGTATTTTAGGCCTTCACATTTCCATGTGGGTTTTGGCTTTACCGGAACCTTTACTTGGGCTTTTTTTTTTTTTTTTTTTGGTTCCAGGTATTGAACTTGGGAGCACTTTATCCCTGAGCCACGTCCCCAACCTGTTTTATTTTTTATTTTGAGACAGGATTTTGCTAAGTTGCTGAGGCTGGTTTTGAATTTGTAATCCTCCTTCCTCAGCCTCCTAAACTGCTGGGAGTACAGGCATGTGCCCTTGTGCCCTCACTGGCCCTTTTTGGTCTTAGGCTTCCCTCTCTGTATTAGTCTCCTCCAGCTGCCTTAACAAAATGTCACAGATGGAGTGGCTTGGGGAACAGGAAATTGCAGCTCACAGTCCTGGATGCTGCAAGTCTGAGTCAAGGTGCTGGCAGGTTGGGTAGCTCTGAGGCCTCTGTTCTTGGTCTCCTCTTGCTGCCTCTTCACAAGCCTATCTCTCTGTGTGTCCTAATCTCTTCTCATAAGGACACTGCCCAGGCCAGATCATGGTCCATCCTAGCCGCCTCATTTAACTTAAATTTAACTTTGAAGACCTTATCTCCAAACAGCCACATTCTTGAGTAGATTAGGCCTTTAACGTATGTTTTGAGAGGACTATTATCTAGTCCTTAACACTTTCTGCTTCAGTTAACCCTGTCCAATTCCCCACTTCTTCCTGAGAGCAGGGGGAATATGGACAGGTCTTTCTTTTGGAATTTCTAAAAACGCTTCCAGGAGACCTGAGACCCAATGGCTCCTTCAGTAAACCTGGATCCCCCAACTGACCTCTTTAGAACTGGCTCCCACCCTCCGATACATAGTTCCTCTTGCCTCCCCCACCCTCTCTGCAGGTCTGGAATATCCAGACAGAAGTCAAATGGCTCCTGTTTTCGAACTCCCCCTCTGGTGAGTTGTCTCCAAAGAGGGCCACCAACAGCCCTTTCCATTTTTTTTTTTTTTTGGTACTGGGTATTGAATTCAGGGGCACTCGACTACTGAGCCACATCTCTGGCCCTGTTCTGTATTTTATTTAGAGACAGGGTCTCACTGAGTTGCTGAGTACCTCACTTTTGCTGAGGCTGGCTTTGAACTCGTGGTCCTCCTACCTCAGCCTCCTCAGCTGCTGGGATGACAGGTGTGCGCCATTGCGCCTAGCCTTTTCCATTCTTGAATGAGCACATCTCTTCTCCCTTAAGAGGTAGAGGCTATTTGCCCTCTTCTCGAGTCCGGGTTGATTCTGGTTACCTGATTTCACCAATAGGAAGTGATGCTGTGCCTGTCTATCCCTCAGGAGGCCGGGCAGCTTCTGCTTTTCCTGAGACTGCCACCTGCACAGAATCCCAGACTAGCCTTGTGGAGAAGAACAAAGATGCCCCAGCCTACAGCGGCTTACGGTCACACCTGGGATGGCAGGTGAAACCACAGAACAGGGAGAAGGAATAATTCACTGCTGTTTAGTTTTGGGGGGTTTATTATGAGGCCATAGGTAACTGAAACACTCATTCCCAGCTACAACCTTCTCTAATTATTTCTATTCTTTATACCAATGCTTCGATCACCATGCTCAGTTCAAGGTTAGGGAACAAACTAATACTCTGTTTCAAAGAAGACAGAGGTGAGCTGAATCGCAGAGCAAGTCTCACAGTTTGTGTCTTCTCTTGTCCCCTGGCCTGCGTTTTTAACTTACATGGTGTGATGCAGACACTGTGCAGTGAGGTTACTTTACATATAGGAGATGCTGCATCAACAAACACTGGAGACCACATGGGAAACGTTTGCTGTAACTAGGCTCCTAATGTGCCGTGCCTTAGACTGTTGTGAGGATAGGAAAATATTTTTTCATAGAGATGCCTGGGATTAAGGGCTTCACAAGAAGTACTGTACACCTCTCTTACTTTCTAAAGCTTCACATTTATAATGGAATGAGTTGGCCTTTTTGTATCACATGGAGATTGGAAGGTTTTTTTGTTTGTTTTTAAAAGCAAAAACAGATGCACAGAGAAATTGAAGAACTCACTCGAAGGCAAAACATTGCTAGATGTCAGGTGAGGCTGTTATTTATTTATTTATTTATTGGGTACTGGGGGTGGAACCCAGGGGTGCTGAGCCACTGAGCCACATTCCCAGACCATTTTAATGTTTACTTTCAGACAGGGTCTCGCTAAGTTGCTGAGGCTGGTTTTGAACTTGGGATCCTCCTGCCTCAGCCTCCTGAACGAGGCTGTGGCATTCTTGATGTTAATGCTGAATGGAGTCTTAGTGGTGGACCAGGGTGTAGAGGGAACATGAAGGGCTAGGAGCTGCATGTAGGTGCCCTTAGGGCAAGGCCTTGCTTGGCCATCCCGATCCCTCCTGCACCACCTTGGTCGTCAGTGTCATTGGACCCCATTGACCTTCATTCTGTGTCTGGAACACAGATTGGCAAGTTCCTGCTTTGGCTTTCCTATTCCCTGACTGTGTGTTGCTGGTGAAATCAGTGGACACAGGGAAGGCTCAGTTTCCTCATCTCCAAAGTGAGGCTACGGATACTCTTCCTGTGAGGATGACTTCAACTCCACAGGGTTGTGGTAAGAGAAAATGTAGAAAAAGAATTCGAAAACCTATGAACTGAAAAACCCAGAAGAAACACTATTACTTCACCCTATAATATACCTTACTCAACAGAGCAGCCAGAAAATTCATAGGAAGTTGGAGATGTGGGTTTTAACTGATCTCTACTACTTACTAACTCAGAGCCCTCGAAAAATCCTTTAATCTTCCTGAGCCTCAGTTTTCCCAAAGGTTACAAGCTCAGCATTCTTTTTTTTTTTCCCCCCAGTGCTGGGGATTGAACCTAGGGGTGCTCTACCACTGAGCTACATCCCTAGCCTCATTTAAAAAAAAATATTTGGAGATAGGGTCTCCCTACATTGCTTGCCTTGAACTTATGATCCTCCTGCCTCAGCCTCCCAAATTGTCAATCTCAGGATTCCCTGGTTTCTAGAACACTATCTGAATATTTTATAGGATGCTTTTCAGCTTTACGAGACTATTCTCAGTCGCCTATGGCTGAGATGCACATGACCATGGAAATGACAAGATTATCAAAATTATTTTCAATAAACTATAGTCTCATCTATATACGTACTGTTTTTTTTAAAAAAAAATATATATATATATATATATTTAGTTGTAGATGGACACAATACCTTTATTTTATTTATTTATGATTTTTTATGTGGTGCTAAGGATCGAACCCAGTGCCTCACACGTATGAGGCAGGCGCTCTACCATTGAGCCACAACCCCAACCCTTATATACATACTTTTATATAGGTTTAAAAAATGGAAGCTCTTTGGATGGAAATGTAAAATACACCATTAGAGTTATGCCTATTCTTTTTTTTTTGAAAAATTAATTCACAACTTATCAGATTCAGCTACTACTATACCAGTGGAACAAGTATCCACAGATTATTGAATATTATGGTTTTATTATCCTCAAAGAAGTATTTCCTAAATATCATTAGTTTTTATTTTTAACAGAATTGATGTACTGTTTTAAGGCAGAAAATTGTCTTTTTTACTTTAAAATGTTACATTAGAATGCCTTTAGATTTCAAACTGCGTTTGAACTAAACTTCCAATTGCTTCTGATGAGAGAGAATGTCTTCATTCAGTTCTGTCTGGGGCCCTGTGTCTCGGCAAAGAAAATGCATTCTTTGGAGAATAGAAGGCTCGCTATGACACTGCTGAGTTATGAATAATTTGTGCTATCCAGAAACAGTCCTTGATTTGAAAATACCATCTTAAAAACATCATTTGTTGTTTGGCTACCATTTCCTATTTAATACAAAAATTGGAAACTAGAATAGCAAGTCCTGTCCTTTGGGGACTTATGTTCTCATTTGCTTGATGTCCCCTTCCAACTTGGAAATACAGCATGTTGCATATTTGGGATATGAAATGGAAGAGAGCTATGGGCTTTCTGTTTGATGCTGGAGGGTGGAGAGGAGGAAATATGTGACATCATTTGAAATTTTAAGAGGCAACCTGAGTTTGCGTTAAGCAACTGCTATTTTTAGGTGACATCCACGAGTCATGAGTCATTGTTCCCCATCCTCTCAGCCCTTAATGACATTCTCAGCTTTCAGTCTGCCCCAGCGGAGTGGTTAAGGGCTTATCAATCCAATGCAATATTATGAAGATATAAGAACAACATGTGAGATAGGACTTTCAGAATAACCAGGCAAGGGGCTCCACAGACTCTTCTCACCAGCAAAACAATAACTTAACTGGTGAAAATGATCTTAAAAAAAAAAAAAGCAATAAAGTCCCTGGAAATTATTCAAAAGACAAATAGGAAATGGAGAAAAAGTCATTCAAGAAAATCTACAAAACCTTAGTAAGAAGAGTGAGAGTCTGTGGCTTGGGAGCCACATCCTGCCTCCCCTCCTGCACCCCCAGCCCTGTGTTACGGAAGTGCTACTTACACTGGGGCAGCTGCTCTGGGCAGGCACTTCCAAGAGGATGCCCTTCCCCCATCCCCCACCTCCCAGTCTGAGGCTAGGGTTTCACCCCAGAGGGGTGGATTCCCGCCCCTAGCCCCTTGCTGTTGAAGCTTGATTCTAGATAGTCCTGCCAGCAGGGTGAGCCTCCCTCTTACCCCACTTGCTTATAGGATAGAAGCTGTACTCCAGCTAAAGCAGGCTAAGAACATCAGGCTCACTACCCCCACCCTCATCCACTAGCTCAGTGGACCTGCTGCCTTCACCCCCAGGACACACTTCACAGCAGGGGCATTCGTCACTTTGCAGCATGGATCCCGGAGCCCAGGTCCTTCTAGTGGTGCAGGGGTTCTGCCCAGGGGGACAGGCAGGCCACAGGACAAGTAGCCCAGCAGTTCTGCCTGCAAGACTGACTTTGCTTGAACAGAGAGTGGAAAAGTTCATGGCTAACAGTTCTGACTAAAGGATGCAGATCTTGGTGGACTTGGAGGAAGCTGCTAGGTAGCTCTGATACAAGAACAGCAGAGCAGCCACAAGTTTAATAGGGAGAAGCAGAAGGAGCCAGCCAAGGAGAATTCCCTGGGGTCACAGCCAACTTGGGATCTGATGGGAATGCTGTGCACAGGGGCTAAGCATTCTTCCTATCATCCAGGAAGACTCGGAGCAGACCCAAAAGCATTCTCCAAGCCTCCAACAGACCCTGCAACGCAGGGAATCCTCACTGGCTCAGAGGCTTATACGCAACCTCTGAACAAATAGTGAATGAAAAGCAAGTTACTCTGACCCAGGGGCAACTCCTAGGAAGCTAGCCTTTAAAATAATATTGGTTTCTCTTTGCAGCCTGGAAGACTGCATGTCCAAGCCTGTACCCTCCCAGGGAGCCAGCAGAGTGGAGCAAGGCAGAACTCGAAGATATTAGAATGTGGGACAAAGAAAAAGCAACCCCCAACTGTGTAACAACCTCCAAGCCACGCACATATACAACAGTGAGGCACAAACATCTAAGTGGCTGTGAGGGTTTAAGCACAACCTTTGACCACGGAGTGGCTCGTGTCTGCTGGAAGCGATTCCTAGGCGAGGTAGCCAAGCTAAAAGGGAGTAAGAAGGAGAGAATTCTGAGGTCAGATGTCAGAGGCTGCACACTGCAGGGGAACAGACTTCACAGAATGATTTTGGTCAAGTCTCTAAACAAATAAACTCCAGCAAACAACAAGAACAGAAGCAGCCACCTCTAGAGGTAGTGTCAGTATCCACTGTTGCTACAAAATATTGTCTAAAATTTTCAGCTTCTAACAAAAAAAAAATTACAAAAAATAAAAAATAGCGCATGGGTTTTGTTTGTGTTTAAGAAAAAAACACAAATAATAGAAACTGCTTTTGAAGCTGCACAGATACAGGGCCTAGCAAATAGACACTTCAAAAGAGCTATTATAAATATGTTCAATGAACTAAGGAGAATCACGCTCAAAGAACCAAAGGAAGGTGTGATGATAATGTCTCAACAAAAGAAAACATCAGTAAAGAGATAGAAACTATCAAAAAGAATGAAATAGAAATTCTAGACTTGGAAAGTACAAACGGAAGTGGAAAATTCAGAGGGGTTCAATTGTAAATTTGAGCAGGCAGAGAAATCCAAAGGAAACGAGAAGATACTTTGAGCTGAATAAAAATGAAGACACAGCATACCCAAACTTATAAAATGCAGCTAAAGCAGTGCTTTGAGGGAATTTACCATTGTCCATACCTATGTGAAGAAAAAAGAAAGATTTTGAATCAATAACTTAAACTTCTACCTTCAGACACAGGAAAAAGAAGAGCAATCTAAGCCAAACACAAACAGAAAAAGAATAAAGATTAGAGTGGGAATTAGCCAAATAGAGAGTAGAAAAAAATAATAGAGAAAAAAATTGATGAAACCAAAAGCTGAAAAGATGAACAAAACTCATAAACCTGTAGCAAGACTGGCCCTGAAAAAAAATTGAGAAGACTCAAAATACTAGTATCAGAAACAAAAGAGAGGACATTAATACTGACCTTACAGAAATAGAGAGGTTTGTGATGAAATACTATGAAGAATTGTATGCCCCCCAAATCTTATATGTACATGTATTTATATAATATATAATACATATTATATAATATATAATTTATGTATTATATGTGTGCATATATAATATAGCTTAAATGGACAAATTCCTAGGAAGACACAGACTACTGAAATTGATTAAAGAAGAGGTAGAAAATCTGAATAGACCTATAGACCTATGAAAAGAGGTCAAATTGGTAATTTCAAAACTTCCCATAAAGGAAAACTCAAGTCCAGTTGTCTTCATTGATGAATTCTATTAGAGATTCCCAGAAGAAATAATACCAATTCTTCCAAAAAAAAAAGAAGGGAGAACACTTACCAACTCATTCCCTGAAGTCAGTATTGTCCTGATATCAAAATTAGAGAAAGATATCACAAGAAAAGAAACTAAAAACCAATAAACACCAAGATTCTTAACAAAATACTAATAAAGTAAAGCAGCAAAAAATAAAGAGGAGCCGGGTGGCGCACACCTGTAATCCCGGTGGCTCGGGAGGCTGATCAAGTTCAAAGGGAGTCTCAGCAATTTAGCAAGGCCCTAAGCAACTTAACAAGACCCTGGGTCAAAATAAAACATAAAAAGGGCTGGGGATGTGGCTCAGTGGTTAAGCGCTTCTGGGTTCAATCCCTGGTACCAAAACCGAACCAAAACAAAGAAAAAACCCTGAACTAACCGGAAATTCATATGGAAATTCAGGGGACCCACAGTTGATGAAATTATCTTTGAAAAGATGATCTAAGTTGGAGGATTCACATTTCTTGATTTCAAAACTAAGAATGTACAGTAAGCAATACAGTGTGGAACTAATGTAAGATCATCGGGCAGATTAACAGAATAAATTGGGAACCCAGAAATAAACGTCTGCATTTATCAACTGATTTTCAACAAGGCCGCCAAGTGTAACATGGTGGGCGCATTCATCCTTTTTGTGTTACCAACAGCACAATACCACGGGCTGGGCAAGTCTTAAGAAAATGATTCATTTTGGCTCACAGTTCCGGAGGGCAACCGCATATGGTGATGTCCTTCCTGCTGACAGAGTCCAGGGGAGGTACAGGGTAAGAACAGGAAGCATGAGTGTGTGTGTGTGTGTGTGTGTGTGTGTGTGTGTGTGTGTCCCTGTTTCTCTCACTCTTCTTATATAGCTGCCAGGATTCCATCTTGGGGCTCCACCCTGATGACCCGATCTAATCCTCATCACCTCCCGAAGGCCCTGTCTCTAGAGGACAGAGTTTAACTAAATTTCCACCTTATTAATACCTCATGATGGGGATTTAATGTAAAACACATGAAACTGTTGGTGGGCGGGTCACACTTGAGCCATAGCATTTCTCGTCTGGTGCCCAAGGTTCATGTCCTTCTCACAACACATCACCCATCTCCAATAATCCCTAAACCTTAACTTGTTCTAGAATGAATTCAAAAGTCCAGTGTCTCATCGGAGACTCAAGGCGATCTCCCTGCAGTTGTGAACCTGTAAAATCAAAACAATTTCTTTCTGATAGACAGCGGTGGGACAGGCACAGGGTAATATCTCCATTCCCATAAGGGAGGCAGGGAAGGTGTATGTAGAAAGGTGTAGTCAGCCCAGAGCAGACCAAAACCCAGCAGGCATCGAATCCTAAAACTCCAGTCCAGCATCTTGTGCACTTTGAGATGAGAAGTGTGTCCCCAAGGCCTTGAGCAGCCCTGTCCCTATGGCTTTGCTGGTTGCAAGCCACATGGGTGATTCCTTGGGCTGCACACTGATTTCCACTCCTTTCTAAAGCTGGCTGTCGGGCTGCTGTCTGCTGTGCATTTGCCGGGTTCCTGCTGACCCCACTCCTACAGTGGTAACATCCCCCTGGGGCTTCTCTTCAGGGTTCTAACCCTTTGGCAAACTTTGTTCTGGCTTCCCAAGCTTTTCTTTGAAATTTTTGTGGAAGTTACCAACACCCCATACTCTTGCATTCTGGGCACCTGCAGAACCAGCTCCATGTGGAGACCAAAGTCTGCCACTGGCACCAGCTATACCTGGGCCTGTTTGAACCCTGGTTGTGGCAGCCACTGAGCACTTTTCTGCAAAGTCAGAATCCTGAGACAACTTTGGTCCCATAACATAATCATAGCAATGAGGAAAGAAGACTCGTTTTCCAACAAATGATGCTAGCACACGTAGGTGTATTGATATAAAAGAACACAACTGGGGCTGGGGTTATGGCTCAGTTGAACACTGGGTTCAATCCTCAGCACCATGTAAAAACATGTAAATAAAATAAAGGTATTGTGTCTGTACTGTGTCTGTTTACAACTGGGCCCAGTACTGTGCGCCCTATGTAAAAATTAACTCAAATGGAATGCAGACCTCAATGTAAGAGCTAAAACTATAAAACTCTTAGAAGAAAGCAGGTAGTTTTGTGACCTTGGGTTAGGTAATGTTTTAGTCAGCTATTTCTCTGCTGTGACTAAAAGATCTGACCAGAACAATTGTAGAGGAGGAAAAGCTTATTAGGGGCTCACGGTTTCAGAGGTCTTAGTCCATAGAAGGCCAGCTCCATTCCTCGGGGCTCGAGGTGCAGCTGAACATCACGGCTTGAGAAGGTAGAGGAGGGAAGCAGCTCACATCATGGTGATCAGGAAGCAGAGAGGGACTCCACTCTTCAGATACAAAATATATACCCCAAAGCCACACCTCCACTTCCACCTCCTTCAACCACACCCTCCCATTTCAATCACTACCCAGTTAATCCCATCAGGGATTAGTTCACTGATTAGGTTAAAGATATAGCCCAATCATTTCTCCTCCAAACCTTCTTGCATTGTCTCACATGTGTGCTAGGAGCCACAAGCATATATACGATGTATGGCACCTTTGGTTGTAAAGTGACGCCAGCTAGCCACTGAGATGATTATGTTAAAATTTACATTCATATGCAAACTGGACTCCCGCTGTTCACCTTGGCCTGCTACCGGACTCAAGTTACGGGACTTTACGGGACTGCTGGAGAGTTCCCATTGGTTGGGGAAGGATAGTAGGAGGGAATTCCGGAGGAGGTCGGAGGAGACGGGGGTTCCGGGACGCGCGGTTCCGGTCAGACACCCTCGTGGGAGGACCGGTTTTTGACTCGCTGGCGCGGAGAGTGTTAGCGGCTTTTTCAAAATAAAGTTTTGTTCCTGCTTCAGTGGCTCGTGATTCTGTGCCCAGCCAAGACTGCGGCATTTGGCGGCCCGTGCGGGGAACGCCTGAAGCTTAGAGGTGAGTAAATTGCTCGCCCCTGAGGGAAGGCGACAGGATGGATGACCTTCTCAGAAAACAATGTGTTCTTGTTTTGATTTATTTTGTTTTTATTTCGAGCTCCCTAGCCCTAGAATTTTCTCAGGCGAACTGGAAAAAATGGTTGGCTCAAGGTTTGAAGTTATTCAGCCCTGAGAAAGAGAAAATTGATACAACCATTGTCTGCTCCGTCTTTGTTTCATTCTGCTTCGGCTTTGTTTTATCCTACCTTATTGGGTTAGGTTATAGTAGATTAGAATCCAATAAAAAACAAACCGAAAAACTGTTAAGTAAATTGTTAGAGGTCCAGACTATGGTAGAAAAAACGCTAGGTCAAGCAAAAGAGAAGGTCTCTCAAGCTAGTCAGACAGAGGAGAATTTAAAGAAAGCAAGCTTAGAGGACAAGCAGCCATCAGGTGGAGAATTACAACAGGAGGTTGCTACCAACTCCGTTCTATCACCAGAGGGCGTAACTCAGCCAACAGCTCCATCTACCGCTGAGCGGCCCTCAACTACCGTAGTTGATGGACGGAATTCTGAGGCAGGACCCCAAAGATTAGCATGCCCTGTACTTGAGCAGGCAGGAGGGCAACGAATTCACCGTGCTTTAGATTTCAAAACAATAAAGCAATTAAAGGAGGCTGTAACGACCTATGGGCCGCAAGCTCCCTTCACAATAAGCATGGTTGAATCTGTTACCAACTTGGACATGACACCAGCAGATTGGGCTAACATGTGTCGATCTGTGCTAAACGGAGGACAATATTTGTTATGGAAGGTTGCCAATGAGGAATTTTGCATGGAGACAGCTAGGCGAAATGCAGAAGCTGGGTACCCTCAAAGAAATATGGACATGCTATTGGGAAAGGGACCATATGAAGGTCAAAGACAGCAAATTGAATATGACCCTGGCGTATACGCACAAATTGCTGTAGATGCAGTTAGGGCATGGAAAACTTTACAGGGGCATGGAGACTTACAAGGTCAATTATCTAAGGTAATACAAGGAACTAATGAACCTTATGCTGAATTTGTAGATAGACTTATTCAGTCAGCCTCTAGGATATTTGGAAATACAGAACAGGTAATGCCATTTATAAAACAACTGGCTTATGACCAAGCAAATCGTTGCTGCAGAGAGGTCATTAGACCATGGAGACATGAGGATTTAAACACATATATTAAATTATGTAGAGACATTAATGAACAGGGGCAAGTCTTAGCAGCAGTACAACAGGCTTTAGATGCCAGGCCAAGAACATGCTATAATTGTAATCAAACAGGACATTTTAAAAGGAGTTGCCCCATAAGAGGAGGGTTTAACAAAGCGGGGTATCAAAGGAATAGAATACCGGGTATTTGCCCACGATGCCATAGAGGGAAACATTGGGCTAATGAATGCCGTTCTCAAACCACCATAGAGGGTATTCCGTTATCAAAAAACGGACAAAGACCAAGTGTTTACCCACGATATCATGGAGAAAGGTATCAGGCTCCGTTGCCAAAAAACGGACTAGAGGGCCCAATGCCCCGGGGCCCAAAACCACAAATATATGGGGCAATGGAGGAATCCAACAGCACCATCAAGGTAGTGCCCAGGACGCATTATCCATTAAATCCCTCATCAGACAAACTAGAGGGAGCGCAGGGCTGGACATCTGCTCCTCTGCCAGAGCAGTACTAACTCCAGAGATGGGAGTTCAAATCATTCCCACAGGAGTAAAAGGACCTCTTCCCCAGGGAACAGTAGGCTTATTATTGGGACGCAGTTCTTCTACACTAAAAGGACTTACGATAAGTCCTGGGGTAATTGATCCCGATTATGAGGGTGAAATAAAAATTATAGCTAGTTCTCCAAGAGGTATATCAGTAATTTCACCAGGAGATAGAATAGCACAGTTATTAATAATACCCAGCCTGCATGATAAATTTTCCAGTCGTAATGTAGAAAGAGGTTCCAAGGGATTAGGCTCCACAGGTGTAGATTGGGCTATGCTGTCTTTGAATTTAGATTCTCGCCCAATGCTAAAATTAAATATACAAGGACATAACTTTAATGGGCTGCTGGACACAGGAGCTGACCTTAGTGTCATCTCTCGTCAAGAATGGCCAAAACATTGGCCATTACAACAAGCCACTCAAACGCTTCGAGGCCTAGGAGTGGCGACTAATCCCCATAGAAGTGCTATGGTATTAGATTGGAGGGATCCTGAAGGATGTGAAGGAACTATACAGCCCTATGTATTGGATCATCTTCCCGTAAATTTATGGGGACGAGATGTCCTAGATCAATTAGGATTGACATTAACAAATAACATCAATCCTAATGCGCCCACTACTAGGGCTAAACAAGGCTTTAGGAAAGAAAAAAGATTAAGAGAACAAGAACAAGGTATAACAGCACCTATTCAAATAGATCAAGAAATAAATAGACACGAATTGGGTTTTCAGAAAGGGCCACTGAGACAATCAAAATTACTTGGAAATCAGAAAGACCAGTGTGGGTTCCTCAGTGGCCCTTGACTAAAGAAAAGATACAAGTAGCCCATGACTTGGTCAGACAACAGTTAGCGGAAGGACATATACAACCTTCCGTATCCCCCTATAATACTCCCATTTTTGTCATTAAAAAGAAATCTGGTAAATGGAGATTATTACAAGATTTAAGAGCCATTAATAATGAGATGGTTATTATGGGACCTGCTCAATCAGGGATTCCTCAATTGTCTGCTTTACCAAAAACCTGGCATGTTTTAGTTATAGATATTAAAGATTGTTTCTTTTCAATTCCAATTCATCCCGAGGATAGTCCACATTTTGCATTTACTATCCCTGCACTGAATCATGAAGGTCCTGATCAGAGATATGAATGGAAAGTACTCCCTCAAGGGATGGCTAACAGCCCAACTATGTGTCAAATTTATGTTAATAAAGCAATCCAGCCACTTAGAAACCAAAATCCTGAACTACAAATATTTCACTATATGGATGATGTGTTACTGGCACATAAAGATAAAAACACATTACTAGAATGTTATGCCACACTTACAAACTTATTGAAAAATTATAATCTAGAGATAGCAATAGATAAAGTACAATTAAATCTTCCAATTAATTATTTAGGAGTTCTATTATCCTCAACCATGGTCCGTCCACCAAAAATTCAAATACGAGTAGATCAACTCAAATCACTTAATGACTTTCAAAAGTTATTGGGAGACATAAATTGGATAAGGCCTTATCTAGGCATACCAACAGGAGAGTTAGGACCTTTATTTGATATTCTAAAAGGTCCATCAGATCCAAATTCACCCCGCATGTTAACGCCTGAAGCAAGAAAAACATTAAAAATCATTGAAACGTATATGGAAAATATGCATTTGGATAGAATTGATATAAGTTTGCCTTTATTATTTATTGTACTACCAACAAAAAATATTCCTACAGGAGTATTTTGGCAAGAAGGTCCATTATTGTGGATACATTTATCTTATTCCCCTAACACTATTCTTACTAGATATCCTGAGGCTGTAGGACAATTAATACTCAAAGGAATAAAAGCAGCTAAGGGAGTGTTTGGGATTTCTCCCAATAAAATTATTACTCCATATACTATGGATCAAATTGATGAGTTAGCTAATGAGTTAAATACTTGGGCAATAATCCTGTGTAAAACTAGTGTTTCATTTGATAATCACTTACCATCTAATCCTTTGTTGTCTTTTTGGTCTAAGCATCCTGTAGTTTTTCCAAAAATGACAAGAAAAACCCCTATCATAAATGCTCCAAATATATTCACTGATGGGTCAAACAATGGTACAGCAGCAGTAGTTACTCCTGATCAAACTTTTACATTTTTAGTACCCAAACAATCAGCTCAAAAGGTAGAGCTTAATGCAGTATTACAAGCTTTTATGATGTTTAAAGATTCTGTATTTAATTTATTTTCTGATAGTCAGTATGTAGTTAATGCTATTAATTCCCTTGAAGATGCTGGTAGGATTTCCCCTTCCTCTACTGTTTTCTCTTTGTTTTCCGCTATACAAAGTCTAATCTGGGACCGAAAAGATCCATTCTTCATAGGTCATATCAGGGCACATACAGGATTGCCTGGAGCCCTTAGTATGGGCAATGAACTAGCAGATAAATCTACACATGACATACATATTTTCTCCACAATAGAAGAAGCTATAAATTTTCATAAAAGGTTCCATGTCAATGCTAATACTTTACAAAAGCGTTTTAAAATAACTAAAGAACAGGCCAGACATATAATAAAACAATGTCAAAATTGTGTGACATTTTTACCACAAGTTAATCTTGGAGTCAATCCTAGAGGACTAATACCTAACCATATTTGGCAGATGGACGTCACACACTTGCCAGAATTTGGAAAATTAAAATATTTACATGTTACAGTTGATACCTCTTCCGGATTTTTGATGGGCTCCCTTCATGCCGGAGAAAAAACTAAAGATGTTATAGCTCATTGCTTACAAAATTTTGCCACTGTGGGCGTTCCAAAACAGTTAAAAACGGACAACGGTCCTGGTTATACTTCCTCCTCTTTTAAACAATTTTGCTCATCATTTGGTATTACTCACATAACAGGAATTCCATACAATCCACAAGGACAAGGCATAGTTGAAAGAGCTCATCAAACTATTAAAATGTACTTATTAAAACAAAAGGAGGGAATTGGAAAGGGGTATATATCCCCCAAAGATAAACTTAAAATAACCCTTTTTACTCTAAACTTTTTAAATTTAGATTCATCGGGACTTAGTGCTGCGGAAAGACATTTGTACCCCAAAAATGTACATAAGCCTAAGGTACTTTGGAAAGATATTCTAACAGGACAATGGAAAGGCCCGGATCCAGTGATAGTCTGGAATCGGGGCGCTGTCTGTGTTTTCCCACAGGATGAACAGCAACCGATTTGGATTCCAGAGAGATTAACTAAAACAATTTCTACAGAAAAAGAAGATGATTTGACTCAAATCCATAACAGCTGACATCCAGAGCTCCAGCTTGGCTATTCTTACATCTGCGACAGTGATTAACCAAGGTTTTTTTTTTTTCAGTATCTATTTTATTATTGCATTTTTCCACATCATAAAGTTCTATTTTATTTTTGAGCTCATACAAACCTAGGTTAATGTTTTTCTGATCAGTTTTATTTTTTGACTGTGTTTTATTTTTTATTTATTTATTTATTTATTTATTTATTTATTTATTTTTTTGACTGTGGAGTTTTTAAACATTGCAATGGAGATTTCACCTAAGTATAGTTACAAGGCCTTTATTTACTATTGTCTTATGTGTTGTATGTTGTGTGCACACTTCTGTTTTGTGTTGTATGTCTGTATGTGTGTATGTCCATATTTCTTATATGAGGAGCGCTCATGAAAAAATGGATCCGAATTTTTTCTTTATTCACGTGATTTATATGGTTTAATTTAAATTAGGTGAACAGCTGTTTATGATTGTTGTTAAAGATGGTTAACAGATCTGTTTGTTTACTAATTTAAATTTGGTAAACGGCTGTTAAGGATTGTTTTTATAGGAGTTTAACAGATCTGTTTGTTTACTTTCACCTTTTCTTTTTATTATATTTAATAATTCTGTTCAGGATAATGTCTCTTTACCATCATTGCCAGAATTTCCATCTCCATCCCAATTCCAGTGAAGACTGAGATAAAACCAAACTACAGCTTCTATGATAGCTATCACAGTAAACTGTATAAACTGATGCATCAATGAATATAACTCAACAAGTAATGCTATCAAGGACTTGATTTACTTTGGGAGGATATGGACATATTGATAGACTCCTCCAATTTGAACTGCTTGCAGAACTTGCCTGGACTATATATCAGTTGCATACATTGTGAAATATCATCTGGTGCACCGAATTGTGGTACTGCTGGCATATTTTTGCTGATGGTGTCACCAGTGATGCAATTTCCTTGCCAGCTCACCCCATGTTTATTGTGGTAATACTGGCATATCTTTGCTGATGGTGTCACCAGTGACGCAATTTTTCCAAAGGAGCCGTCAATTGGCTTGGTGTCGTGGCATTTCTGTATCCTCCTCCCTTCTACTAGTGATGGTCTAAATTTGGGGGCCAACAGAGGTGAGGCAAAGAACCTCACCCCCCCACTGGCACCAAGGCTAAATTTGGGGGCCAACAGAGGTGAGGCAAGAACCTCACCCCCCCACTGGTGCATAGGCCTATCCACAAGCATGGCTGAATGCTGGACCGGTAGTCAGCGACGGGTTGCTCTGATTACAGTGGATTCAACCTAAGACAGGAAGCTGACGCCTAAAGGTCAGTTCTCCCATGACGGGTAAGAACCATATGTTAAATTGGACAACCTACCAGGCACGGTCCCTAGCCACATTGCTTGTTGCTTAATTAAACAGAAGGGGGCAGATGCTAGGAGCCACAAGCATATATACGATGTATGGCACCTTTGGTTGTAAAGTGACGCCAGCTAGCCACTGAGATGATTATGTTAAAATTTACATTCATATGCAAACTGGACTCCCGCTGTTCACCTTGGCCTGCTACCGGACTCAAGTTACGGGACTTTACGGGACTGCTGGAGAGTTCCCATTGGTTGGGGAAGGATAGTAGGAGGGAATTCCGGAGGAGGTCGGAGGAGACGGGGGTTCCGGGACGCGCGGTTCCGGTCAGACACCCTCGTGGGAGGACCGGTTTTTGACTCGCTGGCGCGGAGAGTGTTAGCGGCTTTTTCAAAATAAAGTTTTGTTCCTGCTTCAGTGGCTCGTGATTCTGTGCCCAGCCAAGACTGCGGCACATGTGAGCTTTGGGGGACACCACATCTAAACCATAACAGGTAATGATATTTTAGACTTGACACTGAAAGTATAAGCAACAAAATTAAAATAAAGGTCACCAAATTTTAAAAATAACAATAAAAAAATAACAATTTAAAAAATGGCTAAAATAGCAAGTCCCTCCCCTCCACACAGACCTTGGGTTTGTGTATGTTTTCTGCTGGGTGGGATCAGAGGCCGATCCTATGTGTGTACAGACACTAAATAAACCTAATTTTTTTTTAAAAAAAAAGAAAAAGAAAAAAATAGCTAAATTGGACCGTAACAACCTTAAAGAGTTTTACTCAGGGAGAGACATTATCAAGAAAATGAAATGATAAACTACAGAATGGGTAAAAATACTTGCAAGTCATATATCTGATATCTGATAAAGGACTTGTTTCCAGAATACATAAAGCACTCTTGCAACTCAGTAATTAAAAAACAATTTCAAGATGCACAAAGTATTTGAGTTGACATTTTTCTAAGTATGATGATAAGTGACCAGTAAGTCCATGAAAAACATGCTGAATATCATGAAACTTTAGGAAAACTCAAATCAAAACCACAACAAGGTACCACTTCAGGGCTGGGGAAGTGGCTCAGGGGTAGACTGCTTGCCTGGCATGCACGAGGCCCTGGGTTGGATTCCCAGCACAGAAAAAAGAAAAAAAAAAAAGATACCATTTCATACCCACTATAATACAGTCAATAGCAATTACTGGTGAGCATATGGAGAAATTGGGAACCCTCATACATTGCTAGTGGAAGTGTAAAATGGTACAGCCACTGTGGAAAACAGTTTGGCAGTGTCTCCAAAACTTAAGTGTAGAATTACCATAAGCCCATCAACTCCACTTATAGCATATACCCAAGAGAACTGAAAACATATGTCTGCACTGACGCAGAGGCACATACCTATAATCCCAGTGACTCAGGAGGCCGAAGCAGGAAGATCGAAAATTTGAGGCCAACCTCAGCAATTTAGGAAGACCCTGTCTCAGAATTTTAAAAATAACAATAAAAAGGTCTGGGGATGAGGCTCAGTGGTAGAGTATCCCTGGGTTCAATCCCTAGTATGAATGAGAGAGAGAGAGAGAGACAGACAGAGAGAGAGAAAGAAAGAAAATACACATCTGCCCACAAACTTGTATGTGAATGCCTATGAGCAGCATTATTCAGAAGGACCTAGGAGTGAAACCAACTCAAACATTCATCAATTGATGAAGGGATAACAATCAAATACTATTTGACAGTCAAAAGGAATAAAGCAGAAGTACTTGTACATGCTTCCACCCAGATGAACCTCGAAAATGTTATGCTAAGTGAAAGAAGCCAGTCATGGAAAATTATGTGCTGTGTAAGCCCTTGTTTTAGTCAGCTTTTTCACAGCTGTGACTACAGAACCTGACCAGAACAATTGTAGAGGAGGAAAAGTTTGAGGGCTCGTGGTTTAGAATCTTAGTCCGTAGACAGCTGGCTCCGGACATCAGGGTGGAAGAATGTGGCAGCAGAGGGAAGCAGCTCCCATGATGATCAGAAAGCCAAGAGAGAGGTATCCACTTGCCAGGGACAAATATATACCCCAAAGCCACATCCCCAATTCTCACCTCCTCTAGCCACACCCCACCTGCCTTCTGTTACCACTCAGTTAATCCTCATCAGGGGATTAATTCACTGATCAGATTAAGATTCTTAACCTAATAATTTCTCCTTCTTGCATTGTTTCACATGTGAGCTTTTGGGAGACGACTCACATCCAAATCATAACACCTCTCTATATGAAATGTCCAAAAAAGGCCAATCAATACAGGCAGAAAGATTTGTGGGTTCCTAGGGCTGGGGTAGGAATAGGAATATCCGCTGAAGAGTACTGACTGTTTTGTTTTGTGAGTGGGACAAAATGTTCTAAAAATAGATTGTTGTGATGTGTGCAAAATTCTGTTAATACACTTAAAAAAACTAGATTTTATACATAGAGTAAGTGAATTGCATGGGATGTAATTATATGTCAATAAAGCTTTTTAAAAAATCAGTATGTTTTCCTTGATGAAGGGAAAGAATAAACTAATCGTTAACCTTCCAAGTAGTTTAAAAATATTCCTGTTCTTTTCTCAAAAAATATTCCCACTAACCGTAAAAAAATGGTGCCAGAATAATCCTTTCAGGGGAAAGTTGACTACCATGATTTTCCAGATACGTAAGATTGAAAACCAGTGGGAACAGGTGGCATGAATTTAGTCCCATTGACTGCTACCAGCCTGCAAATAGGGTTTCTTGCAAAACAATAAATTAGAAAAAAATACCTTATTTGTCTAAAAAATAACACAATTACCAGGAAGCCGTGGGTTTATATTTGGAGAGATCATTTTACATTACCAGCTCTTGCTATGAAATGAAATCTCTTTCAACTAAAAATTCTGGCAGATTTTTCTTTTTCCTCATGGGGATTTTAAAATTTTATTCACATGCTTTTTAAAAAGAGAGAAACTTCTTTGTAAACATGATCTGTTTCTCATACTTTCCAGTGGCTGATTATATCCACATTTTTAAGCAGATGGTGGTGGAGGAGACTAACAAAAAGAAAACACATTTTAATTTCCTTTATTAGATCGAGGTAGGAAGATAATCTGAGGATGATTAAATTAGAGAAGTTAAATAACTCATTCCTTAGGAAAATGAAGGCCAAAACCACAAAGCTATTTATGTAGTAACGATGGAGGGCAAAGTGGCCACAGGAAATCAGGGAAAGGCTTATTTTCTTGCATTAACAAAGGAAGCAATGATGTCGCTAGACAGAGCTAACCTCTGTCTCACTCTCAGTCAGCTCCAGATGAGACAGAATCACTGTGTGCCCTTGGATTTGTGCATGCACGTGCTAGCACACACATACACACACGCACTCACACACACACACACACACACACACACACACACACACACTGCAGACCTCAGGTGCAACCAGTGATCTTCAACGTGGCATACTTAGCACCTTCTCAGGTTACAACTGATGACAACATTAAGGGTTCCCTCCTTTTACCATCACCGGCTCAGCAGAACACCCACGTGAGCACTAAAAGCCACCTGCGGCCCTCTTTCAGAGAGCAAAGGTGCCACGACCTTCCTCAGGAGGCCTCTGCACTCTATTACATTTTCTTGCTTGGTTCTGGGAAGTGGATATTTCCTACCGGACAAGGAGAATAAAGCCTTTTGAACTTAAAGGATATTGCCTTTATTTCTTCAAGGTATGAATTACATCTGCTTCATCCCAGGAATATAAACTAGCCAGACAATAGTTCTGTCTACACATACATAGGAATAATGCGGCACCCCCTGACCTTGGTCAAATCCGCTCAGAGGCACTGGAGTTTATTGATGAAGCTGCAGATAAAGCTGTTGCCTGTGAACCCGAGGCCCTGTCTGACCTGCAGATTGTGGGTTAACAAGATGGTAAAAGCAGGGAATGGCCTGATACATTGGAGAGAAAAACACTCTAGAAGTTTGGAAAATGAGACTTGGCTAGATTTTTTAATACCGCCTGTATATTCAGTGTTAAAAGGGTCGATAATATTTGAACAGGTAAAGAAAAATGCACGATTACTAGTTGCACAATTGTTGAAATGTATGGTAACTTTTGTTCCTTGTCCGTCTTTATAATGTTCACATTGGTTAAGCCCATTCTCAAATCCTCTAGTGGGAGCCAACTGGTGAAGAAGGATCAACTCTCATGTTGGGATGCAAACTATAAGCATTACATCATCTGCTTTTCAGGATCTGTGGTAGACTGCACATCCAGCCCAGCTGACCGGCTTTCCTTGCACTGTGGATTGACACACCTCCTTGAGAGGCGGGAACTGTTTTTTCTCCTCCAGATCCTGGCAGAACTTTGTAGCTGCCTTGACCAACAGGATGAGGTAGAAAGGATGCCCCAAGACTCTGGAGGTCATAGAAGGTAGTAGGGCTTGTGCTTGATTCTCTTATCTCCCTGGGTCACCTGTGCTTGGACCAGCCACTGTCCTTCCTGTCATTAGGAATCTTGTGCTGATAGCCAGGTCACAGCCCACACCAACTGCCAGATGTGTAAGTGCATGAACCTCCCAGGGACTCCCGCCCACTCCTGGTGCTGGGGATCAGGAGCAGGCCATGCTCGCTGACCACGGGAACCATAAGAGATGGTGATGGGCTATCACTGTAGCTGTTCTTTGCTGGGATCAGTTGTCAGGAAGCAATGGACAACTGAACCAAGGATGATCTATGCGTCTTCCTGGTAGAAAGCCACAAAACAAAAGAGTTAGAGATCTTTTAGGAAGGCTGGGTGTGGTGGTGCACAGCTGTTATCCCAGGTATTCAGGAGGTGGAGGCTGGAGGATCGCAAGTTCCAGGCTAGCCTCAACAACTTAGCAAGGCCCTCGGCAACTTAGTGAGACCTCATTTCAAAATAAAACATAAAAAGGGCCGGGGATATGGCTCAGTGGTTAAGTGCTTCTGAGTTCAATCTCTGGTACTAAAAACAAAAGCAAAAAAAAAATAAAAAATAAAAATATTTTAGGTTAGTTTAGTGGGGCACAGGGGGGCATCTTGTAATCCCAGCTATTCAGGAGCCTGAGGCAGGAGGATTGCAAGTCTGAGGTCAGTTTGGGAAGCTTAGTGAGACCCTGTCTCCAAATAAAAAGAACTGGGGATGTAGCTCAGTGGTAGAGCACTTGCCTAGCATGCAAGAGGCCCTGCGTTCAATCCCTAGTATTAAAATAATTTTTGTTTTTTAGGACCCAAGATTACAGTATCTTAATAGAAAATGTATGATATTTATGGCTTGAGTTTTTTCACAAAAATGACTTGGTTTCATTGAGCCTGATATTCCCAGTATCAAAGTCAGTCATATTTGGGCTGGGGATGTGGCTCAAGCGGTAGCGCACTCACCTGGCACGCGTGCGGCCCGGATTCGATCCTCAGCACCACATACAAACAAAGATGTTGTGTCCGCCGATAACTAAAAAAATAAATATTAAAAAAAGTCAGTCATATATTTTAAACCCTAAATTAATGGGGTTATTTATTAATTCTTTCAATGAATGTTTATTATTTTATTCTGAGCATAAGAATAAATAAAATATGATGCAAAAACTTCATGTAGTCTAATCTGCCTGGGTTCAAATTCTGCCTCTAACACTTATTAGCTGTGTGATTTGGGGCAAGTTACTTAACATTTCCATGGTCCAATCTTCTTGTCTATAAATAGGGACAATATTAATATCGACTTCACCAATTTTGTGAGGTTTAAAGGGGTTAATACCATTAATCAGATAAGGGTCTGGAATACAATGTATTATTCTAATTGTTAACATATGCAAGAATTTATTTCTTAAAGTGAGTCAAAGGAAATATGGTAAAGTGTTAACATTTGTTGAATCTAGGTGGTATGTTCGGGCTATCTGATTATTGATACTTTGCTATATTGTGAATTAATAAACTTTTAAATTATACACAATAAAAGATAAGGTCTCCATCTAGAGCAGTTCACGTATTAGGAGGGTAGAACAGTCATCTACCCTAGAGAATAACCAGAGTGTGCACATGGCTAAAATATTTATCTTATCACCTGGCACCAGGATCCTCCTAGGGAGAGAATATGATTTGTTTTTGGGAAAAGGTGTGAAAACCCACTTTGGAGTTGAAGGGACCTTGAGGGCTGGGTGCTGGCAGGAGTGTCAAAGAGGCAGAATTAAACTGCTCTGCATGAGAAACTGGAGGAAGGAAAGGCAAGGAGAAACAGGAGGGGGCTCTGGAAAGAGGGGAGTTCTGTTAGGAACGCACCCAGCAACAGGGTATAGAAAATGAGCTGAGGGCACAGGCATTGGGAGCTGATTTTTCTCTGAGAGCAAGTATTCCAGGGGACATTCTTTTAAGGGCAGTGGTGTGGCCATGGACGTAGGCCTCACAGACTCCCAGCTACGGGGAGTGTAACTGACTGAGCCACCAGCTGTGGCTCTTGAACCTCTGTGGCAGTATTTGTGCTAAAGCCATCTTTCCCAGCAGCACCCAGCCAATGGCTCAGGGCAGCAGGGATACCCAGACAGACCTGCTCCTGGGAGGCCTCCCCAAGACATAGATCAGCCTAAGATGTTTCTACTTAACCTTGTCTCTTTTCTCATCAGTTTCAGTGAGACTTGATCATAATCTGATAGCTCTCCCAGCCTTCTTCAGCTCATTCTTTTTAACTTTAACACTGAGATTTCTTTGGGCTTTCCCCCAGGGTTGCAAAGAAGTGCCCAGAAGTCCTGCCATTCCATCCACATTCCAGGACAAAAGGAGTGAAGGAAAAAAGGGCTGCACTTAACCCTTTTATCAGGAAAGTAAGAGCTTTTTCCCTGTAGCCTCTACATACTCATATCCAAACATCCAATGAAGTCAACTGAAATAGCCTTTCTTGGACATCTTAACTATAACACAAAGCATTGAAGAAACAGATCAGTACATATTCAGAGTTAACTTGGAGACATCTTTGTGCACTAAAAGAAACTGTCTGCAAAAGAGAATTGTTAGTCATAATTCAGCATCTCATGTATTCATTTATTCATTATCATCAGCAGTGTGCAAGCCCTCTGCCAGATTTTGTGTAATTTGGGGAATATTTGGTATTGTTTTAAAATGAGATGTTTTTAACAAACTCAAACTCCAAAAAAATTTCCCAAACACTAATGACACTAATAAGGCATTTACCATAGAATTGTTAGCTCAGAGGGCCAAGGAAATGTCAAAGCAGTTATGTGGTTCAACAACTCCTGGGAAGAAATTTCTGCATTTCATTTTGTAACATTTAATTAGATCTTTCATCATTTAGCATAAAAGGTCCAGAAAAACTATCAGAAAGCCATTTGACCTGTATATGATGCTTTTCAGGATGTCTGTAAAAACACTAAGACCGCAGATTATTAAAATGTATCTTTTCTAAGGCATTTGAAAATTGAATTTATCCTTCTAATATACCAGCTAGTGTAGGCTTTACTTATTTATTTAGAGACAGGGTCTCATTGAGTTGCTTAGCACCTCACTTTTGCTAAGTCTGGCTTTGAACTCACGATCTTCCTGCCTCAGCCTCCCAAGCCGCTGGAATTACAGCCATCACACCCGGCTTAGTGTGGGCTTTTAAAAGCTGTTATTTGGGAAATATAATTTTGGGCTCCACAAATATTTATTGAGAAATTTATTGGCAGTAAGATAATATAAACGAATGAGGTCATAACTAAAACAATCAGATTAAGTGGCAGATGCCATGGGGGAAAGAAGTTGGCACTGTAGGAGAGTGCTTAAGTAATTTGGTGGAGGATGGCATTTCTGCTGGGTGCGGTGGTGCACACCTGTAATCTCGGAGGCTCTGGCTGGGGCAGGAGGATCGCGAGTTCAAAGCCAGCTTCAGCAACGCTGAGGTGCTAAGCAACTCAGTGAGACTCTGTCTCTAAATAAAATACAAAATAGGAGTGGGGATTTGGCTCAGAGGTCAAGTGCCCCTGAGTTCAATCTCTAGTACCACCTCCCACCAAAAAAAAAAAAAAATAATAATAATAATGGCATTTCCCAGGTAGGGAAAGAGCTCTTAGTGTATTTTAGGGAGGAGAGAAAGCCAGGGGCTGGCTGGGAAAGGAAGAGCTGGGGTGTGACACCATCTGATTTGCTGGGCTGAGGAAGTGAACTGTAGAGGACTCAGAGAAGAGAAGAAGCTATTCATGGGTAATGGCAGGGGACCTAGAGAGAGGTCACTGAACTTGCTCCTTCCAAGATGTAAAATGTTGCCAAGGACAAATGCTGATACTCCAGCTACTGCCTTTGCAATGAGTAATAAGCTGTTCTTCGTCTCTGACCCAGGAGTCTTGTATCTTCTATGAGAATGAAAAATAAAAACAAAACCAAACAATGACAACAATGAAAATCTGGCAGGCTAACTTGCAAATAGGGTAAAAATCTTAGCCCCTCCACATTCTTGATGCTTAACCTATTCCAACTACAATCTGGACTGTCCCTTTAGTTCTCTCCAGTCTCCACACATGACCTCATTCCCTCCAAGTCCTTCCCACCTAAGTGCCATCACTACCCATCTAGATGGTCAGTCCTGAACCCTGACTCCTTGTTAATCTCCACCCATGCATACAATCCCTCAGCAAGTCTAACTGGCTCCATCCTTACCCTAGGTACATGGCATGACTGCACATACGGTGCAACACTACATCGTGTGCCACCAGAGAAATGAAAAGTTTTGCTGAAATTGTGTATAATGAATCAAAATGCATTCTGCTGCCATATAAACCTAATTAGAATAAATAAATATATATTTTTTAAAAAGTCAAATTGGCTCTTCCTCCTAGAACAAGAAGCAAACCCAGCCCCATGATGGCCCAGCCTAAGACTAAGATGCAGGGAAATAGACTGGTTCTTTAGTGACAAAACAATACAAAGCAAAATCCTCTGGCAAAAGGTATGGGTACAGGATGATTGATTGATTTTGGCTATTAATAAAATCAACCACAAGCACCAAAGAGAATTTTTTTTTTTCCTAAGGAGAGATCTATTATTCAAAATAGTCTGCAGACACTAACAGGCCATCTACTCTGACTTCAGAAGGGCTATTTGCCCACAGATCCTTACCAGAGCTGGAAATAGGGCGTTTTCTGGGGCCCACGTGCCAGAAACATAATGGCAGTCAATGCCTGGCTCTGGAAGGTTATCATCACCATACTCGCCTCTGTCCTTTGTCCTTGGTGACTGGTCCAGACACAGAGAAGACCAGCAGGAGGGGATATTCTTTTTTTTTTTTTTTAAAGAGAGAGAGAGAGAGAGAGAGAGAGAGAGAGAGAGAGAGAGAGAATTTTTAGTATTTATTTTTTAGTTATCAGCGGACACAATATCTTTGTTGGTATGTGGTCCTGAGGATCGAACCCGGGTCGCACGCATGCCAGGCGAGCGCGCTACCACTTGAGCCACATCCCCAGCCCAGGAGGGGATATTCTGAATGGGGTCTTCCAAAGCCTGGCATCCACCATGGGTGGCATTTGAGGTGCTGATCTTAGTTAGGGATGTGTTACTTAGGCTCTCACAGTGAAAATGTCATTTTTCTATCTTTTAATTTTTAATATCTTTATTGAGATATAATTTAAATACCGTGATATTCACCCATTTTAAAGAAACAATTTGACGAGTCTTGGTTGGTGTATACAATTGCGCAACCATCACTACAACTCTATTTCAGAACATGCTCCTTCCAAGATGTAAAAAACCCCCAAAGTTCTCTCAGTGTCTTCTACACACATACGCAGTTGATCAGCATCCCTTCTTTATTTCCAAGCAACCGTTGATTTTTCTGTCTCTTTGGGTTTGCTTCCTCTGAAAATTTCATTAAAATTGGATCACATATGTGGTTTGGGGGGTCTGGGGTTGTAGCTCAGTTGTGGCGCACTTATCCAACATGTATGAGGTCTTGGGTGCTTATCTCCAGCACAGAAAGAAAGAAAAAAAGAGGGAAGGAAGAAAAGAAAAAAGTGGTGTTTTGGTCTGGCTTCTTTCATGTCCTCGTTGAGGTTCACATTATTGTATAAATCAGCGGTTTGTTCCTTTCCATTGCTGAGCTGTATGGATCTAGTATGTTTTTAACACATGCTAATCTTTGTTTTTAAGAGAAGATGAGTTAGATTCAGAGTTTTGGTAGTTTCAGGATGTTTTCTCTTTGTGGCAAGTGGTAGTGGTTTCCCATATGTCACTGTGTATTAGTTATCTTGGCTGTGTAACAATAACCCTAAAACTTAGCAGCTTAAAATACACTTTTGTCACCTGCAATAGACTGAATGTTTCTCACTCCTCATTCCCCACCACACACACCATCCATGTGTTCATATCCTCACCTGCAAAGTGCTGGTATCGGGAGGTGCTTAGGCCACAAGGGCTCTGGAGTTTGTGCTCTGACAAAGAGCAGCAGAGAGATCCCTCACCCCTTCTCACACATGAGGTTACAGTAAAAAGACATCAATCAGGAAGTGGATCTTCACAGAATCTTCCAGCACTTGACCCTGGACTTCCCAGCCTCCGGAACTGTGAGAAATAAACATTTTGATTCTGAGCCACCCAGTTTATAGTCTTTTTGTGACAGCGACTCAGACTACGATGGTTCCCTTGCTTGGTTTCTGAGGGTTGGGAATCTGGGAGTGACTTGGCTAGATGGCTCTGGCTTTGAGTCCCTCCTGAGGCTGCAAGTTATCTGAAGGTGTTGGGGGGGGAGGCTGTAGGTGGCAAGTCTCCGTTCTCTACACAGGCCCTCCATGGTGCTGCTCATGACATGGCAGCTGGCTTCCCTTAGACAGAGCGATTGAAGACAGTGCCAGAGAGGATGTCACAGTGCTTTTTATAATCTAGTTTCTGAAGCCTCACTTTTATTTCATTCTCTTCTCTAGAAGTGAGTCACTACTACTAAGTGCAACCCACGCTCAAGAGGAGAATTAGCTCCACCTTTTGAAGAGAGGAAGTGTCATACAAGTCATGGGCTTTGCAACAAAGTTCCCCTTTAAAATATATTTTAGTTCCTGTGGGTGTATTCCAATGGTGAACACGTGCTTACTGTGCTAGGCCCTGGGTCCAGTCTCCAGGATATGTGTGTATGTGTGTGTGTGTGTTCATGTGCATATGGTCCAAGCTTGCTTTCCTCTTCTCTCCCCTGTGTGAGTCCTGTGATCCAATCCAGCATTGCTCCAAGGAAGTTTTAATTTCAGTGTTACTTGATAGGGCAGGATCTGAAGCCAAATGAACTTGGGAAACTTCTGGTTAAACAAAGTGAAACTGGTCCCTTTCTGGAAGGACTTGCCAGAGCTTTAACCATGCTGATGCATTTCTGGGAAATAACAAGAGACTCTGGCACATGCATTTCCTCTCATTAAAAAAAAAAAAAAAATGACACCACCTTTTGCTTTTGTGTGTGGAGCATCCCGTGGGCCTAGGGTTCTAGCATTCTTGTAAAGCTGTTGCCAGAAAGGGCAATTCCTTTTCCTAACAGGACTCACGTTTCCCTGCTTCTGGGCTCATGCCTCCCTTGGCCTGGCAGCCCTTCCAAGGCAGATTGAACTACTGGCCCCAGTTCTTCACCTCTTCGTCTTTGCCATGTTATTTTGCAGTTCTGCTCAATAGAGGCTTGGGCTTGGCTGTATGAATTGGTTTAGATGATGTTAGCTTTTTGTCACAAATACCTAAAAAAAAAATCAATTTAGAGGGGAAAAGATTTGTTTTGGCTCATGATTTCAGAGGCTTCAGTCAATGGTGAGCTGGTTCCTTTGCTTTGGGCCTGTGGTGAGGTGAACATCATGGTGGAATGACATGGCAGAGGAAAGCTAATTAGTTTAGGAAAGCTAGAGAGCAGAGAGAGGGAGGGGAAGGAGCCAGGGACAAGATATAATCCCCAAGAGCATGCCCTCAAGGATCCTTTTCCTTCTGCTAGATCCCACCTCCTGCACTTTCCACCAGCTCCCAATAGTCCACTCAAATTATGAATCCTGCAATGGATTAATCCACTGATGGGCTCAGAGCTCTCATGATCCAATTATTTCCCAAGGGCCCCTCCTCTGAATACTTCTGTTATTTGGGGACCAGCCTTCAATACATGAGACTTGGGGCACCAATCTCGATCCAAACCATATCAGTCAATGAATGTTAGTGGAAGTGACCCTGGAGAAGTTTGAGATGTGCCTGTGCAGCAGGGATGGCCCTCTTGTGCCTTAGCGTCACTGTGAAAAGAGCTTCTCCAGCTGAGCCAATGTAGAACAGGCCTGAGCCCCATGAAGCAATGAGCCAAGTCCAGCAGGGCCCTGGGCATGAGCAGAGCTGCTCAGCAAGCCAGCCTACAGCTCCCCATGCCAACCTGCAGACTCACAAATGGGTTTTGGGGTGGTGTGCAGTGCAGCCCTATGACAACTGCTAAGTCTGGCTTGAAGTCTACCCTCACCCTTCTCTCCTCTCCCCTGACACCTTCACAAGGCTTTGAACATAGCTTTTCCCTTCTTCAAGCCCCTCAGCCTGCCATGTGCCTCTCTTACAGGTCCTATCCTCCAATGTCGGCCCTTTACCCATGGCTGGGCTCTACCCTCCCGAGAACGAGGGTTATGTCTTAGTCATCCTGTGTCCTTTAGTGTCTGCTCCCCTGCATGCTTCTCAATGAATCTTTGTTGCGCAGTGTCACATTTAGTTTATTTCACAATTCTGCGTTTGCAGGCTCTGATAAGAAACCGTGGCTTGATGTCATTAGAGAAAAAGAAAAGAAAGCATTTGAAAAGAGAGTGTCTTTGATTGAGTTGAGTTAGTTGTTGGGCCCCCCCTCTCCCCCCCAGTGGAGAGCCTCCTTTGTTTATGACCTTTGACAACATCCAGGAAGCAGCCTGGACTCAGGACTGACAAGACAGCCCTTCTCTGGCAAGCGCCACTGCCACTGCCGTCAGGAGTTGCACCTTCATACAGAAACCTTTTTATGGCCTCCCTGCTGACTTCAGGGGCTGATCTGTCAATTCTGAAGAAGCTTTAAAGGGAAACAGGACTGTAAAAATAGAAACCAAATGAAGACTGCCTGGCCCAAGGAGCAGCAGCAATAACGATCCGCGTTTCCCCATGTAGCACACAGGACAAGTCTGTGCTTTATTTTTATTTTAAAGGGGGTAATTTGGAAGATGGGTCATTGGTCTTCCATAATGTCTGCTCTCCAAGGACATATGCTTTTTGTTGGTACTGGGGACTGAACCCAGGGGCACGTAACCACTGAGCCACGTCCCAGCTCTTTTTAAAAATATTTTTATTTGGAGACAGAGTCTTGCTGAGTTACTTAGGGCCTCACTAAGTTGCTGAGGCTGGCTTTGAACTCACGATTGTTCTACCTCAGCCACCTAAGCTGCTGGGATTACAGGTGTGCGCCACCATGCTAGGCTCAGCTTCTTAAATTTGCGCGTCCACAGCACTCCTGTATCTGTTTCTCATACATCACAACCTCCATCCTCACACCAGGCCACCCATCACGAGTGGTTGCATACCAGCAGCCAGAGACCATCTGCTTGGCTTTCAAAGCTCTGGACTTCACAAAAGCAGCCACTGGAGAAAGCCTCCATGCCTGTCCTGGTCCACTGTGGGGTGGGTGTTGAGCAGGCACATTCACCTGGGGAGGTGTCGTGGCTTGGCCATTTCCACAGACAGGTTAAGGGCCTGGTGCAGATGTGTCTGGGGATGGTTAATTTACAGAGCTGCCTAAGATGACTGAAGTCTCCACTGGCACATGAGATAACGTGACCTGCTTGGGGACTCCAGGGGCTGTGCCTATCCTGCATCCCACCCATGCTTCAGGCTGGTGATGGGCCAGAGCAGCATTGGCAATCCAGGGATGTTTGGCAAAAGAAACTTAAAATATGAAGCCCAGCCTGATGACAGCAGGAGAGGGGTGAATGTCTGGAGCAGCAGTTGACAAGCTTTTCTCAGGCTTTGGAGGCCAGAGGGTCCCTCTCACAACCACTTGGTACTACCACTATCTTCCTGGACCAGACACAGGCAATGCACAGATGACCATGTCTGGGGATTTTTTTTTGGGGGGAAAGGGGCAGTTTTGTGGTTTTATTTAAGCACACACACAAACAAATGTGCACATTTTCTTTTCTCCCCTGTGCAGCCTGGCACTGGGATTGGCAACTCTGATGGTCAGCGGGCGGCTCTTCCCACGATGGCTTTGTGGTGGTTCTTGCAGGACACACTGTGAGCAAGCCCAGCACTGTAAGACTCCTTGTACGACAGCAGCCCTTCCAGTGGACCAGGAACTTCTGGAAGCCACTGGGCAGCACATGCTTTGCTTTCTTGTTGCTCTCATAACCAGTGTTGGGCATCAAGATCTGACCTTGAATCTTTTCCTCACCCTGTTGTCAGTACCTCCTGGTTTCTGCCTGTCACACTTAATTCTGACATAGCAGATGAACTGATGCCAGATGAATTCTCTTTCTGAGGATTTTGGACTTCATAGGTGGTCTGAGGGAAGCCATGATGCAGAGCTCACATGCAAAGGATGAGACCTTCTCACCAGGGGGCATTGGGGTCAGATGGAGACCGCACAAATGCCAGCATGGCTGTGGTTATCTATTTTTCATTTTTGCAGTGCCAGGGATCGAACCCAGGGCCTGCATGTGCTAGGCAAGTGCTCTACTACCATAAAACCTTGTCCACAGAGCTGGGGGTAGTTGAGTGGTAGAGCACTTACTTAGCATGAATGAGGCCCCAGGCGCAGTCCCTGGCACCACAAAAAAAATGAAAAGAAAAGAAATTCACAGGAGTGTGTCATACAAGGATAGAGTCACTCACATGGGGAGCACAGGGTGACATCAAATTTCCTCTGCTGGCACATAACAAAATATCCCTTTCCACAGCAATCCCAAAGTATCATAAGCCTGCCTTTGTTTTGACTTCCAAACATTTGTTTTTTAAAATGTAAATCTGAAAAAAACTCTTGCACTTAGAGGTGTTCAAATATAACGGACACCATTCATAAAAACATCTCTTGGGAATGTCTCAGGCGGCGCTGAAAGGGACCCTGGAATACCCAAATCAATCCCCTTGTTGGACAGTCTGTGGAACTGAGGCTCAGCTCACAAAGGCAGGGGTGGGTGACAGAGACAAAGAACACTTGACCTTTGACTGTGGGCCACCTTTTCAAGAGCACTGTTATAGGATACTAGCACTTTCCTTGGCAAGGACAACATGATAAAAGGCACCTTTTGTCTTCAATTCCCCTTACAGTGCTCAACTCCCCAGGGGCAAGATCATATCTTGTGCTACTTTTAAAATTATTAAAGGAAAACAACTTTTTACACAAATGGTACATGCTGATAAAGATGAATGAAAGAGGGAGCTGGGATGGTGGCTCAGTGGTAGAGTGCTTGCCTAGAATGTGTGAGGCTCTGGGTTTGATCCTCAGCACCACATATCAGTAAATAAAATAAAGCACCATTGAGAACTAAAAATAAAATAATAATAAAAAAGAATGCAGAAACATAAAGTGAAAAGGGACAGTCCCTTCTTCTTTACCCACATCCACCCTCCCCATAGGGAAACACATTTCCCTCAACATGTTATGAAAAATTTCAGGCTCACAGAAATAATTTTTCAGTGAGCACTGGTATACCCCAAACCTAGATTCTATGAACATCTTCCTATATTTGCTTTGTTACTTACCTGTCCATCTTTCCATGCTCCATTCACCTGTCAATCCATCCTCTTTTTCAAATGAATTTCAGAGCAAATTGCAGATGCCAGCCATCTCCCACTAGGATTCCCAAAGCCTCAACATACAATCATCAGCTGGAGTTTAATATTTACTTTTTTGTGTGTTTTGAGGTAAGATCTACATCCTATGAATTGCAGACTAAAGTATACTTGCACTGGTTTTGACAGATGCAAAAAATATAACATAAACATCAACCCAGAAAACTTTCCATGTTTTTCTACCATAATTTTTGCCTGTTCTAGAGTTTCATACAAACAAAAAATTAGACAGACATACACACACACACACACACACACAGAGAGAGAGAGAGAGAGAGAGAGAGACACAGACACAGATGTACTCCTTGGTTTTAAGACAAAACTTTTTGGTTATCTCCTCCCCACCTACCCACACTCAGAGAGGTCTGTTAGCTCTCTTTCTCCTGGGGTGGCCTTGCTCTGCACCCTGTCCTGAGAGTTGTCCAATTGCCAGGATTTGTGAGGCTGGAGCAGAGTGTCTGGTTGAAAACCCTCTTTTGACACTACACAAGCAACTTTAGACAAGTGATTTGACTTTGGTGCCTGTTTCCTCTTCTGTGAAATAGGTATGATAAGGCAGTACTGACCTCTTGGGCTGTTGAGTATGGCTTACATGGCCAATATCTGGAAGCATCTAGAACAGAGCAGGCCCACAGTGTGGCTGCAGGGGTCTCACAAGTACCTACCATACCCTTCAGGTCCCTATGATGGGCTCTGTACCTGCATCCAATTCTGCTAACATCCAATACCTGTGACCTCTCTTAGGTGACTGCCCTGAGGCCACTGGACCCCCTAGTCACACAGATTGTTAAAGGTACCTACTTTCTATTTGTAATATGACATGCCACATGGCACATAAAATGGATTAATGTAGGTTCCATGTGTCTGTTTCACATACCTTTCCATCCTCCCAGAGGCTTGGGCTTGAGGTGTGGAGGGTGCAGGGGACTCACCTCCTTGCCTAGCTGAGGTCAACTCCAGCCTAGCACACACCAAGGCAGCTCCCGGGGGGGATCAGCCGGAGGCTGGGCATGGCAGAGATGGTACTTTTCTTGGCTTCTTCCCTTCCTCACCCTTTCTGCACAACTTTCCAGGAGTCTCCTGGGAGCACTTCTGTGGTCAGACCCTTGTCCGTGATCCAGTTCTGCTTCTGGGGATCCTACCTGGGTGGCATCTGAGTTCACTTGCACTGCTGTACCTGAGACGAGGTAATTTATAATGAACAGAAACTCACTTCCTCACAGTTCTGGAGGCCGGAGAGTTCAAGATCCAGGAGCACCGGTTTCATTGTCGAGCGAGGGCTACTCTCGGCCTTCAAAGTGGCACGTTGTTGCTCATCCTCTGGAGAGGGGGAACGCTTGTCTTCACACGGCAGAGGCGAAGGGCAATGCAGAGGGCAAGAGGGCCACTGCACAAAGCCTCATTAAAAGGGCCTGTCATTCCTAAGGGGAGGAGCTTCATGATCCCAGCACTTCCTGCAGGCCCCCACCTCCTACCGCCAGCACACTGGTTAAACAACTGAATTTTGAAAGGGATGCATTACAAGTAGAGCTGATGGTGCTCAATACATTTCTGTTGATTAATCCTAAGATCTAGCCACACCTGTGGCCTGGGCTCAGCAAGGCTCCACTCTAAGGTGGCAGGTTGGCCTGAGGCAGGAGCTCTGAGGAAGGGCATCCCTGGCAGGAGCCCATTCATCTCCTGGGACTTCGTTTGCTCTTAGGTAAAATGGGAGGCTGGACTCCAGTTACGCATAAGATCTCAGTGAAGGATTGTGCGTCCAGGTTGGGTTTCATCAGAGGCAACCTACATGGTGTGGCTGTTTACTGCAAGTATGAACTTATGATGTGAAGGGGGCTTAGTGAACCCGAAGGAGGCAAAGGTGAGTCTGAGAATGGCGAGGTACAGGAGGGCCATGAGTGAGATGGGTAGGGGGAGATCTCTGAAATATGCAGTAGAAGTCCTGAATCAATGTGAAGGAACGTGAGAGGTGGCTTCAGTGAGGGTGGGAACCTGCTTGGTGCAGTGTTGCATGCCTCTAATCCCAGGGGAGGCTGAGGCTGGAGGATCGAAAGTTCAAAGCCAGCTTCAGCAAAAGTGAGGCAATGCAGTGAGACCCTGTCTCTGAATAAAATACAAAATAGGCCTGGGGATGTGGCTTAGTGGTTGAGTGCCCCCTGAGTTCAATCCCTAGTTTCCCCAGAAATAGAGGTGGGAAACTGTAGGTCCTGGGGAGAAGACAGGTGGAGGTCTGTGTGGGGAGGGGCCACAGAGGAGGAGGATGATGCCCTGATTGACTATCTCGTGCTACCTGTGAATCCAATTTGAGGTGCCCCGTGATGGCCAGTGTGAGGCTGAGAGCTCAGCATGTGTCCACTAGTGAAGAGCTTGGAGGCTGTTTGCCTCAGGCAGCGCTCAGTGCTGTGGCTGCTGTTTAGCTGTGGGGACACTGAGCATTCCAAGACAGCACAGATGTTTCCACTCTTAAAATAAATATCTGACTGTCCATTTGGAGGAATACAGAGAGGGGTCCTGAATAAAAGTAAGGAATGGATTTCAATTTAATAAATATCCTCGGATTCAAATGAACAATGAGCAACTTTTCTGGTTCATGCCCTGTGCGGGGCTCTGCAGGTTAATGAGCATGAGTGGGCGCCGACACCCTGAAGTTCCCATCTGGTTTGGGGCGGCACTCGCTTGTGAGTTGAAGTACATTCCCATCCACAGGGCAGGCAAGGTGCTGGAGTCAGGGGCCCTCATCCAAGAACTTTTCAGCTGATGACAATCGCTCCTCTCTTGGTTATGGGGAAGCTCAGGGGGTATGCCAGGGCAGGCCCTGGGGTCAGCAGGGAACTGGGGTGGAAGGAAGGAGATCCTCCAAGGAGGCTGCCACTTTCAAGACCTGGAAGATACACCTTACCCAGGTCTGCCTCCTTGCCCTTGGGAGGCTGCTCTGTCCGAGGGAGTTACTGGCCCTAAGGGAGGCAAGGTCATGAACCAACTCCCCCCGCCCCCCTCTCTCTCTCTTTTAATTTATATATATATATATATATATATATATATATATATATATATATATATATATATATTTAGTTGTAGATAGGCACAATACCTTTATTTTATTTATTTGTTTTTATGTGGTGCTGAGGGTAGAACCCAGCGCCTCACATATGCTAGGGAAGTGTAAAGCCACTGAGCCACAACGCCTGCCCATCCCCCACTCTCTTGAGGGACTCACAGGGATGGGGACTGAGGCGCCATGCTGGGTCCCAACATGACTGAGGAAGGAAGTCAGTGAGTTCCTCAGGAAAACCTTGGCTGGCATTATGACCTCAGCCTGGAAGGAGAGGACATTATAGGGAGAAGCTAGCAGGGATGCAGCCATGGCAGGGGGGCCAGGCTGGGAGAGAGTTGGGGAGACCAGGCAAGGGGTGACATTTTGGAGGGATTTGCAAGCAACATGGGCCACACCTGTTCTCTCACAGGGTTTCCAGGGAGGGGCTGGGGTGTAGCCAGGCAGGTTAGACCCAAGGCACTGGAAACCCCTAGTCTCAGCAAATCTGCATGTCCAAGCGTGGCCCAAGACACAAATGTGCCATATTCAGGGACCATCTTGATTCTGAGATGAGTTCCTGAGTCACTGTCAAGGAAACCAGAAACCAGAGTCCTGATGCCTGCTCTGGCTCGTGTCAGACCCTCAGTATCTTCTCAGGATGCTGGCGGCAGATAGAGGAGGAAGAGTCTCCCTTGAGACTGAGGTTGTGAAGTGGCACCCCCTTTCTCCACAGAAAAGACTTAACTGGGCTTCTCCAGAAATCTTCACCATGGCTGATTTTAGGACTGTCAGCAAAAGAGTCTCTGCAAAAGAGCTCAATGTAGATAAACTTCCTATTTTCAGGTCGCCCTGTTTTACTTGGCCATTGGCCGGGAAGATACCAGCACTTCAGGTGCTGGACACCCCTTACTAGTTTTTCACAAACATATCCAGTATAGTACTTTGTAGAAATGTGCAAACAAGGCCTCTGGCCTTGAGCTAGGGCTTCACAGAGATGTCTACATTTTTAAGATAAGTTACAAATGGGCTCCATGGTAACAGCTGGCAGGGGGAGGAAAGAAAGGGGAGAAGCAGCTCTCCCCTTCTCAGGTGCTGACCTTGAAGGGTTAACTTGCCCAAAACAGTGAAAGAAAGAGCTGCTTTTATGTGAACTTCTGCAGACTGAACTTCTGAGCCCCTCCCCTTACATGCTGGGTATACAATTCTGACACTCCCTGAACTCTGGGTTCAGGGGATTAATTGATTACAGCAAAAGCTGTGCCCTCTGAACCTGGCTGCAGCCAAATAAAACTGTTTCCTGCTATCTTTGGTGCCTTGCCTCATTTGTCCCTACAACAGTTGGGTTTCTCAACTCTGGTGAGTGGGGGATGGGATTCTGAGCTGATTAAACCTGATTTAAAGAAACAAGTAAATGTGACATGGATTATATACCAAGCTGTGGAGTTTGTGCTCACAAGCTTACAACCTGAACTAAAATAGAGCAGAGACAAATATTACCAACCCAGTCAACACTGTAGGAATTAAATAATGATTCGGAGGAAGACACAAAACTACCTGTAATTAACTACAGAGTGGGGAGGTCCTGGGGGAGCTGAGACGGGCTTGGGCTGGTTTCTCCTCCTCCAGCTGCCTGCTTGGCTCTGGGAAGCTTCTTCTGCCTGGAACTCACTCTTGTCAATCCAAATCAGTCCTCCAGGTTTCAGGTTGAGTGTCAGACCTTCTCCCCCAGCGAGGCTGATTTTGCTGCTCAGCACACTCTCTGTTAAGACACATCCAACCATATATAATAAAGCATGGATTCCTCACAGGGCTTTGGCTCAGGAATCAGGGTGTCTCCCTTATATGCTCTGGTACCCCAGTTCTCAGCATGGGGCTAATAAACTAGTCTTCCCTCCAAAATTGCATGTGTGGGTGACTGCAGTGACAGAGTTTTGAATTATTATCTTTCTGGGCTATTTTTCTGGGCTGCTCCCTCTTCCTCTGCCCTCCTGCCCCCCAGCCATTCACCAGGAAATCCAGATAAGCCAAGGCTTGTCTTCCCTCGGAAGGAGGAACCCATTGAAACCAGAAGCAAAATCCTGACAACTAGAGACTTTTCCTGGCCAGGGGGTCTGTTTATTTGATGGTGGCCTCGTCAAAACAATCAAGTACACCTTAAACACGGGCAGTTCATTGTGTCATTTCTCTCCCAAGCAGTTAGAAATTACAGCAGGGCTTCTGAGCTCAGGGATGGGCTCTTGAATATTTAAAGTAGAGATAAGTTTTCAAAGCCTGGTGCTTAATTAAAAAAAAAAAAAAAAAAGAGGCTTTTGGATTCCAGGCTTTGTTTAGAATCAAGAGCTGAATAGGGTATAAGCCAGGGACGCCAGGGATGGTTCTCAAACTCAGGCTGGATCAGCATCACCTGGAGGACTCATCAAAACCCATATTCTCACTTGCTCCTGTGTTTCTGAGCTGCAGGTCTGGGTGGGGCTTGAGAATGGGCTTTATAAGGCTTTGGGTGCTGCTGCTGCTGCTGCTGCTGCTGGTGGTCCTGAGACTTTGCTCTGAGAACCACTGGCCGAGAAACTCAAGAAGAGAGAAGAGAAACAGAACGTTCTGCTTCAAAAGATAGGCTTTGACCAGGGGGAAGGGGAGGAAGACTCTGTAGACAGGCCCAGAACTGCCAGGCAGGGAGACCCTGAGAAATGCCCACTGTCTCTGTGATTGTTCCAGAGCAAACTCCAAATTGCCAGTGTAGGAGGAAGGGCGAATACCTCAGAGAGGCCAGGGGCCCTGAAAGCAAATCTGCAATGGCCTGGTTCTCCTGACTGTAGCTTGGGACACCTAACCCTCCTAGAGAATTCTGCATCTCAGAGTCTGGCCAAAACTAGCAGTGTCTTGGGTGCTGAGCTTACAAGGAGGCTCGGAATCCTGGTGACCAGCAAAGGCCTCGTGGTTGGGACAAGGCAGACCTGGATCTGTCCCTCCAGATTGAGGATGTCAGAAGTCAGTGCCAAACAGGGAAAGCCCCCTCACAGGGGCCAGGGAGGACAGGCAGGTGGACTGTGTGCAGCTTCCCTGGAACCGAATAGTGGTTACCCATGAGAAAATGATCAGTTATTTTTTTTTTTTTTAAAGAGAGAGTGATAGAGGGAGAGAGAGAGAGAAAGAGAGAGAGAGAGAATTTTTCAATATTTATTTTTTAGTTATCGGCGGACACAACATCTTTGTTTGTATGTGGTGCTGAGGCTCGAACCCGGGCCGCACGCATGCCAGACGAGCGCGCTACCGCTTGAGCCACATCCCCAGTCCCATGATCAGTTATTTTGAATTGGCAAGATTACAGTTTTCTACCCTGGGCAGAAGAGAGTACAGAAGAGCTAAGTTAATTTTAGTGGGAGAAGAAGTTCCATCTCTGTGCACTCAAATCGCTGGCGCAGGGATTATTCACTTTAACCCTGTTGGAAATGAAGTAAGTGCACAGCTGTGGCTAAGTTGAACACCTCTTAAGGAAGGAGTCCAAGTTCTGGAGGTTTAGAACGACTTTGGGGGCATCAGAAAGGAAATCGGAACAAGAAAAACTTTAGTGATAAGAAAGTTCAGCTCCTGACCTTGATGTGGATGAAAGAACTATTGGAGACTTGGGTTCTGCCTCTCTTCTGCTCCAGCAGATGGCAAAGCTCCAGCTAAGGCTGGCCGGGCGCCAGGGGAGTTGAAGTACACATGAGCGCTGAGATCTGATGCTGTCTTCCACCAGCTGAACAGAGAGTGCCGGTCACCCAGGGTCAGCCACTGCTGTCAGTTTGTGGGGCTGGTGGAACCAATTTAGGGATTGTGGCTAGCAAAGGAAGTGGTACCCAAGAGAACTGTCTTCTTTGGGATCTATTCAGCTGTGAGTCATTCATGTTCATTGTTAAGTCATTCAGATTGTAACACACAGAAGACACATCTTGCTCTGCAAAAATGAAGGATTTAGAAATAAACTGCAGGACACGCAACAAAGAAGCAAGTGTTTGGTTTTCTGGAAAAAAAAAATAATTACCATCTATTTGCAAACCTTTATAGATGATCTGAGTGGCCACTGCCTTTATACCACAGGATACCACTTTCACCCTCACTGGGATGGCTGAAATCAAAATAAGTGTTGGCAAGGACATGGATGAGCTGGAAGCTTCGTATGTTGCTGGTCGAGATATAAAATGGTGTAGCCATGGTGGAAAACAGAAGTTCCTCAGAGAGTTAAATTTAGATACCAATAGGACCCACCAATTCCACTCCCAGATGTATACTTGATAGGACTGAAAACATGTCTACACAAAACCTGTACATGAACGTTCATAGAGTCATTATTCATAATTGCTGTAAGGTAGAGACAACCCGAATGTCCATAAACTGATGAATAGATAAAGAAAATGTTGTCTATACCTACAACAGAATATTAGCATACAAAGAAAGAAGTCCTGAAACACGGCTGCTCCTTGACAAACATGCTCAGTGAAAAAATTCAGAGAGAAAAAATTGGAAATTTTCATTTATATGAAATGTCCACTATCAGCAGACTCGCAGAGGCAGCGAATGGTTTAGTGGCTGCCAGGGACTAAGGCTGGGGGATGGGGAGTGACTCTAATGGGGGGGGGTTCTTTTAGGGGTGATGAAATGCTCTGGGAGAAGATAGAGGAACAGTGTCACAACTTCACGGTATAATAAATACTACTAAACTGTAGACCTTGGGGAGTAAATTTTATTGCATCTCAATTACAAAAATTATTCTCTTTAAGAATACCTTTGCACTCAAATTTACATGATCTCCCCTCCTCCATAATATCTCATGATTACGGATGATAAAAAATAATCCTAATAAGGATTTTTTCTTTTTCTCTGGTACCCAGAAGAGGAAAAATACTAGAAGACGCACTAGAGTGACTGGAATGATGTGTAATAAATTATTTTTTATAATGAAAAGGCAAGAAGTGTCCTTATAGTGTAGAGCCATCTGTTGAAAGGGGGATTGTCACACCGTCATGTTCCTGTCTTAAAGAGGGATTTAAGCAGTTCCTCTGATCTTTTAAACGTTCAAAAAGATTATTTTTGAAACTAATGTTCAAATGGAGAAAGTCGGATTTAAGAAGCTGTAGCTACAAAGCTGGACTTCGTGAAGCCGTACAGAAGTTAATAAAGCAGTCTCACATAATAAAATTAAAGTGTTCCTAACCATTATCAGGGGATTCTTTTGTGGCAAAAAGAATTTCTCCCAGCATTCAAATGTGTCTTGGTGGACTACAGAGAGACACAAAATCATTTTACTTGTAGATTTTATTTTGTAGGAATGATAGTACCTTCTGGATCTGACTTCACAGGGATTTTTAAAAATCAAGGAAATATATATGAATGTGCTTTGTTCTCTCTAAAGAAATGGGCCATATAAATTCAAAACATTATTATCTAAAATCAATAAACATTTATGGAAATGATATAAAATCAACGGGTGACTTCTCGTTTTTTACTTAAATTACCTACACAAAACATTTCTCACTCACTCCATAAAAGAGTTACAGCCCTGTTTCTTTTCATTTATGTGAGCTGGAAGTGTAATAAACTCACTTCCCGGTAAGGGGGCGATGAGCTGTCACAGGAGAGGGTGTGCTGGCGGGTGGAAGCTGATACCAATAGTTACACCCACGTGTTCACTCCTGCACCCCCACGCCACATGCAGAAGCAAGCAGCTCTTCCGTTTTTACTCTACATTTCTCCTTGAGAAGTTTTTATGGATGACGTTTTAGACAAGCCAAGGAGGAGCAAGTTGTGGCTCAGGTTCACCCCTCCCACTCTCTTTAGCAGAATCTAATGATTGGACACGTTGCTTCCCAAAACCACATAGAATAGAAAGGAAGGGTCCTCCTTGCCTTTCCCTCTGGCTCTGAGGAGGGGAGCCAGCTCAGGATTTAAATTTCTGGAATTTTCTCTGAGCAATAACCAGCTTCCGCCAATGGGTTCCCCTGGGGCAGGATTACAAGAGATGGCTATTTCCTGAGGGACACAGGAGTCTCCCCTGAACAGGTAAGGGGTGAAACTTTGTCCTTCACCTGCTTCACACAGACCTCACACCTTCTTCCCTAGAGCCCCTGACTCCCCCAGTTATGTTGCACTAGCAGGTTTGGGCATCTCAACCGGAGAATCTCAGATTTTTCTTTACTGACCTGGCTGCCCTTCCTCCTCATCCCCAACCCATTTTCTCTGGTTTGCCTTCTTCAATGAACTAAGTCAATCAGATTCTGTCTCTTTATATGTTATAAAATCTTACGGAAACCACCTCCACCCCGACCCCACCACCTTGGCAGGAAATTTCACAGTCACTCACCTGGTCTTTCTTAGACCCAGGACTTGCTCTGGAACCCTTGACAACATCTCACCAAGCCTTCCTTGGGCAGGCCCCCAAAGAAAAAATAACTGAAAGAGCTGATTTGAATATTGCAGACTGTCCGTCAATAATAGTAGGAAAAAAAAAACAAAAAAAAAACAAACCAAACACCAGGGGCTGTCCCTAGGTGTCAGCACAAGAGCAAGGTACCAGCTGCTGAGGAGCTTCTTCTAAAGGTCTTGGAGAGGAGCAGGAGGGAGGCCGCTGGCCAGCTGCAGCTGGGGAGAGCTGAGCATAGTCTCCTTCACTGGGTCTGGTTTTATTTTGGCCTTGTCAAATTCTGGCTAAAGTTTGTGTTAGTATTGCCAACTCATTAGTTATGCCCATAAAATAATGATGCTAGTGGTAATAACGATGAATAATAATAACCACAGTAGATCCCATTTACTCAGCACTCTCTGTGTGCCTGGCGCTGGGCTAAATGTCTAACCTAAATTTTCTCATTCAATCCTCATAAACTTGTAGAGCTTAAGTAACCTCCCTAAAACTAAGCCAGTCAGGAAGTGGTGTCTGAATCCAAAACCCATTGAGGACTCTGTTCTTTTGCACATAGCCTGAGCCCTAAAAACAAAACAAAACAAAAAAACCAATAATAATAATAATAATAATAAGGCTGTATTTTCAAATCCCTAGAGGACTGAGCTTTTATTTTTATTTATTTATTTTTGCAGTACTAGGGATTGAATCCAGGGGCTCCTCTACCACTAAGCTATATCCCTGGCCCTTTTGATTTTTTTATTTAGAGACGGGGTCCTACCAATTTGCCCAGGTTGGCCCAGAACTTGATCCTCCTTCCTGCCCCAGGGTCCCCAGTCATTGGGATTACAAGCGTGCACCAATACGCCCGGCTCAGGACTGAGCTTTTTTAAAAGGCTGTTCTATCAGAGGCCCTGGACCCGAGGAGGTCACAGGAGGGCTGTCACTTTTAGTGAGGTCCTGTGCACAGGGATGGTAAGCCAATGTACAGACCTCTTCAAGTCAAAGGTGAAGGGAAATGTCATTCTCTCTCAAATATTAGGAAGAAAATTGTAAAATTGGTAAATGGTATCAGTAAAGCAAAGCCTACCTTTCCAAATCATCTCACGAACTACAGCCCTCTTTCCTGCAGCCCCGTTCTCATGTTTACCAGGCTCTCTGATGTCTTTGCAAGGCAACCACATCCGTGCTTATTTTTCTTTCGTTGTCAGCCTCAAGTTCTTGAGCCATAGATTTTTGAGCCATGTAAAATGTAGGTGGGAAAATAATTTTTCCCTTAATTTCTTTTTTCTATCATCTTGATCCAGGTATTTATAAAGGCAGTAAAATAATGTTAACCATCAATTAGTAGTAAATTATTTTCTCAGGGCTGGAATATACACTGTGGTTTCAAACTCTGAGCCATTTCCCAAGAAAATCTGCAAACTAATATTAGCAGAGCCCTTAAATTTGTTTTAGAAACAGGTAGTGAATGATTCTAAATATATAAATAGTGGAAACCAAAACAGAGCGTCTCCTCATCAGAGTTTATTTTAAACAAAATCTAAATATAAGATTTCCAATTGGGAGTTTTTAACAACACACCCCTGACTTTTGGGCTCTGGAGTCCCACTGTGACTGCCCACCAGCCCTTGGGCTCTAGTTTCCTGGTCAAAGAATAAAGGCAGCCACCTTTCCCCTCCCTCCAGCTCTGCCCCACAAATCTCTCCACGCCAAGAATCCTTTGTAGCTGTACCTAATCTTCCTTCTGGCCTTGTATCGCTTTACTTTTGTTTAATTTCTTTGGTGGTGCAAACAGACACAGGTAATGGTGTAGATGATTCAGACCAAATTGGGGCAGATTCAGGCAGAAGGATAGGGGAGGGACAGGGATTTGATTGGCCAGCGGCTTCCAGGTACACCCACCTGCAGACTTGTCCACATCTAGATGCTCAATGGGACACCCATAGAACTGTTCAGAATTGCTCCACAGTCCAGGGTGGCTCCAGAACCCATCTTGGCTGTAATGGGCCCAGAGCTCTTCAACGATCTGAGTTGTCTCTCAAGCCATCCACATCCGGACCCTCAAACTTGCTGTGCCCAAGAGTGTCCCCAGCCTTTGCCAGCTGAGCTCTTCCTAAAAGCCTGTGCTCCCTTTTCTCCTCTCCTTCCCACGTGGCCTGGATCCTGATTGGTTTTCACTTTCAAGGCTGAGACAGAGTCCGCCTCCTGGTCTGCCCCACTTCTCCCCGTCACAGTTAAATTGCTTCTATTTCTTGGCTTCCTTCTCCTCCCTCCCTCTCTCTCCCCTTTCCTGATCTCGTCGGATGGGAAGCCTCGATATATTTAAGACTAGACAAAATAGTCTGATGAATGTTCACCTGCCTGGTGCCCAAGTTCAACAGTGAACACTCACCAGGGGAATTTCACCAGCTCTCGAGTGCCCTTCCTCAGGGCACTCTGAGGCAAACCCCACCTTTCATTTCACTCACAAAAGTTTCAGTTTTCAGATTTTTTTTTTTTTTTTTGGCAGTACTGCAGGTTGAACTCCGGCAAGCACTGTACCATGAAACTACAGCCCCATAACCATATTGCTATTATCACATGAAACTCAAGGGACAATTCCTTAAGATCATTGCATTCCAATTATCCAAGAAAAACACTTTAAAATTTTTTCTTCCTTTTTTTGGTACTATTTTTAATTTTTTTTAAGTTGTAGATGGACACAATACCTTCATTTTATTTATTTATTTGTATGTGGTACTGAGGATCGAACCAGTGCCAAGCAAGTGCTCTACCACTGAGCTACAACTGCAGTCCCTGATACTATTTTATTTTTAATGCTTATATTAGTGCATTATAGTTATACTAGTGGGGTTCATTTTGACATAATCATACATGTGTGAAATTTAATTTGCTCCCTTTTAGTCCTTGGGTGCCTCTTCTTTCTTTTCTGTCCCCCTCCCCACATTTCTCTTCTTTGGTTCTACTGGTCTTCCTTCTATTCATTATTCATTTTTAACTGGGGCTTTATAGATATACACAAAGGAAGAATTCTCCATGGTATATTTATGCATGCACATGTTCACTCGGAATTTCTTCCCCTTCCTGTCCCTCCTCCCTTCCTCTCCTACTCCACTGATTTTCCTTCTATTCTCATGGTATTCAGCTCTCCCTTCCCCTGCTCTTTTCCCTTATTTGGCTCCAACTTCCACACATGACAGAGAACATTTGACCCTTAACTTTCTGAGTCTGGCTTATTTTGCTTAACATGATGTTCTTCATTTCCGTGTATTTATTGGAATTTCAGTCTTCTTTATAGCTGAGTAAAACTCCATTGTGTATACATCCCACAATTTCTTAATCCATTCATCTATTGACAGGCATTTGGGCTGACTCCTTACCTTGGATATTTAGAGTTGCACTGCTATAAACATTGATGTGTCTGTATCACTACACTATACTGATTTTAGTTCTTTGGATAAATATTGAGGAGTGGATTAGCTGGGTCATGTGGTTGTTCCTTTCCTAGTTTTTTTTTTTTTTTTTTGTTTGTTTGTTTTTTTAAGGAATCTCCATACTGGTTTCCAGAATGGCTGTACTAATGTGCAATCTCACCAACAATGTATGAGTATACATTTCCCCCTATCTTTGCCAGCATTTATCATTATTTGTTTCTTGATGATTGCCATTCTGACTGCAGTGAAATGCAATCTCAGTATCGTTTTGATTTGCATTTCCCTGACTGCTAGGGAATTTGGACATTTTTTCATATGTTTGTTGGCCATTTGTTTTTCTTCTTTTGAGAAGTGTCTGTTTAGTTCTTTTGTCCAGGTCTGTGTGTGTGTGTGTGTGTGTGTGTGTGTGTGTGTGTGTGTGTAGCTTTTTGAGTACTTTATATATTCTGGATATTAATCCTCTGTCAGAGGAGTAGCCAGCAAAGATTTTCTCCCATTCTGTAGGCTGTCTCTTCATGCTCTTGATTGTTGCCCTTGCTGTGCAGAAGATTTTTAATTTGATGGCATCCCACTTGTTGATTCTTGGCTTTATTTCTTGAGCTTTAGAGGTCTTGTTAAGGAAGTCAGAGCCAGCCCCTATATGATGGAGTGTTAACCCGAGGTTTTATTCTAGCAGTTGCAAGATTTCAGGTTTAATTCCTATGTCTTTGGCTTGCTTTTTTTCAGGGTGAAAGATAGGTATCTAGTTTTATTCTTCTACATATGGTAATTCAGTTTTTTGTTAGCACCACTTGTTTAAAAGACTATCTTTTCTCCAACATTTATTTTTGGCACCTTTGTTAAGTATCAGATAACCATAACTATGTGGGTTTGTCTTTGTGTCTTCTGTTTCACTGGTCTTCATGCCTATTTGATGTTAATATCTGTTTTTATTACTATAGCTCTGTAATATAAATTGAGATCAGGTATTGTGATGCCTCCAGCATTGCTCTTCTTGCTTAAGATTATTTTGGCTATTCTGGGTCTTTTGTTCTTCCAAATGAATTGTAGAACTTTTTGTGTGTGAAGAATGTTATTGGTATTTTGATTGCACTGAATCTGTAAATTGCTTTTGGTAGTTATGTCCATTTTGACAATATTAATTCTGCTTATCTAAGAATATGGGAGGTCTTTCTATCTTCTAAGATCTTCTTCAATTTCTTTCATCAGTGTTCTATAGTTATCCTTGTGGAGAGGTCTTTCACTTTGTTTGTTAGATTAATTTCCAAGTATTTTTTTGTGTTTTTGGATGTTATTGTGAATGAGATAGTTTTCCCGATTTCTTTCTCAGCATAATTACTACTGGAGAAGAAGACACAGAGACTAATCCACAAAGTTACAACTATCTTATATTTGATAAAGGGGCTAAAAGCATGCAATGGAGGAAGGATAGCATCTTCAACAAATGGTGCTGGGAAAATTGGAAATCCATATGCAACAAAATGAAATTGAATCCCTTTCTCTCGCCATCCACAAAAATTAACTCAAAATGGATCAGGGAGCTAGATATCAAATCAGAGACACTGCGTCTGATAGAAGAAAAAGTTGGATACGATTTACATATTGTGGGGTCGGGCTCCAAATTCCTTAATAGGACACCCATAGCCCAAGAGTTAACAACAAGAATAAACAAATGGGACTTACTTAAACTAAAAAGTTTTTTCTCAGCAAGAGAAACAATAAAAGAGGTAAATAGAGAGCCTACATCCTGGGAACAAATTTTTACCCCCCACACCTCCGATAGAGCCCTAATATCCAGAATGTACAAAGAACTCAAAAAATTAAACAATAAGATAACAAATAACCCAATTAACAAATGGGCCAAGGACCTGAACAGACACTTCTCAGAGGAGGACATACAATCAATCAACAAGTACATGAAAAAATGCTCACCATCTCTAGCAATCAGAGAAATGCAAATCAAAACCACCCTAAGATACCATCTCAGTCCAGTAAGATTGGCAGCCATTATGAAGTCAAACAACAATAAGTGTTGGCGGGGATGTGGGGAAAAGGGTACACTTGTACACTGCTGGTGGGGCTGCAAAATGGTGAGGCCAATTTGGAAAGCAGTATGGAGATTCCTGGGAAAGCTGGGAATGGATCCACCATTTGACCCAGCTATCGCCCTTCTCGGACTATTCCCTGAGGACCTTAAAAGAGCGCTCTATAGGGATACGGCTGCATCAATGATTATAGCGGCACAATTCACAATAGCTAGACTGTGGAACCAACCTAGATGCCCCTCAATAGATGAATGGATAAAAAAAATGTGGCATATATACACAATGGAGTATTATACAGCACTAAGAAATGACAAAATCATAGAATTTGCAGGGAAATGGATGGCATTAGAACAGATTATGCTAAGTGAAGCTAGCCAAGCCCTAACAAACAAATGCCAAATGTCTGCTTTGAGATAATGAGAACAACTAAGAACAGAACAGGAAGGAAGAGCATGAGGAAAAGACTACAGTAAACAAAGACGAATGGGGGGAGAGAAGGGAAAGCACATGGAAATGGTAGGAGACCTTCAATGATACATAAAATTATAAGAGGTTATGAGGGGCAAGGGGGAAGGAAAAAGAGGGAGAGAATTGAACAACAGCAGGGGAGGTAGAGAGGGAAGATGGGAGGGGAGGGGATAGGGGATAGGTGTTGCGTGAGCTCATTTATTTGTTGGTTTTTTCTTTTTTTGAGGTAAGAACTCCAAGAAATGAATTTCCCTCTTAAAACTGCTTTCATTGTGTCCCATAGATTCCGGTATGTTGTGTCTGTGTTATCATTTGATTCTAAGAATTTTTTCATCTCCTCCTTTATGTCTTCTATAACCCATTGATCATTCAATAACTTATTGTTCATTTTCCATGTTATGTAGGATTTTTCCTTCCTTCTTTTATCATTGATTTCCAATTTCATTCCATTATGATCAGATATGGTGCATGGTATTATCTCCACACCTTTATATTTACTAAGAGTTGCCTTATGGCATAATACATGGTCTATCTTTGAGTAGGATCCATGTGCTGCTGAGAAGAACGTATACCCACTTGATGATGGTTGATATATTCTATATATGTCGGTTAAGTCTAGGTTATTGATTGTGCTGTTGAGTTCTATAGTTTCTTTATTCAGCTTTTGTCTAGAGGATCTGTCTAATGGCGAGAGCGGTGTGTTGAAGTCACCCATAATTATTGTGTTGTGGTCTATTTGACTCTTGAACTTGAGGAGAGTTTGTTTTATGAACGTTGCAGCTCCATTGTTTGGTGCATACAAATTGATGATTGTTATGTCTTGTTGGTGGATGGTTCCTTTTAACAGTATATAGTGACCTTCTTTATCCTTCTTGATTAACTTAGGTTTGAAGTTGATTTTATTCGATATGAGTATGGCCACTCCTGCTTGCTTCCGAGGGCCATGTGAGTGGTATGATTTTTCCCAACCTTTTACTTTCAGCCTGTGTATGTCTTTTCCTATCATATGAGTCTCCTGAAGGCAGCATATTGTTGGATTTGTTTTCTTGATCCAGGTTACTAGCCTATGTCTCTTAATTGGTGAGTTTAGGCCATTAACATTTAAGGTTACAATTGAGATATGATTTGTACTTCCAGTCATGCTTCTTTATTTATTTATTTTAGTTTGGCTAGTTTTGCTTTTTGGTTATTCTTCTCCCCCTTTACTGAGATACCTCCTGCTGTTAGTTTTGGGCACTATTTTTCCATTCCTCTTCTTGTAGTGTTTTGTTCAAAATGCTTTGCAGAGCTGGTTTTCTTGCTGCAAATTCTTTTAGCTTTTGTTTATCGTGAAAGATTTTAATTTCATTGTCAAATTTGAAGCTCAATTTTGCTGGATATAGTATTCTTGGTTGGAATCCATTATTTTTTAGCGTTTGAAATACATTATTCCAGGATCTTCTCGCTTTCAAAGTTTGTGATGAGAAATCGGTCGTTAACCTAATTGGTTTACCCCTGAATGTAATCTGCCTCTTTTCTCTCGTAGCTTTTAATATTCTCTCCTTGTTCTGTACGTTGGCTATCTTCATAATTATATGTCTTGGAGTTGGTCTATTATGGTTTTGAATGTTTGGGGTCCTATAGGCTTCCAGGATTTGGCAATCCATTCCATCTTTCATCTCTGGGAAGTTTTCTAGAATTATTTCATTTAATATGCTGTCCATTCCTTTGGTTTGAAACTCTGTGCCTTCTTCTATCCCTATGACTCTCAGATTTGGTTTTTTTATGACATCCCATATCTCTTGAATAGATTGCTCGTGGGATTTAAGCATCTTTTCTGTGTTGACTATATTCTTTTCAAGTTGATAAACCTTGTCTTCATTATCTGATGTTCTGACTTCTACTTGATCAAGTCTATTTGTAATATTCTCGTTTGAGTTTTTAATTTGGTTTATAGTTTCCTGTAATTCTAGGATTATTGTTTGATTTTTTTTTAAGATCTCTATCTCCTGGTAGAGCTCGTTCTTTGCCATTTGAATTTGTTTGTTTAATTCATTTTCAAAATATACTTTTATTTCTTGGACTTGCTGTCTCATGTCTTCTCTAATATTCCTTTCCATTCGAGTTAGGTATGCCTTGAGTTCTTTCGCTATCCCTGTTTCTGATGTTTCTATGTCCTCCTGGAGAATTGGGTTGTCTCGCATTGTTTGTAATCCTTTTTTCCCTTGTTTTCTCATGTTGTCCACGTTACTTTCCAGCTCTTTTTGATTGTCATGTTTCTGCTCTCTTCTATAGATTTGTTTTGTTTCTGTATTACTCTGATGTCTCTCCTTTGTGTTGTTAAACTATGCCTGCTAACTTGGATTCCGCTGGGAAGGAATTCCGACGTCCGAGCTCCAGTGACGACACTACTCTGCTATGACGGGCCCCAGTCTCCTTGCCGGGGTGCCCTAATGGGGGGGTGTGACTGGACTGTCTCTGTTTGGTTTCAGCTCCCTGTCGCGGCAGGCGGGCAGTCTCCAGCCGCCCAGTATCACAGGCCGCGAGCAGGTGATCAGTCGCCAGCGGGTGGGCGTTCTCCTACCGCCCAGTTACGCGGGCAGTGGGTGAGCTGTCACCGGCGGGCCTGCAGTTTACAGCTGCTCAGTCGCGAGGGCCTTGCCTCTAGTCTCCTGGTTTCTCCTGCTAGTCTTGGTTTCTCCTGCTAGACCAGATTTCCCCTGAGTGATGGTTCTCGGCAGTTAAAACTGTACTCTGGGCCTGCCGTTTGTTGGGTGTGAAGGGTGGCTGTTGGGAACCCCGGCACTCTATTGTTTTGTTTCCCTTGTGGTGAATAGAACTGTACCGCTTCCTTCCCCGTCTGAAATCCCGTACTCAGCCGGGGGTCAGTGCGGGCTAGGCTGGCGGGATTCCACTTCGTGGCAACCACTTATCTCCCTGCTTGCTAGTTAATCCCTTGTCTGCAGCGCCACGCCTCTGTAGCCGCGGGGCAGGCCGCGTGAATCACACAGCCTGGATCTCCGGGGTCACACCCTTGGCTTTTGGGATCCCCGGCACTGTGGTGCCACGCCTTCTGTAGCCGCGGGGCAGGCCGCCAGAATCAGACAGCCTGGATCTCCGGGGTCACACCGTTGGCTTTTGGGATCCCCGGCACTCTATGGTTTTGATTTTTTCTGCTTGCCCCTCCCCCAGCGCTGGCTAGACAGGTTTTGTTTTGCCTGCTGATGGGAGGGGGAGTTGAAGGTCCGGTGCCTCTAATTCTCCCTTAGTCTTTATGCAGGCTCACTGTGATACTCCCTTCCCCTGAAAGTCTAGGAGAGAATTTATGCGAAATCCCCCTATGTATGGGGGCTGAACTGAGTGACACACACCTGTCTTGTTGTTGCAATCTGTCGGAGAGTGGCAGTGGATACTTCAGCTCTCCAAGATGGTGGCCGCTGGTTGCCTTAGTGGAGTGTCCCTTGTGGGGGAAGGGACTGTACCGCTTCCTTCCCCGTCTGCAATCCCGAACTCAGCCCGGGGGTCAGTGCCTGCTTGGCAGTTGGGATACCACCATGTCCCAGGCCCTTATCTCCCTGCTTACTATTTAATCCCTTCTCTGTGGTGCCACGCCTTCTGTAGCCGCGGGGCAGGCCGCCAGAATCCGGGTGGAGTCCTTTCCACCTGGATCTCCAGGAAAGTGCTCTCTGAAATCTGCAGCAGCTGTGACTTGAGCTCCTGAAATTTCAGAGCTTATAGTGTCCCTGTGTGGTGTGGTGTCCTTCACCCCTTGGCTTCCACAAATTGGGACAGCAACACTTAAGCCCCTGTGATTCCCCACAGTCCTGGAGCTCCAGCAAGGAACCCCTTCCACATAGAACTCGAGGGTGACTCAGGAAAGCCAAACACCTAGGCCTCCCGGATTCTGGCCTTGCCCAGTTCCCTTTGGTGTGGGCAATGCCAAGGTTGGCACCTGGCAGCAGCTTCCCTTCCCTAAGCCAAAGCCTGGGAGGCGTTGCCATTTCTGTATGTCTCCCGGCCTTTCTCTCCCACTTCTGGGTGGGCCCGGGAGCCAGCTGCTCTACCTCTCCTTTCAGCCAGGATGGCTTTTGTGTCAATCCCTGCCTATTGATACACCAACAGGAGTGACCAAAGATTGAAGCCACTCAAGACTATTGTCTTGCTGCAAAGTCCCATTTTTGAAGGTCAGAGGTCTAATTAGGCTTGTGCCTGCTTAACCCCCAATTTGTTCCTGAAAATCTTGCAGCTAAGGGAAGGAAAATGAAAAATTTTTAATGAAAAAATTTCCCATTGATTTTAATGGGAAGTTATGAGACATCTTTTGCCAACTTGAGATACCCAAACAACTCCCATAGGCAGGAAACGCTATCCACTGAACAACCAACATAAATCTATACATTAATAAGCAATAATGTGAAGATAGGTAAATCAGTTTGCATATTTACTGTACTGTCAAAAGGGTATTTTGAACTCACCACAGGAGCAAGAGTAGCTAATAAATGAGGGCCAGGAGGGAGTCATTCTTTGGAAGGTTTGTTCTTCTTTCTTCATGTTTTCTTCACCAGATTTTCAACACTTGGACTCATAACTATTTTGACCTTAAACTGCGCTTCTAATTATATACATATAGATAAGCATTATTAGGAAAAATTAAAGGCCACATACAGTAGTTCCTGGCAACGTGAGATGGGTGCAAGTGCAATAAACCAAGTGGTGGAAGGGGCTGCCTCTTCCTGGCTCCTGCCTGGTTCACACCACAAGGCAAACTGGGTTCGTGCAAACTTAGAGCACAATCACATCTGTTCCACATGCTGCTCTTTGACAAGACACAGTTATGCTGACTAAATTGCCAAGTGTGTTTTTGCCTGCCTGGATGTCAAAATATCCATGCTTTGAGCATAGCATGGTTTTGGATAAAAGGTTATTGGACTGAAAAAGAAAAAAAAAATCTATTGTCCACAATGTGGTTCAGGAGCCATATGTTGAAAAGTTAATTCAACAGTCATCATGAGAGGAAAGTCTGCAGTTTGCTGGTCTTTGTCTTTTCTTCTCCTGTCAATCTTGATTTCCTCTTAGGCATGCGCATGCTTCAGATGCTTGAGAAAGGTGAGGTCCTCAGAAAGCCCAAAGGGAACAGTCCAATGTCACTTTAAAAAAAAATAATGCCAACACAGCTAAAGGTCTTTATGCAAGCTATGTCTTTATGTCGTCTTTATGTAAGCTATGTCTGCTTTTTTAGGGATAACTTAATAGTTGCTCAAATTATTGATGCATACAACATGGATGAATTCCAAAAATTCATTGCTGAGTGAAGGAAACCAGATATGACAGGATACATACTCCATTTATATGAAATCTAGAAGTGGCAAACAACCCTAGACGACATAAGCTGAACATGTTCCCTGAGGGCCAGGAGGGGAACTGACAAGAAGGAAGCATAAAGGAATTTTCAGGGGTGAGTGGAATCTTCCACATCTTGTTTCGGGTGCTTGTTACACAGCTATATGTAACTGTCAAAATTCATCAAACTCAACATCCAAGATCTATGCATTTTATGTTGTATGTATAAAAAAAACCTTAAAATACACAAAAACAATTCAAGAGTCTCTTACATTGTTATTAAATATATTCCCTGAATAAACTTTATAGATTTGGGGGTTGCAAGGCCTGGTGGGTTTGAAATCTAGTTCCACAATTCTCAGTTGTAGGATCTTGGGGAAGTTAGTTAACTTTTCTAGCTTCAGTTTTCTTACCCATAAACCAGTAGTGAAAACAGCAGTTATCTCATAGGGGTTGTGCACATGAAATGGGCTAATGCCTCAGAGCTCTGAGTAAGGGATGAACAATACTATGTTCCTCTTTTTCCATAAGTTTAAGGACATTCATTGAAGCCCCCACCCACACTTTTATTTTTTTTATACCAGGGATTGAATTTAGGGGTACTCGAGTACTGGGCCACATCCCCAGCCCTATTTTTTTGTATTTTATTTAGAGACAGGGTCTCACTGAGTTGCTTAGCACCTTGCTTTTGCTGAGGTTGGCTTTGAACACACGATCCTCCTGCCTTAGCCTTCTGGCTGCTGGGATTACAGGTGAGTGTCACTGTGCCCAGCCCCACCACTTCACATCTTGCCACCATTCATCTCTTCCTGTGATGATACCTCCAGCCTGTCCCATCTCCCTCAGGGGCTGCCTATACTCCCCAAGTCTCTGGCCTCTCCGTTCCATCAGTCCTGGCATAGAGGTCCACTCCAATCTCCTTTATCTCTCAGCATCACTGAGTTCATGCCCTTCCATCTCTTGCTTCGTCATCTCTGTGGTCTTCATGTAAGCTATGTCGGCCAACAGTTCTCAAAACCATTCTGAACAGAACCCAACCCCTGGTACCCAGGCTTCACCTGGCTTCTTCCCCATTCATGCTAACCTGGAATTCTTAGGGCTCCAGCACATGCCTGGCCTTACATCTGTCCACAGCAGCCTATGTACCTGGAATAGACTATCTTCCCTTGCTTCCAAATCTTGAGGTTCTGAAGGATCTTTCCTGACCCTCTTCCAGCCTGCCGTGCCTCCTTTCTGTCAGAACATTCCACCTATTTATTTAATCCAGTCTACTTTGTTCAACATATGTAAATCTTTTTGTGGTAGTTGTTTTTGACAAGTGTTATGTTCATATAGTTAAATTAACATTCCAAGAATAAAAGTATTTTAAACATGTCTGTATTCTGCTTGTTATCAAGCACTTAGGAATTCCTCAAGTATTTGGTGAATGTCTTTTATTGTTTGCACAATGTCAAAGCCCTTTCACGTGGACAATCTCCAAAGATCCTCTGGCAACATTCTGTGGAGCTAACAGTATTTATGACCATCTGCTTGCGATAGATGAGGAAACCCAGCCCAGAGATGAGGTCTGCACTGAGCCTCACAGGACTCCAGGCCAGGCTTTCTGACTGTAACTTTTCTACATCCTCCCAGCATGAATGAGCCAGGACATTGCCCTGGCTCACATCTTGCTACCATTCAAATGGGCATTAGCCCATTTCATGGGCACAACCCCTGTGAGATAACTGCTGTTTTCACTACTGGTTTATGGGTAAGAAAACTGAAGCTAGAAAAGTTAACTAACTTCCCCAAGATCCTACAACTGAGAATTGTGGAACTAGAATTCAAACTCACCAGGCTTTCTGACTGTAACTTCTCTATATCCTCCCAGCATGAATGAGCCAGGACATTGCCCTGGTGTTCAGTGGTATCTCAGAGTGAGGAAGGTGGTAGCACTCTGGGGTTAATGGTACCTAATTTAGTTACCATTGTGAAAAAAGCACAGCTACTGTTTTAGTCTGCTTGTGCTGCTATGACAAAATACCACACACTGGGGAATTCATAACAACAGGAATTCATTTCTCATAGTTCTGGGGGCTGGTAAGTCCAAGATCAAGCTGCCAGCTGGATCTGTTCTGGTAAGGGCCTTCTGCTGGCTTTCACATGGCAGAAGGTGGAAGGACAAGCTTACTGATAGTTGTGTGAAGCTTTTGCTTGTGTGTGTGTGTGTGTGGGGGGGAAGGTATTGGGGATTTTCCTCCAGGGGCACTTTACCATTAAGCAACATCTCCAGCCCTTTTTATTTATTTATTTATTTTGGTATGGGGATTGAACTCAGGGGCACTCATCACTGAGCCACATCGCCAGCCCTATTTTGTATTTTATTTAGAGATAGGATCTGAGTTGCTTAGCACCTTGCTTTTGCTGAGGCTGGCTTTGAACTCAAGATCCTACTACCTCAGCCTCCCTAGCCACTAGGATTACTGGTATGCACCACCGTGCCTGGTCTAATTTTTCATTTTGAGACTCACTAAGTTGCCCAGGTTGGCCTCAAATTTGAGATCCTCTTGCCTCAGCCTCCCAAGTTGCTGAGATTACAGAAGTATGCCATGACACCCAGCATAGAGCCTTTTAAAAAAAGGGCCCTTAAACCTGTTACAAGGGAGCAACCCTAATGGCCTATTCACCTCTTAATACTATCACATGGGCAATAGCTGAATATTGGAGGGGACAAGTCAAATCGTTGTAGTTACCAACCATACATGAATTGCACTGTTGTTAGTTCATTAATATAATTTAAAAAAATATTTAGCTTTTGGTATGGGGTCCTGGCAAAATTTGAGATGAGGCACCAAAGATTAAAGAACTCTAGTCAAAGCTAACTATTGGAAAGGAGAGCCAAGGTCATGGTAGTGAGTCCAGCTGTAGAGATGCACAATCATCAAATCACATGAATCCAGAGGAACAGTGCCTCAATAGACCCATGGCTTCTCCCTCCAGCCATGGACATGAACAGCCTCCCCGGGGCCACAGGTACACAGGTTGAGAGGACACTTAGTGTTTGGGGGACACTGTTGAGCCTTAGTCACTCCTCAAGTTATTTCCACCTGCACATCTTTCTTTGGTTCCATCTCCTCAGGGAGGCAAGTGATCTACCTAAGAGTATGTTTAAATGGCCGAGGAAACAAGGTCCCACAAATGGAGGGGCTTGAACACAGAAAGCCATATCTCCCAGTTCATGGGGCTTCCTAGCAGAAGCTGCTACGGGCCATCCCAGCTGCTGGTGGTTCCTTGGCTGGTGGCAGGACGACTCCTGTGTACACATGGTGTTCTCCTCACTGCATGCACGTCTGTCTAAATCTCTCCTGTTACAAGGAAGTCAGTCATACTGAATTAAGAGTCCAATTTACTCCATCCAATATGGCCTCATCTTAACTAACTATATTGGCCCCAAACCCTATTTCCAAATAAGATCCCATACTAAGTTACTGGGGTTGGTTAGGATTTCAATGTATAAATTTTGAGTGGAACACAATTTAACTCCTAACGGTGTTCCTCAAAATTCAGTCATTTTCATTGTGGTTTTGTTTTGTTTGAGATAAGGTCTCACCATGTTGCCCAAGCTGGCCTCAAACTCCTGGGCTCAAGAAATCTTGTCACCACTAGCTGGGACTACTGGTATGTATCACCTTACCTGGCTCCATCATTTTAAAAACTCTTTGTTCTCTTGAATAAGATCCCATTTTCACTATTATTTGTTTTAAGCCCTGAATTTTCCTTTAATACTATTATACTCTATACCATATATAGAGAACCAGTATTATAAAGTACAAGGAAATCAATGGTAAACATACTACATAAAACACATAAATAACAACATAAATCAACTGACTATAACTGAAACAAATGTTATGATCAACATAAACATAACCATTGAAAAGTCTGTCAGTGTCCTACCCTACCCCAAATCACTTTCTTATCCTTGGCGGGGAAAAGCAGTTTTTGGAAAACACACACTGTTAATCCTAATGGGAGAAAGGGCATTCCTAGAAGTTACATTAAAAGCCAAGAAGGCACTCTTAGCATGAGAACCTCAAATGCTTTGATGGGATGGGAACAGAGAAAGGACATGTAGTGTGCTGTGGTTTGGGAGGGGAAAGTGAGGTCTAATTACTCTGCACAGAACCACAGATAAGAGGATCAGAGAGTGGCCTTGCAAATCAGATTTTATAGGAGAGAAAAATGAGACCCAGAGAGGTGAAGGCCAGCCAGCCTGGGCCAAGGCTAGAACCTAATCGCTTGACTTGTGGTCGGGTCCCACTTCGCATTTACTCAATCCCTTGCTGCTCTCCTGGAGTCTCCAACACCCAGGGCCCAGAAGAAGCAGGTCTCCCTGCTTCCTGCAGCAGGCTGCAGAGGTCTGCAGTGCAGCTGGGCTGTGTGTTGGGGGTGAGGACATGCCCGGGGCTGGGGAACTCTGGGTGATACATGTATCTCTATGAGCTAATTTTGGGTTATTATCAAAAAGTGTATTTTGCATAAGATGGTTCTCCTACTTCCAATTGTTTGCTGGAGAGAATTCTGTGATGTTGCTTTGTTTGTTGGTAGTTTCTATTTTTTTAAAAAAATGCTAGTTGCACATGGTTAAAATTCATACAGTCCCAGTTTGTGGTAACAAATGTTCTTCCTGGTTTTTAATAACATCTGAAACCCCCTCCTTACAGGCAACCGCCACCACCATTTCCTGTGTATCCGTGTAGAGATCCGAAGGTGGAATGAATGGCAGCTTCAACACATGCCACCACTATTCCTCCAAAATATACTCCTGTGTCACTTAGCGGTGAGTCAGGAGGTGGTTTTGTTGCTGTGTGAACATCACATAGTGTATTCACACAAACCTACGCCTGTGGTGCAACCCTCTACACACTGAGGCTGTACGGCGTGATTGACTGTACCGAGTGATGTCGCAGGTCACTAGAGCATGACAGTAAGTACTGCTGTATCTAAATAGCTTGTTCACACCAGCAAAACCACATACACAAGTAAAATGTGGCTCTAAGAAGTTCCGATGGCTGCAGTGTTGGAGAACAGTAGGATTTTTTAGTCCATTATAATCTTCTGGGACTACTGTTGTGAGTGTGGCCTGTTGTTACGTGGTACAGGACTGTATCTGAAACAAGTCTCACCAGAATTACGTAACTCGTGGGAACACCCCCTCAACTTCCACTGATTTGGGTTCTTACCCGGCTCCCCAGTAGCTCATTTTTTCTCCTCTTTCTCTTTTGAATGGATTTTAATCTTTTTACATTTTTGGGTGAAGAACACAGTAGGAATAAAGTGGGCCGTTCCAGCCACTAACATTGGCCCATAAAGGATATTTTGGCTGGCACACACTAGGTGATCAATAAATCTCATTAGAATAAGAATTGGAAAAGGTAAGATGATGGGTAACATTTACTTAGCATCTGCTATTGGACAAGCACTTTAAAATACAACTTCATAATGAGTTTTCTTTTTTTCCTGTACTGATTTTTCCTGTACTGGAGATTGAACTCAGGGCCTCTCTCATGCTAAGTAGGCTCTACTATGAGCTACATCTTCAGCCAACTGGGTATTTTTATTCCCAGTTTACAGGAAGGTACTCAGAGGTGAGAGAGGTCATGTAACTTACCTGTGTCTCGCTGGTCTGATTCCCAGGCCCATGCTGTCTTGCTTATGTTTCTTTGTGGTGTGAGGAACTGTGGCAGGTCAGTCCTGGAACCATTTCCATTTTGGGAAACCAAGTACACAGTACCAGGCAGACAAGGTTCCTTGTAGGATGAGTTTTGTCTTCGACTCCAGTTCTCTTGCAACTACACATGGCCTGGGGAGGCACTTCTTGCATACTGAGTGCCAGAGGTCACCAAGGCAAAGAGAAGGTGTGAAAGGTCACCTTGGGGCACAGGGGATTCAAAAGTGAGCTAAGAGAAAGACTTTGAGAAAGGAGAGCTGATGAAATTTACCACAGCTTGAAGATGAGCTTCTAGGACACTGTCTCGTGACTGGTAAGCTCTCAGTGAACAAATTCAGTAAAGAGCAGAAAGGAAGCCAGTGTGTGCATGTACATGTGTGTGCACATGCGGATGCATGAGGGAGGGAGGGAGGGATGAAGGCAGGGAGGAAGAGAGAGAGAGAGAGAGAGAGAGAGAGAGAGAGAGAGAGAGAAGAGACAGAGGGGCACATTTAATGTTGGTGTTTATCTTATGTCTTGTTTCTGGGCTCTTGAACTTTATGAGGTTAGATTTCCTGGGCCTTTATTCTAAAGCCTGGCATTTCTCCCAAAAGCACCAGTCTGCCTAATGAGGGCAACTCAAGTGAATCCACAGAAAAGAAGGAAAGTGATATTTTAATTTTATCCATCTGAAACAAAACTGTATGTAAGAAATGTGCCTGCAGTCCTGAATCATAAATGTATCAATGCCTTATTTTATGGAATAAAAATGTGTTCTGTCCAAATTGGCTGTGAAGTGAATAAACATTATTTTTCTACTGAACTGAGCTATAAAATGACTGGAAATCTCTCCATGGGGACTGGGGTGGATGGACTAATAAAGAAACCTACGGCCAGAAGGAAAAAAAATTCAGCACAGAGCTGACCATGAGCAACTCCTCAAGCGCAGAGGTGACGCCATGCTTCCTTGGACAGATTTGTGTTGCCATCTTCTAAACATCCCACTTGGAGGATTGCCCTGATTTCCTCCTACTTTTCACTGTGTGGGCTATTCAACCCAGCAGAACTGCCTGTAATAGTTTGCTTTACTTGAGGTCCATCTGGCACACAGCCAAACATGCTTTAGTTCAAGGGTTTTGGTTACATAAACTCAGTCATTTCCAAATCCATCAGTTTGTACCTTTACGATTATGTATATCAGTTTTCCTGGAAGGGATGTCGCACAGTGAGTGGGCTTATGACCACGTGGACCTGGGTTTGAGACCCAGCTCTGTCATTTAGCAGCTATAGGAGGTTGGATCTATTAAAACCTCTGGTTCCTATTTCCATATTTGTATGATGGGGATCATAGTATAAAGCTCAGGGGATTACAGAAAGGATTGGATAAAATGATGTGTGCACACATGTGTGTGCACACGTGTGTGAACCTTGTGTTTCATACCTTGTGCTGAATATTTAGATATTTAGGGCAGTACGTGAAGCCCTGAGTTTCAACCCCCTTGCCGCAATAAATAAATACTATTTATTGTTGTGGAGATAAAGATGGTGATAATGACAATAACATCAACGTAAGTACAGAATCTTGTCCTAGTAAGTCACCCTTTTTATTCATTCATCACAAAATGCAAATGACTCAAAGGAGAAAAAGCAGCCCTAAATGTTTTGCAACAGAAATTTATTTTTATTGCCCAAAGGCATGTAGTTTTTATAGTTTTCTGGAACCTCAAACCTTTACATGAGTGGTTCTACAAGAATTTTTCTTCCAATTGGAAGGCCAAGGGTGGTTTTCTTTTTCTTCAATTTACAGATAAGAATTGCTACCATGTGCTTGAAAACCTCTGCCCTCCAGCAAGCCATATCTCCATCCAAGATGTGTGCTGCCCAGCATGTCTTGCTACTTTGTTAAACAGAATGTGGTCAGAGCTGTGGAAGGTGTGAGTGGGCCCAAGTGCACCTGTTTGTACACATGATCACCCACTGAGTCTTTCCTGGAGTTTGTGCCTGGATGGTGTTGAGAGGAAAGGTGTGCAACCTAACAGTGGCTAACTCCTGACACTTTTCCTAGCTGGGGAAAGTTGGGCAACTTATATAACCTTTCTGTGTCAGTTTCCCTGCCTGTAAATTGGGAGATGACTATGCCTGTCTTACAGGGCTTATCCAAGGGGTGAGAGAAGAAAATAGATGTGAAGAAGCTGGAGCTCGGCTCTCACGGTGGCAATTCCTTTCTTTTCCTTCTCTCTTGTGTTCAGTATTACCTTTATCTGCGGTTCAGATGACTGCAGAGCTCCCTCAGTTTGTCGTAGCAGACAGAAACAGAGGCATACACATCAACCTGCACACAACCCCTGACTCACGTGGAGAGATACTGTTCTACTCAGAATGGAAGGAGAGCTGCTTTTGTTCCTGCAACCTGCCTGATCACAGTGTCAGAGGTTGTCATGCAGTGCAATGCATAAGTGACAGACTGCCTGTTACATACTCTTTAATCACCACCTTCCATCCTTACCCTGACTTGGGTTTCCAGCTACCAGGGTGGATTTCAGGTTATGTCCCCTCATCGGTTTCTTTCTTTCCTTCCTGATTTTTCTTGTCCGCCTCTGTCCACCCTGCCCAGCAAAGCCTGTTCTTGGTTGTCCGCCTTCTCTTGCCTGGGTCCTGAGTGTCTGAATGTTGCTGCAGTCATACAACCTGGCTGGCTAGTTTCAGCTTCTTTCTGCTTATATGCTTGCACTTCCACACAGATGCTTGACTTTGGTGGCAACTTACCATGCTTCTGTAAGAAGGTCCTCTCTCAGATGACTGTTTCATACTTTCTTTCTTCTCAAACCTTCCAGTATCCCTTACTTCCTAGAAAGTGACCTGCTTCAGTCTTTGGTCAGAAAATGAAAGCTGTCAGATGGTGATTCCATCTCTCAATTTGCAAGTCAACATCTTTCTGCATTATCTGCACCAGCCACAGGATCCTCCTTTCAGCGGTGACAGAGACATTGTCCTTCCTACCACAGGCCTGTCCTCCTAGTGCATGCCATCTTGGTGCCTTTACAACTTCAGTGTGCTTGTGAAACACCTGGAGAGCTTTGCAGATGCAGTCTGATCCAGCAGGTCTGGGCCAGAGCCTCGAGATTCTGCATTTCTGACAAGGCCCCCGGTGATGACAAGGTTCTGAGTAGCAAACTACATTCTCACTCCATCTTTCTTTTCTGGGTTGTTTTTACCATCATATGTATACTCCAGTATATTCCATTTTTAAAATCTCTCCTTTGATCAAACATCTTTTTCAGACTACCACCCCAATTTATCTGCTTTCAAGGCAATATTTATTGAAAAAATTTTCTACCTGGGCTGTCTCTTCCCATTCTAAATTTTACCATTTTGTTACATCTTCATACTTTTTTTTTATGACAAAATACACATTCATTATTATTATTATTATTACGGTGCTGGGGTTTGAACCCAGGGCCTTGTGCATGTGAGGCAAGCACTCTACCAACTGAGCTACATCCTTAGCCCCACATTATTAAAAGATTTAAGCTTACCAAAATGTGATACAGTAACTAATCTCTTAATCCCCCTTATATATGACTCAATTTCTTTCGTCATCTTGGGGATGAGAGACATTCCAGTCCTTTTAATTTTTGAGACAGGGTCTAGCTAAGTTGCCCAGGTTGGCTCCAACTTGCGATCCTCCTGCTTCAGCCTCCTGAGTTGCTGGGATTACAGGTGTGCACCACCATGCTCCCTTGCATGACTTTCAATCTATTTTTTTTTAATTTGGAAAATTATTTATATTGAGTTAAATGTGAATAACAAACGTGTATTCATCACACAGAATGTGTTAACACTTGTCACTTAGGGGCTTTATATCTTTATTATAAAAGAAATAAAATATTAGATATAAATTCGAAACATTTTGTATGTATCTCTAATATTTTCTATGTATCTCATAGTCCACTAAGGGATTGGGCTTGCTGTTCCAATCCCTGCCTGTGGGCTCTTGATCCTCAAAGCCACTACCATCACAAGGTTGATACGTGCATTGGTGAGGCTCAGATCATCTGCAGGTGGCAGAAACTCCAGCACAACACTGGCTTAAAAAAGACAAAAACAGACTTCTCATTCACATGAAGGTCTGGGTGGGAGGTACGAGGTGTGGGGGATCCAGGCTCCCCCCACCTTATAGTCCAGGACAGCACTTGGGCAGCAGCAGGAAGGATGTTTTGCTGTGGACTGGATCTTACCTCTGTATGTCTCCCTGATGGGAGTTTTCCTCTGTACATACTTCTGTCTTTAATTCCATCACTACTTCCAGTTGCTTTGTCTTCCCATACAGAATCAGAATAGTCCATCTATTGACAGAATTCCTTATTTTTTTTTCATCAGTAGGATATATGTTTTTTAAAATAAACATTTTAGGGCTGGGAATGTAGCTCAGAGGTAGAGCACTTGCCTAGATGTGTGAGGCTCTGGGTTTGATCCAATAAATCAATCAATCAAATGTGTTTAAATGTCATCTCTGAATATTTTGGGTAGCATGGTGATAAGCCATGTGATTCATCTGCAAGGCTTGGCTCTGGCCTTCTTGCTCTTCTTACTCCACATATTCCTCTCTCCAAGTGTTGTCACCGTTTCCCATAATCACATTCCTTTCCATACCCGGATGCTTCCCGTCTTCCTAGTTACAATCCTGGGTACTGAGCTTTCCTGAATATGATACTGGAACATTTAACGGCCAGATATTTCTGCTTATATCTATTCAAGGTACTTCAATTTCAACATGTTAGAAACTGAAATTTTTTCTGTCTTCTTGTTCCAATAGTCTTTTTTTGGGGGGCGTGGGGCATGGTACTGGGTATTGAATCCTGGAGCCACATCCCCAGCCATTTTCTGTTCACTTTTTCTTCTTTTGGGCATTAGGGATTGAACCCAGGGGCACTTTACCACTGACCCTTTTTTAATTTTTTTGAGACATTTTTAATCTTATTAAATTGATTAGGGCCTTGCTAAGTTGCTGAGGCTGGCCTCAAACTTGGACTCCTTCTGTCTCAGCCTCTTGAGTCACTGGGATTATAGGCATGTGTCACCATGCCTGGCTTATTCACAAATTTCTGATCAGAAATTTGTTTCATGGCTATGCCTCCTTTGAAGAAGTGTATTAGTTATTTTTATGTAATTAACCACTTCAAACTCAGTGGCTTCAATCAATCACTTCTTATTGTCAATAATGTAAGAATCAGGTGGGCAGCTTATTTGGTCTTGGCTGGGTTAATATACCTGGTACCTGCTGCACACTGCATAGGTGGCCCTGAGATATTGGTTGGGACTCCCTCATGCAAGGGAAGTTTGGTTAACCTCCTATGTCTCAGTTCTTCTCCATGTCTGCTAGCAGGATGACCTGGGACTTACTCTTGAGGCTTGGAGAATTCAAAGAAAGAAGCTGTTTCATGGAAACAAAGTTTCATGGAAGAAGCTGTGCAGGACATGGATATTGGGAAGAATTGAGAAATGGGCCCATAGTTTTGTAATCAGCCTGCCATAGAGGATTAAGAGGGAATTTAGTTTCAAGCTCGGGGAGGGGTGCATGTGCTCAGTTAAAACTTCCAATGGTTCTATTTAGGAAAGAAAGGAGAATGGATATCGGGGATGATTTATAGATTCTGCTTCAGGAGGAATTATAGCTCCCTATTCATCTTCCCTAAATGGAGGATACACTCTCAATCTCTTGCTATAAATAATAATATTACCATTCTGACAAAATGTCTATTCTTCTTAACTCATGCACGTTTTTAATTCTCCTTTGACTCTGAGAAACCAGCCAACTTCCTCCTTAACCTCTTAAACAAGTCAGGAATAAATTGCTTACAAACATTTTGAGGATTTAATAACACAGTATTGGGGATATTTTATACTCCCAGCAAGGTAGCACATTTATATTGTACTGACAAGTACATCCTGATATTTTATTACACGCTACTAAGAACACATGGGAATGGTGAGAGTCTTTAAGGACATATGTTTTACATTTAAGGAAAAATGCATAGTCATGGTTGAATTTTAAATAATTTCCTCATATATTGCTAAAGCAAATGGCATCTCTTAGGGATTAATCCAAGCTTTGGAAATTTCTTTTCATGTTTCTAATAATTGTCCATAAGCTTCTCTGGTTTTTCAGATCATAGTAGTTGGGAGCTGTCTAGTGGTGAATGCAGTCAGCTGTTGATCTACAGGATAGAGATCAAAGCTGTCAAAGTTCATGGTGGTGACCATCTTCATTTATTTATCTGCTTGTCAGTAGTTTTGAGCTCGAGACTGAGCAGGCAATTTCAGCAGGAGGCGGCTGTCCCTGGAGAGTGTGACCTCTCAGTGCCCCTTTGTGCTGTTGCTGCACTGTGGATTAAGGAGAAGAATCTTGCTTGGTGTTTTTCATTGTGCTCAGAGGCAGCGACTGTAAAGCATCTGTTACTTTCTGTTGCATAGCTTGCCAGAATTTCTCAGAAGATCTAAATTTCCTATAAACCAGGATGTGATTGTCATCTTGAACTCTGACCTCCCATCCTTTAGAAAGGATGAGAGGGTTGTGTAGAGTGTAGAAGGGGATATGGAAGTGGGATTAGAGGTCACATGAATCCCAAGGATGCCAAGGTGACTGGATAAGGTTTATTTTGTAATCTGAGCTCAAAATGCTGACACTGGGTTTTCCAGAGGAGTTGGGTTTGCCCCCCACTTTGACTCTGTGGGTAATGTAAGAGAGATCAGTGGTTACAATAATGCTGCCATTGTCCTGTGTGGGTCCCCTGAGCAAGAGTTTTAAAACTCAGGAATGTTCCTTTTTAAAAGTTCTCTTAAGCTGGATGCAGTGGCACATGCTTTAATTCCAAATACTTGGGAGGCTGAGGAGAGAGGATCATGAGTTCAAACCTAGCCTGGGCAACACAGTGAGATCCCATCTCAAAAAATAAATAGGTAAAGAAAATTCTCTGAAAAGGCATATTATGCTTTAGACTCCCCATTCATAGACATATACATGTAAGTCATGTTTGGTGGTACAAAGGAAGTTGCAGCTAGTTTAAATCCCTCACATTGCTTTAGACCAAGGAAAGAGTCAACAGAGCTGCGTGTGAAATCCATGAGTTATGCAGTGGGGGAGTTCTCCAAAATGTAGAGTGCATAGAGTGCACACCTCTTCTAAAAAGGTCATTGTGAGCTGGATGTGATGGCACACACCTGTAATTCCAGATATTTGAGAGGCTGAGGCAGGAGGATTGAAATTTGAGGCCAGCCTTAGCAAGAACCCGTCTCAAATTAAAATTAAAAAAAGGTCTGTGGAGGACTGAGGGATTCCTGAGACATGGGACCTTGTTTTACAATAACCCAAATTCATATCACCAGTGCTCATGGTGGTAAGTGAGAGTAAAAAGTGCCTAGCAGGAGAAGAATGTTCTAGGCTTTAGGAACCAGAGTCAACTCCCGGAGGGGCAGCATGAGTATTGAGAAATGTTCAGAAGGTCCTCAGAAGCTGTTAGTCAACTTTCCATCATTATAATGAAATAGCTGAGATAACTTAGAAAAGGTTTATTTGACTCAGTTTTGGAGGTTCCAGCCCCTGGTCATGTGGCCCCAATTGCTTTGGATCTCTCAAAAAGCAGAGATGCGTTGTGATGGAAGCATGTGACAGAGCAGAGAGAGAAAGAGGGCATGATCCCAATAACCCCAGACCTCTCCCAAGGCCCCGTCTCCTATTGGTTCTACCACCTCTTAATAGCTCCACCCTGGGGACCAAGCTTCTAACACAGAGGCCTTTGGTGGACATTCCAGATCCAAACTATTGCAAAGGCCAAGCTGCTCTTAGTCCCTTGATGGTTTCCACTCCAGAAGATTTCAGATAGGATGGAACTTGAAGTACTACGGTTCAGAACACAGCGAGGCCTGCTGCACATTTCCTCTGATGACAAGTCTAGGTCTAGCTTAGGGTGTGCTCATATGGCTAAGTCCCAGTCCAAGTATCAGAGAACCCTGTATAGTAGGGATATTTTGAGAGTCACCCTGAAATAAAATACAGTAGTGTCCAGATCTTCTGGTAGGGCTAATCTGTGTCATTTCAACTATTTCAGTAATAAGCATGGACACTTCTCTTTGTAAATACAGAGACATTAAAAATTACCATGCCTGAGAACAATTAGTACTCTCCACCCTTTATTTTGAAACAGGGTCTCACTATGTTGCTCTGGTTGCTCTTGAACACGTGGACTCAAGGAGTCCTTCTGAGTAGACCACAGTTCCATGTCACTGTGCCTTGCTAACACCCCTTTTATTATCGTACCAAGATGCAGAGTTCATTCAAGTTTTCCCAATTGGCATGTTTCCCATGGGCAAATCTTTGTGGTGCCTTTTGAGATTAGAAAGGCCGTTCTTACAGTTTAGTCTCCTAATACCAGGTCTACACTTTGTTCAACCATTTTTACCCCATTTATTGAAGGTAGCAAAACTGTACACCATCTTGACTCTAAGACTGAATTATGCCAATTTATGTTTATATCATGATCTTGTAATTAGAAGAAAGGTGCCTGTAGTCTTGTAGCTGATAGCAGGGGTTCTGGTGGGAATCTCACTTTGGCACTCTGCTAATTTCATGTGATTCAGGGCCACCTATACCCTTCAAGGGCTAGGCTGAGGGTTTGTTAGTTAACTATGTTAGTCAGCTTTTATTGCTGTGATGAAATATCTGAGATAACTCAAAGGTGAAAAATTTATTTTGGCTCATGGGTTTAGTCTGTGGTACTTGCCCTTGTTACTTTAGGTTTCTGGCAAGGCAGAACGTCATAGTGGTGTGTGTGTGGTGGAGCAGAGCTGCTTGCTTCATGGTGGCAAGAAGCGGTGCAGGCAGAGAGGGCCCAAGGTCAAAATATACCCTTCAAAGGCACATTTTCTCAGTGACTCACATCTTCCAAGTAGGCCCCACCTTCTAAAGTCTCCATCTCTTCAAGTCTTCCACACATGAGCCTTTGGGGGGCATTCCAGATCCAAACTATAACAATAACTTACTATGCCCTGGTACACAGTTCCTTTGGATAAATATTTGATTTCTTCCTAATTCTTAAGCCAGTATTCCACGATAAACTTCTGTGTCTGTTTCCTATGTTAGGTTTGTTTTGTGCTAATACAATACCTGAGTCAGGGAAGAAAAAAAATTATTATAATTTTGTTGGCGGGAAGTCCAAGGTGGAGGGGCCTATATCAGATGGGGGCCTGCATCAGAAGGGCAATAGTGCATGTGTGGACCAGATAGGGGAGAAAGGTAGAGAAGGAGACTAAACTCATCCTATGATAACAGCATTAATCCTTCACAAGGCAGAGCCCTTAGGACTGAAGTCCCACCTCAGCCCAACAATGTGCAAGCCGGATCCCAAGTCTAAGGCCAGCCAAAGCAACTTGAGACCCTGTCTCAAATAAAATATAAAAAGGGCTGGGAAGTGGCTCAGTGGTAGAGTGTCCTTGGGTTCAATCCTCAGTAACAAAACCAAAATAAAACAAAAGTCCCACTTCTTAACACAATTTCATTCAGAATTCAGTTTCCCCCATATGAACTTTGGGGGACACATTCAAACCATAGCAATTCCTATTTTTGGAATAAGAAGCAAAGACTGAAGGGCAGGGGAGCAAAGTTTGACTTATTTCTGTAATCACCATCTCAATGGATTCTTGTAGAAGAACAGATAAAAATACAGTTCATTTGTTTGCTGAAAATTAAGGCTATGATTTTTTGAATCATTTAAGATCAATAAATACCATCTCAAACTACTTTTACTTTCTCAATGACCAATAGTTTTGCCTCACTCAAAGATCTGTCAACATTTTATTTAGCAATAACAAAGCTATAAAATATTATAATTTGCAATAATTGATGTGGAAAATTTAGTAATATTAGGGTGTGAAATCATTCTTGGGATCAGAAATGTCTAAGTGTTAGTGGATACTATTTAGTTTTCTAGTGCCAAATTACTCCAAAATATTATTTTACAAGCATTTTGGAAACTTATTAGAATTGATTGTCTGCTGTGATTACAGATTTCAAGTAAAATCACCACATTATCTGGAACCTAGACTTAATAGGCTCTGCTGTGAGCTGGATGTCTCTGGAGTTTTCCTAGCTTTTAAATTTTGAGAGCAGGATATATTTGTCATAAAGTATTTAGAGTTTACATAGATGGGGAGAAAAGTTTTAAGATCTAAAAATGGCTTACAGTAAAGCAAACAGATTTATGTTAGGATTTTCTTACTAGAATTGTAATCTCTGGCTCTGAAATAACATACTTTTTACATGATTTGAAGTACAAGCAGATATGAAATGCAGAGAGTAATATATTTAGTTTATAATTTAAAATGTGTCCACTAAAGTTGACATTTTAAAGAAGAAAGGCAAACTGAATTTAATAGGGCTGTGGCTCAGGGGTAGTGTACTTGCCTGGCATGTGTGAGGCACTGGGTTTGATCCTCAGAACCACATATAAATAAATAAAATAAAGGTCTATCAACAACAACAACAAAGGTTGGTACTAATATTCTGGATCTGGTTGAATCAATCAAAAGTAAACCAAACCCAAAAAACAAAAACACCATTTTTGGCAATTTTGTGAAATTTATTCTGTATTCTTGTGTTATTATTAATTAAATTTATTTTATGTTAAAGAAAGAGTCAATACATAGTTGTCTGGTCCCCTCCAACCTCTGTAATGGTCTGTATCAGGAACCAACAAACTACAGCCCATGAGCCAAATGTGGCTACTGTTTTTTGCTGAAGTTTTATTTGAATGAATCTATGCCTACTTATGTATTATCTATGGTTCCTTTTGCTACAATTAGAGAGTTGATTAGAGAGTTGAAAGTAATTTGAGATGGTATTTATTGCAACAGAGATCATAGAGTTCTGATATGCTGCAAAAGTTTTTCCAATAAAATGAATGGTAAAAACATTATTAAAAAAGAGAATAAATGACCCTAGGTACTTTGGTTTAAAAGAAATATTTAAATATATTTATATTTGGGGTTTCTTTTTAACATTTAGAGACAATAAAACTTCACCTTTTAAATCAGATTTTAAAATGCTGAAATATTCAGAAGTGATTGACTTACATTCATAAATCCTACTATTAGCAGTAAAGATGTTCATGGTTACTTAACTAAGAAAAAACTGTTCGGTGAGTCTGTAACTGTGCTAAGTGGGAAGAGAAGTTTCCAGTATGTGAATAACTTAAAGAGTCCTGAACATCAATCAGCAAGTCAGTTTTTAAAACTCATCCACTCGTTTCCTCTGCCTCCTGAAGCCACACACTAAAATAGCCAGAAAGTCAAGTTAGACAGACATATCCCTGTCACAGAATGTGTGACCATGACAGATACAGGTAAGTTTGCTTCTTTCACCAAAACTTTGGAATTAAAAAAACAAAACAAAACAATGCCAGACAGCAATCACTACAAAAATTTCAAGAAGAAAAAGGAGACAAACTCGAAAGTGGTTGAGTGCAATGATAAGCTCAGACTGCACCTTCACTTGATGGCTATTTTTGGAGTCACATATTTTAACTGCTGAGTAAAGAACGTTGTTAACAGGATGGAAGTATGGCCAACAACACAATGATAGCGATCCACTGAAACAACCATAAAATCATCAGGCTACTGACAGCTGGAGAAATTCCACATACTATGTGACTTAACTACAAAGCAATTTTAGAGGTCTTAGATGAAAAATACACTTGAAACTGTAATTGAATTAGACAGGACAAGCCTTCCCGCACGTAGGGCTATGAAGGTCATCAGGACACAAAGCAAATGCTGGGTTAACACAAATGCATTTATCAGCCACAGTGATTTATTGAGTGCTTTAATAATACAAGTGTACATCAACTGATCCACAGTCAAAAGTGGCAGGTCCCTAAGAAATTTACAAGCACTTTAAGTAAATCAAAATACATATTATTTTGTTCAATCCAACAGTCTTCTGTGTGGTGAACAGAAGGCTAGTGATAAACAGGGTCTCAGTAATGCACAGTGATTCTGATTGAAGCTTTTGTACAAAAACTTGTTCCCAGTAGCATGCACCCACCAATAAAGACTTCAGTACAAAAAATTAACCCTAAGCACTACATTTAAGTAGAAACGAGATAGAATTCTGAATTTGTGTTTTTCCGAAGAACAAATAAAAGGAAAAAAAATCCAAAGTAAAACAAACAACAAAAAACAAAACCACACAGTATTACAAAGCTTTATAAGAAAGCTCTTACGATTATAGATCCAACGTTGTTTGCACTGAAAATAAAAGTTCCCATCCACACTGATGTGGGGAAAAATAATCCCAAATCTTTCAAGTTAACAGAAATCAAAAAGGTAATAAAATGAGAGAGAAAGAGAGGGAGGGAGGGAGAGAAAGAAAGGAGAGGAGGGAGAAAAAAGGGAGACATACTATCACAAAACAGTTCAAAATTTAATAAAAACTGGAAAATAAGAACCGAGGTCCGGAGGGGTGGCAGGGCTATTGATGCACTTGGTGAATGTGCTTGCACAGGTCCGGCAGGGTGGCGGGCAGCAGGTCCCTATGTGGCGTACCGCTTGGTCCACTGTCTGGCCATCCGGTCGTGCTCTGCTCTGTTGGTCATGTACTGTGTGGCAATGCTGCCCACCAGAGGGTCGGCTGCAAGAGAAGCAGGGTCAGGAGTCAGTTAATACCAGCACCTCTTTCTCTTCCAAGTCAGGGAAGGGGTGTCCAGGAAGCTGGCCCTTGTTCAAGGAAAAAGTCACTGCAGCAGAGCCAGTGACCTGGACACAGACCAAATTTCACACAAACTGTCTGAAGAGTCATCTAGGTGTTTTACTGATATCTTTTCTGATGTATTTCTTAGTAAGTCTTATTTTATTTCCCTATCTCCACCACACACTTCTCATCCTGCTTTTCTGGTCTTTAAGTAGATTATTTCACTAAGAAAAGCATGCGGGATGTGGGGTGGGGATTACAGGGTCTTTGAGATCTCTTGGGCAGAGGTTTGGAAGGCATGGGCAACTCTTTTACCTTGAGTTAAGGAAGTGGTGGCTCTCATGTCCCTCATTCCCCTGCTTGGAGGGAACCTTCAGATGGTCAGCTGAACATAGTCCAGCAGCAATCAAATAGGGGAGAGATAATCTTCTTTCTCCAATCAAAATCCACATAGCTCATGTTACAAAAATGTTAATAGATATTATTAGCTAACACTCATGTCCTAACATTTGAACACATCAACTCCATCAATTAGCCAGAGTCCATACTCTCACCTACATAGTACGTGGGAGGAAATGACTCTTTATCATCAATGTTTAATGAAAGAAAAACAAAAACAAAAAGGAAATTTAGGTTTCTGGAGATCCCAAGATCCATCCAGTTTCTTCCAATTCTCTGATTTCATTCTTTCCCCTACATTTGGTGTTGAAAGCTTGGGTTTATTAGAACAGATGGATGAGAAGAGAAAATAACAAAGCAAAAGCTAATGTTATTTATGGAAAAAAAAAGTAGAGAATATGGAAGATTTGGAGATTGTTGCCTAACAGAGACTGGTGCTTACGCTTTCTCAATATTATAGACAACACCTTTTAAATGATCTGCTAACGCAGATAACAAAGCCTCAGAGGGCCTGCCTGACAAGTCTTGCCTAGTTTTCTTGGAATTGTGCCAAGCATGTTGTAATTATTCCAGAGAGGAGCCAGGTTCCTGCATTCACTTAGATCACAAAAATTAGGACTACCCAGTATAAGGGTTTATTTAGAACTTTTGCTTCTTAGACTCTTGTGCGTCTTTCCTTCACTCTCCCAAATGCTGAAATTGAAACTACCACTGAAACCAAGCCAATTATAATTCAGTAAGATTTTTTTTTTTTCTGATTCAATAAGACTTAAACCAGCAATACTGAGGGTAGACACTAAAAACTTGGGAATTTGCCAAGCTACTTCAAAGAAAACATGGGTCTTTCAGCTGAGACTAAGTATGACCATAGGGCCAAAGTGAGTTGTACAACACATTTCTCTACCTTTGAAAAAAAATCATCTTGACCCAATTCTTGGCAGTCTAGAGTGTAAAGCTGAGGGTTAAACTTGGGCATCCTTAGCTTATATCATTCAAGATGTGTTTCATTAAATAGATCCTACATTAGTAAAACACACTGACAACCCATCTGTACTTCTTGACTGAAGCTTAACATCAGAAGAATGACTAGTGACATTAATGCTCTACCTAAAATTGCACCTTCATGGAGTGAATACATACTGGGAACAGGGAGGAAGACAGGCCTGTCATTTCACCCTAAAGGAGGCAGAGGGAGACAAATGAAGGATAAGAAAGCTGTGGGGTAGGAAAAGGTGTTGCATAAAGTGTTAACAGTATTTTAGTAGGCAGAAGGAGAAATCTCAAAAATAGTTAGAACTGGTAATATAACATAGACTATACAATTTTTTTGCATATTTATATAATTAACCTTTATTTTTTTCAGAGTTCTTTTTACCTTTTTTGAATTTTGCTTTAAAATGATTATTTCCACTTGTAAAATTATACATGCTAACTATGAAAGAATAAATAATAATAATTTAAAGAATCACCTCAGACAACATGGTGTAAGTAATGAGCATCTGTAAATTATCTTAGAAAAAACTAATGCTAATATTTTGATGTATTTCTCCCTACACATGATGATAAAACAGGGATTAATTTATGGTCTGCATTTATAATCTTTTCCAGAAGTCACTTTATCATGGATAAGTTCTTTTCTTCATCATCATTTTCAATATTCTCCTAATGACCAATTTTCTGTTTACAGACATTGGGTTCTTTTTAACTTTAGCATCATAAACAATGCTGTAAGGAACATTATTATACTGCATCTGTAAATTTATGAAAAGTTTGTGTTTAAAATACAAATGAAGGAACAAAACAAAAATAAAAAATGAAAGAATTTTAAAAATCATTAACCAAATAGCTCTTAATGTTAAAATAGCTTGATGAATAAAAGAAAGTTAGAATGGGGTGTTGCAGACCTGTAATCCCAGCTATTTGAGAGGTTGAGAGGTAGAAGGATCATGAGTTTAAGGCCAGCTTCAGCAACTTGATGAGACCCTGTCTCAAAATAAAAAGTAAAAAGGGCCGGGGGTGTAGCTCAGTGGCAGAGCCCTTGCCAAGCAAGCTTTAAGCATTCAATCCTCAGTACCCTAAATTTAAAAACAAATAAAATAAAGAAAGGACTTTACTGAGCTTGCAAAGATCAACGATCATATTGGCTACCATCGTATTTAACAAGCCTATACAATCATCACTTGGACTTATTTTAGTAGCTGAATACTAGTTTTTAAATATTGGTAATCTAGCTAAATGTAATTTGGGACTAAAAATCTCTTAGGGCCAAAGACAAACTATATAATACCCAGGGAAAGATTTGGATCTGTCTACATGGCTATTCATACAAGTCTTCAAAGTGAGAAGGAAGAACAGCTTCCATGTGTTAAAAGGTTGTTGGAACATAACAGGTCTTAATAGTGTCTGCTACAGATACTGATACTGACAAAAAAAACATTTGGTAAAAACCAAAGGTTGCTGGCACATCTAATGATTGTGTGAAGCAGTAAAATAATGTGAAAATATCAGATAAAAATATTAGGGGAAAAATCTTATGTCTGAGCCAGGTATTATAGCATGCATCCCAGCACTTGGGAGGCTGAGGCAGGAGGATTGCTTAAATGCTGGGGTTCAAGACTAGCCCGAGAAACACGGCAAGTCCCTGTATCAAAACAAAACAACACAAAAGAAAAGCTTTTAAAACATTTTTTTTTATAGTTGTAGAGGGACACAGAATATCTTTGTTTATTTATTTTTTATGTAGTGCTGAGGATAGAACCAGTGCCTCACATATGCTAGGCAACCACTCTGCCACTGAGCTACAGCCCCAGCCCCCAAAGAAAAACTTTTGCCTGCTTCTTAAGTATTCAAGAAGCATTTTCTTTAAGCTTTGCACACAGCTTCAGTTCGTGGAACTGCTTCAACAACACTGTATCATCAACATCACCAAATCTTTCAGTCTAGGAGTTGAGAAGTCCTGACCTTTTTGTCCCAGTTGGAGAAAAAGGAAAGCTTGTTGATCTGAGAGCAAAATCTCTACTAACAGTAACCCATACTGACAAGCACAGACCCCCAAATTCATGCTTTTCATCAGCTGAAAACAAGCAACTATTTAAGTATTGGAACTGTGCAGAGAGCCATGTAGCAGCTGGCAGTGCTGAAAAATTACACTGCTACATTGTAATGACAAACTTAAAAAAGGTATTTAAGTTTTAATAATAAACTTATATAATATTACATTCTTGAAAATAAAACTCCATATTTATTCTTGTATCTCAGAAGTTCATTTTGGAATGGGAACATTTATAGCTTTGCCTTAGGCTGTCATTGATTTTTAACACAGGTTGTTCAGTATTCAGCCAAAATAAATTCTGTGTACCTCTAAGGCTGATACTGCTCATCTGTTATTTGTGGAGAAAATATTTTCTCCATGTGTATCATGTGTCCTTTAACCTAGTTCATGATGTTTCTTGCCATATATAAATTTAAAAATTTTATGTGGTGGAATCAGTCAAATCTTTCCTTAATATTTTCTGGTTTGATGTCATTCTTATAAAGTTCCTCTCCATCCACTCTCAGTGTTTTAGAAATATTCTCCCATACTTACATTCTCCTATATTTATAGCAACCTTCTCTTGAAATGCTAACATCATACATAAGGTTCTTATACATGTTTGGACCTGATTCTATTATAAGGCCTCATGCATGGTAGGCAAGAGCTCTACAACTGGGCTACAACTACAGTCCCAGGTTAATTTGTTTTTTGTTTTATTCACTCCTGTTTTTATCACTATAGCTTTATTGTAGGTTTTTCCATCTGGCAGGATAGGTCCTTACCATACCCATTCATTTTCTTCACACACACAATTTTTTTATAACCCTAATATGATTTGTGGAACAGTTAAAGCTATTTCTATTTCATTCTTTAGACTCTCATCTAAAGAATGTTATCACATGATTTAGGAAAATTGGGATTTCTCTGGTTTACTAGTTGAAGATCAAGTGATTAGGACAAAGTTGGAATTTCGTTGAAATGTGGGAAATCACACCACTATAGGTCTAATCCAAACAGAGACATTAAATGTCCTAAAAAGACATTTTATGTGCATCTACAAGAGAAGGGTACCAAGTAAACCATTAGCAACAAGAGAAGGGTACCAAGTAAATCATTAGTAAAGACTAGGAGTGCCTGCAAGAAGGAGACTTTTGAGTGTTATCTTATGCTGCAGATCTGCCCCTTGTTAGCCAAGGAGCGAGGCAGTAGCACGAAAGCAGTCTGTACTTTTCCTTCCTCTCGTCAGTGTTTCCATCAAGAAGCCAGCCCACTAAGTGACTCTGGTACAAAAAGACTCTTAGGAGAATGCTGTGTGAGAGGCAGAGTGGCATTCTTGAAACTACTTGCCAGGTAATTTTTAAATTTTTAGGAATTTAAACACAGCCATTATTAAAAATTAAATTTATATAATAACTTACAATTAAATGTTAAAAATAAGATAAAATTTAAACTTATTGCTTAATCATTTACTGCCTTTTATTGTTAGCGTCATCTATGCTCTTCTTTTATGCCCACTCTATCTATATGGTAGGATAAACGGCATGCTACTGAGCATCTTGACCCAATTATGCAGGTAATAGGGTCATTGGTAGCTTGAAATTGGCAAATGCCACAAAAAAGAACTTGGTTTATTGTTTTGATTGTCTAGACTTAAGAAAGTGATGAATAAAATGCTCATAATGCAGACTAAAGCTAAAAGTATACCATATTAAGAGTTCTTACATTTTGAACATCACAAAAATTGGAGGACATATTCTTCCAGTATTTGGAAACTATTATGACAGATACCTCTTATCTGTGGGGGACATATTCCAAGATTCCCAGTGGATGCCTGAAATTGGATAATACTGAATCCTGTATCTACTATGTTTGTTCCTATATGCCCTGCAGCACTGCCATGTAGTACCGGAGTTAAAGCAATCCGACTTTCGATGTTTTATGTCCTGGTATTTCCTCTGCATCACTATTTTTAAGCCACTATTAAGTAAAATAAGGGTTACCTGAATACAAGTACAGCAATATTGACAACAGTGAAGACCTAAATGACTAGGGGTTGGTAGTGTATGTACTGTGAATATGCTGGAAAAGAAGGATTCATAATATTTCATCATTTTACTCAGAATAGCATGTAATTTAAGACTTGTGAAATATTTATTTCTGAAATATTCTATTTAATAGTTTCAGACTGGGATTGATTACAGGTAACTGAAATAGCAGACAGCAAAACTATGGATAAGAGGGACTACTGTACCCAAACAGCAAAGAAGCTGCTCATGACACTGACTGAAGAGTCAAGTTCCAATATACTTCTTTGTTTCATTTTTGTCTCTCTCTTTTTTCCCCTTCTTCCCAGTGTTGGGGATCAAATCCAGTGCCTTTGCACATGCTAATCAAGTGCTCTACCACTGAGCTAAGCTTCTAGTCCATCTATATGTTTGGCAGACATGCATGTTCTATCCCTAGTACCACAAACAAACAAACAAACAAACAAACCCATTTTGTTATTATTTGCAAATTAAATACTACACTTCCATTCACATCAGTAAAATGTAAACTTATGCACATGCTACCATTCCACCCTTGCCCCCAGCTGTTTGTCAAGCATTACCAGTACACTATTGGGCCAGGGGTTGGTCAACGAGGCCGAATCAGGGTTGGGTGCTGAAAGTCAGGGAACTGGAAAATGAGCTCCAAGTTATCCATTATGAAGCAGCACTTTGATCCTATCACCCAGAAGGCAGGGATGGCAAGTTAGTATTGGACAAAAATTCAAGGAGGGTGGTGATCATGAGAAATCAGGCAAAGGGACACTGTTCTTACCCATTACCCAGTCTTCAACTCTACAGTTAGGCCTTGGAGAGGAAAGAAGTATTGGAAAACCAGACTATCTTCCACCCACCCTGGTAGAGTGGATAGAGGAAATTAGTTTTACATTAAGTACAAGATGGGAGTTAAAAGTGGACCAGACTGACCTTTTAATGTTAAGGGATAGAAAAGTGAAATCTGACAAAACATGGCCTTAGGCAGTGACTGGAGAAAATTAAAACCACTCCAAATTAATGCCCCTTGGTTGAGACTACTCAATAAACAGTAAAAATATACTGGCTATAACCTAAAGTATACAGCTCATAAAATATTTTTAAAAACTTAAAAACTCGTCTGATAAGCCTATATTCTAGTATATTTAATCAATGTGTGTTTTGAAATATAAAGTGATCTATTAGAACAGACTCAGGTAATAATAGCACAGATGGTGCATTCCTGCTGAGGAAAGCTGAACTGCAATTCCAGGCTTAAACAATAATTCCTAGTGAATTCTGGAAAAAAAAAAAAAAAAGAAAGAAAAAAGGCCTTATAGAAAAGGACGTGAGACAGAGAGCCACACTTTACTTTTCCCAAGTATCACAGTAAAAAGCTGTGACTAGGGCTGGGGATATAGCTCAACTGGTATAGTGCTTACCTTGTATGCACAAGGCCCTACGTTTAATCCCCAGTAACACACACACACACACACAAGCAGCTGTGGCTAAATGAAATGGCTTTTAATTTTTTTTAAACAATACCTTAATTTTATTTGTTTATTTTTATGTGGTGTCGGAGAGCAAACCTAGTGCCTCACGCATGCTAGCCAAGCGCTCTACCACTGAGCCACAACCAGCCCTAAATGAAATAGGTTTGAGATATAATTCACATACCATACAATTCATCCATTTAAACTGTACATGTCAATAGTTTTTTGTATATTCAGAGTTATGTGAATATTTTCATCATCCCAAAAAGAAACCCTACCCATTAGCAGTTACTACCCACCTCCCCAAATCCTCCAACCCCAGGTCTAGATATTGATTAATCTACTTCTGTCTCCAATGATTTGCCTGTTCTAGACATTTCTTGTAAATGGAATCATAATATATAATAGTTTTTTTGTGTGTGTGCAACTATCTTCTTTTACAAAGCATAATATTTGCAAGATTCACCCATATATGGCATCCATTGGTACTCTGTTCCTTATTATTGCCAAATAATTTTCCATTGTTTGACTATATCACTATTGTAGTTTGGATCTGAAATGTCCTGTGTGTCCTCAGCCCATTGCACTACCGGGAGGTGGCAGAACCTTTCAGAGGTAGGGGCTAGTGGAAGGAAGTTAGGTAATGGAGGTGTACTCTTGAAGGGGAATATTGGGACCCTGGCTCCTTTCTGTCTCTTTTTGTTGCCATAAGGTAAGCAAGTTTCCTCTCCTGTATACTCCCCACCACAATGTTCTGTGTTGCTACAGGCCCAGAACAATAGAGTCAAGTGACAATGGATTCAAACTTCTGAAACCATGAGCCAAAATAAACCTTTTCTCTTTTTATGTTGATTTATCTCAGGTATTTTGTATGGTGATGGAAAGCTGACTAAAACAATCACATTTATCTGAAAGGGTCTGTTCTCACTTTCTGGTTGTTATGAATAATGCCACAATGAACATCTCTGTGCAATTTCTTTAATGTTTCTATTAATCTTGGATATATATGTAGCTATGAAATTGCTTGGTCATTGGTAACTCTATGCTTAAACATGTGAGGAGCTGCCAAAGTACTGTCCACACTGGGTATACCATTTTACATTCTTACTAGGATATGTAAAGGTTCTAATTTTCCACATCTTCACTAATACTTGTTACTATCTGTGTGTTAGTCAGCTTTTTTGTGGCTGTGACTAGAGGATATGATCAGAACAACTATAGAGGAGGAAAAGTTTACTCGAGAGCTCACGGCTTCAGGGGTCTTAGTCTAGAAGGCCAGCTCCATTTCTCAGGGCTGGAGGTGAGGCTGAACATGGCAGGAGAGAAAAGCAGCTCACATCTGGGTGATCCGGAAGCAGAAAGAGAAACTCCACTTTCCAGATACAAATGTATACCCAAAGCCATGCCCCAATTCCCATCTCCTCCAGACACACACTACCCCTTAGTTAATCCTTATCAGAAGATTATATCACTAATTGGGTTAAGACTCTTATAACCCAATCAGTTCTCTTGTAAATCTTGCATTGTCTCACATATGAACTTTTGGGGAATACCTCACATCCAAACCAAAACACTGTGAATGTTAGATTTTATATTTTATTTTTGGTGTTGGAGATAAAACCTAGGGCCTCATGTATATAAGGCATATACTGTACCACTGATATATATACCCCCCTAAAGCACCAGATGCTATTTTGAGCGTGTGTGTATGGTACTGGGAATTGAACCCAGGGTTACTCTACCACTGCTACACCTGCCAGTCCACCCCCTTTATTTGAGACAGGATCTTGTTAGGTTGCTGAGGCTGGCCTTGAACCTGTGATCTTCCTGCCTCAATCACTAGGATTATAGGAATGAGCACACCTGGCTCAGAGGATGTTAACATTTTTTTTTTTTTTAACCCAGTCATCAAATGTAGTCTACCTGCGACAAACTAATACTCTAATACACCAAAGTAACCTTTATAGTTCTTCTCTTCATTCTCCTCTTCAGTGGCTAAGAGAAGGATGGGAAGTATTGTGAGAGAGTGTGAATACAGCAGCCATGCCCTAGATACTCTGCTGCATCTGGAAATCTGGACTTGGGCCTAGATATATAAATAACCTGGTTTAGAGCCAGAGCTGGACAAAAGCCTCAGTGGTTTCAGTTTACTAGACCATTCTGGCTGCCTCTGACTGCTGGGAATCTGTGGTCACAGTAGCCTGATGAGTCACAGGCATGCCTTCCATTTTTGAGGAATGACTGTCCACTGATGGTGTAGATTTTGTTTTGGGCTGAGGCCCTACTCTTCTCACCTCCAAGAAGGTATTATTGAATCTTTTGCTAAAGCCAAACCATCCATAAGCTCTATCAAAGAGGATGCTTACCACACTGTGCTTGCCAAGTCCCCTCTGTTCTTTAGGGTAGCAGTCTTTCTTTCAGTCTTTTTGTTTTTTTGTTTTGGTACCAGGGATTGAACCAGGGATGCTTAAGCACTGGGCTACATCCCTAGTTCCCCTACTTTATTTTTTAAATTTTGAGATAGGGTCTCACTAAGCTGCTTAGGGCCTTGCTAAATTGCTGAGGCAGGCTTTGAACTTGCAATCCTCCTGCCTCAGTGTCCTGAGACGCTGGGAATTACAGGCGTACGCCCTCATATCTTGTATCTATTTAAAATTTTTTTCTTTTTAGATATACATGACAGTAGAGTATATTGACATGTTTTATATATTCATGGTATGTTCCTTACTCTAATTAGGATCACATTCTTGTGGGTGTACATGATGTGGAGATTTACTGTGGTGTATTCATATAGGTATATAGGAATGTTGTATCAGATTCATCCCACTGTTTTTCTTATTTTCATCCTCCCTCCCTTCTTTCAGTCTTATATCAAGAAACTAGCAGTGTCTGGGACACTATAGAAGACCATGCAATAAAAATTACCTAAAAAATAAATTAATGAGTGATTAAGTCCAATGGTCAGGATGAATTTAGTTTGTGAGTGGTGGTAGGTTCCTAACTAGACATCATTTCTCCTTCCCATGCTTGGGCCTAAATGACATTTTAACCTATAGGACCAGGGACTTTCTAAGTCAATGACTTGGTCAGTCCCCGTCTCACTTTTTGGAGTTTAATATCTAGCTATCTCTGTTTCAAGTCTAAAGCAGATAACAAACCTACTGTTTTGTCTTCAACTTCCCTGTGATCTTCTTTCAATCCCTGAAGGTTTCAATTCTTATAATTAATAAAGATTTTTACATTCTGTGATCAGTGTTCTTTGTGACACCCTGCCTGAACTCTACTATTGTTTTATCCTACTGGGCAACATGTTTTAACCAGACCAAACCATTCATATATACTATTTCTCCCTTACTCTTGCTTCAGCCAAGTAGGTTGGTCTATTTTTAGAATTCAAACTTTTATTGTATCCCTAGTTATACATAATGAATTGTGTCCAAATGAATCCTAATATATTATAGATGGTATATTATGAACCTTGTTTTCTATTTTTCTGCTAGAAAAATGGGGGGTGGCTTAATGGGATAACAAGAGGGTTAATCCACTAGGTACCATAAAACTACTAAACAATGTTCACTGGTCCTAGAATACATCTTCAGCCTTTAAAAATACAAATTTGGTCATGCAACTTCCCTTTTTAAAAAAATATTTTTATTAGTTGTTGATGGGCCTTTATTTATTTATTTATATGTGGTGCTGTGAATCAAACCCAGTGCCTCCCATATGATAGGCAAGTGCTCTACCACTGAGCCACAAACCCAGCCCCACAACTTCCCTTTTAATCTTCTCATCCCCATAAAATCTCTAAAAACAAGGCCAACTATGTATATAAAGATGCATTTTTGTCATCAACCGATGTCTCAGATGCTTTATTATTTTTTCTATATTCATCAACATGTCAAACATGTTAATGCAAGGAAAAGTCTAAAAATAGTCATGAAAATAACTGTTCAAAAAGGAAAATACAGGGGCTGGGGTTGTAGCTCAGTGGTGGAGCACTTGCCTTGCATGTGTGGGGAACTGGGTTCGATCCTCAGCACCACATACGATAAATAAAATAAAGGTATTTGTCCATATAGAACTAAAAAAAATTATAAAAAAAGGAAAATACATAGCAAAAACCTTTATGCTCACTAAATATTAAGTGCTACCCTACATATTCAGGATATCAACAGGAAAGTGGTTCCCACAGGAACAACAACAATGGACAACAATTTAGTCTACACTGTTATTCTATTCTTCCCTAAGAAAGCCAATCTTTGGGGGAGAAGATGGAAATCACTGATTTCATGAGGGGGACTCTGAAAGCACAGAAGGGAGAAAAAGAGATGGCAGAGTACTGATCAAAGTAACCTACATACACATTCACTTCTTTATAATTATACTGAACCATTTAGGTACAATCAACTTGTTCTACATGTGAGAGGGGAAAAACAAAAGACAAACTGCTTATTACAGGATTTTTCTAATGGGCATTTTAAACTGGATTCTCAACCTTTTCAACAATGACCAACTTCTCTCTAGCTTCCCTAGGGTGGAAATCCCAACCTTCTTCTTCCTGCCGTCTTTGATTATTCCCTAACAAGCCACTGTCCTCTGTAACCTCGGGACCTTTCTTACCCTGATACTTTTCAGGCTAGCTGTAAACCTATCTTACTTTTTTAAAAAGGTCAAGTCTATTTTGGGACAAGGACATCAACCAAACTCTCCTAAGTGTCTCACTCTTCATCAGAGTGTGGTAATTCAAAGCTGGGCCTCTCTCCAGACAACTGCATTGCAATTCTGTAAAGGAGGGAATGTCAGGTTGCATTTAAGTTGCCTCTACCCTTCCCCATAGCCTGTTTCCTGTCCTGATAGAGATGTTCATATACTTTGATTCATATAATGTGACTTTTACCTAGTATGTGCCATCTTTCCCACAGGAAGTTATGCTTTCAGAGAACTTTGTAAAAAGAGGCTATATTTAGCACCAAAATAAAAACCCTCACACAAAACAATGTGAACAAGAGAGTATATGTAGTTTATTTTTGTTTTTTTGACAAGGAGGAATTCTGGATTCTTCAAATCACACGGTTGGAAAGCCATTGTCCTCTCTGCCACTATGCTCAGCACAATGTCTGGCACACAATTGTACCTTTTACTCCTCATTCTCATAAGCCTGTTTTTTATTTTACTTCTCATGTTACTAACTGTGCAAGTCAGTCTTCAGGGAAATTTGATTTCATTGATATTTTAACTTCTAAAATTACATATTAACATTTGTATTATACTGTACTAATTCCTTAACGCACATCATTAAAGGTAAGAAAATGGGTTGTAGAAACTTGCTTTCTTGGTTATGATCATGCAGACCATTAACAGGTAGGAATTATATACTTTTTATCCTGTGGATAATGCTGAAAGAAGCTCATTGCAGCTTTAACTCACCTATGTTTATTGAAGGTGATAGAACAGAATTCTTGTTATGTGTATGTGTATTTGTGTATGCAGACTAGATTTGCATAGTGATTGCATGTCTAGAGCTGCATTTTGGAAGAGAAAAAAGGAAAAAAAAAGAGGCAAAGACCAATAGACCTACTACCCCTAAATATGTTTATACATGCATATATCTGTGTACCTGCATGGTGGGCACTGAACCAAAGGCCTTGCAGGAGTTCTATCACTTAGCTATACTAACTTCTTCATAGAATTCTTATAGGAAATGCAAAGGCCACTCCTAATTCTGCATAAAAACAGAACTAAGGCCCTGAACGTTTTTTTTTTAAATATTGCAATATTGGGGATTAAATTTTGCTCTACCACTGAGTTATACACCAGCCCCACCCCCACTTTTAAAAAATTTATTTTGAGACAGGCTCTTGATAAATTGTACAGGCTGGCCTTGAACTTTCCTCAGCCTCAGCCTCCTGAGTTTCTGGGATTAAGTTGTGCACCACTATACCCAGCTAAGGTCCTGTTTTTTATTCGTTTTTATCTTGATGTGGTGCTGGGGATTGAACCCAGTGCCCCATGCATGCTAGGCAACTGCTCTACCATGGAGCCACAACCCAGTCCCTGTTTTTTTTTTTTTTTTTTTTTTAAATGCTTGGATGGTATACAATCACAGGTCCCCAAATAAAATGCCTCACTTGGAATACTTTTTGGAGGCTGAATTTTGGTGTTAAAATTGAATGTGGCAATAGGTACCATTTAGAATTTAAATTCTAAAATAGTTATTCCCTACCTATTTTTCTTTAATTGGCTACATTTGTTCCCAGTGTAAACATTCGGACTAGATTTGCATAGTGATTGTATGTCTAGAGCTACATTTTGGAAGAGAAAAAAGTAGGGGAAAAAAAGAGGCAAGGACCAATAGATCCACTATCCCCAAATAAGAATACATTTACATCTGCAGGAACAATCATATTTTCACTTGTAAATTTAAAATTTGATAAATTCCCTAACAAGCCACTGTCCTCTGTAACCTGGTGACCTTTCTTTATTATTTTTCCAATAATTTTTTCCTTGTTTATTCTTCATTCATAAACACAATGATTATTCTTAGGAATCACACACACACACACACACACACACACAAACACACACATACACATAGTTTTTCAAGGTTAAACCAACCCTCTAGGTCTGTAAAGTTTTTGCTCCATTTTGTTAGAGGTCATAAGAATGAATTTTTTGCACTCACACATTATACTGGCTTAGTTAGACCTAGGAAGAGCCAAACAAAAAATTCAGCCTATGGAAAATGTTTAACTGTTGCAAATATTAATTAGAATGAAAGTCCATTTTAGTTTTATCTATCTGCCAATATTTTATGTATAAAATACTTTTAGTGAGGATTCTTGCTTATTACATCAGTAAATTATCAATTTTAAAATTTTTGAATTCTTAAAAGAATACAATACAGATAAAGAACTTAAAAAAGCTTCACAGTGAAAAACATTAAAAATAATAGTATGGCCTGCTGAGCATATCCAGAGATACTTCCAGCTCCAAATTAACAGATTGACAAAGAGTGGGTGGTGCATATTAAGAGTGATACAGACAGCTCAGCCTCTCAATGAGCATACACCCATAACCCAATTACCAAAGGTTACTCTTTTTTACTTGTAAACTAAGTCCTGAGCGAGCTTACAAAACTTTACATATTTAAATTAACAAAAAGCATCAATAAATCAAGTATAATTCCAATTAAGATAATGAATGAAATATCAGTATTTAAGTTAAGTCAGAAGTTACTTCTACTGTGTATGAAGCCAAGCCACTATATGGTCAATTTGTTCAATATTTTAACTACATTTTAAAACTCTACTTGGAGCAACAGGCGGATTTTTGTGTGCTTCATCCAACACTGTACATTGTAAAAAAGAAATAAAGAAAAAGAAAAAAGGATGGGCAAAAACTGCTCATGGAAGACAGGTTCAGGGCTGTTGGTATTAGTTAAACATGACATCTTTTGTTTCTTGTGGAAAGTATTTAAATTTTGATTAAAATAGAAAATGAAAATTAGCTTAATAATTTAATTCTAATTCTCATTTGTATTAAGTTCAAGTCTCAGTATAGTCTTTCTGATACAGAAAGGCCCCTAGGTAATTGTATGTGTGGTGGGGCACATCATGAGATTAAGGTTGATAAGGGGGCAGAACAACTAGGGAATGTTCAATATCTTCAATGCCCAGTGGCTCTTTGGATTGCTTGCCTCTGGGAGTGATATTAAATACTTAACTGAGTGCACTTGGATTCTTAAAAGGTGTGTGCTTGTACTAACAAGTCAACCTCATTTTATAATAAAGTTATAAACTAAAATACAAATGAATAATTGTTTCTCTATGGATAATGTAAGAATAAAACTTCAGTGGCTTAATTTCACCAGCTGGGCATTTTTTTTTTTTGAGAGTGAGAGAGAGAGATAGAGAGAATTTTTTTAAAATATCTATTTTTAGTTTTTGGCGGACACAACATCTTTGTTTGTATGTGGTGCTGAGGATCCAACCCGGGCCGCACGCATGGCAGGCGAGCGCGCTACCGCTTGAGCCACATCCCCAGCCCCAGCTGGGCATTTTTAATCTGTCATAACTATGGTCCATAGAATCACAATATGTTCAACCCTACCTAGTTCAACTAGAGCAAATTGTCACATTACCCTTGTGTTGAGACATTAGTTTTTCTGTGACTTATTTGACTGACCTCATTACAACTTCTTAGTAGATGATGATAATCACTTATCATGGAAATAAAGATGTATATAAAATTTGGTTTTAGCACATGAGCTAGTTAAAAAAAATGTTCAGATGAATGGATTTTAGTACAGAGTAGTGTTGAAACAGCCACATTTATATGCTCATCCTGGACAGACAATATCCAGATGATGGGTGCTAAATTCTGCAAAATTAACCATGAGGAGAATCTATTTTAGCAAAAATCTTCAGATAAGCTGGTATCTTGAAAGTCCTTTTCTTGGAGATGGTTTGATTTCAGGACAACTTTTAATTTACCAGACCTGTTTTTAACATAAGTCTGTGAAGTGAACTGTATTATATAACTAAGATATGCTTGTGCATGTGTTTGCCTTAGGTGTATAAATTAAGAGGCAGAGGAGCAATAATAAAGTAAAATACTGCTGGCATATTTGCAGTTATCTGAGCTTTTACCCTGTATTTATAGAATAAAAGATAGAAAGCAATGCACTTTTGAGAATGAACGCAAAAATCAGACATGGTAAGTTTGAGATCAGTTTGAAGTTATGGTGAAATATTTAGGCAACCAGGTTTTGTTAGGGCATCAAGCTCTTAGTGGTTTTGGAGGACATGTCTCATTAGGCAAGACCAACCCTTGCCCAGCTACTATTGTCAACATGCCATTGGATTTTGGATAAAAAGATCTATAATATGACCTTCAATGGATATCACCCTAGAGAGTAACAATGAGAAATGCAGTAAGACAGCCCTTTTGACACGCTTTTCTTAGACACAGGCTGACCTAATGTGTTGATGTCAAGACAGTCAAAAAGCTGGATTGATTTTCTAATGGAATTTGTCAGATCCCCATAAACTCCAAGGAAGGCTAGTTAAGCCTGGTTTTCGGACAAGGTAGAGAAATACAATGACAGCACGACTCCATTAATAAAGAAAAGAGACATTACCACTGGAAAAAATTATAGATCTATCAACCATGCTCCTTCTATTTGGAAAATTGAGTGAAAGACTGGGATGATGAATCTCATCAAATGTATGAATTATCTTTCTTGTGGGTAAAGAAAGAAATAATTCTACAGAAAATGCCAATTTTGTGCCCATCATTTCTGAATCACAGAATCTTAGCATGTATTTTTAAAATTGTGTAGGATTTTGATAAGCTAATTTAAAATATAAGTATTGATGGTATAAAGAAATGCTAGATTCTTGAAATACACATGGTTAAGCCATATGAGATATATAGTATAAGGGCCACTACAGTAAAACAAATGAACATATCCATCATCTCACATAGTTACTTATCTCCCCCCAGGAGTAGCTATAGTTTAGTCACTTATCCAAAATCCTAAGTACAATACACTATTATTAGCTATAGTTCTCACGGTAAACATTAGATCTTTTAATTTGTTGCTACAACTCTGTACCCTTTGACAGAACCTCATTTCTGACCTCCCAACCCAACCCTGGTAGCCACTGTTTTATTCCATTTTCTTTTGGAAAAGCCTCCTTATGTCTTAAAACAAACAAACAACAAAAACAAAAACAAACAAAAAATATCCAAAGAACTATTGTCAATGATTTAAAAATGAATGTAAGTGGAAAAGAGGCATTTAGAGAACCAAACCATTTCCTTCAGAAACAAATGTCCAATTTTAGGTGGTTAATATATGATCTACTTTAAGATCTAAGTTAGTTTATTTACATAAATTGTAAGTTAAATATCACTGACCAAAATTAAGGCCCTGTGGTTTTGGGACCAGAATACTGACTGAAGTACAAACTTATTCAAGAGATACTAAGTCTGAAATAATGGAAACTGCCCCCACAAGCCTGCTTTTTTGAAATTATCTTTTTTAAAAAAGGCTACAAATAAGATTTATTATAAAAACCAGTTATTCTTAATATAGCATTTTGTTTTATAAAGAGTATAACCAAATGTTTTTATCATTCTTTAGGAAGAAAATGTAAACATTTTGGGCTTTGTAACAATGGGCATACACTAAGTAATTTATTAATTTTGTTATCTTTGAGTAGGCCTTGGCTAACCTTATAATTGATAGAGAACATTTCCCCCAATTTTCTCTTTAAAATTATCTTCAACTTTTATCTATAAAACTCAAATACAATCAAGTGGACTAGGGCTCAAAACAAAATATTTACTAAAATTTAAAGATAAGACTTTCCCTTTACATTCAAACATTTTATATGGAAGATAATATTTTTTCAAAATTAATTTTGCTATTAATGTGCTGGTGGTTTTAAGACTGGCTAAAAACAGAATTTTGAAATTTTAGTCAACTTAGAGGTCAATATTTCACATGATGACTTATGACCATAGCCATAAGTCATTTTCCCTTTGAATGGTAGGATGAAAAGCATTTCAAATGTACTTGCATCCATGGGGGGAAAATGGAGTCAAAGCACATCTTTAGAACTGCTCTCCCTGAGCCATGCTTTACATCTCCTCATTCTGTCCCAAGAGGCAAGGCATTCTGAGTGCAGCATCTTTTTCACACATCTCTACATTTCTTTATCCTTTACTCTAGGATAATCCTCTCCCAGTTGCCCCTATCCTCTCCAAGCTTCAATAAGGCTATTTTGGCACTTCCCTTATTTACCACCTGCCCTCTGTTAGATAGTAAGTAGCTGGAGGAGTAAATTCTACAGTAGCAGTAGCCATAGCAGCCTCTTAGAATACCCAATAGGAAGTGCCTTTTCAACTTTTGGTACTAAAAATAAATATCTGTTGAATTGAATGCCTGAGAAATGAGTAATGAATAATAATTGTGATGGCTATCTATTAGTTCATTTTTAAATGACTACAAGTGAACAGGGAAGTTATTTTACATTCAGAAATCTGATTAGTCTCTATGAGGTGAAAGTCTGTAAATGGGATGCTGTTAAAAGACTGGGGTAGATGAAGAACAATTTGAAAAGACTGCTTTTCCTCAGACGAGGGTGTAGTTACAATGCCAAAAGCAAGATACTCTATAAACAGAGATATCTTGGAAGAGATATTGGAACCTTGGACAGATGTCCATACTGGGAGATATTCTAATGGAATAAAACCCCCAATCCTCCACAGAACAAATGCAGAAAACATTTACATATCACTCCTAGCTTCTGTATAAAAGGTTCTGAGGTATTCAGAACTACAAAGGCAATTTCCTTTATCTTACTCCAAGGTGCCTAATCTTAAGTCCAAAATTAAAAATTGTTCCTGGAGAAGACTGTGAGTGTATAACATGCATGCGAGTGTGAGATACAGTAGACTTGTGTGATGAATACATCAGTTTAGAAGAACTTTCATGTATAAGGGTAATATACCTTAAACCCAGCTTCTGAAATCTTGACCACATAGTGCTTTCCTCTTTCTCTTCATGCTCCTTTTGTATAGGTTGCTTGGGTCCTCATGGAGGGGAGGGCATATGTGAGGAGATAATATACTTTTGCACTGGGAGAAGGAAAAGTGATTGAGTATATTAAAGAAATTCGATTCTTATGGCTAATGTGTTTGGCTATTAGGAACCCACCCTTGCAAAGGAGGCTGATAATCCAGAAAGAGCTTAATTACTGTTATCCCATGTCCCCACCTAATGCCTTCACTCCCTGAAGAAATCCTGTGAGAGTCTCAGACCCACCTGAAGGGATATATATACCATAAAAATGTTGATAAAAGCATTCAGGGTTCCCTAAAAAGGAAAATCTTGTATCCTAGCCATAGCAATCTGTGGGTGTTAAGTGGATTAAAACTGTAAAGCACTCTGGCAGAGGTGTTCTCAGGTAGACAGGCTTCAATCACTGGTCATGTTGGTCTTCATGGCCAGCACAAGTTCTGGCCCTGACTTCTGGTTTTAAGTGATATTTCATTTACTATTAAATTTTTGTGCTTTAATTTCCTTATGAGCAGAAACTTTGGACATAAGTTTTTAAATTTAACTAAAAACAAACAAACAAACAAACAAACAGTTACCTCTTTTCTCCTCTCCTGGCCCTGAAACAGTTTGGTAAATGCTGTTCAACAACCAAGAGATTAAGCTTAAGGCATCAACGTGGTACTGGTATGTAGAAGCTGTTTCTCAACAGTTTCACATACAGAAACCATGGTTGGGGTGGTATTAACCAATGCCAAGAGCTCAAGCTCTGAAGTCAAACTCTTTGAATGTAGATACTAGCTACGACCCTAATCTAGACAAGTCATTTAATTCTCTAAAACTTTCTCTCATCTGCCAATTTCAGATAACATTTCTATTTCAGAGAGGTAGTTAAGAAGACTGAATTAAAACTAATGAGAAGCAGAGATTCCTTGGAAAACTGGGAATGGAACCACCATTTTTTTACTTTAATTAAATGAACAAATATATTCATTATACTCATATTGAATGCAAATATATAAATAGAGATGTAAGTTTTTTTTTCTCATATGCTTTCCTTTGTGCTCTATAAGTTCAAGAAACAAAAATTTAGGAGGAAGAAAAGGTCTTCCTATTCAGTGAACTCCAACTTATCTTTCAGAACTTTTTTATTTTTATTATTAGTTGTTCGAAACATTACATAGCTCTTGACATATCATATTTCACACATTTGATTCAAGTGGGTTATGAACCCCCATTTTTACCCCGTATACAGATTGCAGAATCACATCGGTTACACATCCACGTTTTTACATACTGCCATACTAGTGTCTGTTGTATTCTTCTGCCTTTCCTATCCTCTACTATCCCCCTCCCCTCCCCTCCCATCTTTTCTCTCTACCCCATCTACTGTAATTCATTTCTCTCCCTTGTTTTTTCCCCTTTCCCCTCACTTCCTCTTATATGTAATTTTGTATAACAATGAGGGTCTCCTTCCATTTCCATGCAATTTCCCTTCTATCTCCCTTTCCCTCCCACCTCTCGTCCCTGTTTAATGTTAATCTTTTTCTCATGCTCTTCCTCCCTGCTCTGTTCTTAGTTGCTCTCCTTATATCAAAGAAGACATATGGCATTTGTTTTTTAGGGATTGGCTAGCTTCACTTAGCATAATCTGCTCTAATGCCATCCATTTCCCTGCAAATGCCATGATTTTGTCATTTTTTAGTGCTGAGTAATACTCCATTGTGTATAAATGCCACGTTTTTTAATCCATTCATCTATTGAAGGGCATCTAGGTTGGTTCCACAGTCTAGCTATTGTGAATTGTGCTGCTATGAACATCGTTGTAGCAGTATCACTATAGTATGCTCTTTTAAGGTCTTTAGGGAATAGTCCAAGAAGGGGAATAGCTGGGTCAAATGGTGGTTCCATTCCCAGCTTTCCAAGGAATCTCCATACTGCTTTCCAAATTGGCCGCACCAATTTGCAGTCCCACCAGCAATGTACAAGTGTACCCTTTTCCCCACATCCTTGCCAGCACTTGTTGTTGTTTGACTTCATAGTGGCTGCCAATCTTACTGGAGTGAGATAGAATCTTAGGGTGGTTTTGATTTGCATTTCTCTGACTGCTAGAGATGGTGAGCATTTTTTTCATGTACTTGTTGATTGTTTGTATGTCCTCCTCTGAGAAGTGTCTGTGGAACCACCATTTGACCCAGCTATTCCTCTTCTCGGACTACGCCCAAAAGACCTAAAAACAGCATACTACAGGGACACAGCCACATCAATGTTTATAGCAGCACAATTCACAATAGCTAGACTTTGGAACCAACCTAGATGACCTTCAATGGATAAAAAAAAAGTGGCATTTATACACAATGGAATATTACTCAGCACTAAAAAAATAACAAGATCACGACATTTGCAGGGAAATGGATGGCACAGAGCAGATTATGCTAAGTGATGTTAGCCAATCCCTGAAAAACAAAGGCTGAATGTGTTCTCTGATGTAAGGTGGGTGACTCAAAATGGGGTAGGGAGGAAGAGCATGAGAAGAAGATTATCACTAAATAGGGAAGAGAGGTGGGAGGGAAAGGGAGGGAGAAGGGGACATGCATGGAAGATGGAAGGAGACCCTCATCGTTATACAGAATACATGTATGATGATGTGAGGGAAAAGAAAAAAATAGAAGAAGTGTGTCACATTAGATTGGGTAGAGAAGTGATGGGAGGGGAAGGAAGGGGAAGGGGGGAATGGAAGGACAGCAGAATAAAATAGACATTATTATTGCTGTATGTATATACGTGACTGTATGACCAATGTGATTCTGCAACCTGTACACTCAGAAAAATGAGAAATTATACCCCATCTGATTTATATGTATGACATGTCAAGATTATTGTACTGTCATGTGTAACTAACTAAAACAAAACAAAACAAAACAAAACAAAACAACAACAAAAAACTAATGAGAAGCACCGAGGACAGCATATGGTAGGCTACAGATGGACATCATTATCTTTGTTGTTATTACTATATTCATTAGCATTATATTGCCCAATCTGGCAAAAAGGGGAAAAGTCAACAGACACTACTTCCCCTATTGCCACCAGGGTGTTAATGTTGCTGGATTCATTTCATTCTTTCCCACCTTGGATCAACCTATTACTCAACAGGTTAACCTTTAGGGAAAGCTGTTGGTGTCCCTGGGGAGTTGCTTCTAGAAAGTGGATGGTGATTTTTATCACGATTATACGTGTGGGTACATATACATATACACACACATATACATAATGCAAAATTTACCCTTTTAACAATTTTTAATTAAGCATGTAGTTCAGTGAAATTAGCCACATTCAAATAGTTGCTGGATGTTCTTTTTTTTTTGTTTTTTGTTTTTTGTTTTTGGTACCAGGGATTGAAATTAGGGGCACTTGACCGCTGAGCCACATTCCCAGTCCTATTTTGTATTTTATTTAGAGACAGGGTCTCACTGAGTTGTTTAGCGTCTTGCAATCCTCTTGCCTCAGCCTCCCAAGCTGCTGGGATTATAGGCGGGTGCCACCATGCCCAGCTGGATGGTGATTTGAGGAGGACAACATTTTGTGACTTCTAGGATAGTTCTCTTCTCCTGAGTTTACTGATGACCCTGAGACTGACCAAGAGTCCTCCTCCTAGGTGTTTTCTAAGGATTTGTTTTGTCTCTGGCACTGCACTAAGTGCAGTCTTCATAATGTGGTACTATCTGGGACTTAGTAAGACCCTGTCCTAAAGTTGTTTTCTATGGTAATATTTATGTTTATGGATAGTGAAACCAGGAAATAGTGACTGGTGGGAACCCAATTGTGGTCATATGGATGTATAACTAAGATATGACATCAGATTTAATTTTCATCTCCTGGGCCACAGATAGAAAATTCACACTATAAATAGATTTTAAGGAAATGGGATGACAGTATTTACAGATAATAATGTTATCACTTATTCGACTATTTCAATTGCACAACACCCACTATCTCTGTAACTATTTAAGTCTGTTAAATTAGAGAACATTTAAGAAGAAAATACTGCAACCATTTAAGAACTTCCCTCTTGGTGTCAAAAAAGTTTCCATAAATCTTCTGATTGATTAATACAATGACAATATATTTCACTGTGATAATCTAGTAAAATAATTATACACAAGTTAAAAATATAAAATTAAAAACCTCTCAAAAATAGTCTTGTTATCTTCTAGAACAAACACAAAAGAAATAAGAAGATTATGCTCTTTTTTGGGGGTTAGTGGATGCCTATTCCTATGCTTCCTTCTCTCATGAGGGAACCTCAGAAATGACCTTGTTGACAACCCTTAACTTTACTAAAACTCCTGAAGAAGATGGAAATTAATTTTATTTAGTTCTATAACATGTTGCTTCTATTTTCCAATTCTCCATAAATTTAACAGTATAAGTAAGTATGATAATTATGAACTATCACTGACTATGTGAAAGGAAAAGACTGAAGCTTTGAAACCATAAAGGGGTACAGAGAATGTTCACGAAGCATAGTCAAGATAATAACATTTATTCCAAGTCTCAATAGTACATCCGTTTGTACATTTCTATTACAGCCAATGTAAGTTTCTAATATAGTCAAGAAATTTATTATTTTGGCTCTAGTTAAACAAAAGACATGCTAATCAATTTTTAAAGTATCACATTTCATGATGTTAAAAACTGAAAAAAATCTGAAAATATAGTTAGAAACCATAATAATGTTTAGTAAATAAGTTAAAATCTTTCCTTTTTATCAACTAAAATTTAACTTTAGCCTCTCCCATTTGTATTTACTTTCTCCTGGTTATGAATTTTATTTTCCTGCTTTTTAAGTGGCTAGTAATACTTTATTGGCTATTAAACAAAGTGTGATTTTTACACTGTTGGGTGTTGGGATTTGTTATATTCCTTTAAATAATACTGTACTTTATCCTAATAAGTAGTTATCTGGCTTTTATATTCGTAAGGATGGATCCAGTGTAGTGGTTAGAACAAATTTATTCTGACATTAAGGCAATATCTTTTGGGGAATACATGCAAACTTAACCACAGACCCATGGGGATTCATTTTCAGGTCTCTGAAGCATTCTCTGTGCAGTCCCTCTTCTCTGGGTTTCTGTCCCATTAACATTGACCACTTGGGTGTTTCAAAGCTCCTGCCTGTCTCCTCAACTCAGCCACAGTGCTGAATTCTTTCTGCCTATACAGCAGCTTGGAAACTGCCCCTAAGTAGAAAGCTTGGCAACTATAAGGATCACTTTACTTGTTTCTTTTCTCTTGGGGACTGTACTCCTGGGATGCCTATTTTCCAGTATCTAGTTTCCTAGGTGCATAAAGTAGAAGCATGGGTCTGTTTTCCTGTTGCTTCTTTTTTTTTTTTAAATATTATTTTTTAGTTATAGGTGTATACAATATCTTTATTTTATTTTTATGTGGTGCTAAGGATTGAACCCACTGCCTCTCACATGGTAGGAGAGTGCTCTACCTCTGAACCACAACCCCAACCCCTCCTGTTGCTTCTTAATGGCCAGAAACAGAAGTTCACATTGATGTATTTTAAAAACATAATGACCAATTAAGATAAAGTCTATTTAGTTTAGTAATTAAATTTAGTTAAACCTAGCTCTAAACAATGAGGTTTTACTCCTACCTTAACTACACATAGTCACGGACCTCCAGGACTTTGTCATCCAATGTAAATCCTGACATATTTAAGTTGTATTTTAGGCCTGAGACATATCTCATACAAGACAGGGTGGCAGGACAGGGTAAAAAGTCTTGAGCTCAAAATAAGGCAGATTCCTGGAAAGTTCTTCAGTCAGGTGGGAGATGGACAGGGGATATAATTTGGGCATTAAGGGTGCTGGGAATAGAGAAGGAGATTTATAATTCATTTTATAGATGATAGAAGATAATCTTAAACATTTAAATTATCCAGAATATAAAGATATGAACCTAAAGCAAATTGAAATTAAGTTTGACTTAATTCATTGTTTGTTGCCCCCCCTTTTTTACAGAAAATATGTACTTACTGAAAATAAATTCCATCACATGCAAAAACTACAAACTCACAAATCTATGAAGAAGATACTTTAAGGGATTATATAAGCAATTAAATTACTTTTTCAGACATCTCAAAGTCAGGTCATTACACTTAACACAGATACATATGGGCCTTTAATTGAATACATTCTAGACAACCACACTCACATCTTTCAAAGTGTTTACAGAGATCTACACACATCATTTTCCCCCCCTTACAATAATGCTACCAGATAGGGTCAAAAGTACAGCTTTCAATTCACAAATGAGAGCATATATTTATCTAACTAAGCTAGTTAGTGAGAGAGCTGTGTCAAAACTCCAGTTTTCCTGACAGCTTTAAATCTCAGTGAAATTTGGTTTATTTGACTTCATCATTCTTTAAGGTTATACCTTGCAGTTTGAACATGATCTTTCTGATTGGTGAGTCTAGCAAGAGGCATCATAAGGTGTGCTGAAAAGATGCACATAAGAACATGTCATTATGACTTGGAGAAATGAGGCACAAATGCAGTGAAGACCAAGTCAACAGCTTAGAAATAAACAATACAAAATATTAAACACTATGGATCAACCCCAGTGTTTAACACTTAAGACCCAAAGAAGTTCATAGCATCAAAATGAGATTATTATGCTGTATATAATAATATGCATGATACTGCTCTGGCAGTGCTGTTTACAGAGTATAGGACATTATATTTAATATATCTTCCAAACTAGATAAAAAAAACCAAAAAAACCCATTAAACTAGGGAAAGTGGTTGTGGCATTAAGACGCATGAATTGACAGATTGGTAAGGACCCCAATGTTACTGCAATGTGCAGCCACATTTTCAGAGTTGTCACTATAAATACATCAAGAGTTGAAGGGACATCAGAAGAACAGGAGTCAGTAAATCTGGCACATGAAGTGAAATGAAATATTCCAAGGTTATACTGGGGTAAGACAAGGTAAGTCACATGGTTACAGAGGTAATAATAGAGCTCTTCTAAAATAAAAACAAAACATATAGTTTGGGTTTCCTTCTTTTTGTTTTTAAACATTTTCCTGGTTGCAAGAAAGGTTAAAAGAAGTCAAGGGAAAGAGAATAGTAAGATAAACAGCAGCAAAATCAGGGGGCTAGAAACACAGAGATTAGTGGGAAAGGGATAAGGAAGAAGGGGCAACTCAGGCTATACCATAAAGCTCCTCCTAAAGGAATAACAATGTGCTAGTTCACTTCCTTTGCCTTTGGTCCCCACGCAGTGATTCTTATAGAGAATTGGGACATACTTTAGGTCTGTAGATGAAGACAAATCAAGCACTGAGGTGAAGGTGGAGTTCATGCATATGGACTCTAAAAACATACAGATCGACTGTTTTTACAGTACAAACTCAAAGAAGTAAAGCAAAATGAGAATTCCCTGGACTAATGGAGACAAGTCACATGTGAGTAAAAAAGAATGGGAGGTGTGGGGTCACAAAGGGCTTTATATGATATACTAGCTTCTGTTGTGAAAGATATGGATCATACTACTTAGTAAACTTGGATGTGGTTCATTCCCTTCATCTGAATTGCCTTTTCTATTGGTTTTCCTGACAGCTTAAAAACGGTTTCTTTGATTTAATCCTTTAAGGGTCTACCTTGCATTGTACTCACGATCTGTCTGACACTGGTGAGTCAAGCAAGGGGCATTATAAGACTTACTGAAAAGGACATGCAATTACGACTTAGAAAAATGAGGCAGAAGACCCTAAAAAGATCAGTATTCCTGAAAGAGGCATCTTTAGAAGGAATCAATGAACAAGCTGATGTCAGAACACAAATAAAAACCAGTTGTTCATACTGCTTTGTATATTTTCTATTTGTAAGTAGAGGAGAGAGTCTAATGTTTCATCTTAAAGAGTCAATTTTCAAGAATACAAACAACAATAAATGTTGGCAAGGATGTGAGGAAAAGGTATATTCATACAGTACTGGTGGGAATGCAAATTGGTGCAACCATTATGGAAAGCGGTGTGGAGATTCCTCAGAAAACTTGGAATGGAACCACCATTTGACCCAACTATCCCATTTCTTAATTTATACCCCAAAGGACTTAAAATCAGCATACTACAGAGATGTAGCCACACCAATGTTTATAGCAGCTCAATTCACAATAGCCAAGATATGAAACCAACCTAGGTGCCCTTCAACAGATGAAATGGTTAAAACAACGTGATGATCTATCTATCTATCTACCTACCTACCTATCTATCTGTCTGTCTATTATCTATCTATGTATGATGGAATACCACTCAGCCTTAAAGAATGAAATTATGGCATTTGTTGGTAAATGGCTGTAGTTGGAGAATATCATGCTATGCGAAATAAATCAATTCCCCAAAACTGAAGGCCAAATGTTTTCTCTGAAATGCGAATGCTAACTCACAATGGGGGCTAGGGAAGAACACAGTTACTTTAGATTAAGTAGAGGGGAGTGAGGGGAGGTGAATGGGTATGAAGGTAGGAAGAATAGTAGAATGAATCAGACATTATTACCCTATATACATATATAACTATATGACTGGTGGGGTTCTATATCATGCACAACCAGAAGAATGAGAAATTATACTCTCTATATGATGTATCAAAGTGCAGTTTATTGTCATATATATACTAATTAAAACAAATTAAAAAAATAAAAAACACATGAAAAAAATTAGTTCAATTCTAAATCCAAAATCTCCTCATTATAAACATATGCATTAACCTACCAAAAATAAAATGCAAATCATGAAGAGTCATCACTCTTCTATTATTCACATCTGATCCTTGAGGACATTAGATACCATGCTCTAAGTTTAGGGATCCTTCTGGATACAGAATGAAGTCACCATCCTGGAGGGTGTTATATACTGTTATCAAATGTAAAATATATTTACTTTTTGAATTTACACAAAGTAAAATCCATGTTCTGTTATTTATAAATCAGGCAAGGGTGTTTATGACAATAAATTCCACTGGAATGATTCCAAAACCACATTACAGATATGTACTGAAAGGGGACAGAAATCTAAATTGCAAAATAAATTAGTTAATAAAGAAACAGCATTTAAAATTTCAAAAGTGGCAAGTGGTGAAGAACTAAGAATTACACAGGCCACAGTTGGCTATTTAATACTCTCATCATTTCCAGGTATTTTATATTTATTATTTTTTGTTATTGCTGAGAATTGAATGCAGGGCTTCCTGCATTCAAAGCACATACTCTACCATTGAGCTACATCTCCAGCCCTATTTCAAGGTATTTTAAAATGGTGAAAAAGACACCTAAGGCAAATCCCAACCTGTGAATAACATTTGAAACCTTTCTGTTTGCATGGAGACCAAGAGCCTCCTGAAGAGCTAGACAACAGGCACAGGAAAAATAACTCTTGTTGGAACAAACCTGTTTAGCAAAGCCTGACACAGTTATGTATCTCTTGAGGGAAGCTGTAAATAAACCCAGTGGTAAGTGCTGGGTATCTATGAAATATGCTTCTTGAGTGCAGCACTAGCAAAAATATTTAATTTCTTATTTATACACCTCACTTAGCCAAGGAAGAGTCAAAACAATTTGCAATGAAATACATATGTTCAATAAAATTATAAGAGAAATAAAATCATGTTACATTTAAAAAGCATGGATAAAACTATAGAAAAGCAGCATTATGTTAGCATATAAATAATAAATAATAAGGGTTAAAATTGTGGCTGACTGAACATTAAATTAGTGTGATGTTAACAGAGGTCCAAAGCAAAACAGAAACAGCTGGGTGTGGTAACACACACCTGTAACCCCAGCTACTCAGAAACCTAAAGCAGAATAACAAGTTCGAGACCAGCTACTGCAATTTTCAGGGAGACTCTGTCTCAAAAATTTTAAAATATTTAAAAAGGGCTAGGGGATGTAGCTGGAGAACAGGTTCACTCCTTGGTACTACAAAACAACCCCACCCCTGCCCAAACCAAACCAATAAAAGGCACCAACAAAAACTGTTTTTTAAAAGGGTATTAGGGGAACAGGAAAGCTCTTTGAGCTAAAATATATAGTTCGTAGATAATTTTTTCCTTATCATTTAAAAAATGTTCTTTTTACTCTAAAATGAGAATTAATCTTCTGAATTAAAAATTGATATTATCTTTTATTTTCATTTAAAAAATCATGAAAAAAATTCATTAAAATCTCAACTAAATGTTCTTGGCTCCAGAAATTCTTCATGCAACAGAAAAGTCTTTGAATCATTCCTTGGGTAAATAGTTCTGAGTAGAAGACATATTCAAATGGGAGTAAAGAATGTTTGTTTACATGGAGGACTTGCTTCTCTTTTTAATTTCTTATTTGTGTTTTCAGATCCTTTTATAGCTATATAGCTATATAGCTATAGCTTTACCCAATTCCCTAATGAACATCCAATAAAAAGATTTGAAGATAACTTAGGGGGAGAAAAACACCTACAGTACTGACGTATTATTAAATCTTATTAGTAAGAAAGTTTGGTTTTAGTGGAAGAAGACCTCCATTTTGGGATAGTATAGAAATTGACAGGTACTGATCCAGACCGCCCTCTCACTTCCTTCTCAGTGTTCTCTATCACAGTCATACTTAACACGACTCAACAGTCCTGAGCTCAATCCCCAGTAAATAGAACAGAATGCAAGAGAGCAGGACAGATCAGATCACAGGTGATTCCTATGAAGGTAAACTTCCAGACAGCATCTTCTAAAAAGTAAATTGAAAATAATTTTCATCCTAAGTCAGATATAGCAGCTTTTTAATGAGATCAAATTCCAAACCAACAAAAATAAAGATTATTATTGCAGGGAAAGCTATAGACTTTCTAGCAAGCAAGCCAACTCACATCTAGATTTATATGAACTATGGGGCAATAAAATATACATAGAGAAATGCTAAGCAGAAGTAGGTCAACGCCAGGGTTAAAAATTGAGGTGAGTTTAAATTTACACCAAGATTATAAGACAAACTTAACTGACATACACTTTGCTGAGTCCAACTGAATCTGAGTTCCTAAAGCAAACAACCTCAAATGAAAATTAAATACTTATCTTTAAAAGATACTTGCTTTAAAAACAGTTTAAGAAGCAGGGATCATTTTTATGGAAAAACTAAAAACCAGAAAGTCCCCAAACCCAAAAATATTTTCACTTTGGGGGTGGAGGTAAGCCAGTACAGACATGCTATTGTGTTATCAAGGAATATATTGAGAATCCTCTTTTTTTCACCTTAAGACATCACCCCTGGGACATGAACACCACCAATATACACATGGCCTGAATTACTCCCAAATGCAACTCACAACATAAATCAAAGTCTTTTTGCTAAGCTGCCATATCGCAACTTTAAATCATCTTTCTGGAGAATCAAATAAATAAGCAAACAAAAATTTATTTTACTCTAAATAGTAATTTTACACTTAAAAAACTTTCACTCAATTGGACACTGGCTAACTTTTTGAACTCCTATGATAAATTACAACTGTAAAATATCCACAATATTTTGACTACGAATTCAGTTAAATATACCAGCCCTATCAGACCTTACCAAGAAAAAACATACACACATTCCTAAGGTAAATATACCCTCCCACTAGGAGCAGGGGTGGCTGGCCCTCTTATGTGACTTTGCCCCAGTGAAGCATAGTTCTTCTTACAGTTAGTTGAGTACTGTGTGCTCTCTTCTAGAGTTTCTCTTGGAAAGAAATATATTAGCATTTTAAAAAATGGAATTCCTATACTGTTTAGTACATAAATTCTTCACAGTATGACATAACCAAAACACCCAAACCAAACTTTAAGCTCTAGTATCTCTTAAATATTAAGAAAAGAGAAAGTCTTTATTGTGATAGTATGAAAATAATTAAGGGGGGGGGGAAGCCAATACAGACATGCTATTGTGTTATCAAGGAATATAACTTCTTTTTTGAGTAAGAATTATTGAGTGTTGGGCTGGGGTTGTGGCTCAGTGGTAGAGCACTTGCCTAGCATGTACGAGGCCCTGGGTTCGATTCTCAGTACCATATATAAATAAAATAAAGGTCCATTTACAACTAAAATAAATATATATATTAAAAAAAGAACTACTGAGTGTTGATACTGAATGGACAGCTACTGAATGGACAGCTGAGTTAAGGAAAAGTAAAGATAACTGCTCAGTTGGTAAGGGTCTCAGACTCAGACATTGGTAGAGTTACATCAATTCACCAAATTTTCATAATTTTGATATTTTTCCAAGACACCATATGATCTCAAATACCTACATTAAAAAGAGAAAATGTATTCAATAATATGGAAGTTTTGTCCATATAAGACAATTGCAGTTAGTTCAGTACTGTGTGCTCTCTTCTAGAGTTTCTCTTATAAAATATAATGCTGCATTGAAAGCTAGATAAACTATAAAGATATCTACTCTTTAGATAAAAAGTTAGAGGATTTATGTTGTTGTTTCAAACTCAAATTCCATATTAAAACACCTCAGTGCATATTTGGATTTCAAATACATATTATTTGAACATGTTGTTTACATAATCTATCTGCAGTTCTCCTTAAGTAGAAAAACAAGACAGGGCTGAGGATGTAGCTCAGTGGAAAAGCACTTTCTTAGCCTACAGGAGGTCCAGGGTTTAATCTACAGTATAGCAAATAAAACCAAACACAACACACACACACACAAAACAACAATAGCAAAAACTTTATTTAGTAGCCTGACTCCCACAGCAATACACTGCACCTTTCCATAACATATCATTAACTTGACCCTTGCTAATTTAACATTAATAAAATTCTGATGCAGCAGCCTCTCTTGAAGTTTACTATAATATCTTAACTAAAAGGGGCTGCCAAGAAAATTAACAAGTGTTAAAAAATATTGTATGAAAATATTTAGCCTGTCCAAAAAGTCTTTGATATAATGGTCAAAAAAACCTAAAAAGAATCAGAAATTGCCACCCTAGGGATTCATTTTCCTACTTTTAAGAATGCTGTTAACACTTTCTGGGCAGACCAAAGTTGACAGGGAGTCAGGCTAGGGAAACAGAAGTGAAAAAAATAAACACAAACATGATAAACATGTAATTTCTGCTCTACCAAACATGAACAATATCTCCAAAAGAGCAAGGGTACACTTTAAATATACATTAAAAAATATATATATATATGTATTTTTAGTTTTGGTTGGACACAATATCTTTATTTTATTTATTTATTTTTATGTGGTGCCGAGGATCGAACCCAGCGCCTCACATGTGTAGCGCTGAGCCACAACCCCAGACCCGAAACATACATTTTCAATGCATCCTATATATCAGCAAAAATGGCAAAGTCTAGTTTTCACCATCTTTAAAAGAATTAAACTTACCAAGGATATATATTTAAAATGTGAAAACAAAACAAAACAAAGATTTTGCAGATGAAAATTTCTGGACAATGACCTATCAAAAAATAATAAACAACTGATGTTCTTTTTCCCTAAGCAAACTGAATGTTTAGGGAAAATATCAACCTGAGTTACTGTAAATAAAGACTTGTTCACACAAAACCAAAATACCAAGGGCTATAGAGGATACTCTTGCTTTGTTGTGGTATCATCTCTGAGGTCACCAATCCTTTCCTGGCAACTCTAACTCAAAAAGGCATGCTTGTTATTTGTTTCACAATTAAGACAATCCAATATCTAAACCTATGATCAAGTAATGACAGCTTCCCTTTCTCATTTAGTATTCCCTAGAAAATCATTCTCTGATAAAGGGCTACAATTATTATATACAGTATCAGTATCTCTTGTAAAACATTAACTAATAAGTTTATTTGTATGAACTGAACATGTAAGAAAATTCTTTCAATAGCATTTAAAGCTCACAATTTGAAATAGGTCAAAGTGAGTATTATGAAATTGCCATTTTCATATTATATCTTAATTATCTACTTAACATGAACGTTTCTAAATGATGAGGCTGGAACTTTGTCATCTTTCTCAATGACTCTTAATGTACAGTACCTGAAACTAAATGAGATGCCGTTGCCTGTGGTTAAAATTTGACATCATATCTAGGATCTTCCTTGCTAAAAGGACAATAGAACAACAAAAGACAAACTAAGATCCTGTTTTTTTTTTTTAACTTTTTAAACCAAGCTTATTCACTTCTGTGAATCTTTAATTCACAAAAGAGAGATATTCTTCAATTTATGAAGTGTATTTTCTGATTTTACTCATCTATATCAATGAATCCTGATTTTTTCCTGTACCTCCTCAGTACTGAATTATTGAACAGCATCATTTCCAAACTGATCTGAGTAAGCCTGTGGGAACCTGTCGGGTAAAAAGCAACAGTGTACCAGCAGTTCACAGGTAATGCTAAGCTAGTATACAAATTTTCTGGACTTTATTTACTCTTCTGGTATTAGAAATACCAAGTAGACTTATTAATAGAAACTAATGTTTCCTAATCAGCAGGGGCCAAAATGTAAACTCTTTATAACTAAAAAGCTTTTTTGTTCTTTGTACTGGTTGTAAAAAAAGTTAAATGACTATTAATTATAGTCTATCTACATCCATATTTGAAAGTACTGATTAGAATGATTTTTGGGAACATTTCAGCTTGTAATCATTTGGAAATTAATTCTTCCCAGATAAATACCTTGAAGTTAGATGTTTGCTAACATGTTGTGCCATGTATTTCTACTTTGTAAGTTTCTCATTTTAAAAAAAGTTGTAGGCATCAGAAGAAAGCTGGTGTCTATGCAGCCAACTGTAGTGGATATGCTAGAATTTGTTTTCTTTTATTTCCTTTCAAAAAACCATTTCTGCCAATATGGCCTGCTGTAGAAACAAGCAGACTTCTCATTTTCACCTGATATTCAGTTAAAGAAGATGGTTTGTGACAGTTCTGAATTATAGCAGGATGGGCTATGTAGGAGTAAGGTCTTGGCCACTGTGAACACACTGAAATCCTATGAAAGTGTTACATGTACTGTTCATCAGTCTAGCAGCTCATAAACAGTCTAATCTACACAAAATAAATGTGTGGAAAAAAATTAATCCAATTTTGTAGTATCCATTCACCAGTATCCATTACCAATTATAAAACTTTAATGTTCAATAACAATTTATTGTCTAATGATAACCAGGCCAAAGACAAGCGATTAATAATAATCAAACCTATGGTATCAGAGACAATTTATGGATAACAATTTCATTAGCTGTTTAAAATAGGCCTTAAGTGATCTGAAACAAAGAGCTGTGATGATGGAGATGAGAAAAAAGCCATTCTCCTGACCTTTTACAGATCACTGTAACAGAGCCACTGGGAGTAAAATCCTCTTTTCATTTGTTCAGTCCATTTAAGAAGAATAAAGCTCTTACCAGTGAAGCTGCAGCTGTGCTCACCCTCAGCTTAATTACTGTGTAAGGCTGAGGGTTAATTAGTTGCCATTCTTAGTTCTATTTGTTGTTCTAATGAAGATTTGCATAAATATAAGAATGAGGTAATCAATACTTGATTTTCATTTGAAAGGTGATAGGAGGGGGAATGGCTCCCCTACCCTAACTGTTTGTGGGTGTCCTCTGACCAGTTTTTCATTTGACCGGATTCACAGATACTGCCTGCCTGAAGAGTGGCAAAGAAGTCAAGGTTGCTTATTAAGACAGGCCCCTGTTGGTTCAGGCAGATGAGGAGAGAAAGAAATACAAGGAGCCAGGTTGGGGCCCAAATGACTCCACCTACTCCCAGAGGAAGAGAGCCAAATCACAGATACTTAACAGATTACACTGCTGAGTATATCTAATCTTTGGCAATTAAAAAAAAAAAAAATCTTCATTTTAGAAAAATTCAAACATATTCAAAAATAAAAAAAAATAGTAACAAATATCCATGTACTCATTGCTCAGAGACAACAATGATAATGGTCAATCTTGATATCTTCTATACTCCTACATACCTCAAATTTTTCTGGACTATTTTGAAGCAAATTTCAGATACCAAAAATTTTATTTGTATACACTTCTAAAAGGGAAGGGTATGGAAAAAATTTTCATAATCACGATTCCATTATCATGCCTAAAAATTTCTGATAAAAACTGCTCAACATCAAATGCTTTTTTCCCCCAAATTGACAATTGTCTCATAAAAAGTCTATGCTTGGTAGGGTAAGGTGGGGGTGATTCTTAAATGCGCTTAAAATGAAATGAGTTCATTATACTTTAAAAAGAACAGTAGCAGAGTAGGAAACTAGTACCTTTTGGTAGCAAAGGAAAAGGAAAAATAAAGCATCAGGTACAGGAAAACTGTTTGGCTCCTTGTTTCATCTTATAAATGTCAGTGTTCTCGGCAAAGCTTTTTTTCTTCTTTTTTGGTGGTATTTTGGATCAAATCTGGGGCACATGTATAATGATGAGGGTCTCCTTTCCACCATCCATGCAATAAAATACTCATTTCTTATAGGTCTGAAGACCATAATAAGCATATTTTAAATAACTAAATGTAAACAGATTTTATAATAAGGATGACCACGCAACATCTAAGAGGTTAAAAAAAAAAAAACCCTACCTGCAAAACAGCAAAAATCAAAAGGTGACACAAAAATAGAAATGAACTGCTATTGCAGTTGAATAACGACTTGAGAAGAGAGTATTAACAAATAACAGCATTCTGTGACAAATGGCAATGTGATTTCTTAGCTAAAACCTATCCTCCAAGCAGAACCAAATCCAGAGAATCTGGGAGGCTGATGCTGACCATTTCATCTTATCATCCTTTAGTCCCTTCTGGTGCTCCTCTGTTTTTTATTGTGTTACAACCAAACTATGGTGCTCAGGTAATGTCTGACAAGTAAGAGTGGTCATCAGGCTCAGTACCCACCACTATTAAATGGTGGTTTAATAAGGGCAGCAGTTAGATATACCTAGATCACTGCACTGGGAACAGAATAGTTTTGGTGTATCCATCACCAATGGGCTGATTATGTTTGGTCTGGATGTTTGCCACCGTAAACAGATATACAGTAGGCACTACTAATTCAGAATTAGGCTTGGATTATGAAATCCAAGAATGTCAATGTTGATGTGGTGGTGTTAGGGATTATTCAATACTATCTTCTTGCAATTAAATTAAACTGAGTGGATATTTATCTACTGTATGCCCTTTTGGTGTATGAAATACTCCGGGGAAGAATATTAGACACAGCATACTAGTGTTTACAAAAGGCTTTCACATATAGCATCTCATTTTAAACTCACAGGAACCCAGTGACTTAGGTATGGCTGGTAATAATATCCATTTTGCATAAGAAACCATGCAAGAGCAAAATGAAGTGGCCAGCCCAAGGTGACACAACCAATAAATGGTAGAGGTGGTTTTTAAATCCATGTCTGTTGTCTATCCATATCATCCTAATAAGGATGTATAGCCACATCCTAAAAATATAACATTTATTTTTAATGAGCCAAAAATTCTTGAAAGAGACAAATGTAAATTATGAGAAAATTATTAAAAAGATTTAAAAATTAGTTTATGTAGGGATAAGTGTGAGAGCATATTTTAAGTTGGTTAAATATGTGTTGTCATGCAGGACTATTTTTGAAATGATCACATTTCTCTTGTTAAAGTAAAGTTTCAGTAACAGGACAATCTATTTATTCATATCCATCAAATATATACTTGTGATAATATGAAGATAGATTTAAATTGAACTTCAATCTAAGCTAAGAAGGAAAAAAATCTACAGAGGTTTAAAATGTAATCAGATAACAGTATGAAAGAGGTCTATTAAACAAAAATGGATTTTTTGACTAGTTTATATAACTTTTTAATCTATAAATGCCGACCTTCATAAAAGTGAGGTGCCAATTTGAAGACCTTTTTATAATGTATTGCAGTGCAATAAACTAAATGTCAGCATGATTTTATAAATACTATCCCATTCTTATGCTGAGATAGCTTTAAGGGCCATTATTATTTTTAGACTACTTCTTACTATTAATACTATTAATAGTATTATTTTCACTAGTTATGATACACAGTTGTTAATATCAGCTACTGGAGAGACTGAGGCAGGAGGACAGCAAGTTGGAGGCCAGACTGGGCTGGCTGGCTGGCTGGCTATCTATCATCTATCCATCCATCCATCTATTGATTGTACTGGGGAATGAACCCAGGAGTACTTTGCCACTGAGCTACATTCCCAGTTTTTAAAAAAGTACTTGAGTTAGAGTCTTGCTAAGTTGGCTAGGTTGGCCTCAAACTTGAAATCCTCCTGCCTCAGTCTCCCAAACTGTTGGGATTACAAACATGCACCACCATGCCTGGCTTTTTTTTTTTTTGTGTGTGTGTGTGTGGCTGTGCTGGGCAATGAATCCAGAGCCTTGCACATACAAGGCAAGGACTCTATCACTGAGCTACCTCCCTAGCCTAGACTAGGAAACTAAATGAGACCCTGACTCAAAAAAAAAAAAAAAAAAAAAAAAAAAAAAAAGCATTATTTTCAAAATGTCTCCTTAATTTATTTGATTGTACTTTACTCTTTCAGTCAGGAGTGATTTTTTCTTTTCTTTGTAGAATGCATCTGTAATTTTTTGAGACAGCCAAACCCCAAACAAAATTAAACTTCCCAAACCCTTAAAAAACCCACTAACATATTTAACAATAATCTTTGAGAGAGACAGTACTAGAAGAACAAATCCATTCCTTCATGCAGGAATTCTGAAGTAAGAATTCACAGATTCTCACATAGAAGACTCTCGGTATCAAGTAAAAGAGCCTTTGCCTTCTTGCAACATTACCTCTAAATGAGGTTATACACAATCAAAATGACAAATGAGACTGAAATAGGAATAATATGATTGAGAGAAAAAAATCGGCTGGCGTGGTTGTGTATGCCTGTAATCACAGTGGTTTGAAAGGCTGAGACAGGAGGATTGTGAGTTCAAAGCCAGCCTCAGTAAAAAGCAAGGTGCTAAGCAGCTCAGTGAGACCCTGACTCTAATAAAATAGAAAATAGGGCTGGGAATGTGGTTCAGTGGTCAAGAGCCCCTGAATTCAATCCCTGCTATTCCCCCGCCCGAGAGAGAGAGAGAGAGAGAGAGAGAGAGAGAGAGAGAGAGAGAGGGAGGGAGGGAGGGAGGGAGGGGGAAGTCTATGTAGTATAGCAATTAGAATTCACTATCTGGGGGTAAAGTATGAATTAATTTAAAAAATATTTTATAATGACCTTATACGATTTCTTTTGGTGTTAAAAGCAATTTATAATTTTGACATTTTAAATACATTACAACTTTATTAAATTATTTCACATTTCTTCACTAAAGAAGTTTTTATTACTAAAATATAATAAACATGTAAAAGTAGAAGAGTTTATTCATAAACATGTAAGGTAGTAGGATTTCATGCAATATTAAAGTTACTAATTAAATAGTCAAGAAAGCATGCTCCCATTGGGAACATCAATGAGAACCTTATAACAACTTTGAATTTAAATTAAACCAAATATGTAAAAAAAGAGAAATCAGTGGTTGCTTTGTATTTTATTTAGAAGAAATTAGTCAAAGACAACATACTTACACATCTAGGAAACCACAGGACTAAAAACTTTCAGTGTTAAGCACAGCAGTAAGCCACAAAGACCTTGACATAAATTCTTCAGTTTTCCTGGGAAGTTGTATTTCCTAGTTTAGGACCATTCAGCTTTTTTGTTCTAATAGCTTGTCAGGATGCATGGTTATTAAGATGCCAAAAGGTCACATCTGTGTGGTACTGCCTGGTTGTAATCAGATTTTAATAGCCCACATTTCTCAAATTAACATTTTTTGGTAGGCATCTAATTAAAGATTAAACTATTAATTAAAATTATTATTATTATTATTTGTCAGAAGAATTTAATACATTCTTTAAATGCACTTTCTCCTCTAAAATGATTTTTTTCATTAATTTTTATCACACTATCCTTTTTCCTTTTGGGCCAATTATAGATCTTAAAAAGAAAAATGAGAAGACTCAACTTAAAAAAAATTAGTTATATATTATGTAAACTTAAAATCAATGACTATAACAGTAGAAGTAGTGGCATTAGTAGCAGTAAACAAGTTCCAAGGTTGGGTATTTAAGTTTTGAAAAGTGCCTATTCAATACTAATGTAAAGTTTCTTACCAGGGTTGCAATCTGTAAGAAGTGAGCAGATGGAGAGAAGAACTTTAGAGATGGTTAGGGCTGGACTCCAGTTGTCTTTCAGGATGTCCAGACAGATCACACCTTGGCTGTTAATATTACAGTGATAGATTCTTGTTCGGAAGGTAACCTAGAAGAAAATGTAAAGTTGTTATTTAAGTAGACACATCTTTTATTAAACAAAATAGTCCAAGACACTGGTTAAAATCTACCTTGATTTTCCTTAGATACACACAAGAATAATCAATCAATAAACAAAAAAAAAATCAACATTCATAATCTGTCATCCAGGGTACAGAAAATGCCAGCAATAAAATCAGGATATTCTACTTCTGATGAAGAGTCCTATTATTTAAGTAATGTTCTGAGGACTGAATTTACACTCGATGCAGTTATAAGAATGTTCATGAAGTGAAATGTAACTCCGGCCTCCAAAAAATTTCAAAGAAAACTTTTGTTGGATTCCAATTATTTTATTAAATTATTTCACATTTCTTCACTAAAGAAATTTTTATTACTAAAATATAATAAACATGTAAAAGTAGAAGAGTTTATTCATAAACATGGAAGAACAAATCCATTCCTTCAAGCAGGAATTCTGAAGTAAGGATTTTGTACATTTATAACACTCAAACACCAAAAAGCATGAGAATAACTAATATGATGAAAATAAATGTTATTCAATAACATGACTTTAAAACATGAACTAGGGCATGTATGTAAATAATTGCCTAGATTACAGAACTATGTGTTATAGTTGTAATTTACTATTTTACTTAAATTACTATAGTAGTTAATAGTTATAATTTACAAACTTTTCCTTATTGAACTCTATACTTTGAATGTAATATTAGCATAGCCTACTTTTGATAGCAAGATTACCACTATACTTTCCTTATAATTTTGAATGTTATACCATCTTTAAAAATAATTTCAACTGAAAATAGTCCAAACCACTTTTGGCTATCTGAGCCTTTTATAAGTATCATCAAGACTTTATGCTATTCACTACTATTATGATTATGAATATTATATTTCAACTTATCAAATTGATAAGTTGAAATATATAAAAAAAAAATCTTGGTGTTCTAAAGACCAGTCTTCTAGTACCCTAAGTTCAAAATGTTTATGGACCAAGAAAACCAACCAACCAAGCAAACAAACAAACAACCCCAAACCAAAACACATGACAGATCCCTGTAGGTGTTAACACCCCACCAGGAAATCCAGCATCCAAACACCAGGATTTTATATAATTTATATGATGTCAAATCTCAGAAATCAACAGTTGTTGAACAACACAGCAGCAATCTCAGGCTAGATTAAGACTCAAGAGCTACCTTTAAGGCTATAACTTTGATAATCCTTTTAGCAAATAGTATAATTTTCTCTAGTATTAATTATTTTTAACTTTTGTGAATGGATTAAACTTATTTCTTTATATCCTCAAAAAAAAAAAAAAAAAGAGCTGCCTTTAAGACATCATGCCAGGCCAAATAACCTTGACATCTCCCCGCAGATACACACCTCAAATGCTAGAAATATCGAAGAGAATATAACCAACATTCTTTAAAATGCATAGCTCAATCTGCCAGGGGAATCCCTAGTGGCCAAAAATTATAGTACCAGCTGAGAGTGCTGGTAGGGTGTGGGATAGAAAGGCAGAGAGTGAAGGATGGTAGTCAATCTTAATAAAATGAAGGTTTGCATTGTGATGCCCTCTTGGAGGAAAAGCCTGAAATCTTGGGTCTGTATATAGCAAGAGATTTGAACTGAGATTCTTTATGCAAATTAGGACATACAGTTTTTCAGTAAGTAAAGGATGGAGACAGCAAAGAAACTTGTCAGAGAAAACATGGGCTCTAGGTTGGGGAGAAAAATGTCTCCCTAAGGTTTTTACTTTTTAGGCACCAGGGATTGAACCTAGGAGTGCTTAACCACTGAGCCACATCTCCAGCCTTTTTTTTTTTTGGACACAGGGTCTTGCTATGTTGCTTAGGCTTGCTAAGTTGATGAGGCTGGGCTTGAACTTGCAATTTTCTTGCCTTAGCCTCCCTAGATGCTGGGATTAGAGGTATGTACCACTGTGCCTGGCTTTATTTATTTATTTATTTATTTGAGATGGGATCTTGCTGAATTGCCTCAAACTTGCAATCTTCCTGCCTCAGCCTCCCAATTAGATGGGATTAAAGGCATGAGCCAACATGTCTAGCTTTCCCTAAGAATTGAAAACCATGGACAAACATAATAGGAAAACCACTAACTAAAAAGAGTTTAAATGACTACAAATATATGTTTAAGGCAAAAAGTACCTTTAGGAATAGAGAGTCACTAAATGATAATAAGTTGAACCATTTATCAGGAATCTGTTGTACTTTACAATATAGCCCAAAATATACAAAGCAAAAACTGGCAGAATTATAAAGAGAAAATAACATATCTTCAATCAGAGAGGAACATTTTCACTACAGTAACTAGTAGGTCAACTAGATCAAAAAGTATGAAGGATCTGAAGACTTGAACAAGCAAATAAGCAAAATCAAGGGACTGAGTGTAGATAAAACTTACATTCAACAATTAAAGAATACATATTCATACATATAAGCCTTAAAGAAAGATTAAGATACTTCAAATAATTGATATTAAGATCATAATGTAATCAATCCACACACAAAAGATCCCATGATATGTGTGGAAACTGAAAAACAATTTGTAAATAATTCTTTGATCAAGAAAAAAAAATAAGTGATTTATAGCCAACTGACAATGAAAATGTTGTGTTGCCAATATCAAAATTTGTGACTTTAGTCAAGACAGCAAGAAAAAAGAGGTTATCTATAGTTTCTAATATATATATTAGGAAAGGAAGAAAGACAACTTGGAAAAATAGAAGAGTTAACAGTAAACTTCAGGGAAGAAGAAATAAAGACATGAACAGAATTTAATGAAAAAGGAAATACCTAATAATTAAAAAATTTCCACAGAGAAGTCAGACTGCTTCCTATTGTAAGTGTTAAAAGAAAGAAAAATATTTTTATTATCCAACATAAATGATGAGAGGTTTATATTTATGTAACAGTATTTTAAAAACCTCTCTGATAGGGCTGGGGTTGTGGCTCAGTGGTAGAGCGCTCACCTAGCACATGTGAGGACCTGGGTTTGATTTCCAGAAACACAAATAAACAAAGAAACAAACAAATAAATAAAATGAAGGTCCATCAATGTCTGTCTCTGTCTCTCTTTTTCTATATATATAAAAAACTATCAGATATTATTTATTGAGCTAATCGTTAAAATAAATTCATGAGTAAAGTTTTATTGTATCCACTTTTAAAAATGAAGAAACTGAGGCATAGAGAGGTTAAAGAACTGGCTCAAGGGTGGCAAGGGTGGTAAGGGATACAGCCAGAATATGCACACAATTTTGTTGATCCAAAAAGTTAGTGTTCTAGTACTCAGCTTCTATGCCTGTTTTTTTTCTTTTTTTTAAATTTTGGAATAATTACGATACCTTTATAAGAACTAATACAGAGAAAACACCTATATCCTTACTCGACTGTGCTCATTAGCAACATTTTGTATAAATATAGTATAGTGCAGAAAACCAACATTAATACAGTCCACTGACATTTCCTAGATTTTACCAGTTTTGTATACACTTACGCACATGACTATTTAGTTCTATGCTACCTCACTTTGTGTTTGTGTGATCCCTCAATACTGTCAAGATACAGAACAGTTCCATCAAAAATACCCTTATAGTGTTACATTTTGATAGCCACAATTATCATTTTTTCTTACTTCTTTAATTCCTGGCAACCAACCACAACTCTGTTTCTTATCTTTATAATGCACACTGCAAGAATGCTTTAGAAATGGAATTCTATATTTTGTAACCCTTGAAATTGGCTCCTTTCACTCAGCATAATTCTCTTGAGAGCCACCCACTGTTATTTGTCAATAATCTATTCCTTTTTATTGCCCAATAGTTCCCGGTATGGATGCACCAGTTTAACCATTTACCCACTGAAGGACATCTGCATTTCAATGAGATATGAAAAACCAAACTGTTTATCCTACTCTCACATTCAACATAAAACACTTCTGTGACCAAATACGGGGCAAAGTTTACCGCTAACAACAAATTTTCTGACACTAGCTGAGTTAATTCAATTCTGACAACTATCAACTTGGAGTTTGAGTCAGAGTAGGATCCCACACATTAAAGGCACTGTTCAACAAGACTGCCTCCAGTTTCAGATGCCAATCTCAACTCTGGGCCTCCAGAACTTCAGATCTACTGCCTATAAATGGGGTTTACATGACTCCCTTGTTGGATCCAACATTTGCTACAGTGTCTTATAGAACACAAATAAGTGCTTTACTGATTTGTTATGAAGGATATTACAAAGGATATGGATGAAAGGCAAGACAGGAGAGACATACAGGGTAAAAATACAGGGGAGTGGCCTCTCCTGGGGTACACCGACTTCCAGGAAGTCAGTAAGTCAGAAGCTCCTTGAACCCTATATTTTAGGTTTTCTTCTTTTTTGGGTACCAGGGATTGAACCCAGGGGTACCTAACCACTGAGCTATATTACCCATCACCACCCCCTACCTTTTTGAGACACAGGAAATTACTAGGGCCTTTTATGTTGCTGAGGCTGGCTTTGAACTTGGAGATCTTCCTGCCTCAGCCTCCAGAGTTGCTGGGTGTATTTTAGGATTTATAATAGAGACTTCATTACCTAGGCATGATTGATTAAATAATTTACCGCATCCATATATTTCTCTTTAGAAATTGCAATACTACAGGATGATTTCCAGTTTTTATCAAAAATAAAGCTGCAATGAGCATTTCTGTGTTTTTGCATGAACCTAGGTTTTTTATGCCTCTTGGATAAGTGCTCAAGAGTGTATGTAACTGCTGGGTCATATGGAAAGCTCATATTTAGTTTTATAAGAAATTGTCATACCTTTTCCCAGAGTGACTAAATCATTTTATACTACCATTATCAATATGATCCAATTTCTCTGCATCCTTGCCAGCATTTGCCATACTGCCACATTTTATTCTAGCCATTCTGATAGGATACAGTGATTCCTCACTGTGGATTTTATTTGCCATTTCCCCAACTGCTAACAACACCGAACAGCTTTTCATGTGCTTTATGTGCTATCTGGCTAAACTCTGTGGTTTGACCTGTCTTTTCACATTTTCTAATTAAAGATTCCCTTCCTTTCTTCCCTTTTCCTTTCTCCTCCCTTCCCTTCCTTTCCTTTTTTAACTGTTGACTCTACTTAGTAGTGTTTTAAAAGTGGGGACATTTCATAAACATGGAAACAGGAATAGCTGGACAAAAAATAATAAGCATGAGTTTGCAAATAAATCTGTGAATGTTTTGGATAGAGAGTGTTTTATACTTGAATGTTTTATAATGCTAAAGAAAAGGATCTACTTTGGTGAAGTTGGTCAATTTCTATTCTGATAGGTGTTACTGAATTAATAACTAATAGGCACATGGACTGTTCCTACACGTTTTAATGCTTTAGATTCCCGTAACTATCTTTCAAAGGTGGAAAAATCCATGATCCCAGAGTTTTAAAAAATATATTTACCTACTGTAATAGGCTACACCTCTCTTCAGGGTTCCTTCATCATACTACTACTTCTACCATCACGCTTGTTGCCATGGGACCTCCTCACGGCACTGATTTAGTCATAAAAGTATTTTTTTTTCTACTGATGTCCAGTGCAGTGCCCATACAGAAAGAGCCCACTGTTTGTGGAGCAAATGTGAATCTACCATAGGTTAGTGCTCAAACAGACAAGTACATCCCTGAAGGGTTGTAACATAGTTTTTAGATAAAAGAGTACAATTTAACAGCAAAAGCTGGAAAACTGGGGAGAATATCTGAGGAAGCAGAAAATATTTTGAACATTTTTCTGCCCTATGCTACTTTATCAAATTTTCCTACAGATTATTATTTCACCAGAAATTTCATAAAAATTAAACTGATAATATAGTAAATATTTAGTAGGTACTCAATATGTGCCATAAACTCCAATACAAACAAATCTCTTGCCTTGCATGAGTGAGGCCCTGGTTCAATCCCCAGTACTGTGAAATACATAACATACATACAATGTGGGATTCGTCATATTCCACAATCAAGGCAAACTCACTCATAAAAGCTTTTGAAACAGCCAGCATTCTCTTTCAGACCGTAGCAACAAACCTACAGGAAATGAGAGAGAATACATGCAAACTGATAAGGGACTGTTTGCAGTAGTTAGACACTAGTCACTTAGAAATCAGAAATGCTGTTTTGAATACAGATAAACAGCAAAGGATTTGCAACTCGAAGAAAGAGAATTTTAGAGTCTAAGAAAGCACTCCCCGCCATACACCAAGACTGCTCTGATCTCTGACTCAATTTACCAGAAAGCCCATCACATTATCTTGCATGGCAGACTGAGCAGTTGTATCTCCTTCACTTTATATTCCTCACAAAGAAGCAAATAATAAAAAAGAAAAGAAAAGAAAAGGAAAAAAAGCCTGCAAAGCAAATTCCAGTTTTATAAGAGTTTTATCCACTGAGTTCTATGTATCAAATAATCTCCACCCACATTTGCATTTATAGCTATATTTGAAGCATAGTTTAACAGTCATTATTCCTTAAGTAGAAGGAAGAGATAATTTTTTAAATCATTTTCTATAAATAAGGAAATTTTAAAAATAAGATTTCAATATGGAAATATAGAAAACTTATTTATCTAGAATGGCTAATTTCCAGATGACTCTGGATAAGAAAGGTTTTAATTTACATGTGATATACAAAACCACCAGACATGCATATATATATGTGCAATGGCAGAATGATGCCCCTCCCTCCAAATGTTCACATTTGAATCCCTAGCACCTGTGAATGTTACCTCATATGGTAAAAGGAACTTATTAAATGATTTTCTTGAATTATTTGGGTTGGCCCAATATAATCACAAAAGTCCTTATAAGACAGGTAGAAGGATTAAAGTCGGTAATAGGGATGTGATAAGTGATGTGAGGAAGAAGCCATGAGCCAAGGATTACATTTGGCCTCTAGAAGCTGGAAAAAGCAAGAAAATGAATTTTTTCCTGAAGCCCACCAAAAGAACTCAGCCATACTAACATCCTGATTTTAGTCTTCTGACTTTCAGACCTATAAGATAATAAATTCATATTGTTTAAAGCTACCAAGTCTGTGGTAGTTTGTTACAGCACCAACAGATATTAATACAACATGAATATATATTTACTAGTTGCTTCATTATTTAAAAAAACACCTTACATTGAAACTGTGCTATTTTTCTACTTTACAAAATTACCCCTCCTTAAAAATTATTTTAGAAACCAGGTGTGGTGCACATGCTGTAATCCCAGCGACACAGGAAGCTGAGGCAAGAAGATCTGAAGTTTGAGGCCAGCCTCAATGAGACTCTATCTCAAAATAAAAAAAAAGGATGGGGATGTAAGACAGTGTTAAAGCACTTCTGGGTCTAATCCCCAGTACCACATAAATAAAATAAGTTAATTAATAGTAAAACAGATAGCAATTCTTCATGCTAACTATAGCAAAAAAGAATAAATAGTGACTAATCTTAGATGAGTCACTTTTCTACGCCAAGACTCTATCTCCTAATAAAATAAGAGACTTAAACTAGATTAATTTTAGGATCCACTTTAGTTCCAAGATTTGGATTCTGGAAAGAGTACCTGGGATTGGGAGTCAACTGGACTTGAGTTGGCATCCTTGATTTTAGATGAATCATTTAGCATCTTGGAAGTTCATTTTCCTTATCTGTGAACAGGGGAAAGTAACAGCTTTCCACCTAATGGCTGTGAAGACTGAAGCACACAATTCTCATACTATGCCTGGTACTCAGCAGGTATCCAATCAATCCTCTGCCTCCTCCACCCCCTTCACCTCCTCTAAGTACAAGATTATTTGAGGATGAATGTGTTCATACACTTATCATATTACCTGATTTTTAAATATGTTCTCTTTATGAACACCCTTGCTTAAGGTTGTAGACAACACTGCATATGCAGATAAAAAGTAGTTTTGTAAGGGGACAGAGATCACATAGAGTTTTAGTTTAGTACAGAGATGAAAATACTTTAATAAAACTTTTTTCAACAAACTGATTCCATACATAATTTAGAAAAATGTTTTAAAGTAAATATACATTTCCAAGGTGAAAACTAGTTCTGATAATGATGTTAAAAATAACCATTTATTAGGGTGTAGTGGCACATGCCTGTAATCCCAATGGCTTGGGAGGCTGAGGCAGGAGGACCTCAACAAAGCCAACCTCAGCAACAGTGAGACACTAAGCAACTCAGTGAGACCCTGTCAAAAAAGGGCTGGGGTTGTGGCTTAGTGGTTGAGTACCCTGAGTTCAATCTCCAGTAACCCCCTGCAAAATAATCATTTAAAAATATAACTATATCTGCAGTACTGAGGATTGAACCTAGGGCCTTACACATACTAGGCAAGCTCTTGATCACTGAGCCATACCCCCAACCTAAATATCATTGTTCAATGATAGCCTCTGGTTTACACATAGCTTTCCATTAAAAATTTTGTTTTAAAATCAGGAGATTAAAAAATGGTACTATGATTTGATTGAGGAAAGATCACTGAGAAATAAGAAACACACTCTTCTTAAAATACTTTTCCATGGAGACCCCCAAAAAGAAGTATTTGGAATATGTGCCATGAATCAGTGGATCACATAACAAAGGTCCTAAAAGCAAGGTAGGTAATATCATTCAAATGGATCTTTGCCTTAGACTCATTGTGAAATTGTAGTGTATTTGAACAGTTTGACAGTACACATCTAAAAAATGTTAGAATCACCCATCCTTGAGGTTTCAAATGTTCTTTTCTCAAAATTGATTTAAGAGCACTATACCAATAACTTCCACACCCTGAGTTTAGTTTTGTTTTGTGGTACTGGGGCCTGAACCCAGGGCCACATGTATGCTAGGCAAGTGCTAAGCCCCAAGATTAGTTTTCAGTATTAGTGACATAATAAAAACTGGATAATCTATTATTAGTGAAGAGACTCACAAATCTCAAAAAATATGCATATGTAAGAAATATACTCAGCAGAACAAAACACTCTTATCTATTTCCTACCAAAATAATTAAAATATATTTGGCTCTTGAATAACTGGCAGTAAGAAATTAAAATCAATCATCCCTTATAAACATTAATACACAAAAATGATACCTAGTCATCTGTGAATGCTGCATGTTAGTACATGATGCAAGAGAGAGCTTTTTTTTCTTCAAACTTTCAAGTAAAACAATTAAAATGATTAAAAATAAAAAGACTTTCAGCTAATGTTAGTTTGAGACAAGAATGTACCATATATGACAAAATAAAAGGTAAAAAAATATATCCCTTAGGAAAAGAAGAGTTGATTTACATTCAAATATTTACAAAAATTTCTTATATTACAGATGATATGCCATTTATTTTGAACAAGATACTATGTGGCAAACATACAACAGCCTACAACCAGTTCAATTAATGCCTATTTAGTATGCATAATGGGAATATCATTCCTTAATCTGTTGGATGGGAGTTAGATATGAGAAATTTAAAGAAGCTCTAGGAGTTTGGCATTCCTAGGAGTATAAATTCAACATCTGGATTTTTGTTGTTCTTGTTACTGTCGTACTGGGTAGTGAACCCAGGGGCACTTTACCCCTGAGCTACATCGCCAGTCCTTTATAGTTAAGGAGTTAAAAAAAAAAAAACAAACAACAACCCAAAAACCTGTCTATGAGTTTTCTACAAATAAGTTGTTATGGTATGTGACAAATTTTACTGTAACAATCATATGGGATTAAAAAAATTCTGAATCCCGAACAATTGAGGTGAAAATGAAGGTGACCAGGTATCTGAACTTAAAAAGGTACACAAAGAATCATGTAAACATTTCCAGAATTTTAATTCATTAAGCATATATAAGAATATGTGCATCAAAATTAGAATATAAAGCTTTCTTAATTTCTCCACAAACTTTTCTTAATCTTAATCCAATATTTATTAATTAATACTGTATAGAGAAGTCAACACGTCCAATGACCTTACCTCTCTTAAATAAGACAAGTCATTTCAGCTTTTTAAGTGTGAAAGTGTCTCTTACATAACAATTAGGAAGCACATTAGCTGAGATACTTAATGGATTCCATGTTTATATAATAAATGACTGACTGACCATAAGACATTTGTTCTTAAAGACAGTGACATAAACCCTTTTAAAATTTTACTTGCTTACTTATTTATAGGTCTTACACTATCCAAAGCAATTCTGTAAGATATAATGTATCTGTAGATAAACTAAATGTAAATGAAATACATGAACTTCCTTCATCTTTATGGAAAGAAATAAACTTCATATGTGTAAACACATGAAGTGGCAGTTATTGATCTTAAGACATTAGTAATCCAATACATACACAACACAATATGAGGTGTCTGTAACAACTAGCTAGAAGTGACAGTTTGTTTATTCATATCGCCCACAACAGTATAGAAGTAAAATATATTTTAGAATGACCTAAAAACAATGACTAATTCTGTTAACGATATAGTAAATTTATAGCAATTAAAGAATTGGCTGATGCCTTCTTTCTTGGTGAATTATATAATACACAATAGAGACATTCTTTGAAAGTGATACTCCTCCTTAAGTATCATAAAAGTTTCCAAACTTTGCATGCATACTAGAGAGGATAATCATAGTTCTTCCTTATGCCTATTCAATGATCTTTTAAAATATTTTATATGTATATCACAGAAAGTTGTAACCAAAAATAATAAAAATTAAAAAAACATTATGCTATATTTATGTGTTAGAAACTGTTCTGACTATGCATTTTTTACACAATTTAATCTTCACAGTCACCCTGTGAAGTGGTGTAATTATTACTTCCATTTAACAGATAAAGTAACTGAGACATGGGTTCAGAGGAATTCAAATGCTTGCTTAGAATTAAGTCAATTCCAATAATAACTAAAGAAGTTATAAGAGGAAGGAAAATGAAAACAAACATACAAGAAAATTCACATCCCAAACTTTTTTTGGGGAAAAAAAAGGAGCAAATTTTATGCATTCTAGGTGTCAACAGTTTAGATAGCAAACCTATTAATGAAGGTGTTCAACAGCTTTTTTAGATTGATTTCTGATAAAATGAGAATGTATGTTAAGTGTTCAGCAAAGAGAAGAAATGTTCAATAATAACCACCATTGCTATTACTGTTCTTATTCCAAATAACCTATAATCTTTGTGAGAAAAGTGAAGTCAATAAAAAAAGAGAATTATTTTAACATAACTTGAAAACTGTTACTAATCACATTTGTCCAATTTTTGAACAATCTAAATCTCAGCATTTAGAATATACTAGTGAATGCTGGTTAATGAACTGACCTGATACTCATGATACTGTACAGTAAAATGGATAGCTAACCAGGTAGCTTACATGAAAATAAAAAGGATATTTTAAACTTTTATGAATATTTGAATGCTTTTAGTTTGTTTTCTAGGCATGACTAATACTGTGTGATAATCTGAATTAATTTTAAACTAGAAATAATGATACTGTATAAGTCTTTTCAATAAAGAGATACACTAATTTAAAAAACTTGGTAAAGCAGAAGAAAGCATATTTCTCTAAGCTAATTAATTCTATTTGAGATTGTGCTGATTACAGATGTACCAAAACCCTCTACAACAACCTGGCATGAAAATGTTGGTTTTCTTAGAAATATTTAGAAAATATTGCAGTCTGATTGGAAGAATAAGGGATGAATACTGAATGGATGCTCAACTAAGGTCTCAAATCCTATAGTTTTTGATCAGGAGAGTGCTATAATAAAAGGATATTTTAGGAATTTGAAATATGATTGTTATATAATGTTCCTTAACTTCTTGTAGAGTAAATCCTTTGGGGTGACATCTAAATTCACAAAATGGCATTTATAAAATCAATACCATGGAAACTTTCTGTCTATATTGTCTTAAAAGCTGACCAAACCAAGAGCAAAATAAATACAGAATGTAAAGGGGGGGTGGGGAGAGGAGAGAAATGGAGAAAAGAAAGGCAATTCAACCTATAGTGTGAAGCACATATGGAGAAATGAAGGAACCAGGCATTGCAGGCAAAGAGCAAACAGAATTGACTGAAAAACTAATTTGTTTGGGGTGGGGCGGGGAGTGCACAGGCCTGGGGATTGAACCCAGGGCCTTGTGTATGTGAGGCAAGCACTCTACCAATTGAGCTATATCCCCAGCCCCTCTGAAAAACTAATTTTGGTCATGGCCTTCATTATCTCCTGGAGTTGACCTGTTAAGAAAACAGCAGATATGTAAAGGTAAGCATTCTGAGGCTACTGCCCAAAATATCATTATGAAGATGGATATAAGTTTCCCTCTTTGCACTCCCCCAATAAAAGGGAGACTTTAATTCATATCAAGAACTCAAGGACTATCACCAAAGTATCTTTCTGCCACATAGGTAGAATTACTTGTTTGTTCAGTATTATGAGGGACATCTTTATTTTTTATTTAATAATAACTATGGGAGTATGTCTTCAACTTATATGTTCATGCCTAATTAATCTTTTATTCCAGGCAATCTCTTTCCTCCACTTCTGTCCCTTTCATATTCTACACTCGTACACAGGCTAATCGCTGCTATCACTGTCATTTCTGAAATTATTCCTCTAGTCTGTCTCTACTTTTAGGTTATCTTGCTTCATTCATATCCCAGGGGTGCTTTTGGGTGTAAAATTCCCCCTCCCCCAGTATCTTTTGTAAGACAACAGCTCTAAAAAATTAGGTTAATTTTCTCTAAGATTGTGTGGAAATGTAGCTGATAGAAACAAGAGGGAAAAGGATGGAGGTAAGAAGTGAAATAGCAATGATTCAGAACTGTATGGAAAAAAAAATACAACCTCATTATCTAATGTACTAATACTGTTGCCTGAATCTCTTATCCCTAAAAAAAAAAAAAAAAAAAAAAAAAAAAAATCTGAGGTAGTGTACTAAATAAACACTCTAGACTGCTTTTTTCCTTTCCCTATAATTTGCAACATTCATCTTTGTATTGCAGAAAATTGGCTGCTGCAGTATAACAACAAATATTACCTTTTGAAAGCAAACAACTGCACCATATGTAGCTTTTTTATAAATAGTGCTGACTTCATTTTACAAAACCGATAGCTGTGTATATAGCTAAGTAAGGATTTTAGATGTGAATTTTTGTTAAGACAGGCTAGCAAAGATGTTATTTACAAAAGGAATAAATTTATATCAGAACTTTAGGACAAGATTATGACTGATATTTTTATCCCCTCTAGGGAGAACAGAATGTGAACATGTATTTATTCAATAAACAAATTAACAGGAAAAACAAAGGATACTTACATTTTAAAAGAGGCCACACATACCATAATTAAGAGAGACAACTCATTAATAACTTCTGATTTTTCCAACCCTTAGGTTTATAGTACCTTTTGTGAGGACTGGGGGTTAGGGAGTGTCAATTGACAGATGTGTAAAGTTTTTAAGGGGAAATGCATTTTGCTATTTAAATTTTGACCTAGGGCAATTTTCAGTCTGGTGATTAACATTTTATTCAATAGAGATTATAACATTAATTATACAATATATATATAATTATTAATTATATTATACATTAATTATATCTTTGGAGTTAAGAATCTTTCATAAATTTTTTAAATTAGAAAACAGAACAGATAGAAATTTTACAAGTATGGGACATATTACTACATTGTGTCTAATTCAAATAAATCATACAAAGAATTAAAAAAATCTGAGATATCTAGGTAGCGTGACTAACAAACCATGCATCTCTTTCCCCATTAGTTGATTCTCATACTATTAGTCTGACATTATAAGAATTTACTTTTCTTCAAAAGCCTGTAGAAGTGTTTTGTTTTTTTTCTTCTTTTTGGTCAGAACTATTTAGTGACAGATGAAATAAAGGACAAAGAATCAATTTCTGCTTATAGTAAAAACTAATATATCCTCACAGTAAGGCAATGATGTATACCAGTATATATATTAATTATCCTGCAACTATAATAAATACATGGTTTTTCTTTCTTGGATATGGTAAAACTCTAAATAATTAAAATTCATTTTCAGGTATGCACTTAAAACAGGGATCACTATTTTACAGGCACATGATGGAATACTTTTGGTCTGGTAGTAATTATATCCTTTATTTGCCATAAAAAACAACTCATGAAAGAGAATACAAGAATAAACCTAACATTTATCAAAATATTTAATTGTTATTACATTTCCACCTTTATGTGTGTGCTTGCGTGTGTGTGTGTATGTGTGTGTGTGCGGGCGCGTTGCTGGGAATGAAACACAGGACCTCTCACATACTAAGCAGGTGCTCTACCATTTAGTTGCAGCTTCAGGACTGAAATAATTTTTAAGAATCTGGCTTAATACAGAAATAGTGTTTTCTCAAACACTGGTAACAAATTTATCATATTCATTTACTTACTTTATACTAAGTTAAGTGGAGAAACATGATATTTTTGGCTGTAGACATTGCTGGTATAAGATTATATTCCCATAGTATTATAAGTTTTCCTTCTTCTCTAATATATCTGAGAAAGATTCAACTGTATCTCACCTTTACTAATTTGTCTTGCAGATTGTGTCCACAGTGATAATGTAATCTTGTTGAAGGAATCTTACAAATTCAAGTTTTATGTATTGCTTTAAGATGATGTTTTTGAATACTTTTACAAGTAATGTGATTACCCTAATTTATATGTATATTTTCCTAAGAATTTTGCCTGTACTTACTGCTTCATACAATCTATTGAGGGTTAGGGTTCTGTAAGTTCCATGAGGGTTAAGGTTGGGTCTCTTCCTTTATTCTAGGATAGGTGTTTTTACTTTCCTATATGTAGTTCCAGAAATGAGATTTAGGGTAAAAAAATGCTCAAGGGGGGGAAAAAAGGCTGTTTTTCAAGCGAGAATATGACAAAGACAAAATCACTAGTTGGAGTAGATGATAGTAAAATGTTAAAAGATGGCAAAGCGAATGCAGTTGTTTTTTCAATTCTATGCAACTCAATTATATTAAATTCTATCTTGTTTGTCAATAAGGAAATTGATACAACTTTAAACAAAATTCTAGAATGGATTACTCAGCAGATTACTAGTTCGTACCTCAAAAATGTGCTGTGATCAACAAGATTAAGCACAGATAAGCAAAAACCAAATTATACCATGGAATTCCATTCCCTTTTCAATACAGCTTATTAAAATTGCAGATTAGGGAAATAAAGCAGACATAGCACATCTGAACTCTGCACAGTCAATAATGAGTTCCTTTAAAAAAAAGTCTTTCAAAAAACTAAGTCATATCATTGACTTAAAAACTGAGGGTCACATGCAGACTCTTTGAATGCTCTTTCTATGCCAACCAATTTGAGGTAATCACACCATCTGTGTTTATGCCCACTAACAGCTTCTTCCTTTTGTGGTCAGGCATATACATAATAAAGTTCTCAAAAGCTTTCTTTCTTTATTACTGTCAATGGTACTGGCCTAGTGTCAAAACAAAAGAACCACCTTGGCAATCATAAATTCAAGTTTTATGTATGTGGGGAAGTATTATTCATAACCAAGGAGATTGCAAACAGTAGGGTCCAAAAGCAAACTGGATTGTTGCAAGCTTCACTTTGAGCATATCCTTATAGGTGACAGAAAATTCTATGTTGAATGATAACTCAGTTTGACAGAAATAGATTATGCTCAGTAGCAAATTTTAGCAGGTCTGGCTAAATGACTAAATGTCTTAGTCTGTTTTCTATTACTATAACAAAATACCTGAGACTGAAAATTTTATAAAAAAGTTTATCTTGATGATGGTTCTAGAGGGTGAAAGAGTAAAGGGCTATATCTGATGACTCTTTTTCCTGGTGACAGCTTTCTGCAAAATCACAAGGTAGCACAGGATATCACATGGCAAGACAGATCACTCTAGCTCAGGTCTTTCTTCCTTGTCTCCAAAGTTACAGGACTGTTGGATTAATTCTTCATTTTCATGACCTTGTTGAACCTTAATTATCTCTCAAAGGTCCTACCACCAAATGCCACAGTTGGATTAAGTTTCTACTCTCCTAATATCTCACAATGAGTATTAAATGTCAGCATGAGTTTTGGTGGGGACATTCAAAGCATACACCACGTAAATTAAGTTAGCACAAAGCAGTGCGAAGGTGGGATGATTAGTAATTAGTTCTTTTTAAGTAGAGACATAAAAGATCTGCTTACTAAATGTATGGATGACACGAAGCTGGATAGTCAATGCATTGACCAAAAGTGAAGAATCAAAAGATCTAAATATGTTAAAATATAAAATAAAACAAATAAAACAAATTTAACAGAAAAAAAAGAGAGACATTTAGGTTCAAGGCAGTTAATTTTCACAAGATGAAAAAGACCTTAGCTAAATTTAAGACAATAGGGATTTTTAAATAAAGACTACTGAAAAACTGAAACATAACATACATAAAATACACAAATCATTCAGTTTTTTAATGAAGTTAACTCACCCAAGTAATCACTGCTTAGAACAACATGTAGAATATGGTCAGTACCCAGAACATCCCTATGCCTTTTTCTAGTCATAACCATCTCCCCAAAATGTAACCACAGTTCTGACTCCCACTTCTATATATTAGTTTTTCCCATTTTTGAACTTATAAATGAATTTATTCATTTACATTCACTAGTACTCCTATGTGAGATTCACATGTACTGCATATTCTCCCACATTTTTCTTTGTCCATTCTACTGTACTCGATCCCTCCCCACAGCAATTTTCCATTTAAATAAAGGTAAGAAGTAACAGCTATACAACGTGACAAAATGACAGCAAAGACAACTGTTTGCCTATTTTATCTAAGTTTGGCTTTGAACATAAGCATACACATTAATTTGGCTTTCATGAGTGACTTCAAAATTTGAAGCTATAAAAATTACATAAAAATGAGTATGTTCATAGTGAAAGAGAAACATTCACAAGAACAGGTACTTGATTTGGTGATATTATCTTGCTTTTCAAAATTTGGTCCATGTACTGAGCTCTATTTAAACCTGTATTTAAGAATGCCAATTATTTGCTTCTAATTTGTGTCAACAGATGGTCTTCGTAAAATATAGCCTAGATACTTTTTAAAATCAAGAATACCAAATTTTTTGCAAGACTGAAATAAAATAGAATTTTTATTTCTTTTTTAAAAATATTTTTAGTTGTTGATGTACCTTTATTTTATTTGCTTATTTATATGTGGTGCTAGAAATAGAACCCAGTGCCTCATATGTATGAGGCAAGTGCTTTACCACTGAGCTACAACTCCAGAACCTCAATTTTTCTTTAGTGTGGATTAATTAATTTGTTGTTGAGCCAGACAACAAGTTTCATGCCAATATCTATATGTTTAATTCTAAGAATTTTAAGATAAATTGTACTAGTTTCACTTCTTTAAAATAAAATGCATTACTTTCACTGCATCTGCTGAATGCTCTTATGAAAGAATTTGGGACTTGGTATTTTCATCATAGAAGAGAAAAGAAAGCCCCTGCCTTCTAGGTGTATCTAATTTTGTGGGAGGAAGAGAACAACACATACACATTTACTGAACAATTCAGTCCTGCAAACCAAGAGAACAAAACATTTCAGAAATGTCAAAGACATGACAGGTAAAATGAATATTCATTTGTGTCATGGATCCTACTATCTGCCAAGCACTATAAGATAGATAAGGTGTTTGTTCTCACTGAGCTTAGAGTCTAGTGTATCTAGGGAGATAAAGAAAATCAACCACATATTTGTATAAACTGGTCAAGCAAGGTAACTCGAAGGAGATAACAATGAAGACGAAGACTTGAAGAACTAGATTAAACATATTCAAGGCAAATGGGTCAGCAAATCCAAAGGTTCTAAAGAACAAAAAGGAGGCCTAGGATAGCTGTACTGTGGTGAGGCACATGGAAAGATCATGTAGGCCCTGTAGCCAAGGAAAGAAGTTTGGGTTTTATTCTATGTGCAACAGGAAGCCACTACAAAGTTTTAGGCAGGGCAGTGACAAATCACTAACAGTTGAAGATGAAAGCAGTCTTAGAGATTATTAAACCTTCTTTTCTATGATGAAAATACCAAGTCCCAAAGAGTTTAGTGTCATTTAAGTTACAAGTTTGTAGAGTGTAAAAAGGGGCCTAGAACACTGGTCTCAATAATAAGGTTTATTTTTTATTTTGAGAAAGGATCTCAGTTACTTAGTGCCTGCTAAGTTGCTGAGGCTGGCCTTAAACTTGCAATTCTCCTCCCTCAGCCTTCTGAGCTGCTAGGATCATAGGCACGCACCATTATGCATAAGATTTCTTTTCAATAAGAGACATGCAGTTATAATTACACTTCTATTCCTCTGTATTGGATTAGTAAAGGTCAAATATTTATGCAACATAGCATTGATAAGGATATAGAGAAAAGCCAGGGTCTCTAAGTTGGGAGTATAATTTGGTATAATATTTTGGAGAGCAATCTAGCAATTCCTATTCTAGGAAGTTATCCTACACAGTTTTTGCACAAGTCCACAAAAAAAAAAAAAAAAAAAAAAAAAAAAACAGGATTTATACTCAGTGAAACATTATAAAGGATGGGAAAGACTAGAAATAATCTATGTTTACCATAAGATAACTGTTAAAATTATGGTACATTCAATGAAGTATAATGACATCACAATGAGGATTTACATATATGGGACAATCTTCACTATGACAAGCATGAAAATGTAGGGAAACACTGTATGGGAAGGCAATGGGAATGCTGGGTAAATGGGGAAAAAGGCTTAATTGTATTGTACCTTTTGTGCTATTGAACTTTTTGCATACATTTATTACTTATTTAAAACTATTTTTAAAAACGAAATAGTCTGATCTTAAAAGTAAATCATTGAAAAAGGATGTTTTTAAGAAAGAAAGGAAGGTTGAGAGAAAAATTATAGATGAAAATAACTCAAAGTAACTTAAACTAAACATATTGCTTCATGTATTATTTCCTTGTTGTAAAAACTAGTGTTTTATGTAATCTATAGTTTTAAATAAATCAGTGGAAAAATACAGGGGAAAACATAAACATACAATATACTGTATGGATACAACTTATAATTTGGTACATACATACCAAAATAAAAAACTTCATAAGAACAGGGGCAAAACAGACTTGTTTTATTTCTCTACAGAAAAAGAAGCAAGAGGTAATCTAAAGCATAGCTGCTGGCAATAAACTGAGTTACTATGTGGTTAGCAAGACCATCTCACAGCTTAGTTGGATGTGAAAAGAGGGGTTCTGGGTAGCAAATCAGGAGGCCAGGCATTCTAATCCTGAACAAAGTACCTATTAGTTATTAGATCTAATTACATTACTTAATATCTATAAATATTAGTTTCTTGTAAAGTCAGAAGGTTCAAGGAGAGCTTGAAAGAAGTCATTTTAGTTTGCCCCTGAAGAAGTTCACTTTACTTACAGGCCTATTTTAGGCCTGATTTAGGTATTTGAAGGGATTATTTGGTTTCATTGTTCATGCTTTCATGATTAATTAACAATAAGTAAGTTTGTTTTCTTTGCATAAGAACATGATAATTTGTGAGGTATTATTGTGTAAGCTTTCTAGCTCTAAATACTTTATATGAAAAATAACTTTTCAATTTCCAAATTCTGAGAACATAATGAAAAAAAAAATGACACTTTTTAGTCTTTTCAATGATTACTTTTATCCTCTGGGAAACTCAATTCTGGGATTTAAAGATTCAAGAACTCAGTTTCGATTAAAAATTGTAAATTTCTCTGAGGTAACTTATTCTAAGGTCTTAACTCCTATCTGTATCTACTAACTCAAATTACTCACCTGAACTCCAGACCTATAAATAACATCTCACTCAGATCCTTCAAGTTCCTCATAGGTTAACATGACCCCATCTTGTAATTTAGATCAGAAAGTCCTCATACATGTCTCAAATCAGTTGTATATGGACTGATATGGATGATATGTGACAGTGTCTAGATATACTTGGGTCACAAGAGGGAAGGGGAGACTGCAACCGGTATCTAGTGGAGTCAAAGCCAGGGACTCTGCTATGTATTCTACACTGCAAAGGATAGTCTTCTATAACACATAATTATCAAAATATCATGTCAAAGTTGAGAGTATCCTGTTGTATTGTGTTTTGAATGTAAACTCTATACAAGAAGGGGCAAACTCTTGTTCACTTCTGTGTGTTTAGTATTTGGAGTGATATATAAATAATAAATAAATACGTATTTATTTAATATAGGAATCTAAAAAGAATTCACGTATTATTGCCCTTATTTTTACCCTCACAGCTTAGCTTTACTTCTTTTCTGGCCTGAACTACTATATTAACTCCTAATTATTGTTCATATCTCCATGCTCCTGGGACTATATCTTGTTTATTTTTACATATCAAATGTCTAGAAAGTAATAGGGGCTCAAACAACCTTTACTTTACAAATTAGCCTTAAAACGAGATATTTTATAAGGCAACCAACCTATAAGAAAATTTGGCAGGGTTCTGCTAACTGCTAACATACTAGTGCCATAACAGAAACATACCTACCTGATGACTTACAATGCCTATATCTGTATGAATCATAGATCCATTTTGTTTATCATTTTTACCTTTTGACTTTATTTCTCCTTAATTTTTTACAAGGCAAGACTAGCACAATACCTGTGCAAAAGCCCATTTGGTCTTTTCTATATTTCAATGACAAGCCATGATTACATATAGACTCTGATCTTGGCCAACTGGGAACTGAGAACATTCCTTTCTCTCTTCCTCATTCCTTGGACCAGCCTGAGCAAGTCTACAAAAGGGTGTTACCAAGTACAAGTATGAAGACACGAATTGGTGTGAACATACTTTATATACAACCAGAGATATGAAAAACTGTGCTGTATATGTGTAATAAGAATTGTAATGCATTCCACTGTCATTTATTTTAAAAAAATCAATTAAAAAAAACGAAAAATAAGATAGGGAAATACTAAAATTAAATGAAACTTTAAAAAAATTATCATAACATTAAACTTTTTTTAAAAAAAGGGGTGCTACCTTAACAAGAGATCTAGCTCCAACTCTAAGAGGAGGAAAAAATCAAAGCAGGAAAAAAAAAAAATCAAGGCATCTTGATTACCTATCAAAAAGGAATTGAAATTCTGCAAGTAGTCTTAAAATGAAATCAGACCTGCCCACTCTCCATCCAGGATTAAACAAAATAACATCAGGTATAGATATCTAAGCAATTATATATACATTCAAACAAAGTGGAGAACATTATAATTTTTTTACATGTAGAATATTATTTCCCCATCCCATTTTTCAAGGTGACAATAAAAAATTTTGATTTGTCTTTAAATTTATAGACAATCAACAAAGGGTGCCTATTCCAAGTCTTGATCTGTTTCCTTCAGGGGCCTTTTCTTATAACTTGGGAAAGAGCCTGATTTGAGGGTTTTTTTTTTGCTCAGTCTTGCAGAAGGTTTTTATCTTTACAAGGCTGTCCTTCACTGTCCTTAAACTTACTGACATTCATAGTCTTTCACTGTTTTCTGTTCACTCAATTTCCATTGGTATTTGGGATACTGAAGACAAGAGTATCACTTACGTAGCTCTTTCCTTGGAACAGTCATTTCTCTCTGATAAGTGAGCTGCCATCTTCACCTGGGCTTGACTGCAAACAAGTGCCTCATTTTCCAAAACAGCTGAATATCCCACCCTAGACTCTTTTGTTCATATATGTTCTAAATCCCTGAAAAACATCCTTAGCAAAGGAATTTAGGCTTTTCCATGCTGACAGTAATAATACTGTCATAAATAAACAGTAATAATTTGGAGTGAGGTCACATTCCACAGAGAAAGAAATTCTCAGAGGACGGAGGGGCACAATAAAGTACTTGTTTGAAGTCCCTGCCTTTATAGAAGAACTCATATAGGGATATGTGAGTAGATATATAGGAGAAGCTGAGTATACGTGACCTCTACCAGAACTTATATAACAAAAAGTATAGGTGGCTGAGTTGATCCAACCTGAACAGATTAAGTTGTCTTGGGCAAAACCATTTCAGAGGAGACAAGAGCCCTCCAAAACTAGTGAAGTGCACAAGACTATAGAAAGCTAAGGAGAGAGGAATCCTTAACAAATATAACTATAACAGCTTTCTGTCAAACAAATGGCTGATTTCCTATTAGACGACAGAAATACTGAATTTGATTTATACCAAATAAAGCTGATATTCTTTGTCTTGAAAACACAAAATTCAATTTTGGGTGGTGGTTACACACATATATAGGATGATGTGTACTATTTTAAAAGCATGAAGATGATGACACAGTTTGGTCTACTTTTAATCATCATTTTTGTTTTGAATTTTATACATTTTGAATTATATAGCATGACTTTTTTAGGATTTATCAAAAAGGAGCACAGATCAAAAGTAATATTATTACATACAAAATGCCTTACTTTAGCCCATTCATGGTACTAAGAATGTCTGTTTTGACATAAGTGTGAAAATAATCTGTTAAACATAAAATGACTTCTCCAGTAACTTAGGGCTGGAAAAATCCAGAAATCAGTATCTACTATTCAACACAGATTCAATACCTCAGCCTCTGTAAATCAGAAACACTGGAGAAAAAGTTGTCAGTTGAAAGAGGGGCCCTTAGCAAAACTGAAAAAGAGAAAGTTACTCAAGATCTCTTCTAACATTCTTTCTTCTTTATTTATCACCTCTTTTTTCTCTACCAAAAACCTGGTTGGAAAATAATCTCATATGATTAATTAAAGTCAGAATATAAAACCTAAGAATAAGTGTTCCTTCTCTTAGGGGCACACACAATTTAAATCTTCTCTATCAATGAGGAGTGAAAGGCCTGATTTTGAATTGAGTTTGGATCCCAGCACTGCTACTGAATATAACACCTAAGAATAAGTGTTCCTTCTCTTAGGAGCACACACAATTTAAATCTTCTCTATCAATGGAGAGTGAAAGGCCTAATTTAGAATTGAGTTTGGATTCCAGTTACTGTTACTGTTTTCTATGTGGTTTGTGTTCCAATTAATCTCCATTGGTCTGTTTTCTGACCCACAAAGTGAGGGTAATCAACATTTTTCTTTATAGAAGAGCTACATGAATTAAAGTAATTCAACAATTTTTTACTGAATGCTTACGGATTTAATTAAGCATTGCTGTACATGATGGGGATATAGGAGGGATATCAACATAGACAGAGTCCTTGAACTCACAGAGCTTATATGCTAACTAGAGAAAAGGAAACATAATAAACAAATACATAATATCAGAAGGAACAAGTGCTACAGCAAAAGATCAAATATAATGGTAGTGGTGGGAAACACAGGAAAACTAGGGAGGCTGGGATTTGTCATGCAAAAGCCCCTCTTAAAGGTGACACTGGAGAAGAGACTTGAAGGAGTAATGGAGTGAGTCGTGAATTTTCAGCAGTAGGGAGCATATAAATGCTGGAAGAAGGAAGAGCAAATGCAAAACTTTGTGAAAGGAGCAGGCTTAGAGTATTTGAGTAAAGAGTGACAGATGATGGCTTTGAAAGTTATGCTGTAGACAAAGTAGTTTCATAGTTTTTAATTTTATTTTATTGCTTTTATTTAGCAAGCTGGGAATCACTGATGGGTTTTAAGCAAAGAATTAACATACTCTGGGGGAAGTTGAGGTTCTTGTAAACATAAGGAGACATTTTTAGGAGTATGCTGTCTATAACTTTGAGCTAATCACACTGTGTCTGGAATACCTCATTCACTTCTAAAATGCTCATTTTAAGAAGAACAGACAGTAACAGACAAGGGGAGTTGTTAGCACTCTTTGAGTTTTTTCAAGTCATGCCCTGTGCTGGACATCAGCTGTGCCAATTCATTTCTTCTCTAGGAAGGGGAACATCCTGGCTTTCCTTAGGTATTCCCTTTCCACAGGTGTAGAAACTCAGATGAGACTTAGAAGGGTTTCTAGAATGTCTAACCAAGAATCTGCTGAACTCTGACTCCAGTGACCATGTCTGTCCCACTATACACAGCTGTCCTGGAAATGTTTACTAATAAAAACAGGGCATGAGAGGAATGTGATATCTGTCCTCATATGTATCAGGGACTATAGTGTGGGCTGGGGTTAGACTTTATCCTGGATGTCTGGACAGAACAAAAATGGAAACAGGAGAGTTCAATTACAGAAGTAGATTTCTATTCTTTGTGAGAAAAATCGGACCCACATTTAGACAGTCTGCTTTTGAATAGCAGCACATTGGTATGGTCTAAGTTCTCCCTCTTCTTCCTCACTCTATACATCCTTTACTGTAGAGGCTGTTAGAGAAAGAGAGCTGAAGTGCAACAGTTACTCCAGGTGACCTATGGGCTGGCCAAAAGTAGAATGGGAAGATATTAGGTTCCCATCCAGTAAGAGAGAAAATAAGTATTAGATTCATTATAGCTTTGTCATGGAAAACCTCCCCAGTGCAAGCTCTGAGTGGTCATAAGTGCCACCAGCCCTGTCAACTAGGATAAACATATTATATCGTGTAGTAAAGATCAAGGTTTTCGGGGTCTCATTTTCCAAGTCACAATCCTGACACTATGATTTGCTTGTTGCATAATGCAGGGAAGTTACTTAGTTTTTCTGTGCTATGATTTCCTCATCTTATATGTAAGGATAAGTGTAGTTACTACTTTTTGATTTTGCATTAAAAAAACTGTAAGCACATGATTGCACAGAAAGAAGAAAGAAAGAGCAGAGGGATAAAATGGTTCAAGGAAGTTCAGAAAGTTAAGGTGAAGGCAGGGTATTATTCTTGTGTTTTATAATTATTTACTCCAACTTAAAACTCAAAGTTTATTTCCCTCTGTACTGAACAGTTAAGTCAGGGACACATGAGAAATGAGAATTCTTTTTTAGTGACCAATATATAGAATAAGTGTCCTCTGGATTTTTTCCACTGCCAGAATGGAGAAAAAAAAATGTGAATGGAGATAATATTCAAAATAGTTAATTACTGACTTAACAGCATTAGAGAGGAATGTCAAGACTTCTTAAAGTATATAATCTCATCTTAACTGAAAGCTTTTCTATTCTGATTATACTGAACTATTTGTATTTTCTTCAGAGACTCAAACATTTTTTTCACTAATCAGTTTTACTAATTGGCTAGTATAGGCTGTGTGTGTGTGTGCGCGCGCGTATGCGCCCATGTGTATGTATGTATTCTCCACCCCATACCCCCGTGCAGGGGAATGAATGAACCCAGGCCTTGTGCATGCTAAAAATGCATTCTACCACTGAGCTACAACCCCAGTCCCATAAATATCTCTCTGCAAAGTTTTTAGTCTCTATGGGTTGTATTTTCTGCTCTAGCACATGTATGTACACTTCACATGAACAGGTTAACTGGGGACACATCAAAACCTAAAGCTTCACAACTGGTACTATAAACCGCCTTGATGAGGCTTCTACTTTTTTAGTCTGACCTCTAAGCTCGACTCTAACTCCAGCTCCAGGATATGTTTGGATCTCTGGGTTCTAGGGCTGACCTTGGCCCAACTTCATTTCCCTATTTCTACCCATAAAACATGGTGTTTTCTGTTACATTAAAACATGTACCAAGACTGGGATTGTGGCTCAGTGGTAGCACTTGCCTTATATATGTGAGGCACTGGGCTTGATCTTTAGCACTACATAAAAATAAATAAATAAAATAAAGGTTAAAACAAAACATGTACCACAGAAAGAAGATAATGAGAAAGACTGAGAAAAAAGCAATAAAATTTGATTTAAAAGATGGGACAGGGGAGTAGTCTATAATTTTTTATGTTGGGCTGGGGCTTTCATGTTGTTTCCTTTTACATACTACTAGTCTCAGGAAGTTGTCTATACTAACATATATTCCTAGTGTTTAAGAGTATATATTTACACATATAGCAATACATATTGCTAAAAATGGATGAACACTTCATACTGACCTTTGGGGGTTTAAACGGATAGTCTGGTGAAAAGGTAATGTCAAGAAAGAACACCCCTCCTTCATAGACAGATCCAGGGGGTCCCAATATAGTTGACCTCCATTCATAAATGTTGTCTCCTTTGGGTCCAGCACTGAAATAAGATACAAATAAAATGCACTTAGAAATTACATTGTCTAGAAATTAAAAAATCTATTTATGGTAACAATAAACTGAGAAATTCCATAAAAAACAAAGTTAATAGGTTAATTCTCTGTTATGATTAATGTCAACATCATCATTTTCTCTAAGTGAAATATGTTGGTATTACTTAAATAGAACCAAGAAGATTCTGTTCTGTTACTCACAACCTTAAGCCTGTTAGAACAAAAGATTCCAAGGTCCATAGGCCAGAGGTAGGAACACAAACTGGTTAAGCATGAAATTATTTGTAAAGTCTTTGAAAAGGGGGATACAGTCCTGAGGTCAAAGAGACAAAATTTCCAACCCAGAAAGGCCACTGGAGAACAAAGTCTAAGGCCTTTGCTAATAACTGGTTCATGAAGGTTCATGAAGACATTCATGGCCACCATTCAGGAGATTGAGATCATATGCAATTGGGAACTTGTTCTTCCCTTTTCTCTACCCTAAGGACTCCTTGGCATCCTACCTTCTCCCCATACATCATGACCAGTGTAGACTATAGAGGATAAGATAAATCATTTTGTTTCAAGACATAAATAAACTATTACCTCTGCCCCTCCCAGAATAGAAATTCCTTAAGGAATAGACTTTGCTTTGTTCTTAGTTTCTAATACATAAATGTTTGTTGGATAATGACAGGTTAATAGTAAAGCAAGTGAAGTCACATGGCTAGTTGCCAACATGTCTCTGAGTCTCAAAGAAATTCACTGAGAAAGATAAGGCCCACATGAATCAAGTAATATTATTAGTTCTCTCAGGTGAAGAGAAGGACAAAATGAGATTAAAATGTAACTTTGTAGGGATTGGAGGCATAGCTCAATGGTATAGCACTGGCTCAGCATGCAGGAGGCCCTGGGTTTGGTCCCCAGCACCTTAAAAAAACAACTAACTTAATTTTCCAGTGTTCCTTCTTCTTCATCAGCTACTACCTACATTAATATCTGGAGATTCTCACACCCTGTAGTAAAGTGGACCACCTTATAAAGATACTCTGGAAAGACCTTATTGGCAACAAAGATACATAACTTCTTTTCTCTCTCGGTTTAAAATTAGTTCGTATCTACAAAAATGATGTCATTGTTGAGCAGCATATCAAAAGAATTATCACAACTAAGTTCAAATTATTTCAGAAATGGTTTAATAACAGAAAATTATCAATGCAATTCATCTCACTAACAGATAAAAGTAGAAAATAAAATGATAACCTTGGTGGATCAAAAGTTAATAGCCATTCATGATTTAAAAAGTAAAAGCAAAATTTTAAAATCCTCTTTACAAAGTTTCAAATTTATTTAGCCTGATAAAGAACATGTACCAAAACTTCACAGCAACTATTACAGTCAATACTATAATTTGATGGTACTGGGAATTGAACCCAGGGGTATTCTACCACTGAGCTACATCCCCAGCCCTTTTTATTTTTTATTTTGAGACAGAGTCTCTTTTATGGTTTAGATATCAGGTGTCCACCAAAAGTTCATGCGTGAGATAATGCAAGAAGGTTTATAGGTGAAATTATTGTCAGTGTATTAATCCCCTGATAGGAATTAACTTGGTGGTAAAGGTAGGCAGGTAGGATGTGGCTGGAGTACAGCGTCCCTGAGGGCATGACTTTGGGGGTATATAGTTTGTTCTTGTAGAGAAGAACTCTCTCTGCTTCCTGGGTGTTATGTTTCCAGCTGCTTTCCCTTGCCACACCCTTTCACCATGATGCTCTGCCTCACCTTGTGCCCCAAGGAATGGAACCAACTGCCTATGGACTGAGATCTCTGAAACCTTGAGACCCAGAATTAACTTTTTCTCCTCTAATTGTACTGTCAGGCTTTTTGGTCACAGCAGCAAAAAAGATGACTGAAACTGTCTAAGCTGGCCCTGAACTTGCGATCCTCCTGCCTCAGCCTCCTAAATCACTGAGATTTTATAGGTATGTGCCTATAGGCATGTCCTCTGATGATGGTAAAATATTTAAAGTGCTCACTCTACACTGAGGAATAAGACAATGATGCCTCCTATCCTCTCCTCTAATATGAACTGTACTAGCTATCACAGTCATTGAAATATAAAGCACACAGGAAATTCATATGGACTGGGATGAAAGAACAAAAATGTTAGTATTTACAATATTTATATTTGCAGGAAAAAAATCTCCAACATAAAAATATAGTTTACTAAACTTCATAAAAGATTTCAACAAAGTGGCTATATATAAGATCAATATCCAAATATCAACTTCATTTCAATACACCAACTAAATTGGAAAAAAAATATATATTTTAAATATTTTTTTAGTTGTAGATGGACACAATACCTTTATTTTATTTGTTTATTTATTTATTTATTTTTATGTGGTACCAGGGATCGAACCCAGTGCCTCACGCATGCTAGGCAACTGCTCTACCACTGAATTGCAACCCCAGACCCTGGAAAATATATTTTAAAATGAGTTATAATAGTATTAAAAACACAAAGAACCTATGATTAAATTTCATGAAAATATGTTAATCTTTATAGAGAAAAATATATTTAAACAAACACAAGATATTTAAATAAGAGGAGAGAGATCAGGTTCCTGGACGAAGGGGAAGACTCAGTGTCCTATAGATGCTAATTTTCTCCAAATTATCCATTACAATTCCAATAAAAAGCTTAACAACAGTTAATAAAAACATCCAACCATTTAAAAAAAAAATGAAAATGGGCAAATTGATTCTAAAATTTGTTTGGAAGTTTAAAAAAATTCCTCAAACTTTTCCACACATATATATGAAAATCTAATAGGGCTGGGAAAATAGTTTTTTATTTGGAAAATAGAGGAAATGCATTTCTGGCTTCAAAAGACAAACAAAAATCTGTTTGTTGTACATGCATTAGACACTTAAATGAAATAGTCAAAATTTTAGAATTTGAGTGAAGACAGTGACAGGGTTGAGAAACACAATATTTAGAATGTTTTAAAAAAACTGAGAAACAATATTTGGATCACACAAAACTGAACAACTTTTGTGTTCAGAATGTATAAATTCCTATGATAAGAAAAAGACTAGTAATCCATTAGAAATGAATAGACACTTCCAAAAAGAAGAAACATGAATGAAATGTTCAACTTCATCAAAATCAGGGAAGTGAGGTTTAAAATCCAACTTAATAATATCATTTTATAAAGTATACAGGCAAAAATAAATGTCTAACAAAACCAAGTATTTATTAATGAAGTTGTGGGAAAACAGAACTCCTGTACACTGCTGATGAGCATGTTTAATCACTTTGGATAAGAATGTGGGTTTACCTTCATAAAAAAATAGTAAAATTTTGTCATTTGCAGCAATATAAATGGGGAATGAAGGACATTATGTTAAATGAAGTAAGTCAGCACAGAAAAACACAAACTGCAAGTTCTCGCTTACATGTGGAAGCTAAAAACTTGATCTCACTGAAGTAGAGAATAGAATAGTGGTCACCAGAATCTAAGAAGGGAGTGGAGAGAAAATGGTTAATGGCTAAAGAACTGCAATTGGCAGGAGAAATAACTTTTAATGTCCTATTGCACAGTAGAATAACCACAGTTGACAACAATTAATTGAGTATTTTGAAGTAGTAGTAGAGAATTCTGAATGGTCCCTACAAAAAGAAATGACAATTGTCTGAAATGACAGATATGCCAAATTATCTTGATCTGATCACAACACATAACATAAACGTTCTTTATATATGTTGAATTTTTATATAAAGAAAAAGTGTGTTCAAAGAGTTCACAAAAAATGCTATGTGACAAAAGCAAGTTACAGCATATGTACAGTATGATCCTACTATATAAATTAAAAGTAAACCCAGGGCTGGAGATGTAACTCATGGTAAGAGCATCTGCCTAGTATGAGTAAGACTGGGGTTTGATCCTCAACACTACAAACTAAAAAAACAAACAAAAATCCCCAGACCCTTACTGCCTTACTGTATAAATATAGGGATTATGGATAAATATCTATGTAAAAAGTCTTATAAGAAATGGACCGTAATCCAGGTATGGTGGTGCATGCCTATAATCCCAGTGGTTTGGGAGGCTGAGGCAAAAGGATCACAAATTCAAGGCCAGCCTCAGCAATTTAGTGAGATCCTGCCTCAAAATAAAAAATAAAAAAGCTTAGTGGTTAAGTGCCTCTGAGTTCAACCTCTAATTGGGGGTGGGGGGAGACTGGAAACAAAGTTAAACTTAAAGTAATAACAATGATTGTACAAAGAACAAGGGGTAGTGTGGAGGAAGAAGACGAAGGGAAAAAAGATTTAGAGATGAAAATGAAGCAGAGTTCAATTTTATTTCAATTGTTTATTTCTCTTATATGAAACAGATAAGAATAAAATCAAACCAAAGTTATCCTAACTTACTCCAATGGGCTGAAATACACTGCAAACCAGTGGGGCAAGTGACCAGAACACAGCATTTCTGCCTGCTCTTCCTCCTTACCTACTTCTCCTGAAGTTGGCAACCAGGTATAAGCAGAATATATTCAGCCTAGATGACAATGAAGCTTTGGTAACAGCAGCTTCTTGTTGCCAGACAAGTTTGCTCATTCAGATGAATAAACACAAGCTTAAACCCTGAGCTATAATTAGACCCAATATAGATAGATAAGTTTATCAGAAGGAAGAGCTTAAAAGTAAATTATAGGTTTATAGTTACAACATTACCTCAGTGTAGATGGAGAAATTTAGTTAAAAACATACACACAGAATGCACAGCTATGAAACAGTATGAACAAACACATTTCTCAAACATCAAGATATAATTTCCCCAAGTCACTTTGAGCAATTAAAGATGATCTTTCAAAAATGATAACCACAGTTAGTTGTAGAATGTAGATTAAATAAGGAGTTACTTAATAGTGTAGGTCAAGGAAGGGGCCCGAAAGTAGGAGACAGGAGACGCCTCAAAAACCTCAGCAAGGAGGGCAACATCTGCAGATAATCTAGTGGCCATTCCAAATTCTATCTAATGCTTAATCAAAACTCCAAATTTTATTGGTTCTCTGAATTCATTCAATTGTCTATGCAGTTAAGAACAGTGGGTGAAAATACCACAGCTATAGGGCTTGGTGGTGCACACCCTGTAATCCCAGTGGCTCAGGAAGCTGAGGCAGGAGGTTTGCAAGTTCAAAGCCAGCCTCAGTAACTTAGTGAGGCCCTAAGCAACTAGGTCAGTCCCTGTCACTAAATAAATTACAAAAAAGGGCTGGGGATGTGGGGATGTGGCTCAACAGTGAAGTGTCCCTGGGTTCAATTCCCAGTACCAAAAAAAAAAAAAAAGTTGGTTTATGCTGCTAAGGTGTGTGTGTGTGTGTGTGTGTGTGTGTGTGTGTGTATATATATATATATATATATATTTAAATTTTTATTATTGGTTGTTCAAAACATTACATAGTTCTTGACATATCATATTTCATACATTTGATTCAAGTGGGTTATGAACTCCCATTTTTACCCCGTATACAGATTGCAGAATCACATCGGTTACACATCCACTGTTTTACATATTGCCATACTAGTGTCTGATGTATTCTGTTGCTTTTCCTATCCTCTACTATCCCCCCTCCTCTCCTCTCCCCTCCCATCTTCTCTCTCTACCCCATCTACTGTAATTCAATTCTCCCCCTTGTTTTTTTTCCCTTTCCCCTCACTTCCTCTTATATGTAATTTTGTATAACAATGAGGGTCTCCTTCCATTTCCATGCAATGGAAATTTTAAAGAAATATTTAGCCAGTAGCAACAAACTAGTTTGATGTTTTAAAATGTATACAAAACTAATATTACCTCCCTAATTCACATTCTGAGTCCTAGCCATCTGTCTTCTATTACCTTAGGAGTGGTATGTCTGGGCTAGTTATAGTGGTGCACACTTGTACTCTTAGTTACTGGGAAGGCTGAGGTAGGAGGACCCCAAGTTCAAGACCAGTTTGGGCCACATTCAGTAAGATCCTGTCTTTAAAAAACAAAAAGAAAAAAAAAAAGAGGGTGGGGTGGGGAAGAGACTGCAGTTGTATCTCAGTAGTAAAAGCTGAATAGACGCTATTTATATCATTAGGTTAAATCTTGATAATTTTGATGACATAACTAGTAGAAATCAAAGGGGACTGAGGCATTTAAAGTTAGTATTGACAGAAGAGGCTAGCTAAAAATAAGGTTTAAACTTCACCATGTATTTATAAATTCAAGCTTACTGTACAGCAAGTGGGAATTTTCCCTCCCTCTCCCTCTCCCTCTCCCTCTCTCTCTCTCTCTCTCTCACACACACACACACACATCAAGTACAGAAGTATAGCCATTCCTTGTTATCCACAAAGTTCCAGAAAGCCCTCATGCACCAAAATCTGTGGATGTTTCAATCTATTACATAAAATGACTTAATACTTACATGTAATCTACATAAACCCTCCTAAACATTTTAAATCATTTCTAGATTATATACAGTGCCTAATAAAATGCAAATGCTAAGTAAATAATATTGCTTAGGAAAAATGACGTGAAAAAAAATTTCTACAAGTTTAGTACAGACATAATGCTACTACCCCCATCCAAAACTTTCAATTTGTTAGTTGAAGACCAGGATACGAAGCCCAAGAGTAAGGAGGAATGACTATATCTTGTCTAAAAAAGTAGGTGTGCAGCCGGGCATGGTGGCGCATGCCTGTAATCCCAGTGGCTCGGGAGGTGGAGGCAGGAGGATCACAAGTTCAAAGCCAGTCTCAACAACTTAATGAGCTGCTAAGCAACTCAGTAAGACCCTGTGTCTAATAAAATACAAAATAGGGCTAGGGATGTGGCTCAGTGGTCAAGTGCCTGAGTTCAATAACTCCCCACCCCCCAAAAAAGGAGTAGGTGTGCAGTTCCAGCAAGTCAAAATCAAACTTAGTAAAAATGGTTTTCACACTGAGGGACTGACCTAAAACTGACAGGGATGGGATGGTGAGAAGAAGACAGTACAAGGGGATTTTTCAGAAGTACTAGTAATCCCTGTTTACATGTCAGGCACTGTAATTGAATTCATCCCTTCTAGCAGAAAGGCACATTTTTCACATCTAGATGAATATGCTTCACGTGTCCAAAGTTTCTTTGGAAGTGAGTTGCAGGAATATTGAGCTCTGGCTTACAACACAATGTGTCTCTCTAGTATCAGACTGGAAGGAAAGGGTAGTTCCCACCTTTTAAAAGAAAATATTAAGGCATGACCCAGGATCAGTTATAGATGAAGATAAAAAAGGCAGTCAAAAAGGGGAAACGCCATGATACTGTTTGATTAAAATGAGAAAAAGCAAATGAGATTCCTTTGCTTACATTTTCTTCCTTAAATTTCTATTTTAATACCATAAAACTATATTCCCTAATACCTTACAGTTGATTTCATTAAATTAGGCTTTGTTAAAAACAAAACAAACACCAACAAACAAATCAGGCCCTCAATGACATACACAGATAATTTTTCTTTCTTCCCTTCAGCCCATAAGGAAAAGTCAGGAAGACAGGTGTTTTTTTTTTTTTTTTTTTTTTGGTCCACAGGCTAAAGAACAGGTAGGAAACATGGCACAGATATCTTTTTTTTGTTTGTCTGTTTTGCCTCTAACTTATAAAAATATGTTCTTTTTAGATATACATGACAGTACAGAGTGTATTTGGTTGTACATGACATGGAGTTACACTGGTTATATATTCGTATATGAACACAGGAAAGTTATGTCTGATTCAGTCTACTGTCTTTGCTATTCCCATCCCCCTTTCCTTCTCTCCATTCCCCTTTGTCTAATCCAATGAACTGCTATTCTTCCATCCCTGCAACCCAAGCCCCCCCCCCCCACCATTGTGTTAGCATCCACATATCCTACAGGATATCAGAGAGAACATCTGGGCTTTTTTTTTTTTTTTTTGGGGGGGGGGATTGGCTCATTTCACTTAGCAGGATAATCTCTAGTTCTGTCCATTTACCAGTAAATGCCACAATTTCATTCTTCTTTATGGCTGAGTAAAAGATAACTCTTATCTGCTCCACAGAGAAAGCTTGAAAGGTATTTGACTAAACTCTGGGGGTTCCTGCTGCAAGTGCTACCCCAGCTGGAAGTAAGTTTTAAAGAAACTAGCCATACAGAACACCTTGGTGGAAAAAAGGATGATAGGTAACCAAGCAGAAGACTTAGACGTTTACTTTTTGGCATTTGGTATAGTCACAAAATGTATTTTCCTTAATAAAAAAAGTCATCCATTCTCCTCATCATTTTTGTCAATATTTCTACCAGGCATCCTCCAAGAGTTTACAAAATCCCTGACTGCACACCTGTAAAGGATATGTGTGTGGTTCTATATACATGCATTCATACATACATGTATATATTTATTTCACCAAATTTAAGGTCTTTTCTTCTACCTGTGTTCACAAACCTTATATCTTATCAAGGGAAGCAAATGATATAGAAACACTATGTTCTTTTCAATGTTCACAAGAACAGTTTGACAGCATTTTCAATGATGTCACAGTCTACTATTTAACAAGTTTGCTGTCTAAGGAAGGTCTATTATGCCCCATCTTTCATCTGAGATTTTGTAGTCTGCCCTTGTAAAACGTCTATAGAAGTGACTTCTAGCACTTGACTTGGTGATTTAATATCATACAACGTTCATTAGTCATGGTATCTCCATCAATTTTCTACCATAGCTATTATTGCCTTTCAAATTTCAGCCTTTGCCTTCTCTCTTTGTAAGCAAAACAAACAGATTTTATAGAAGATCTGATATTTAAGAACCACCAATTTGTAGTATCTCTGTCACCAGAGATTTGGTGATTTTTGCTTTTGGCAGTTCTGCAATGGTAGAAACAATTTGCACTGCCCATCCCCATCTTGTAGCGTGTGCTAATACCTTGGACTGTTGGCTTCAAAGCAGATTTAATTTATCCACTTCTCAGTTTGCATTAACCTTTTAAAAATAAAGCCCAGCTGAGGCTGCTATAAGAAATAAACTGAAGAATGAATAATTAAAAACACCTCCCAGCCTTAGAAAGACCAATCCCTAACCATTAGGAGGGATTTAATTGTGACTGAACTAAGCATTATAAAGGCTAATTGTACTCTTTACTATCTGAAACAAATGCTAAGGACATAGTCTGACTATGGTATATGAAAAGCAAAGCTCTGAAAGCATCAAGTAATTAGTTCTAATGAAAAAGTAAGGGTAGTCTGATTCCTAAATAAAAAAAAAAAATTTTCTTCTCAAGATGGGTACTCATTGTCTACAAACAGAAAAAAATAACAACTACTTATAAAAAAACCACTATTATTCATTTGATGCAGATGAACTATCTAAAGCAGCCTTTGAAAGGACAGAAAGTTAAAGCTGAAACAAAAGGTTGAGAATAGAATATATTACAGAAAAGACCTACTGCTTTTGATTCTGTCAAGTGCTTATGCCAGCTGGGCTTCTTTGCTTTGATGGATTTAATTACCCTTTGGGAAAATCAAAACCAAAAGCACATATGTCATATTTATGTGTTAGGATTACAAAACAGTCATTGATATTTTATACCCTTATTAAAACTTTTTATCTAATATTTTCAAATCAAAGATCAATGGTCGTTTCTAGACCCCCCCCAAAAAGAGCACAATTTCCCCCTAAATCAAAGAGCGTAGTTTGTTTCTCTCATTATTGACTTAATATGTTTAATTTTTCTCACACTAAAAGGTTTTTTCTTATGCTCATTTTTATTTCACCAAATTTAAGGACTTTTCTTCTACTTGTATTCACAAACCATTTTGTCAGTGTCCTAATAAAATTTCAGGTATAGTCCTGGAAAGTTAGAGAAGTAGAAATTTTTTTTTCTATACAATGTGATTTTATGAATTTTTTAAATGACTTATTTTCCATTTTTATTTTTATTTTCAGTCTCTGGATCTTCTAATTTCATACATTTATAACTTAAAAGATAATTCTCTGCATATAATAAGTAAAAGGATGATTAAATGAGAACAGAATAGAGTTTGCTGTTTATTAACTTGTTGCCTGTCTTTTGTAGACTCGGAGTCCCTTGAGGGCAGGCACTCTGTCTTACTCAACTTTGCATCCTGGGTAGCTGTAACAGGTTTAGAACAACAGATACTCCCAGAACATTGTGATTGTGTGAATTCACAAAGAAGTGACTTGTAATACTGACCAAAAAGTGCTGAGGACAGAGTAGGTACTGAATAACTAGATTATTTGGGTGCACGGTGAGTAATTTTTTTTTAAACTTTTGCTTTAAAAGTCTTAGGTTTACAAAAATACTACAAAGATTGTAGAGTTCCCCTACACTCTACACCAAATTTCTCCTATTACTAACATCTTACTTTATTAATATAGTATATTTGTCACAATTAATGATTTAACTAGAGTTTGTACTTTATTCAGATTTCCTTAATTTTACCTAATGTCCTTTTTCTGTTCCAGGATCCCAGCCAGGATACCCCAGTACATTTAGTAACTGTCTTGGTTTGCATTCTGTTGCTATTATTACAACACCACAGACTGGATAAATTATAAAGAAAGAGGTTTATTTTGGCTCAAGGTTCTGGTTCAGGTTGAAGGATTGCCTCATCTGGTAATTGTTAGACCAGGACGCAAGAAAAGACCACTGACTCCAATTAAAATCAAATTAAAGCAAGCTTATTATTTCGACCAGCCGGGCTGCCTCTCCCTCCCAAAACGGGGGGGAGGAACAAGACAGCCCCGAGGCTTCTTTGTGGCCCAGTTTTATAGCCCAAAAAGTTACACAAAGGGGGGTTACAGATAACAACACTCTGAGGAGCATAACACAAGTTTACATTTTTGCTGGCCCCGGCATCAGAATTTATGGAGATCTTAGAGACTCAGAGAGGGTCATTATCCAGCCAGGGAAGGCCAGAATTTATGAGGCATCACTAAGGTTTAGGAAAGGGTTGTTATCTGGTCAGGGAAAACCGGACATGGGTGAGTTCAGGGCACGGGCAGGCATTCCAAGTAGGTTCAGAATTTGCAGTAATTTATAGTAAAGCTGAAATTATCTTTTCATGGTTTTATGGCGAGATGCCCAATTTTAAGAAAAGATCAGGTTGGGTCTATCAGTAATAGCCTTTGTGATGGCAGAGTCCCAAGAGGTACAGTAGGGCATAAAATGGCAAGAGACAGGAGTGCTCTAGTGATCTAGCCAAACTGGCTTTTATAGCAGATCCACTCTCAAAATAATCCATCAATGTATAAATCACATGAAGCAGTTATTCCACTTACGAAAGTAGAGCCCTAATTGCCTCTTAAAGGTCTCACCTTGTTTCAAGTCTTAATATTTCATATGGGGATTAAGTTTCAATAGTAGTTGTGGAGGAGATAAACCATCTTCAAACCATGGCAGTAGCCATGTCTCCATAGGTTCCTTTCTTTTTAGAAAATGATAAAATAAAAACTTGAAAATCTGAGTCAAAGGTATATGGTAATGTTCTAAACTGTCTTTGCAATTTTCCTGTAAATCTGTAGTTATTCCAAAATAGTTAACTGAAGAAATTAATACTAAGAGTGACATTTTCTTTCATTTTTCATTAATGAAAATTTCTGTATGTACAGCTTGAACAATGCTTAAAGTTTAAATGAAAATATATGATTATTCATCCACTTCTGACATGAAGGTTTTCCTGAAATATTGACAAATGTTTCATGTTAGCTATATCCTAATTCTATTAATTAGTAATATGATAATAATCACCAGTAGTGTTAGTAACTTATCAACATTTACAACTGTTTTTCTGTGTGTGTGGCAGGGTAGCGGGAATGGGATAAGAAGGAAAGATAGTGAGAAGTGCGAGGCGAGATGAGGTTGGGGACATTTCAACTGGGATTTTTGATGTACACTCAAGTTATATTGTCTTTTTGTTTGTTTGCTCCTTAGACCCTGACCCCTCCAGGATGTTAGTTTTAAAAAAATTTTACTAAATTGCCTGAAAATGGATACAGCATAAAGATTAGCAGGGATGCCAATGACAACTTTCCAGTGTCATAGGTCATGATAGTTTAGGAACACAAAATACCTTCCTTAACCAGTGGATAAAGATGTGGAGGAGCTGTGACATTCCAGATTTTATCTGAAGCAATGTGTCAAATGAGTACTCAACAGATATAATATAAAAACCCTAAAAATAGCCAGGAGTTGGCCAATGGTCACTATCAATTCTGTAAAGTAGGCCACATTTCTGTCTTCTTGTCCATTCCTGTAGCTTTTTATAAGCAAGCAGCACAGAATGAGTCACTGTCAACACCATGGCTCCAACATAATAACATTCCTGGTAGCTGTTAAAATCCACTTTTTATACTATACTCTCAAAGTTATCTTCCTTCCTTGTATATTTGCCTGTCAAATGTCTGGCCATGAAGCTCAGTATAGAATGGAAACTATTAATAATAATAAGGTTTAAGGATAGACTTGAAAAGGAAGTGGGACTAACTAAGCAACAGTCACTCCAACAATTACCTCTTCATTATGTCTTGGGTGTATACCGACAGAGGAAGATAAAGAAGAAGAGAAAGAAAAAAAGGGGGGAAGAAAAGATAGGAAATAAATTAGGAGTAAAAGATAGCTGTTTGGAGCTAGGTGTAGGGACACATATCTATAATCCTAGCTTCTCAAGAGGCAGAGGCAGGAGGTTCCTGAGTTCCAAGCCAGCCTAGGCAATTCAGCAATACCTAAAGAAATGCAGGGTGGGGTTGGGGTCAGGCAGTGGAGATGGCTAGGAAAGTAGCTCAGTGCTAGAGTGCTGTGGGATGAACAATCCAAAGTTTTGTTCTATGGAACATACATCCTAGAGATGGGAAGATAATAGTAAGTGAATATATATAATTAAACAAATATACACGTAACATGTGCATGCACATACACATAATGTTTGATAATTAGAAATAATAATAAGAGGGCAGAGCTGGTGAATGGTGTGATTCTAAATTATTATTATAAATAAACAAGTAAACCTCTCTAAAACACATATATATAACACTTAAGTATTACTTTTTGAAATTTCTCTTTCCATCCTCATGCTGCCCACCGCCCCTTTGTTTTTGCAGTGTTAGAATAAAAACCAGGGGCTCACACTACCTAGTCAGGCACTCTACCATGGAGCAACATTTCCAGCCCAGCTCTACATTCTAAAATTTTCCACTCTAAAAACTAATCATACAAAAGCTCCTAAAATTATATTAGTACATGATAAATTGTTTTCTCTGTCAAGTATTATTATTTAGTTGTATATTCACAGTTGGTTAAGGGTTTGCACAATATCAAGAGAAATTCTCTCCTAATTCATGTAACAGTTCATTCTATTTTAGGCTAACCATTTATTCACTGCAAACACAATTAGACTGTTTAATACCAGAGCATACTAAGCATTCACAATGTAATTTTTTAAATGATAATTTAACAATGACAATTATTTAGTTCAAGAGAATATTAAAATAAAGACAGAATATTTTTTAATAAAAGAAATATGTAATACAACTAAAATGCCCAGAGTTAAATCAATTGGACATATTAAACTCTGGGACTTATTAGTTAAAAATCTGTTCTAATTCAATTTGACTACTCTTGTAACTTTATGTATGACATGTGTAGCAACAACTCATATGACAGCTTTTATAATACACAAAATGAAAATAATAAAGAACAGTTTATTAAACATACATGATAAAACTGAAAGTAAACCACTTAGATTCATTAAATTCATATTGTGGGTTATCTTTGAGTGGTGTACTACTGGAAATTTCATAAACCTTAAGTTATCTAGCATAATAATTACATTCAGTGTTTATGCCTGCAGAACTATCAGTGAAAAGAAAACATTCAGATTGTTGAAATACTATCTATATTTTCTAAATTTTAAGACAACAGAAACAACAAAAATCTCAGAGACAATCCCATTATCTCAGAGATAATTCCAACAGAAAAGCAAAACAATATTGTTAAAGTATGTTGACTAAAGGAACAAAAATCCACTTTTCTGAGCAAACTTGCTTGCTACATCTCTCTAGACAATGTAGAAAACAATATAGGAAGGGAAGAAGCAGACAAGCTTCAAACACTAAAATAGATTATAACTCATATAGTGAATAAAAAGTAATCCTTGGGTATTCCTTGCTTTGTTTAGATTAGCACTACTCTATTTCCAAACCCTAATGAATTACCACAGTGTGAGTGACTCCCAAAATTTAAAATTCAGAGTATTATTCAAGTGGCAGATGATAGGCCAATTCATGTTTTTAACCCCTCGTTTAAAAAGGCTCAATTTGTTACACACACATTACAAATATTCACAGATGCACTCTTAATGCCCTACTGGCAAGATTAGTGGGCTTGTATGTTCATTAAGGTACACTGCAAAAGAGAAGGGTCTGTTTTTTAGTACTTGTGTTACTACTAATAGATATATTAGTGTGTTTCCCTTAGAATAATTAAGATATCAATGGATTCTTTTTATTATTATTATAATGTCAGCTTCTATGCCAGAAAAAAGATTGAAGACCTGGTAATGTATTTGTAAACTTAGCTCATATGGATTTCAAAAAGAGATACATGACTAACTGTGAAATTCAACATAAAATAATCAAGACCCCAGTTCTAGTTCATAGTTAATCATCCTTAAAATATAAACTCAGCCAAATACTACCTTGGGCGAGGTACTGTTCCTCCATTACTCAACTGGTCTAGGCTTTGATCTATTGATTAGAATTTCAAAAAGTACATTTTATGCAATTATTACAAATATATACCTAAAGAAACACAATAAAGGAAGGACTGGAAGAGAATGAGATACTCTCTTGGAGAAGGTTGCTAAAGCACTTCAGTTAGAAAAATGGTCTCAGATACAAAATTTCTGAGACGTGCTTACTTCCTAATAATAGAAACAGGAATACTACAAGTATACCAAAAATAGAAAAATTTAGATGTGATCTTGTTCTAAGTATGATTAGACTTTCTGATGCTATGTTAAAAAAAGGTCAAGAAGGCTTGAAAAGCATCAGTTTTAGAGTAAAGCAATGGTTAAGCGAGTGTTCACCACAAACCCCTGATGATAAAGTAAGGTAGAGAGAAGTGGGGAAAACAAAGATAATTGTCAGAAGAACATTCTCAAGAGGGGATTGATTCTACAGGGATGAGAGACCAGAGGCTGATGTAAGCAAGAAAGGGACAAATAGGAAAAGACAATGAACAGTGTACCCAGGCTCTACCTACAGAATGGCTTCTGGGCCAGGCATAATGGTGCATGCCTATAATCCCAGTGACTGGGAAGGCTGAGTCAGAAGAATCTCAACTTCAAGGCCAGCCTCAGCAACTTAGTGAGACCCTGTCTCAAAATAAAAAATAAAAAGGGATTGAGAAGTGGCTCAGTGGTTAAGCACCTCTGAATTCAATCTCCAGTACAAAATATAACAGAAAAAAACATGGCCAGTGTTCCAAAGGGTGAAAGAGAATATTCTAAGAATATATATAATGAATATTTTCAGAGAAGTCTGAAATGTATTACTCCCCTCTCTCAGATTGTTGTCTGCATCCATGAACATTAAAATTCTATATTCCTCCATCTATATGTACAAAGGTAGATTTACATGCTATCTGTATCAATAGTGGGATACACAGAACATTAATTAAAATTTTAGGTATTACACATAGAAACAAAAAGTGGGAAGAGAATGTTTTGCATTCACAATCTGCCTACCAGAGATGTATTTGTGAAACTTTGAGGTTTAACCACCTTTTCTTGGACAACATTTAAGGACAGTGGAAACAACTATTTCATAGGTCCTAGAAAGTTTGTATAATTAACTAGTTTTTCAGAGGGCTAGAATCTCATCAGTAAAGAAGGGCTATGGTATGGTTCCCAAAGTAAAGAAAATAAAATGTCCTTATTAAAATTAATAGGCCAGGAGCTGGGGTTTTGGCTTAGTGGTAGAGCACTTGCCTAGCATGTGTGAGGCACTGGGTTCGATCCTCACTACCACATAAAAATAAACAAAAGAAAGGTTAAATGAAAAAAAAAAGAATGCTTTAAAAAAAATTAATAGGCCAGGCACGGTGGTGCACGCCTATAATCCCAGTAGCTCAGGAAGCTTGAAAGTTCAAGGCTGGCCTTGGCAACCTAAGAGACCCTGTTTCAAAATAAAAAATAAAAAGATGGGGCCAGGGCTGGGGTTGTAGATCAGTGGTAGAGCGTTTGTCTAGCATGTGTGAGGCACTGGGTATAATTCTCAGCACCACATATAAATAAAATAATAGTCTGTTGACAAGTTAAAAACAATATTTAAAAAAAAGGGGGTGGGGGAGGGGATATAACTGAGTAATAGAGCGTCCTTGGTTTCCCTCAAGGGGAAAAAATGAAAACAAAAACAAAAACAAAAACCCAGATACAGCTTGAATATAGTTTTCAGTAGCAAAACCCAGAACAATCCAAGTGGAGAGAAATTAAGGAAGGAAGGTGGGTTGTGGAAAAGGACATTGCGGTTTTGAGTGGTGGGGCTACATAATGATAGTGATGTATCAACTGTCGACTTCTTAAAATAAAACTAATAACTACCATCTATTTACTCTATTCCCAACAATTCACATTAATAACATTAACATTATAACAATCCACATTAATCTGACTGTAACTCCATAAAGTAAGACTTATTAGGCCTATGTTCAGTTTGTAGAACTGAGGACTCACAGTTAGCCAACTTAGCCAGTCACAGAGAAAGTAAGTAGAGGATCAGTATCCTGAACCAAGTTGGTTAGATTCCAAAACCTACATTATCTCAGTGATTTCTTAATTAAAACCAAGAGATAAAATAACAACAACAAAACTTTCCAAAAGCACACCGGGCCTTTAATTTATTTTCAAACATAACCACAAAGAGAAAGTGACAAGTAACAGATCAAAAGTCAACAAAAGACGCCTTCAAGTCTGAGGTTTCTCATGAGGCCTTAAAAAAAAACACATATGTATAAGAGAGAGAGAGAGAGAGAGTGTGTGTGTGTGTGTGTATGTGTGTATATAAAATCATATTACCTGATCAATAGTTATTTTGAAATCCCAATGGAGCATACATTTCATATTTAACAGAGTAATTACATATTACTTATAGACAAACTTTACTTAGTGAATATCTAATTTTTCCAAATGAAAACAACTGAGAAATTTTATCTCAGTCTTTTCCATAATAAGATCTCATTTAAAACACAAAAAAATTTACTGTTTTGTATTCATTTTCTAAACATATCACAGCAAACTCTGAGGAGCCTCTTTCATTGTGAAAGCACAGGTAACCAATGAATATATTGTCATAGAGAAATAGGGACACATGACTTGGGGATTAACTGGTATTTTGAAGATGTCTGTAATGAGTTCACTATTATATGCAGAGATAACCCATCCAATGTTTTCATTATAGTCTGTCACAAAAGTAGGATCATCAAGACTGTTATCTGGGACACACAACACTGTAGATAACTTGTTATTATATAACTGTGCAAGTTATAGGCCAATGTCTTCCACATCTACTTAATTCAGGTAATAACTCTAGTATAGTCTTTATTTACTATTTTCATTAACTTTTTCCAAAAGACATAATACTTAATCTTTTTCTAAAAAGTACATAATGAGTTTAACCTCAACTAAAAACCATGAAATTATGGTTTTCATGTACTAGTTATATATTAATTTTAATTTATATTAGAAAAATGTCATTACAAATTTTAATGTTTATTTTGTAATCAGCAATCATTCTGCACACCTTTAGTGGTAAGGCATTGCTGAGAGCCATAGCCAAGTAGGAATGACGCATGGCATTTTGGTTTGAAAGGTGACCCTGCTCAGGGATTAGGGCGGCTCCAGGTTTAGGGTGGATCCTGCTGGAATAGGGCGGCTCCAGGTTTGGGGTGGATCCTGCTGGGAATAGGGCAGCTCCAGGATTAGGGCGTATCCTGCTGCCTCAGGCGCCCCTCCTTTAGAGTTCCCAGTTGAGTTGAAGGGTTCTGAGAGTATTGGTACGCAGAGCCCGGGGGAGGGAGTTTATTTTCCCAGAACCTGCAGGTAGAGTGTCAGTGAGAGTTCGGGAATAAAGAGTTGCTGTTTGAATCTACAAGGCTTTTGTGGTGGCTCGGTTATTTTGTGCCCATCCAGACTGCGGCAAGGCATCATATTTTGGGTCATACCATTATGCATGGTCCCCTAACACAGGGATAGTTTGGGAAAAAAAATTCCTCAATAACTGTGTTGTTATATGAAGCTACCTAATTAGTTTGTGAACCTACATTCACAAATGCGGAATTTTCAGCTGGGTGTGGTGATACACACCTGTACAGGGACTGGGGGAGGCTGAGGCAGGAAGATCACAACTTCAAGGACAGCCTGAATAACTTGATGAGACTCTGTCTCAAAATATAAAAAGGTTTGATCCTCAGCCACAGGAAGGAAAAGAAGGGAAAAAAAGGCAATTTTGTGAAAATAGGAGGCAAATTACGTAATTTGTTAGTTACAACTAAAATGAATTCTTTTTTTTTTTTTTTGTTGAGAACTACTGTTCAGGAGGGTTTTGTAGGCATTCCATTAACATGGCTTAATTAATTCTCTAAATATGTTATTATACTTAATCATTTGTTAAGATAAAAAGCTAGTTGTGCTCCAGCTGGGAAGCTGAAGGGCAAGTGAGATTAGGAGACTTGGAGATGCAAAATTTCTGCAGATCTGGCCTAGGAAGCAGCAAAAATAAAGGTAGGAGTTGGTAGATTCCTTTTGTAAGTATTTTTTGTTCTGGTCACAGAAATACTGGGGATTGAACCCAGGGGTGCTTTACAAAGAACTATACCCTCAACCCTTTTTATTTTTACTTTTTTGAGACAGGATCTCACTAAGTTTCTTAGGGCCTAAGTTGCTGAGGTTGGCCTGAAATTTGCAATCCTCCTGGCCCCAGCCTCCCAAATTGCTGGGATTACAGGCATGCACCACAGCATCTGGCTTTGGATAAAGAATTTTCGATTTGTTTACAGTATAAACATTGGTAGTCTCTGAGAGGCCAGAGGGTCATCAATTTTCACCTTAAAGTCTGATAATGAATTTGTCACATATACTTACTTAATTAGCAAAAAAGAATGAGTCCTTTTAAAGATGAAAGTTATAGTGCCACCAGTTCTAAAGTAATTTCATCACAATAGGCTTTCAGAAATTTATGAGGGGGGCTTCAATATGAAGTAAACTATACTATAACTAATGTGATTCAAACTGCCTATTGTAGGGGTTAGTGGAGGAGCTCTGGGATCACATAGGTCTAAATTCAATCTTTGTTTTGTCACTTACGAGCTATATGATCTTGGATAATTTTTTAAGCAATTCTGTTTTGGTTCCCCTTGGTTAACTAATAATTTTACCTACTTCACAGAATCACTGTGATGATTAAATGATGTGATATGTAGAAATATAAGTTGAAGAGTAGAAATAATATGTAAAATAATAGTAAAAAAATCAATTAATATTAGCTATGGCAATATGCGAATCCTTTCAAATGAGACAAAAATTTGAGTGTCAGTGAAAGCTTGACAGAATGTTTGCTTTTCAAACAATGTTAGGTATACAGTCTTCCAAAGATACAGATTTTACCATTTGTATTTAAGACTTCACATACATTTAAAAAAACACAATAATTTAAAATATATACATATATATAAATCATGTGCAAACATCAAAAGCAACTTTTCTACACAGAAATTTGGCCTATAATTTGTCTGATCTTTTAATTAAATTTATGAGTGCCCAAGTGTCACTTAACTCTTGTCCTCTCCCAGTCCTACTCACTTTTCTCAAATTTGCCAAGATATGTGCTGGGCAAAGAAGGTAAGGTAAGGATTGAGGAAGCTCCATCAACAGAAGACAAACTGGAGATTTATTAGGCTTTAAAGTAAATTTAATAATTTCTGTAATCTCTTACTATACATGAGAATTAGCATTTTTAAGCATCTCATAAGTGTTGTGTATCAAGACTGGTGCTTAAACTACTACTTTGTTTACAAAATGGAAACCGATGTTCTTGACACCAGCTATACACTAGTAACAAAGGCATATAAAATTACATACAAAATTCTTAGGAATATTAAGAATAAGTAGCATATAAAATACACAAAGTGTTAGACAATAAAGACATCAGTTAAAATTAATCCAAGATAGTGACAGCATTAGGGAGACATTTCTTGAATCATGCTGTATAATAATATAGCATTTCGAATTGAATGACGCTAATCTTGTATTATTAAAAATAAAAAAAATGTTACAATACATTCCAAATAAATTCCATAGTGGAATATTTATGACAAATCACTGCAGCTCCCTGCCAAGTTAACAATGTAGCCAGAGACAGATGAAATTACAGTTTGTTATAATTTCAGAAAACCTTAACAAGAGATGAAAATCACATTTAATATAAATGTCACATCATATAGCCATATTACTCTTGAAGTAACAGATTTATTGGGGTAGTTTGCATTTTCAGAATATGCAATGTAATCAAGACATTGCAAGCAGAATGTTAGCTTCATATTCATAATGTAACGAACATGCAATGGCATAATCGTGGGAAATGGAGTGTACTTGTTTAATACCAGAGATATCTGTCTGGGACATCTAATGAAAAAATATGAGCTTTTATGTCCTTTTTACATCAGCCAAATTATATTATTAAAAGCAGGTAAGTTCATGATACTTGATCAGTGCTTAAAAAAAAAAAAAGCTTTAAAAAGAAATCACACTAATGGTAAATAGAAAATTGCTCGGAATACTATGCGGTGGTATAAGTAAGAGCCTATTTCAATGATTTGAATGTTAGATGAGTATATAATTTTGTAATATCAATAAATCCAAATCCTGATTTATTATTTTTTAAAGTATCTTTGAGTCAAAAATAGGATTCCTCTATCATACTATAGAACAATTCTGAGACCTGATACTCATTTACTGGTCAGTTTCAACTTAACAAACTAATGACTAATTTTTTAATCTAAGTTATCTAGGAAAGTCTAGAGAAGAAAAGAGCTTGATTACTTGTGGCAAAATGGTACAAAGGCCATGCATAATGTTAATTTAAAAAATGTGGCTTCCCTCTTGGTATGATAACTAGTTACCTGTAGCTTTGGGGTTACAATTACAGTAATGGTGCTGAATTTGCATGAGACCACCTAAATTCTCTCTAGTCCTTCTGAATATGGCACACATTTTCAGAAAGTGATCTTATTAAAAAATGGAAATAACGAAAGCCTATCCTACCGGTTTTATGTGGAAACTGAAAAATTTTGTGAACATTTTCAGGATCTGAAAAACAAGGCTATGTTCTTATTAATAGATATAGATTTTGTATATATATATCCAAAAGATGAATAAACTGTAATGATTTCTTAAAATCAATTTAACAGTTTAGCACTAAAGTGTTTATTTTTATTCATTTTTCTGTTTCTCCCTGAAATTTCCTTTACCACTTTCAATTCCTACAGCTTTGGTATGTCTATATCTTTACTACCCAAGTTCTAAAACCACCTCCTTGAAGAACACTCTTATGACAACCAAGATGGAAATAATCTCTCCTTTCTGTAAATTACAAGAGCTCAAGATGCTCAATGAATTTATAATCTTCTACCTTACAGTGTAGGTATTTACCTATATTACCTCTTCTGATTTTAAATCAATACACAGTATACCTGCTCTTGCTGCACCCATCTTTCAAGGGCTTATTGTACCCAAAAATCATAACAGAGAATCTTAAATAAACCTACCAAGCAAGTACATTAGCATTTCACACTAACTCCAACTGTTTATCAGAGAACCTCTAAGAGGCAGCTCAATGGCTCAAAGTACCAACAAGTTGCATCTGGCTTAAATAATAAAAATAACTCTAGGGCTGGGGTTGTAACTCTGTGGCAGAGCACTTGCCTAAAATGTGTGAGGCACTGGGTTCAATCCTTAGCATTGCATAAAAATAAACAAATATTTAAAAAAAATAACTCTAGGAGTGCCATGCACAGTATTGCTGCTGCTTGGAACTGCCATGTTAGTCACTTTGTTAGTCACACTGTGAAAGCCAGCTTGGTAATTTTACTTCCCTGTCAAGAGATTCTTCATCTGGAAAATGGAGATAAGTACTGACACCTACCCAAACTCTAAGAACTTGAAGTTAAGGGTGGGGGAAAAACCTTTTAGTTATTCAAAAAGAAATTATTTGGCACAAAGTAATCTTTATTTTTTTCTCTTCATTTTAAACTTTTTTTTAAAAAAATATTTATTTGTTCTGATCAGTTATACATGACAGCAGAATGCTCTTCAAATAACTGTACACAAATGGAGCATAATTTTTTACTTTTCTGATTACACCCAAAGTAGGGTCACACCATTCGTACAATCATACATGTATGATTACAATCATAATGATATCCACCATCTTTCCTACCCCCATGCCCCTTCCACCTCCCCTCTGCCCCTCCAAAGTCCTTCCATTCATTTATTGCCCCCCCTCCCAATTATGGATTAACATCCACTTTCAGAGAAAACATTTGGCCTTTGGTTTTTTTTTGGATTAGCTTACTTTGCTTGACATGATATTCTAACTCCACCCATTTACTTGCAAATGCCATAATTTTATTTTCTTATTGCTGAGTAATATTCCACTGTGTATATATATATACCACAGTTTCTTTATCCATTCATCTACTGAAGGGCATCTAGGTTGGTTCCACAGTTTGGCTATTGTGAATTGTGCTAATATGAACATTGATGTGTCTGAGTCACTGTAGTATCCTGTTTTTAAGTCCCTTGGGTATAAGGCCAAAAAGTGGGATAGCTGATTCAAATGGTGGTTCCATCCCACGTTTCTAAGGATTCTCCATACTGCTTTCCAGATTGGCTGCACCAATTTGCAGCAATGTATGAGTGTGCCTTTTCCCCAACATACACCAGCAGTGTATAAGTGTGCCTTTTCCCTGACATCCTCACCAATACTTATTGTTTGTATTCTTGATAACTGCCATTCTGACTGGAGTGAGATGAAATCTTAGAGTAGTTTTGATTTGCATTTCTCTAATTACTAGAGATGTTGAACATTTTTCTTCTGAGAAGTGTCTGTTCAGCTCCTTAGCTCATTTATTGATTGGGTTGTTTGGGTTTTTTTGGAGCTGAGTTTTTTCATTTCTTTATATATCCTGGAGACTAGTGCTCTGACCAGTGTGTGGCAAAAATTTGCTCCCAAAATGTAGGTCTCTGGTTCACCTCATTGATCATTTCTTTTGCTGGGAAGAAGCTTTTTAGTTTGAATCCATCCCTTTATTGATTCTTGATTTTATTTCTTGTGCTTTAGGAGTCTTGTTAAGGAAGTCGGGGCCTAATCAGAATGATGATTTGGGCCTACTTTTTCTTCTATTAGGTGCAGGGACTCTGGTTTAATTCCTAGGTTCTTGATCCACTCTGAGCTGATTTTTGTGCATGGTAAGATAGGGCTTTAGTTTCATTTTGCTGCATAAGGATTTCCAGTTTTTCCAGCACCATTTTAAAAGCTAATGCATCTGTAATCTCAATGGGTGGAGTTAGAATATCAGGAGGCTGAGGCAGGAGGATCATGAGTTCAAAGCCAGCCTCAGCAAAAGCAAGGCTCTAAGCATCTCAGTGAGACTTTGTCTCTAAATAAAATTTTAAAAAGGGCTGGGTATGTGGCTCAGTGGATGAATGCCCCTGAATTTAGTCCTTGGTACCACCCCCTGAAAAAAGCAAATACAAATATGTTAATTTATTAGTGTATAGAAAACATACTGAGAAATGGAGGCTTCATTCTAGACCACAGTTTTACAGATCACAAAAATTCTAAAACACGTGATTAAGTCAGGCAAAATGGCTCCCTACACAAACTGGTAAACCTTTTCCAGAAAATTCTTTAACAACTTAATATGGCCCAAGACATGACTAATCTGCTTGTATGCTGAGTTTGTCTGACAGACCTCAAAGTAAAAGAAGGGTTACTGCAGAGCGCATGGGAGTGTTTATATAGCTACCCTAGTATACAATGTTGTGTGCTTCTTTTCCTCTTCATATTTTGGAGAGTTTAAATTCTGTTTCATAAAGGTGGGTCCATTTACAAAAGTGTTTTGCTTCTTTTACCACTAATTTTCTCATAAATAAAAACTGGAAAAGAGCTAAAATTTCACAATTACATGCAGCTTTTAATGACAACTGAATTCATTGAGGATATAATTCAAATATGTATATTAGTTACAAGTTTTCCTGCTAGCATTTCTCATCTCTTTTAGTGCCTTGCCAATGACCAGACTGTTTATGAAAGAAAAAATTTGTTTTATTATCTACAAAATAATTGAAAAATGAAAAATAAATTAAAAAAATACTCCTACAAGTAAAAGGATGAACCCTATAGAACTTACTTACCATGGGTAGATTTGCTTTTATTTGGGGTGAGGGGGAGAAGCATTTGGCAGAATTTGCAAACTTTAATTAGAGGTCAATAATGTGTGAATACAGATTTGTGTTTAATTTAAAAAATGTGTGACCACATATAATTAAGATAAAAAAATGAAAGCCAAATGGAAATCTAATTCAAGATACCATTTGCAAATAAAGAAGATAGAATCTGAATTATCAAACCAGAATATATGTAAAATACAGGGAATTCATAATTAGCTTCCTTTATGATTTACTGACATTTATTTTGTTCATCTGGTAGGCACAAAAGGTATTTTTCGTATGGACATACTGATTAATTATAGCCCTGTTGACAGTTCTGTTTCAACTTACTTTGCATATTGGGAAGCCTTTGGAAACCCAAACTTATCTGGTATCTCAGAAAAAGAGAATAAAACCTGCATTAAACTGTTCTTGCCAAGCAAATGTCTGGGTAGACAGGAAGACAGGACAGCCACAGTGAGTTCTCTAATCGCTTAGTAATCAAGTCCCCACACCTTGCCCGACTGACTTCTTGGATCTCTGACATACCTGTAAAGCAGCAAAGCAAACTGCAAAATATATGCTGAACAGGTGAAAAATGTTCCTAATATTTTCTGTGCAGGATTCAGAATTTGAATTCAGTTCAGCTTCAGCTAAACAGATATTCACAAGTATAACAATTTCATGTTTTGTTACTTAATGTGTTTTATTTTAGTGCGTGTATTTGTATGCTGTTAAAAAATGGTTTTGCAGCTTAATACTATATTTAGTTCAAACACAGCTTTAAAGGAATTGCTATTCTGGTGGATTTACACAGTATTATTTCTTAGATAAGCATACCTAGACATCAGCCATAGATGAAAGAGAGCTGTTGAGCTATTTGATTAGCAGGCTAGAGCACAGTCTATGTTATCTGGTTGATAAAGTGACATGTCTTGTACTATAAGAGAAGCCACTGTGAAGAATGCTTATTCCCATTACACTTATTAGTTAACTTCCTCCATCCTACAATTCTGTTGTCTTAAATTTTCTGGCAATGTAATCCATAATTTTGGTCTCAAAGTTCTTTATGAGACTAAAGAAGCAAGGGAGAACATGAGACTGAGATTTTACCAAGTAGATAGAAAATACTTGCCTATAAGACCCAACTAAGAACTTCTAAAATATGGTTTGCACTCATGAGTAGCACCTTTCAAAATAGGTCTTTCTTTCTCAAAGCTTTTTGTTAATCAAAAATAATAAGTTCTTTACTTTAGTACTAAGGATTGAACTCAGGGATGCTTAACCACTGAGCCACATTCCCAACCTAAATATTTTTTATTTTGAGACAAGCTCTCATTACATTGCTGAAGTTGGACTTGAATTTGCAATCATCCTCTCTCAGACTCCCAAGTCACTGAGAATACAGGTGTGCATCATCATGTTGGGCTTAAAAACTCATTTTAACAGGGATTCTGCCATAAATCAATAACACTTTGTATGTATATAGTTGACTGTATGACCAATGTGATTCTGCAACCTGTACAATCAGAAAAAAATGAGAAATTATACCCCATTTGATTCAAATGTATGAATTGTCAAGATCACTGTAGTGTCATGTGTAACTAATACAAAAAATACTAAAATAAAAAAATAACAAACATATAAATTACTGTTTAAATACTATTAAAAATTTAAAAGTCAATTAAATTTTAGAGTAACTAATGAATATCTAAGAATTCATCAGCTTATTTAAAAAACTCAAAAAGAACCAGACACAGTGGGGTATGCCTGTAATTTCAGTGACTTGGAAGCGTAAGGCATCAGTATCACAAATTTGAGGCCAGCTTCAACAACTTATCGAGACCCTGTCTCAAAATAATGAAAATAAAAAAGGGCTAGTAGTTTAACAGATCATCGCAGAGTGCCCCCGAGTTCAATCCCTAGTTCTGCATAAAACAAACAAAAACTCCAAACAGAACTAAACTGAGGAATAAAATCACCTGTTTTAATCTTCTCCTTAAATTCTAGTGACTATTATTCTAATAAGTTAAATACCTGCATTTAGGATTATAATTTTACACAATTTGTAAACATCCCAGATATGCTGTCTTTCTACATTGAAACTAAAGAATACAGAAAACTGTACTTCCAAAGTTATTTCATGACAGACATTCTGCTTACTCTCAGATATGTATGTCTTCTTTAGGAAGTAACCATCACCACTATGATATAAGCTCAGATTGGAGTTCCTCTCTAACCAAAGTATCATGTTTCTTGTGCCAATGTGCCAATACATCCTGAATAGAAAGCCATAATACTTGGTGCTAGAACTTGCAGTCCTCCTGCTTCTGCCTCCCAAGTAGCTGGAATTATAGGTGTGCAACACTATGCCTGGCTATATGAAGCATTTTAACTTATACTTTATTAGGATCTTCAATGATTCCCTTTCCAGACTCTGAAAAGCATACAATAGGTTTTTTTAACATCCCCAAACTGTAAGTCTACACACCTCAGTTTTAGTCTTCAAATATTTATACAATTTTTAAATGAGAAGCAAATATATTAGAAGAAAAATTATACCAGAAAGTTGTTTTTTTTTCTTTTGCTAATATTTTGGGTATTCTATTTTACTTCCTTTAAGTCACATTCATACCAACCCTCTTTTCAAAATCAGGTTAAAGATAATAACATGTTTTCCTCACCATGAAAAACAAAAACCACTTAAGAGCTTGAGGACACATTTTTTTCCCAATAGAAATAATGAATTTAAAAATACTTTGTGTTCATTTTAACAAGAGTCCATACTTTTAATTAGTAGAAAACCATAACTAGATGATTTAACTGAAACATTTAAAATGGTACCCACTAAAGAAGAAAAGTATACCACCAGAGGTAGCACTTGCTGGTTATATAAAGGCAGATTCAAATTTATGGACCTAAGCCATATGCACACTTGTTACTTTGTTGATACCAAACATTTCAAAAATTTTATACATCATATGTTATAGAATCTCTATTTCTAAGTACTCTATTTTAAAATAAAACATACAGATTAAGAATTATGAGTGGACAAATGAAAGAAATGGGATGGAATATCAAAAGTTGGTTTGTTCCAGGAAATCTAGGATATACAGTTGTTATCTGAGCAAAAGCATGTGTCTATGTGCAGTGGAGAAGAGAAATCCATAAGAACCCAACAGCATAAAATTAACTTGTCCATCCTACAACTATCTGTTGGACCACTGGCATTTTAGAATAAACTACAGAACTTCAAATCCTTCTTGCCCCCTCCTTGGTTATACCAGCCAGGTCTCTTGCTGTATTCCATCTTTTTTAGAACGATAGCATTAAAAGGTTGGTCATTCTCTTATCAGAGAGAAAGCCTTTGTCCTCCTTTACCCAACACAGAATTATGTAAAAGCCATTTAACTACTTTAAATAACATGAATCACCTGTTCTAATAAAAAATAACTGGATCAAGTTGAGGTGTCATTCTAAATTAACAATCTAAATAAAAATTTTAATTGCTTGGTATGTACTAAATTTTAAAATTCCTTTATTTTCCAAACATGACTTTTGCCTTGAACTTTATCTATCAAAAAATTTAATAGTCTTTAAAATATACAATCTTAGCAAGAAAATGCCATCTTCCAAATTCAAATAATTTGCAAGAATCACTGGAAAAGTGCCAGCTGCTTCAAAAAAATGGGCTGGGAGTGTAGCTCAGTGATAGAGCACTCCCTGGGTTCAGTCCTCAGGGCTGAAAAATGAAAAAAGAATGCACTTGTTTATGATTATATTTTTTATAAAATACTTTTATGATTCAGATTTTCTTAAAGTATTTCCATCTTGTCTCCTGCTGACAAGTAAATATATAACCATATATATATATATATATATATCAGCTGTCGATATATATCATTCTGTTGAAAATATGAATCTACCCAAGGATATATAACATACATTAAATGACTACAGGAACTAACATATTCTGCTGCAACGATTTTTGAACTCTGCAACTTACTCCATCATTTTTCTTTCATATTTTCAGCCAAATGTATACCCTCCAAAACCCAGAAAAATATATCAGAGAGATGCTAAAAATTCACCAACAAATTTTCCATTTAAATTTTAACAATCAAATATTTATAATGTCTAGTTAGAATAATTTTAACTAGCATATGGTTAAAACAATATATAAAAATAATTAAAGTAATTCATATATTATTCCATGTTCTTTAGAAATTTACCTTTTTGAGATAAGCAATCACATCCATTCCCCCCCTACCCTTTATATATACTTGCCCTTTTTCATTCTTGGCCACTATCCCACCTCCTGCCTTTTTTTTTTTTTTTTTTTTTTGCAGTATTAGGGATTGAACCAAGGGGACACGGTATAACACTGAGCTCCATTCCCACACTCTTTTTTTCATATTTTTATTTTGAGAGAGGGTCTTGCTTTTGAACTTGTGAAAACTTCCTGTCTCAGCTACACAAGTAGCTAGGATTTATAGGTATGAGTCACTGTGCCTGGGTGGTCACTATCTTTAAGAAACAAAAAACTTTTTTCTAATATTTATTTTTTATTTGTAGTTGGGCACAATACATTTTTTTAAAAAACATTATTTATTTTTATGTGGTGCTGAGGATTGAACTCGGCGCTGCACATGTGCTAGGTGAGCGCTCTACCACTAAGCCACAACCCCAGCCCCCAAAACTATTTTTTAAAACCCCACCAACATTCTTCTTGTGAAGAATATAAGCATATTACTCACTCAATAATTAACCATTGTATGAGAATAAAATCTGAGTCACTATAACAGAAATAAAGCACACCTCCATTTTTTTCTGTTATAAAAATAATTAATATCAGACTTATCAGTTTATTTTGGACTTCCTACAGTGAAGAATATGTCCTGCTACACTGATAGTGGACAGACAAAATTTACAATGCATAATTAAGGCTGCTTAGGAAGCAGCATGGTATCGTCACTGGAAACACTGTCTTAAGATCTAAATTCCCTGGATTCAAATCCTGGTTCATCCACTGTCCAGCTGAGAAACCCTGCTCAAATTACTCTATCTATGCTTCAGCTTCCTCATTTGTAAAGTTATGATAATAATTTCATGGAAGTTTTGAGGATGCCATGCAATAAGACTTTATTACTAATCTGAAAATTTTTGTTTTAGATGCACACACAGATAAATTAATGAAGGGGAAAAAAGGATGGCAGGACAATATTTTAAAAATTTTTAGAAAATTTCAGAATAGCTTTAGATTTACAGAAAAATTAGAAAGAAAGTATAAAGAGTTCCCATATATTCTCTACGGTTTCCCTTATTAACATTTTATGATGTAAGCAACTTTTAATGATGGTGAATCGTGAAAGTAAATTTACTCTCAGCAGGTAAACTTAAAAATTAATTTGAAATTTCAGTAATCTACCTACCAGAACTAAACTCTGAAACTTATTATACCATATTATAATTAATCTGTACTAAATTTAATGTTTCAGTAATAGCAATGCAATACTGCTCTAATGTAAGATGTTTTATACTCTCATTAAAAAGGAATAATAAAATGAAAGTTATTGTAATATGTGTAATTATTTCTATATACATACTGAAGTTGCAAATTAAAACATGTAAAGCAGAAAATAAAGCTGATGTATTTAAATAGATATTACTTTGTAATTTTAAGACTAAATAATTTTCTTAATATCATATAGTAATTAAAACCACATAAGATCTATTTGGGTGAATAAATTTTGAAATGAAAATTCTTAGTTCAAGTATTTCTTTTCTCTTAGAGAATCATATTATAATTATTAATATAATACAAGGCAAGGTTTCCTGGGATAATAAAGAAATAGGGGTAAACAGCAGGCAGTTGTGCACACCTATAATCCCAGAGACTCAGGGAAGGTGAGGCAGGAGGATGACAAATTTGAAGCCAGTCTCAGCAACTTAAAGAGATCCTGTCTCAAAATAAAATAAAAAACAAGGCTGGGATGTAACTCAGAGGCAGCACACTTCTGGGTTCAATCCCCAATATAGCCAAAAGGAAAAAAAGAAAGAAATAGAAACAGAGATAAAGAGGTACATCTATAGGAAAGTTTATAGAGGCTAATTATCTCAGGCATGCAATGTTTTAAATGTAGACACAAACTGTCCAAGTTAGTAGCTACTAGCCACATACTACTGGTAAATAAAAATGAAATAAAATAAAAATTATATTCTTTAACTGGACTATAACTAGACTTCTGTAGTGTTGAGTAAGTAGCCACACTGGCTCGGGATTATTGTTTTGAAATGCACGGATATAGGACATTTCCATCACTTCATAAAAGTCTATTGAACAGAACTTCTCTAAATAGGTATAGATTGTTTCTCTAATCATGCTTAACTGCGCCTTAACTTATAGTCCTAACCTCTTAGCCAAACAATTTATTTTTATTAAACTTGTAAAAAAAAAAAACTTGTTTAAAAAAAAAAAAAAGGAGGCTTTTATCCATTTTCTGAAATGTTTAAGAAGGTGAAAAGGAAGAGGGCTTGCCAGTTCTCATATCAGGTACATGGCCACCAAGAAATGGAAAAATTGCTGAGGTACTCAAAACTATTGCTGTACTCACGTGGCAGGGTAGCAGTAGGCCCAGTGGCCAGGAAGACTCCTCTTCAGGGGTATACTTCCTCACTAGGGGAAGGGTCCCCATGTGGGGCCTTCACACTGGTGGGACCTTCCCCGTTATGGGGCTGGGGTTCCTGCCAGTGAAAAATGGGAAATTTCACTGTTAGCCAGCTTTGAAACTTTTACCCACTGAGCTAATAAAAACACTGCTTACTGGATTGTTTAGTTAATTCAAAACAGTCAAATGAGAGAAACTTTTAGAACTGATTAACCATGATATATGTTCTAATTTGGTCTGCCCTTCAGTCCCCCAGGAAAAATAACCTGCAGTGTTACTGGAACTGTCATTAAGATCTTAGGTTTAGTTAAATTTTGAAAAGATTAAATTGAACCAGCTATTTTTTGTTTTCCAGTCTGGATAAAAAATAAGAGTAACTGTCTTTTAATTATTGATAATGGACAGTGGAGAAAAGCACAAATATAATCATATATAACAAAAACCTCACAAACTTTCACTGCTTCTCATTCTCACCCCATTCAGACTTTTAAAATTAGAGCTAAAGATGAGAAGTGAACGTTTTAATTCATCCACTCATTTCTGACCATTCTGTAATTTGGTACTAAATAACAGTAATGAAACGGTCAACAAAGACAAGGATGTGTTGCTTTTGTCAAACAAATTTTATGAAATCCATGTAAGCAGTTTGTTGATATTTTAAAGTGTGGCTAACAATAAAAATCCCCCATGAACTATTCATTTATAAAATGTTCTCTACTTCCATGATATGAACATTTTCATTGCTTTAGGTATAACACACATAATTACAACATAAAATGAAAGGTGTTTTCCTATTGACGTTTTGAAACTCCAAAACAGTTACCCTAAATTCCTCCAGTTTAAACTCTTCCTGCCAATATACTTCACAGTCGCATACTACAGCATATCTTGGGCAGTTAAATAAGGGCCAGTTCACTTGAACACTATGGATACTTCAGGATGACAGATAACATCACATTTCTAAAAACCAAAGAAAAGGCAGAAAATTGAAGTTTGTGGTTAATGCTGAGAGGGGAGATGCAGAAGAAGTAAATAGGCGGAGCTGTGCACTGAAACTCAAGACATTACCTTTCCCACCAGGTAGCAAAGATCCTGGATCTTCCTGACTTACTCTCTCAATCTCGAGTAGCATCTTTCCTCTCTAATCTCTTGTAATTATGCTCACAGACAGCAATTTAGAGGTCAGGTTATTATAAACTGCATTTCTCTGTCTGTACTACAATGAAGGTGGAAGGACAGAGAAAGGAATCATAAGCATGAAAAAGTGTTACATAAAATTAGATGGTAGATTTGAATATAAATTATATCATTTTCTAATTCACAAGAGAAGTTTATTTTAGATAGAAAGTATTTAGAGAACAAGTACTTAAGGAAAAAACTATAGGTTTCTACAATGAGAACTACTAATAATTACTGATTAGCTTCCAATCAGAATCTTTATGTTAGACCATGCATAAGAAAATATTAAGTAAGTAAACTATTCCTAATTTTATTAAAAACCTCCATTATATGTTTGCTGATCTGGCCAAAATAAGGTTGTAAAAGTTAAATTTTTGACACCAACAGTGTAAAAAGTATTTCCAAAGTATACAGTCAAACAAAAACACTGCCAAGGACATAAAAATAAAGATCTACATCCAACACTAAACATCAAAGGCAGGCACGTCTTTCAGGAGTTGACCAAAGTTCCTAAGGGTAGGACTGTAACGCTTCATGGCCAGAGTTTCAGTCTAAAAAGATTATGAGGTCACTGACCTGGACATATTCATTCAAAATTAAATTCTGCTAGACTTCCTGTCTACCCAGAAATGCTTTGTTATCCACAAATAAAAATTTCTTCACAACAGGCTTAGCCATTAGGAAAAAAACTGCCTTAGATAAAGAAGAGTGATTTTTTTAAATAGATATGTATTCCTCTGAACACTGATGTTGATAGTTTGCTATAATGTCACAAAGTTTTTCTACAACCTTTTTTCTTAATTACAACATTCAAAAGCAGGACAGTAATGTCTGAGTACAAATAATGCTCTGTTCTAAATTCTATGGCAAAATTGTTCTTTACAAAAACTTACATAACCTTGAGGATAGTTGAAGCTGCCACATCTAATAGTGCTGGTTTCCTCTACCCAGAAGCATGTGGTGAAGAGGAGCTGAAATCTAGTTTGAGCTCTGTCCACCTGTCTTTTACATGCAACTGCAAGGCTATTCTGGCCTAAAGAAAGGAATACTTTTTTCTAATTCACATGAAAGGCTATATTATGTTAACAAAGCTTCTGAGGATAACTACACAGTGCCATATTTCATTGACCATAAAAGTTATGCCATTATTTTATGAATTACTAAGAGAAATCTTGCCAAACTATAATAGTGACTTCTTATCACATAAAAATATTTTATGGTTTATTACTAAAAGAGATCTCTTAATAAGTTTAACAGTGATATTTAATAATATGTCAGTTCTGAGTACACACACACACACACACACACACAATTATGGGAGCGATAAAATTATTAATCTTTCTCAAAGAGTCCCAACTGTTTTGAATCTTGAATTCCTTTTCAGCTCAGATATCTGTTTTTCCACAAAATATAGACGTATAAAGAATTACTCTTGAAATATTACTCTATTTGCATCTCTGAAATTTTCTTCCAAGCTGTTTATATTCCTTTCCAAAATTATTTGTACATGCACAGGAAATAATAATTAACTCACAATAGCTACATGACCCAAAGTGATTAATATTAGAAATGCTAAAATGTGGAAAATATAGGTTTCTTAGATGAGATAAGAAAAAAAAACCAGGAACCCGGATTTTGGAGGAAAATTTTTCTTTTTCCCCCATTTCATCATCTAATTCTTCATTCCTTACATTGTTATTAACTGAATGAAGTGACCCAGGGAATAAGTTAGGGACAGAGATGAACAAAACAGGCAATGACACTACCCTCAAAGAACTCATGTAGAGAATGGCATTAACTAACCATAGACAGTTAAGATAAAGAAATAATTGTTAGAGAAAGGTTGCAAGTCCCCTCCCTGAGGATGAACTCTTCTCTCTGGAGTCTTAAGGTAAGCTGTCTCATAGTTCCCAGTACAGACAGAAGAACTTTTTTCTACTTCTTGAGCTCCAAAGCAATGTAAAGATTTTTGGCACAGCTGTCTGAATTTGGAATTACCAATCAGATCAGTATTGGCCCCCTAAGAAGCATCACGAAAAGCCTTCTCCCTGGTTCCAAATGGTTCCTTAAAGAAGAGTCTCAACAGCTGAGCAGATTTACATGGGTTTCCTTAATGCTGGGTTTTAGGGAGGAGAAAGTCCCTTATGTGTTGAAAAGTGGAAACAGAATGCCCCTACACTTTTTCAATGGTCCATGAGTCAGATCCTGATGATTAATCAGTTTATTAATAGGGAGTGGAAGTTTGTAGTGACATCTGGGAACAGCAAATTGGACAAAGTGGGAAGAATTTTTTTTAAACAATTAAAATTGGCTGTTAATAAAGGACATTAAACTGCAAATTTGTATACAGAACTAACAGGGCCTTAAGTTCTACAGAATCCTGAATGACATGGAACAGATCAGAACCAGTATGAGGTGTTTCAGTTGATTTCAGTCTCCCTGACCTCTTCTTGCTATCTGCTGAGAGGCACCTCCCTTAGGCCTGTGGGCACCCAGTGAGTGCAGTCCTACTAACCCAGGTAAAAAAAAGTATCTGAGAAAACAACAGGATTAAGTACTTAAAGAATCCTGCATGATTTCCCTACAAACTCCTCTTAAGGGAACCACCATCATTTATTTCACAGGACATTTTTTGATACTCTGACAGGTAAAGCATCTGTAAAGTAAATAAATGATGAGATCACTCAGACTGCACAGTGAAACCAAGAATTGTTTATGACTACAGGGGAGCTCCCTTTGATTTCTACATGCTCTGTATTTGTGGTGGTGGTGTGGTACCAGTTTTGTTTTTTGAGATGAGATCTTGTAAGATTGCCCAGGTGTCCTGAACTCATGGCCTCAAGTGATCTTCCTGTCTCAGTCTCCCAAATATCTGGGACTATGCATGTGCCACCACACTTGGCTGCCAAGCAGTTTTTAATGAGGTGCCAACGTATAAATACATGCATGGTTTTCTCTGAAAAGAATTCAGTTCCCAGTTTTCAGTTGTTTTTTTTTTTTTCCCCCTGTTTAATGAGGTAGGTCTTTAGAGGCTATCTTAGCTTGGGTTGGCTCCAGCTTATCATCTCTGTTGGTAAAATGATGAATAAAAAACATTCTAAACAAAACAAAACAACGATTATCATAAACAGCATTAAAAAAAAAAGACATTTAGTGCAATAACATATGTCTGATTTGCCCTGGTGAGGAAAACCATATAACATCTTCACAGAGGAAGAAATGGGTCATACAGAGGAAAAAGCCTGTGTAAAGAAAGACAGAATGAGAAAATAACTTTTTTTTTGCATGGATAACGTGTACTAGGAAAAAGGAAAAGCCAGGCTTTTTGAGTACTACTACAACTGGACATGAAACTACACCAAATATGGGGGTACATGAACTGCTATCATGTTAGAGTGTGGGTTTATGGAAGCCACATAATTAATGAAGCTATTGGCTAAATCTCTCTCATGATGGGCGCAAAGGATCTGCAGACTTATCTTGGAGTTATTTCCCCAGTATTCAAGTGTCTAATTGGAAACCTTCACACTAGCTCTTTGACATGGGTAACAGGTATCATTTTTCAAAAAAGAGCTGAATACAAGTCCCTGAAACTTTCCCCCACTACTCTATTGTCCATCAAGATACTAAATCAAAGCAACACTATATACTAGGAAGAGTTGCAGATATGTTAACACCACTATTAAGGACTTAAAGACGCAGACAGGTGGCGGTCCTTATTATAGCTTCTTTCTCTATATTGCATGGCCCAACAGAAAAAAATATGTGAATAATAATAATAATAATGGATCACTATAATCTGAAACTAGTGGAAGGCCCAGTTTCAGTTGCCACGGTATTATAAAATAGCCTTTGGCATGTTACTGATGTGGCAACAGTTTTTCTCAGTCTCTATCTATGGGGAGAATCAAAAGCAGATTATCTTCACAAAGGCAGGGACAGCATAATACCTTGTCCCAGAATAAAGTCAATTCTCGTGAACTTCAAAATTCAATCAGCCTAGATTATCTTCACATACTACTCTACTGATGACAGCATATCAACCAGATCTGATGAGTAAGAAATGAAAAGCACAGACAGCCCAGTGCAACACAAACAAAAGACACCTTGCTAAAATTAAGGGGTATGGTAGGCACACTGCTTAAGTTTGTAAGGAGTCCAGGGATCTGAGATATGCTGAGAATATTCTCAGGTAAAGAACAAGTTGTTACATCTCTCAACATCGACCCTTTAATACAAGATAGGTTTCTTTGGAGTTTGAAGGCTGCATATTCCTTACTTTAAAATACCATTTTTTTACCCATTTGTCAGAGACTTGGAAAGATGACCCAGAATAAAATGGAAGGCTCTGTAGACAGTTCAGGCCATTAGGCATCTGTGATCAGTGCATCTGATGGTACAGGACCTTTGCAATTTCTGTCAATCACCAAAAAAGAAGTCACAATGATTCCAACATGGCGGTAGGTGCAGAGAGATCAAGTCTCTGACCTCTTCAGCTGTGCGGGCATAGGGAGTCGTAAACAATCTAAATTCTGTTTGCTCAGGATCACTAGGCAATGCTGAACTGACGTGGATCTGGGGCGATCAGTCTGGGCCTCTCAGAACACACACTGAGCCTGGATTGGCTGAATTCAAGCTCCCGTTAGCCTGCTTCCCGCAGACAAACAGCTGTGACTCAGCACTAATCCATCCGGCTGAAACAACTGGTCAGCCCTTCTGTTCCTACAGAGGTAAATGCCAACCGAGCCTTCATAGGTAGTGGCCACAGGTTTGAAACGGGGCTTGGGAGAGACAGCAAGGACCCACCCGTTGCATTGGTCACCCGGCAAAGGGAAACGAACTGTTGCCATTTGCAAGAGATACCACCATGGCAGAGAACTGACGTCACCACACTGCGGCGGAGGAGATAACTTCATTGAAACCTGCGACTACAGGTGTGTAATTCCCTAGCCTTCCCTCTCCACACATCGGGGAAACCTTAAGGGCCCCTCCCAGCTCTCCCGTAAGGGCCCCTTCCAGCTCTCCCGTGAGCGCGATAGCCAGACCGAGGGAATCAGACATGGCGCGGGACCCACGGCTCGGAACTCCCGGCTACTGCTCTCACCAGTGCTGACGACTGAGGTCTCTTGCACCAGCTACTGGGGGCATGGCTACCGGAGGGCAAATAAAATTCGCTGAGGATTCTCAGCCCCAAGCTCTACAAACTTAGGGTCTGAGGGAATGGCAAACAGGGAGAGTGTGCCCAGTCGTCCATGAAAACAGGGCTCCCGGGAGCAGCAGACAGTATTGTGGTGAGCAGCACCCGTGAGAGGGGCCTGCCTAGAGGAAAAGTGGGGAAGTGACTAGACACAAGAGGAGGCCCTAGGCACTCAGGATTGGAGAGGCACTCAGGATTGGAGACTCGCCCAGTCTGGGAGGAGGAGCTGCTGCACAGTGATTGGTTCCCACGTATTGACAGGAGAAACCTGGCCTGATGGGCACAGCGCCACCTACTGGAAGAGAAGTTAATCAAACTCTAAGACTGAATTTATTAGTTTTTTTTCCTCTTTTTTTTGATTTGGGTTTTTTCTTTCATTTTCATTTTTCTTTTTTGTTGTTTTTTAAATTTTTTTTTTTACGATTTTTAAAAAATTTTTTTTCTTCTAATTTTAATGTTAATTTTTTTACTATTTTTTTCAATTTTTTTCTTTTTTATTTCCTATTATTTTTTCTTCTTTTGTCTTTTCATTTCCTTTCAATTTTCATATTCCCCCTTCCTTGAATTCTACCTGCTTACTCTCATTCTCTTTAGTGATTTCTTCCCTTCCCTTCTAATACCTTTCCTCCCAAGCATCAAATACATTTATAGGAGTAAACAGTAACTCAGCAGTGAAACAGAACAAGAAGTAACATGAGCAACTTGAAAAAGCAAGGAAGAAAAGGAGTACAAACAATGCAGGACAGCCTAAATATTCAGCAGGACCTAGAGTCAGCAGAAAAATGGTCATATAAAGAACTCAAGGAACACCTTAGACAGATGGAATGGAACCTTAAAGAGGATACAAGACAGCAAATTCAAGCAGCGAAAGAACACATTGAGAATGAATTACATAAACAGATAAAAGAAGAAGTTAAGCATCTTTATCAGGAGATAGAGATTATAAAAAATAATCAAACAATAATTCTAGAAATGAAGGAAACGATAAACCAAATTAAAAACTCAATTGAGAGTATCACTAACAGAGTGGAGCAAGTCGAAGCCAGAACGTCAGATAATGAAGACAAAATATATCATCTTGAAAAGAGTCTAGCCAACTCAGAAAGGCTGGTAAAAAATCACGAGAAAAACATCCAAGAGTTATGGGATAACATAAAAAACCCAAACTTACAAGTCATCGGGATAGAAGAAGGTACAGAGATTCAAACCAAGGGAATGAGTAAGCTGCTGAATGAAATAATTACAGAAAACTTTCCAGAAATAAAAAAGGAAACAGATATACAAATTGAAGATGCATACAGGACACCGAGCACACAAAATCACAGTAGACCAACGCCAAGACACATTGTTATGAAGATATCCAATATACAGAACAAAGAGAAAATATTAAAAGCTACAAGAGAAAGGAGGGAGATTACATTCAGGGGTAAACCAATAAGGTTAACAACGGATTTTTCATCACAGACGCTGAAAGCGAGAAGATCCTGGAACAACGTATTTCAAACACTGAAAGACAATGGATGTCAACCAAGAATTCTGTATCCAGCAAAATTAAGCTTCAGGTATGACAACAAAATAAAAATCTTTCATGATAAACAAAAGTTAAAAGAATTTGCAGCCAGAAAACCAGCATTGCAAAGCATTTTGAGCAAAACACTACACGAGGAAGAAATGTAAAACAATAACCAAAACCATCAGTGGGAAGTGCCTCGGTAAAGACAGAGGGCGAGGGGAAAGATAATCATGGAAAAACAAACTAAATTTTTTTAAAAAAAGGATAAATAATCAAACATGGCTGGAAGTACAAACCATATATCAATAGTAACTCTGAATGTTAATGGCTTAAACTCTACAATAAAGCGACATAGGCTGGTACCATGGATTAAAAAAATAAATCCAACAATATGCTGCCTCCAGGAGACACATCTGATTGGAAAAGACATACACAGGCTGAAGGTAAAAGGATGGGAAAAAATATATCACGCACACGGTCCTCGTAAGTAAGCAGGGGTGGCCATCCTCATATCGAATAAAATCGACTTCAAGACTAAGTTAATCAAAAGGGATAAGGAAGGACATTATATACTGTTAAAAGGAACCATTCACCAACAAGACATAACAATTATCAATATTTATGCACCAAATAATGGTGCTGCGACATTCATAAAACAAATTCTCCTCAAGTTCAAGAATCAAATAGACCACAACACAATAATTATGGGTGACTTCAACACGCCTCTCTCACCATTGGACAGATCCTCCAAACAAAAGTTGAATAAAGAAACTATAGAACTCAATATCACAATCAATAATCTAGACTTAACTGACATATATAGAATATATCAACCATCATCAAATGGATATACTTTTTTCTCAGCAGCACATGGATCCTTCTCAAAAATAGACCATATATTATGCCATAGGGCAACCCTCAGTAAATATAAAGGGGTGTAGATAATACCATGCATTTTATCTGATCATAATGGAATGAAACTGGAAATCAATGATAAAAGAAGGAAGGAAAAATCCTACATCACATGGAAAATGAACAATATGTTACTGAATGATCAATGGGTTACAGAAGACATAAAGGAGGAAATCAAAAAATTCTTAGAGATAAATGAAAATACAGACACAACATATCGGAATCTATGGGACACAATGAAAGCAGTTTTAAGAGGGAAATTCATCGCCTGGTGGTCATTCCTCAAAAAAAGAAAAAACCTGGGGCTGGGGATGTGGCTCAAGGGTAGCGCGCTCGCCTGGCATGCGTGCGGCCCGGGTTCGATCCTCAGCACCACATACCAACAAAGATGTTGTGTCCGCCGAGAACTAAAAAAATAAATAAATAAATATTAAAAATTCTCTCTCTCTCTCTCTCTCTCCTCTCTCACTCTCTCTTTAAAAAAAAAAAAAAAAAAGAAAAAACCAACAAATAAATGAGCTCACACTTCATCTCAAAGCCCTAGAAAAGGAAGAGCAAAACAACAGCAAATGTAGCAGAAGGCAAGAAATAATTAAAATCAGAGCGGAAATCAATGAAATTGAAACAAAAGAAACTATTGAAAAAATTAACAAAACTAAAAGTTGGTTCTTCAAAAAAATAAATAAGATAGACAGACCTTTAGCCATGCTAACGAAGAGAAGAAGAGAGAGAACTCAAATTACTAACATACGGGATTAAAAAGGCAATATCACAACAGATGCTACAGAAATACAGAAGACAATTAGAAATTATTTTGAAAACCTATATTCCAATAAAATAGAAGATAGTGAAGACATCGATAAATTTCTTAAGTCATGATTTGCCCAGACTGAGTCAGGAGGATACACACAATTTGAACAGACCAATATCAATGGATGACATTGAAGAAGCAATCAAAAGACTACCAACCAAGAAAAGCCCAGGACCGGATGGGTATACAGCGGAGTTTTACAAAATGTTTAAAGAAGAATTAATACCAATACTTTTCATGTTATTTCAGGAAATAGAAAAAGAGGGAGCTCTTCCAAATTCATTCTATGAGGCCAACATCACCCTGATTCCGAAACCAGACAAAGACACCTCAAAGAAAGAAAACTACAGACCAATATCTCTAATGAACCTAGATGCAAAAATCCTCAATAAAATTCTGGCGAATCGAATACAAAAACACATCAAAAAAATTGTGCACCATGATCAAGTAGGATTCATCCCTGGGATGCAAGGATGGTTCAACATACGGAAATCAATAAATGTTATTCACCACATCAATAGATTTAAAGATAAGAACCATATGATCATCTCGATAGACGCAGAGAAAGCATTCGACAAAGTACAGCATCCCTTTATGTTCAAAACATTAGAAAAGCTAGGGATAACAGGAACTTACCTTGACATTGTAAAAGCTATCTATGCTAAGCCTCAGGCTAGCATCATTCTGAATGGACAAAAGTTGAAGGCATTCCCTCTAAAATCTGGAACAAGACAGGGATGCCCTCTATCACCACTTCTATTTAATTTAGTCCTTCAAATACTAGCCAGAGCAATTAGACAGACAAAAGAAATTAATGGCATAAAAATAGGAAAAGAAGAACTTAAATTATCACTATTTGCGGACGACATGATCCTATACCTAGAAGACCCAAAAGGATCTACAAAGAAACTACTAGAACTAATAAATGAATTCAGCAATGTGGCAGGATATAAAATCAACACGCCGAAATCAAAGGCATTTCTGTATATCAGCGACAAAACTTCTGAAACGGAAATGAGGAAAAACACTCCATTCACAATATCCTCAAAAAAAATAAAATACTTGGGAATCAACCTAACAAAAGAGGTGAAAGATTTATACAATGAAAACTACAGAACCCTAAAGAGAGAAGTAGAAGAAGATCTTAGAAGATGGAAAAATATACCCTGTTCATGGATAGGCAGAACTAACATTATCAAAATGGCGATATTACCAAAAGTTCTCTATAGGTTTAATGCGATACCAATCAAAATCCCAACAGCATTTCTTGTAGAAATAGATAAAGCAATCATGAAATTCATATGGAAAAATAAAGGACCCAGAATAGCAAAAGCAATTCTAAGCAGGAAGTGTGAATCAGGAGGTATAGCGATACCAGATTTCAAACTATATTACAGAGGGATAGTGACAAAAACAGCATGGTACTGGTACCAAAACAGGCGGGTGGACCAATGGTATAGAATAGAGGACACAGAGACTAATCCACAAAGTTACAACTATCTTATATTTGATAAAGGGACTAAAAGCATGCAATGGAGGAAGGATAGCATCTTCAACAAATGGTGTTGGGAAAACTGGAAATCCATATGCAACAAAATGAAACTGAATCCCTTTCTCTCGCCATGCACAAAAGTTAACTCAAAATGGATCAAGGAGCTTGATATCAAATCAGAGACTCTGCGTCTGATAGAAGAAAAAGTTGCCTCCGATCTACATATTGTGGGGTCGGGCTCCAAATTCCTTAATAGGACACCCATAGCACAAGAGTTAATAACTAGAATCAACAAATGGGACTTACTTAAACTAAAAAGTTTTTTCACAGCAAGAGGAACAATAAGAGAGGTAAATAGGGAGCCTACATCCTGGGAACAAATTTTTACTCCTCACACTTCAGATAGAGCCCTAATATCCAGAGTATACAAAGAACTGAAAAAATTAGACAATAAGATAGCAAATAACCCAATCAACAAATGGGCCAAGGACCTGAACAGACACTTCTCAGAGGAGGATATACAATCAATCAACAAGTACATGAAAAAATGCTCTCCATCTCTAGCAGTCAGAGAAATGCAAATCAAAACCACCCTAAGATACCATCTCACTCCAGTAAGATTGGCAGCCACTATGAAGTAAAAAACAAGAAGTGCTGGCGAGGATGTGGAGAAAAGGGTACACTTGTACATTGTTGGTGGGACTGCAAATTGGTGCGGCCAATTTGGAAAGCAGTATGGAGATTCCTGGGAAAGCTGGGAATGGAACCACCATTTGACCCAGCTATTCCCCTTCTTGGACTATTCCCTGAAGACCTTAAAAGAGCATGCTACAGGGATACTGCCACATCGATGTTCATAGCAGCACAATTCACAATAGCTAGACTGTGGAACCAACCCAGATGCCCTTCAATAGATGAATGCATAAAAAAATGTGGCATCTATACACAATGGAGTACTATGCAGCAATAAAAAAATGACAAAATCATAGAATTTGCAGGGAAATGGATGACAGTAGAGCAGATTATGCTTAGTGAAGCTAGCCAATCCCTAAAAAACAAATACCAAATGTCTTCTTTGATATAATGAGAGCAACTATGAACAGAGTAGGGAGGAAGAGCAGGAAGAAAAGATTAACTTTAAACAGAGACATGAGATGGGAGGGAAAGAGAGAGAAAAGGGAAATTTCATGGAAATGAAGGGAGACCCTCATTTCTATACAAAATTACATATAAGAGGTTGTGAGGGGAATGGGAAAATTAACAAGGATAGAAATGAATTACAGTAGATGGGGTAAAGAGAGAAGATGGGAGGGGAGGGGGGATAGTAGGGGATAGGAAAGGTAGCAGAATACAACAGTCACTAATACGGCAGTATGTAAAAATGTGGATGTGTAACCGACGTGATTCTGCTATCTGCATTTGGGGTAAAATTGGGAGTTCATAACCCACTTCAATCTAATGTATGAAATATGATATGTCAAGAGCTTTGTAATGTTGTGAACAACCAATAAAAACAAAACAAAAAAAGAAGTCACAATGAATATTGCTGGGGTTTTGGAGCAGAGAATAAGTATATTTAAAAAAAAAAAAGAAACAGCTTCCAGTATGTTATAGGGCCTAAGTAGAATCTGCATGCCTGTGAACAAATGACTGATTTTTTAAGTATCTGTTAAGTCATAAGGTTAGACGGACAAAAAAACAGCCTGCTATATGATAGAAATGGCACTTTTGGTATTAAGTACAAATACCTTCAAGGGCATGAGTAAATTACATTTACATATAACTCAGAATCTCAAATCACCAATGCCTTTTTCTTTCATGATCAACTAACAAAGGAATTTAAATCTAGCCAAAAAATCAACTGCTGCTGCATTGCAGGCATATTCAGGAGTACACCTAAAAAGGTAAGTGGCAGGTAAGAGCAACTGAAGCAATAACTTTGTTATCCATTTTAAATGGAGGGAGAAATGCCCAGTGCTACAGTTATGCCCTGACACATGGGCAGTAGTGAACAGTCTGGCTGTTGTATCTGGAGCTTAAAAAACAACCAGGAAAGATAAGGTGATAAGTAAGTCTGACAAAGATGGACTGGGTGCACATCGGGTGCATTTTTGTGTCTTTAATTAATACCTGTCAGGAAATATGCACCAAAATGTTAATAGGTGTTCTCTAATGTCAACAATGAGGTGGACAGAATGACTCATTCTATGGATGTTAACCAGCTTCCCACTTAGGCCACCAGAGTTGACACAATGGGCCCATAGTAGAGTAGCTGAAATGCTTCCTTTTTATTAGGCTGAAAAGCTATTGCTAAATGCCTAACCTGCCAACAAGGGAGACTGGTGTCAAGCCCCTGATATGGTACCTTTACTGGAGATCAGACAATCACTCAAGCTAAGGTTGATTACATTGGGGTAGGAATGGGAGTGGCAGTGGAGTGGCAATGGTTTTTGTCTTTACAGAATACCTGCTCTGGATATGGATTTAGTTTTCAGTTCCCAATACCTTTGCTACTAAGGTATAATGCAGTGCTTAAATGGATATATACCAAGTCAGATCCTCCCATTCTCACTTGTGTCTTATTTCATCTGTCTCCCCAGCACCAACTTCACACAAGTATAACCTGATAGTACACAATAGCAACCTGATAGTGCCCCACCTTGTGGCTTGCCTCTCACTCTAGGGTATCTATGTTGATGCTGCTTTGCATTCCCACTTGCACAACACTCCATGAACTACCTGTGGGCTATGGAGTGGCTAATATACTATAGGGTGAATCTCTGAGCAAAAAGAAACAGAAACTAGTGGCAAAATTTTTCCTCCATTCTCCCCTCACAACACAGTCTTAAGACAGTTAATATGATTTCTCAAGGATGATCCTATACAACTGAACAGTAGGAGACAACTCAATAGCTTATCCATGCATTGGCTTTCCCCCTATAAAAGTACATTCTCCTTATCCCTTGTTCAACTTATTGGAAATGCATTACCTAACAAAGTAAATAACACATGGCCCTCTGCTTCAGGCTCTACTTTCTGGGAAGTCAAGCTAAGACAGACCTGATGGTCTGTGGTGTCTTTATTATATGAAAGAAGTAATTTCTTTTAAGTTCAGAGGTGGTAAGTAAAACCAAAGGCAGAGATAAGATCATTTAGGCAGAGAGACAGAATCAGAAGAGAAAAGAAACTATAATTTCATATATTAATGGCTACAAGGAGGAAAATGGCCAGAAAGGAAGACTGTAGAGTAGCCCAAAATATGTGAAAAAACTGAAGAGTTGTTATTCTGAGGGAATTAAATAGGGGCATGAAGGTAATGCATATCTAAGGAATTGCTGCTTTTTAATTACTAAATGTGGTTTGATCCTGACTGCTATGGATATTTGATGTGATGTATTATCAAACAAAATAAAATATACAAATATAAGTTTAGCAAACATTTTTTCAAAGCACCTTCCTTTGAGGCAAACCTCAGGCAGAGCTATCCAAGAATAAAGGAATCAGAAACCACTGACCAGGTCCACTTATCTGAGCCTCTCTGGAATACAAACTAGTAGTGGACACAAAACAAGAAGAAGATGATCTGACTTGCTAAGTTATTAGTTTACAAAATTCTACCTTGTGAGGATTTCTTCTGAATTAAAAAAAAAAAAAAGACTGTGATGTTTAAAAAAAAAAAAAAAGAAAGACTCATAAAACAAGTTTTTGTAAGGAGATATTGTAGGGGAAAAAAGCCCCACATTCACACACATAGAAAGCTCAGTGCCCTAAGTAAAGCACTTTAATTTAGTATAAATTATACTTTAATTTAGTATAATTATATTAATAAAATTACACTTCACAGCGAGACTTTCTTCCCTAAACACAGGAAAACATAAGGATACATAAAAATGCTTCATACATCTTTATGAATACTTAGGATCAGAAAACAAATCTTCCTTAATACTTAGAATTTATCACATGGCTAAAATGTAAGCAATAATGCCATCCTGTGTTATAAGAAGCCATAGAGACCTTTTGTGATGGCAGTGGTGATTAATTTTATTTGAACATCAGCCATGAAACTTTTTTTTTAATCTAAGAATTGTTTTAGTATTTTTTAAAAAAATATTTTTGTTTAGTTGGTTGTTGGACACAATACCTTTATTTAGTTACTTTTACATGGTGCTGAGAATTGAACCCAGGGCCTTGCACATGCTAGGCGAGAGCGCTACTGCTGAGCCACAACCCCAGCTGTTTCATTTCTTCAGTTCATTAAAATGTCTCTTTATTTAATTAAGTATTAATGACAAAATTTGTTCTGCCTGATTTTCTCCCTGATTACCTGTCCCTTTCAGTCAATATTCCTAGCCCAATTTTAATGTTTGGTAAGTGTAACAATACTGTAGATCTTTATTTTAAAAATGCATTCATGTTCTTTTCCTCCAAGACAGGTTTTATTTGTGTAGCATGCATTACAAAGGCTACACTTTGGCGCAATGTTAAAAATATAAAAGTCTGGGGCTAAAATCTAAACTTCTAAATAATCATATGAACCCTGGGAATATCAACTGAAATCACAAATCGAAGTTTTATAATAACATTCTTAAAGTACTTAAATAAATATGTAATGTTCTTGAACATAAGTATTACAATAATAGTGTGTTTCAAAAGTTCCCAAGTGGAGAGTTATTTTCTGCCGCAGCTTTTAGCAATTAAAAGCATGACATATTTAAAGTCTTTAGCTCATAATATTTCCTCAAATGTTATACAGTTTAAAACTACCTTTCAAAAGTAATAGCATAAAACTATAATGAATATGCTATCAGTAAAAAAACAAGAGAATCAATGCTATCTATCTGCAATGTTGGTAGCCTTCCTCAGCCACATGAGCCTTAGAGTAAGTCAGCAGCTCCTCTAAGGAACCAGTGGGTGCTTCTTTCCAATAATTGGGCCAATTTGATCCCTATTTAAAGAAGGTGGAATAGCCTCTATTTATCAAGCTTTCTTTCCTTAACTCTTCCATCCTTGATCAAGTAGACAGTATTCCAACAACTCTAACTCATTTGATAAGCACAACAGCTTGCCTGCCAACACCAGAGTTGGTATTAGTTCTTATCTGAGGCTTCAGAATGCCCAAATGACACAACACTAGGTCAAATGGCTTGAAATTCAGTTTCAAACTAAAAATCTCAACACTTTTTTACTAGAACTCAGTATCTAAACAGTCCATTCTCTCCCTAGAATTCTAACTAAAATGCCAGTGGCAATGGTTTTTTAAAATAGTCTCTAGGTAATTCTCTGTGTTTGCTTCAGCAGAAAACTAATCTGCCTAACAATAAACAAGTCTCAGGATTTAAATATTCAGCTACACTGCTGGGAGTCAAGAGGGGAGTCTATCTAGGAAGAGCAAGAAAAAAAACTTGGAAGGATGATCCAGTAGGAAATATCTTCAGAACATCTTTTAAAATTATTACTATTATCTTTAAAGCCAAGTCAAACAATAACTCAGACCCTTCATTATATTTTATATCTGAAAGCTATTCTCCTAAAAGTGAAAAATTTAAGCAGCATACAAATTAACTAGACTGAAACATTTAGGTTGATCTTACTTTAATCCTTTATCCCAGGATATCATCCAACAGCTCTGTATTTCAAAGCACTGGCATATTTATTTGGCTGGCATGATCTATGACCACTTCCTTTCTATCAAGAAACACAATTTTTCCTTTTTTTTTTAAGAGAGAGAGAGAGAGAGAATTTTTTAATATTTATTTTTTTAGTTTTTGGCAGACACAACATGTTTATTTGTATGTGGTGCTGAGGATTGAACCCAGCGCCGCATGCATGCCCTGCAAGTGCGCTACCGCTTGAGCCACATCCCCAGCCCACAATTTTTCTCTTTTGATGCTCAAAGAATTCACAAAGTATGAACCTGGGCCTATATAGACTTTGAGGTGGAAATGTTAACACGGAGCTAAAAAGCATTCAATACTTTGTATCTTACTAGGCATTTATTTTTTAAAAAAGGATAAGAATGTCTACAATTAATAAACAGTTTCTTTGGTTCCATTGGTGAGTCTTTCAGATCAATTGTTGATATAGGTAGGTTACATAGCCAAGGAAGCTCAATCCGTGTAGGCTAAACATACTGAGAGTGCTGTGGTACATCTGGACTGGGTGGGACATGGGTGAGAAACGCAATGCATTTTGGCTTAAGCTGTTCATTCACTTAAACACATAACATAAAAATATACCTCTTTTTCTATTTTTCAAAAGTTGGTGTAATTAATGGCGGTTCCAAACTCTTTTGGGGGGAGAGGTAGGGACAGAAGCTAGAAGACAGGCTGGAGAGTATTCATTGAAAGAGTGTGTATGATACATTCCAGGTCTTCTGAGGCTCCCTCTGACAATCTCTTATGGTCCTAGAGGGTTTGGGCAGTTGGCATTCTAATTCCATTTCCATTTTCCACCGTAATCCAAACATACATCCATGAGAATTCCCAGCACAATTCCATGATTCAGGCTTAAAGGGGTCTGAGTTAGGCAGCATCTCCTGGAAGAGGTCAATAACAAACTCTCTGTCCCCTCCAGTCCTTGGGTTCCTGGCGACTGCCCCTTAACTATCTGTGTTGCAGTTAGAAAGGAATTTTTCGTTTCCTTCTGCAGTATAAATGAGGAATATACATGAGGATATGCCATCATGTTATCCCAGAGAAATACCCTATATAAACAATAGCTTTCAAAATTCACATCAAAACAAACTCAATGTCAAGGAATAGAAAATATTTCACTTGATCAACCTATGTATAGTAACAAAGTTCCTATTCAAAATTTTGTAACCTCAGATTACCTTGTTGGGAAAATGGTCTAACTCTTTATTTGGGGGCAAATCTAATGATATTCATTGTCTTCCTTACTATAAAGACAATAATAGTTAACCAGTATGTGGTGTGGGGAGTATTCAAATATGCCTGGAAAGAAGGCACTAACCTTGTAAGAATACTGATATTGTTATTAGAAAATTTGTAGCTATGGTGATAAACCTAACAAGCATAAACCTATATTCAGATTCTTTCATGGTTTGAAACCAAATGTTTAAATTTATGAACTATGATAAGCATTTCTTTTCTATTTATATACAGCTTGGGCCATATGCCACAATACCTAATTTAGTAAACATTTCAAGACTATAGCACACATATTATTTTATGTTTGTCACACATAAAATTAAAAAGGAAAATTTTAAATGCTTTAAAATTTTAATACCCAAGACCTCAATGATTGCCTGTCATCAATTTACTTTCACAATACCATAAAATTCACTTATATCATCTAATATAAAATATTAGAACTATACAAATAGAAAAGTATCTGCCACTTAATTTATTGAGAATATTTGTCCCTTTTAATTCAAATCTTTTCCAGCCTAACTCGTGGAATGAGACCTGGAAGAAGAGCCAGACATGAAAGGAAGTGTGTTCCAGGCCAAGAAGAAAGGCCCCGAGAGATAAAAACCTGGTGTATTTTAGAAACTGGAAAGAAGGCCATTGTGGTCAGAGCCTACTGAAAGTGAGGAAAAGGAGCAGAAAATGGGGCTTCAGAGACAGGTGAACAGCCAGCTCATGGATGGCCTTGTGAGTCTGAAGGAGGGGCATGATGAGATCTGTGTGTACTGATTTACCAACAGTACACAATCCTTATTTCTGTTCACCAGAGTCAGAGTCTCAAAGGCAGAAACCATCTCTTATTTTTTGTGCATCTTGTTTAGCCTCCAAACCCAAAGTACTATGCAAGGTACTCCGTAAAGTATTTCCTAATCAAGATGAAAGATGGGGTGAGTGTAATTCTTTGCAGGAATAGTAGGAAAGCTGTAATACAGGAGATGTAATTGTAGAGATGGAGGAGCATTACAGCTTGTGATATGGCTGTGGAGGGGAAGTAAAGACGTTCTAATAAAAATAACATGGGATATGGGGAAACAAGAGTTGGGGGAGGAAAGATAGAATCTATATAAAAAAACTTTTGTTCTGTGTGGAAGAAAGCTAAATCAATATATAATTAAGACATACTTCTTTCCTCTAAAATGGAAAAAAAGTTCTTAAATTATCTTCTCCTATAGTGTGGATCTGGAAAGTCCTCCAACAGTAGCACTATTGGGAGGTGGGTGGAAATGTTAAGAGGTGGGGCCTAACTGGAAGAGGTGGGTCACTAAAAACTTGTCCTTGAAGGATATATCTTGTTCCTGGCTCTTCCTCCTCTCCTCTCTCTGTGGTTAATGGGCTGTATGAGGTGAAAAGCTTTGATCTGGTGCTCCCAAGGGGCATGACATTCTGCCTCACCACAAGCCCACAGCAATGAGGCCAAACAAATATGAACTGAAACCTGTGAACTGTGAGCCAAAATAATTTTTTCCTCCTTTAGGCTGACTTTCTCAGGTATTTTTTCATATTAACAGAAAACTGAATAACACATCTTACAAACAAGTATGCTCTTGTTTTTTATGAGAATACAACAGATGCTACAGTGTTATGAATTCTTTAGGAAATAAGACTAAAAATGCCCATAAAAGAAAAGTACTCAATTACTATTAAAATGTTAAGATGTGATACCAGATTAAGAAAGAAATACCATGAAAAGTAGAATGAACATAGGTACTGGAGTCAGAAAATCCACAATTTGAATCCCAGTTTAGTCAGTGTGGGGTAAAACGTAAAATTCACGTTTCACATCATGTGCTTCTTGACTTCTGGTCAAACTGGCAAGGCCTTGAATAACCTAAGCCCAAGTTTCACTCCCTACTCTGGTCCAGAAGAAAAGGAACCCTAGAAATAGTCATCTTTATCAAAGGGGTCAGAGGCAGTTGTTGCTTATCCTTGAGTAGTAGGTTTCAGTTTTTTGCCTGCTTGAGGAATTATTCAAACAAGTCCATTATATCTATAAATTTATATACCTATAAAACCTGTCAGTCTCCCACAGCCCTTATTCACTCTGTTCCTAAGTGTAACTTTCATATGACCTGGTGAGTGTGGAGTCTTTCTCCCCTAGGGTATTGACTATATGTGACTAATAAACTCTTGCCCACCTCATCGGGTGCATTTGGCCATCTCTATGGCCATATGACAAGAATCTTTCCCTGATCAACAGGGTAAAAAGCAAGGGATGAAAACAGCTACTTTTTGAATATGTAAATGAGACCTCAGCCAAATAAGTTTTATCTCTAGCCTTTTTATTCTGTAAACTAAGATTTAAAATATTCACCTTATAGATCATTGTATAAACATTGTGTTTACCAGTTACTATTGTGTGTATCATGTCTAACAGTACAATGTTATTCTCTTGATTAATTCTACCAATACCATCCTTATCCTATTACTTTCCCCTAATATCAGAACTGTAACTAGTTATTTAAAACCTCTAAAATTAAAATTAATAACAGAGTTTTAACAGTAGGTGGAGAGATAAGTGAAATTAACCAGATTTGATTTAAAAGCCATCTGAGTCATTTATTAGAAATAACTTAATTCTAGTCACCACAAAAACACTACAAGGAGAAGTTACATGAGTTTTGAACAAATAATATAAGTAGACATGAAATCAAGACTACTTTCAAGATATTGAACATTTGGTTGAACAGTACCTTTGATTTCATGAATCTGGTTACTCAGATGATGCATCAATTTATAGCAGTAAAAGTCTGTTCAATAGCTAACATGAAAAAAAACCTGGTTACTTCACAAAACCTGCATGGTATAAGCATAAAAACAGACATACAGACCAATGGTACCAAATAGAAGGCACAGATAAACCCACACATCTACAGTCATCCGATCCTTGACAAAGGTGCCAAAAATATACACCAGAGAAAAAATAGTGGTTTTTGTTTTTATTTTGGGTACTGGGAATTGAATTCAGGGGCACTCAGCCATTGAGCCACATCCCCAGCCCTATTTTGTATTTTTTTTTTTTTTAAAGAAGGGTCTCACTGAGTTGCTTAGTGTCTCACTGAGTTGCTGAGGCTAGCTTTGAACTCATGATCCTCCTGTATGTCTCAGCCTCCAGAGCCATTGGGATTACAGTAAAGTTGTTCGCCAGCAAGCCAGGCAATTGTCTGTTTATTTATTTATTTAAACAGTGCTGGGAAAAGTGGTTATCCATATATAGAAAAATGAAACAAGACTCTTATCTCCCACTCTCCACAAAATCAACTGAAAATGGATCAAAGACTTAGGAATTAGACCAGGAGCTATACAACTCCTAGAAGAAAATGTAGGGTCAATACTCCAGCATATAGGCACAGGCCACAGCTTTCTCAATAGGACCCCTAAATTTCAGGAATAATGTCTAGTTAATAAATAGAATGGTATAATATTTAAAAGCTTTTGCACAGCATAGGAAACAATTAAGAAAGTGAAGAGAACCCTTAGAATAGGGAGATAATATTTGCTATCTACTCTTCTGACAGCAGATTTATATCTAGAATATATTAAAAAAATCTAAAAAAATTATACCAAAAACTCAAATAACTTAATTAATAAATGGGCAAATGAATTAGACACTTCTTAAAAGAAGAAATACAAACTGTCAACAAATACATAAAAATATGTTCAGCATCATTAGCAGTTAGGAAAATGCAAATCAAACTGCACTGAGATTTCATCTCATACCAGTCAGAATGGCAGTCACAGAATACAAATAATAGCCAGGCTTGGTGGTGCATGCCTGTAATCCTGGCAGTTCGGGAGGCTGAGGCAGGAGGATCACAAGTTCAAAGTCAGTCTCAGCAATGGCAAGGCACTATGCAACTCAGTGAGATCCTGTCTCTAAATAAAACACACAAAAAAGGCTGGAGATGTGGCTCAGTGGTTAAGTACCCCTGAGCTCAATCCCTGGTACCAAATACATACATACATACATACATACATACATACATAAATACATACATAATGCTAGAAAGGATGTGGAGAAAAACGAACACCTTTACATTGTTGGTAGGACTGTAAATTAGTATAACCATTATGAAAAGAAGTACAGAGTTCCTCCAATGACCAGGCATGGAACCACATGGCTATACCACCCCTTAGTATTTATCCTGAAGAATTAAAGTCATCATACTACAGTGATACACACATACCCAAGTTTATAGCAGCACAAGTCACCATAGCCAAACAATGGAATCAGCCTAGGTATCCATCAACGGGTGAATGGTAAAGAAAATATGGTACATATATACACAATGGAGTTCTATTTAGCCAAAAACAAAAATGAAATTATGTCGTTTGCAGGAAAATGGATAAAACTAGAGACCATTATGTTGAACAGACAAAGTTGATCTCAGAAGGTCTAGGGTCATGTTTTCTCTCATATGGAAGCTAAAGAAGAAAAAAGAAAAGAAAGGTGGGGGCAAATCTAATGAAAATTAAAGGAAGATCAGTAGGGGTGGGAGGCGGAAAGGAGGAGGTGCTGGGAAGTGATACTGGCCAAATTACATTGTTATATTGTGTGCATGTACAAATGTGTAACAACAAATCTCACCATCAGGCACCAATTAAAAAAAAGTGGAGAAAAATCAAATCATCATCATCATCAACAACTGGTTACTTCAGATAAAGATGGGGGGTGGCACTAAATAAATTTTTACTACAGGAAAATTTCCTTTTCTTTCACATCTTAACAGTAACTACTTATTAAAATGCATACTCTGGTGTATCAATGTTTCCTGAATTCAGTGGTATATTACTAAGTTTCTGTATTAATGTGTTTGGAGAAAAGGGAAATTACAAAACATATAATCTTATTAATACTTATTGAAATTTAGTTTATGTACAATTATAATGCACCCCCCAAAACCCCACAAAAAATGAGGGGAAGGAAAATATAGAACTATAAAAATGGGTAGGGGAAAGAGACTTATACAATTATAGCATAGATAGCCTTTTAGAACATTTTGGAGTGTCTTTTTTTGGGGGTGGGGGGACAGTGTTAGGGAACAAATCCAGGGTTTTGTGCAGGCTCAGCAAGTGATCTACCACTCAGTCCCCAACCCCTGGAGTATTTTTATTTATTTATTTATTTATTGCTACTAAAAACTGTTTGACTTCAGACTTTGCTTTAGAGGCACTGGTACACAATTTTGTCATTTTTGTTAATGCAGATTTTATTCTCTTCAGAATTTGACTTGATATTGAAATATTACTTATTTAAAAGTTTAAGAAAAACCATAATAAAGGTTATGCTACTCAGTATATGGATGCCATATTGAGATTAATGTACCTTTTAAACATAGTTCTTTGGCTATCACATTCAATAAAAATTTAAGCACTACCTTAATGTAGATTATTATAAACATGTAATAAAATTGTACAGGTATAAAGCTTATAATAAAAATAAACAGAATACTGACTGCTCATATGCCATAGTGAGTATTAGTTGGTTTCAAAAGCATTGACTTTTGCTCAAGAAACGAACAATACTGTGGTTAATCTATTAGCTTCAGATAGTGTATATTAGCTCTAGACTATTGGAAATCTTTATGTTTCTATGTCTAAATAAAACAGGTTTCACTATATATTACAAAAATACACATATAATATTGAGGATTTATTTTAAATAGGAATGACAAAAGAAAAGGAAGTCTCCTTACAAACAGGGTAGTTGAACATTTTTCCACTCAGTTCATATGTATTCCTGTATTCTCGTTTAGGAAAAAAAGTAAGACAGGATATGCTTTGGTTAATTAGCTTTTCTCAAGAGTTGTAAATTTACAAAAGAAGCTCAATGATGGCACAGATTTTTTCATTTACTCTCATTCTGTTAAATCTGTCTTTCCCTTGGGCTGAATAACTTGGGAGTATTAAACTAATCCCAAACTTGGCTTAGTGTTTAAAAAATAGATATACAAAGACAATCTGTTTTTTTTTAAATTCCTAATATCGTATGATATTTGCAATACTTCAATCAATACTCAGCTAATTATAGCCAATAGGATGCAAACAGCCTATATAAATTGACCTCAATTTATAGACACGCTCAGAAGAACAAGACTTTGGTACACTGTGCTGGAACAGAATCTGGCTTTCTTTAATTATTTGTTGAATGAAGAAACATCTGGCAAAACCATTTCTCTGAACAGTCAGATCTACTTTTGGCTTCCATTAACATCTTATCATATATGTACCTGTTAAAGGCACAAAAAGCTGCAAGTTTGATGTTAAATACACTCAGTTACAGGATAGTTAAGAATCTTTTTCTTACGATATAAAAATTATGATATCCTTATATAAGGACAGATCACAAATAAAATCTATTCATTTCATTATCAACTGCAAAAAATCAGTATCAGAAAACTAATCTGTGTGCTACCATTATGTGGAAATAAATCCATAATGTAAATTCACCTCTAAAGAGTTGGGAGGAAGGAGCTTTTAAATATTCTAAAGTAAGTTTTCACTGAATATGAAATACTTAATTTCAGAACTACTACTAAATTAGGAAAGAATAAGTACAAGCATCATTCTAAACTATTAAACTTTGTTGAAACAATAAAGGGAAATATAACACTAAAATTGTGGAGAGATTTATAGTAGTATGTTATCAACAAAGACATAATTCACATACCAATATATGCATTTATGAAATAAGTCTTCTAAATATTGAAAAACTAAAAATCATCTCACCTGATTTTAAATCCAAGTCTAATGCAATAATCATTTTTAGAAAAAAAAATTAAACGTTTACACTATGTTATAATTTTTGGTTTTTCCATTTATTTCACATTTTGCTATGCAACATATAGGATGTTCAAACAAATAAACAGTAATTTGTACTTTATGGCATTTTTTAGACCACAATATTAAAGCATTACCTAATTAATTAAAAAGGAACTATTTATTCTAAATTATGATAATCTGTTATTTTTCCCCTCTATTCATACCACTTTACAATTTGACACTGCTTGTGTCAGTTACTATATTTGATGAAATACAGGGAATACTTTCAAGAAATTATGAAAAACTGATTTCTGACTATAGCCGTAGAAGTTTTTAAAACTTTCAGAAGTTATATATTACCATGTGATAATAATTAGTAGGGTTTGCCTACATGCTTTTAAGTAAAATTATTAGATTTAAAGATGGTTTTCTACGAGGTCTTTAAGGCAGCTTATTTATCAATCTTATCTCATAATCTTTTGATTACTATTTATGTGGACCAAGTTGGCCTCATTCTAACTGAAAATATTTTGAACTAATCTGAAACTCTATTGAAGTTTTATTTTCAACCGGAATCATATAATCAATCACATTCTGCAAATGTCATCAAATATGATGATAAAGAAATCAAATTCAGGCTTGCTGGAATTAGTAATTCAAATGGATATTAATTGGGAAAAAATGATATTTCTACATAGAGTGGTTAATAATACAAATAAAATGTTTCCAAATACTAGGAAATGTGTTTATATTTTTATTGTTACTGCAAAGCTCTATTTTGTATTTAAAAAAATTTTTAGTTATAAGTGAACAAAATGCTTTTATTTTTATTTTATTTATGTAGTTCTGAGGATGGAACTCAGTGCCTCACCTGCTCTAGGTGAGCACTCTACCATTGAGCCACAACCCCAGCTCCTGTTTTGTATTTTTAAAAAAATTTAAAGATACATCAAATAATTATAAGTCTGTGAACATCATTATGTGACTTCTAAGAGTGCTTTATTAAATGTATTATGTAACTTATGAAAAGGACAAAAAAGTTAACAGCTGATATTACCACAGCTTAAGAAGCATCAGAAAATCTTAAACCATTAAAATTTCTCCTTAGTAAGTATTATATACTAATCCCATTTCCCAAAAGCAACAAAAATTGGCAACTATATCATTCCTTTCTTTATTGGGGAAGGGGAGATTATACGGGGATTGAACTCAGAGGTGCTCTACCACTGAGGTGCATTCCTAGCCCTTTTATTTATTATTATTATGTTGTTTGAAATTTGAGACAGGGTCTGGCCAAATAGCTTAGGCCTCCCTAAGTTTCTGAAGCTGGCCTTGAATTTGTGATCCTCCTGTCTCAGCCTCCTAAATGATTGGGATTATGAATATCCTCCGTCACAAAGCCCAGCTCAATCACATTCTTTCTTTATAAAATGGACAATCTTAAAGGAAAACAATATGAAAAAGTCAACTAAGTTTGGAAATTCGATTTCTGAAATCTATTAAAGTTTGCTTTCTAATACCTTGCATATATATTAAGATTACAAACAAAACATTAACTTCTTCTTATGAATTATTGTAGAAAGTTGTGGTGAGCCTTCTTCTATTGGACTCAAAATAATGTGTCCTAACAGCATAAATCTTCAGTACACAGAACAGTGATTTTTAAAGAATGTTGCTCAAAATTATGCAAAAACCTCCTCTATGCCCCCTATTTTTACTCAGGAGCAGGAAGTCTTTTAATGAGGAGGGCTTAGCTTCATATCCCTACAAAAAGAAGAGCTCAGCTTTTACATGTTCTAGAATCCTGGATAAAATTTTGTTTGACCAAAGAGTTCCATGGTTTAAAAAAAAAAAATAACAAAAGAACAAAAAGAAGAAACAAAGACAAATAATAGTTAAACAATTTAAAAACTGATTACTTTCTTCTTTGTGCTGAGTCACATCTCCTGTGTTCTCTCATTCCCTATAGTTCAGATACCTGATTACAGTATAGAGTGAGTGGAAGGCTGGGAATGGAAGATGAGAAAAGGTTGAGGAAAGAAAAAGGAAAGGTGGAAATGCTGTGAAACTCATCTTAAATTTTATAAGCTTACCCAAGCTGAATATGCACTGGCTCATAAAAGATTGAGCAGGTTAATTTAGAAATATGACTTCAAATTAAGAGAAAACTGGTTTTCATAGGCAAATATAAGTGTCACTTCAACACTTGAAGGGCTCCTCAAATATATGTATGCACTTTTTGTCTCTGCTTATTAACTGAGTGGCAACAGTGACAGTAAAGACCCTAGAGTTTCTGGAAAACCAGGCAGAACACTGTCATTATGTTTGTTCATATGCCCACTGCTGCTGATGGTAGTAATTAAAAAAAAAATCCTATTGTTATATAGTACTCTTTTAAGGAGACTTAAAGAAAACCCAATTTCATTGAGGCAATAAAGAGTGGATAGTGTTCACAGATTGCTTTTACAATGCCTCACAAGTTTCTAAAAATATATTAAACTCTCTAATTAATTCACAGTACTATAATAAACATCCTCTTCCCAATGTTTATGCAATGGATTTAGTTTTTGGTCCTCCAACCCCAGAGTAAAGATTGAAGCCAAGATCTTACATGTGCTACTCAAGAGTTCTGCCAATGTACTAATCCCAAACTCTGGATTTAATTCTTGTAGGATGTAAAATGTTGGCTAACTATTGAAACATGTTTGAATACTTGGAATTCAGCTGTAAAACTTATTGGATGATTCATAGACTACATACCCAGGGATTTTTCTTCTTATTCTTAAAGATTAACTAGATTCTTTTTCAGACATAAAGGGATTTTTAAAAAGTTTTATTAAGCAGATATTTCTGTTCTTACACAAGAAAAAATGTATTCTTGTGAATTTATTTGTGATAGCAAAGGCAGATGAAGGAAAAATAGGAGCAATAATCTAGAAAAAAAGTACATCTTCTACGAAATGGAAAAAGTAAATTTGACATCTCACATGAGAATATGAAACAGGGATATAAAAGTTAAAATACTTATATGATAATATTTCTTCATTAAGATAAAACAAAGACATGTCAAGATCTTCTTGGTTTCCACAACTCATCAATAATACCCATATGCTATATACAACATAAAAAAATTATAACATTAGCTTAATAAAAAGTCCCTAAGTAGAGTTCAAATAAATATAATAAAGAAGTAGCATGTTTACCACATGATTAGATACAATAGTGAAAGCATGGCTAGTGGCAATCATCCTTTAGGTACCCTCCTGCTCCTCTGACACTCATCTAGAAGAAACCTTGAGGCAAACATCTTTAAACAGCCTACTGGGTATGACCCTGAGTGGCCCTCAATCATATTAAACAAAAATAAACCACCAGCAAACTCACTCATCTAACTGATTTTTGTTCTTTCAACAATACCATCATCCTGAGTCATATAGGCTCAGCCTCTCAAAGTAGTTTCTTCACCAAAGTTTGACAAAATTCTCTTTGTCACATCTCAGGCACCTATTCAAAGCCTTTTAATTTCTAACCTCCAACTTCCAATTCTCTTATTTTATTTTTCAACCTGCAAAAATATTTTTTATTGGCTGTTCAAAACCTTACAAAGTTCTTGACATATCATATTTCATACATTAGCTTCAAGTGGGTTATGAACTCCCATTTTTACCCCAAATACAGATTGCAGAATCACATCAGTTACACATCCACATTTTTACATAATGCCATACTAGTAACTATTGTATTCTGCTACCTTTCCTATTCTCTACTATCCCCCCCTCCTCCCCTCCCATCTTCTCTCTCTACCCCATCTACCCTAATTCATTTCTCTCCTTGTTTATTTTCCCGTTCCCCTCACAACCTCTTATATGTAATTTTGTATAACGATGAGGGTCTCCCTCCATTTCCATGCAATTCTCCTTTTCTCTCCCTTTCCCTCCCATCTCATGTCTCTGTTTAATGGTAATCTTTTCTCCCTACTCTTCCTCCCTGCTCTATTCTTAGTTGCTCTCATTATATCAAAGAAGACATTTGATATTTGTTTTTTAGGGATTGGCTAGCTTCACTAAGCATAATCTGCTCTACTGTCATCCATTTCCCTGCAAATTCTATGATTTTGTCATTTTTTATTGCTGCATAGTACTCCATTGTGTATAGATGCCACATTTTTTTAATGCATTCATCTATTGAAGGGCATCTGGGTTGGTTCCACAGTCTAGCTATTGTGAATTGTGCTGCTATGAACATTGATGTGGCAGTATCCCTGTAGCATGCGCTTTTAAGGTCTTCAGGGAATAGTCCAAGAAGGGGAATAGCTGGGTCAAATGGTGGTTCCATTCCCAGCTTTCCCAGGAATCTCCATACTGCTTTCCAAATTGGCCGCACCAATTTGCAGTCCCACCAACAATGTACAAGTGTACCCTTTTCTCCACATCCTCGCCAGCACTTCTTGTTTTTTACTTCATAGTGGCTGCCAATCTTACTGGAGTGAGATGGTATCTTAGGGTGGTTTTGATTTGCATTTCTCTGACTGCTAGAGATGGAGAGCATTTTTTCATGTACTTGTTGATTGATTGTATATCCTCCTCTGAGAAGTGTCTGTTTAGGTCCTTGGCCCATTTGTTGATTGGGTTATTTGTTATCTTATTGTCTAATTTTTTGAGTTCTTTGTATACTCTGGATATTAGGGCTCTATCTGAAGTGTGAGGAGTAAAAATTTGTTCCCATGATGTAGGCTCCCTATTTACCTCTCTTATTGTTTCTCTTGCTGTGAAAAAACTTTTTAGTTTAAGTAAGTCCCATTTGTTGACTCTTGCTATTAACTCTTGTGCTATGGGTGTCCTATTAAGGAATTTGGAGCCCGACCCCACAATATGTAGATCGGAGGCAACTTTTTCTTCTATCAGACGCAGAGTCTCTGATTTGATATCAAGCTCCTTGATCCATTTTGAGTTCACTTTTGTGCATGGTGAGAGGAGGGGATTCAGTTTCATTTTGTTGCATATGGATTTCCAGTTTTCCCAACACCATTTGTTGAAGATGCTATCCTTCCTCCATTGCATGCTTTTAGCCCCTTTATCAAATATAAGATAGTTGTAACTTTGTGGATTAGTTTCTGTGTCCTCTATTCTGTACCATTGGTCCACCCGCCTGTTTTGGTACCAGTACCATGCTGTTTTTGTCACTATTGCTCTGTAATATAGTTTGAAATCTGGTATCGCTATACCACCTGATTCACACTTCCTGCTTAGAATTGCTTTTGCTATTCCGGGTCTTTTATTTTTCCATATGAATTTCATGATTGCTTTATCTATTTCTACAAGAAATGCTGTTGGGATTTTGATTGGCATTGCATTAAACCTATAGAGAACTTTTGGTAATATCGCCATTTTGATGATGTTAGTTCTGCCTATCCATGAACAGGGTATATTTTTCCATCTTCTAAGATCTTCTTCTACTTCTCTCTTTAGGGTTCTGTAGTTTTCATTGTATAAATCTTCCACCTCTTTTGTTAGGTTGATTCCCAAGTATTTTATTTTTTTTTTTGAGGATATTGTGAATGGAGTGTTTTTCCTCATTTCCATTTCAGAAGTTTTGTTGCTGATATACAGAAATGCCTTTGATTTATGCGTGTTGATTTTACATCCTGCCACTTTGCTGAATTCATTTATTAGTTCTAGTAGTTTTTTTTGTAGACTCTTCTGGGTCTTCTAGGTATAGAATCATGTCATCCGCAAATAGTGATAATTTTAGTTCTTCTTTTCTAATTTTTATTCCTTTAATTTCTTTCGTTTGTCTAATTGCTCTGGCCAGTGTTTCGAGAACTATATTGAATAGAAGTGGTGATAGAGGGCATCCCTGTCTTGTTCCAGATTTTAGAGGGAATGCCTTCAACTTTTGTCCATTCAGAATGATGCTAGCCTGAGGCTTAGCATAGATAGCTTTTACAATGTCAAGGTAAGTTCCTGTTATCCCTAGCTTTTCTAATGTTTTGAACATGAAGGGATGCTGTACTTTGTCGAATGCTTTCTCTGCGTCTATCAAGATGATCATATGGTTCTTATCTTTAAGTCTATTGATGTGGTGAATAACATTTATTGATTTCCGTATGTTGAACCATCCTTGCATCCCAGGGATGAATCCTACTTGATCATGGTGCACAATTTTTTTGATGTATTTTTGTATCCGATTTGCCAGGATTTTATTGAGGATTTTTGCATCTAGGTTCATTAGAGATATTGGTGTGAAGTTTTCTTTCTTTGAGGTGTCTTTGTCTGGTTTCGGAATCAGGGTGATGTTGGCCTCATAGAATGAATTTGGAAGAGCTCCCTCTTTTTCTATTTCCTGAAATAACTTGAAAGGTATTGGTATTAATTCTTCTTTAAAGGTTTTGTAAAACTCCGCTGTATACCCATCCGATCCTGGGCTTTTCTTGGTTGGTAGTCTTTTGATGGCTTCTTCAATTTCATCCATTGATATTGGTCTGTTCAAATTGTGTGTATCCTCCTGACTCAGTCTGGGCAAATCATATGACTTAAGAAATTTATCGATGTCTTCACTATCTTCTATTTTATTGGAATATAGGTTTTCAAAATAATTTCTAATTGTCTTCTGTATTTCTGTAGCATCTGTTGTGATATTGCCTTTTTCATCCCGTATGTTAGTAATTTGAGTTCTCTCTCTTCTTCTCTTCGTTAGCATGGCTAAAGATCTGTCGATCTTATTTATTTTTTCAAAGAACCAACTTTTAGTTTTGTTAATTTTTTCAATAGTTTCTTTTGTTTCAATTTCATTGATTTCCGCTCTGATTTTAATTATTTCTTGCCTTCTGCTACATTTGCTGTTGTTTTGCTCTTCCTTTTCTAGGGCTTTGAGATGAAGTGTGAGCTCATTTATTTGTTGGTTTTTTTCTTTTTTTGAGGAATGACCACCAGGCGATGAATTTTCCTCTCAAAACTGCTTTCATTGTGTCCCATAGATTCCGATATGTTGTGTCTGTATTTTCATTTATCTCTAAGAATTTTTTGATTTCCTCCTTTATGTCTTCTGTAACCCCTTGATCATTCAGTATCATATTGTTCATTTTCCATGTGATATAGGATTTTCCCTTCTTTCTTTTATCATTGATTTCCAGTTTCATTCCATTATGATCAGATAAAATGCATGGTATTATCTCCACCCCTTTATATTTACTGAGGGTTGCCCTATGGCATAATATATTGTCTATTTTTGAGAAGGATCCATGTGCTGCTGAGAAAAAAGTATATCCACTTGATGATGGTTGATATATTCTATATATGTCAGTTAAGTCTAGGTTATTGATTGTCATATTGAGTTCTATAGTTTCTTTATTCAACTTTTGTTTGGAGGATCTGTCCAATGGTGAGAGAGGTGTGTTGAAGTCACCCATAATTATTGTGTTGTGGTCTATTTGATCCTTGAACTTGAGGAGAATTTGTTTTATGAACGTCGTAGCACCATTATTTGGTGCATAAATATTGATAATTTCTTGAATTTGCTGTCTCGTATCCTCTTTAAGGTTCCATTCCATCTGTCTAATGTATTCCTTGAGTTCTTTATATGACCATTTTTCTCATGACTCTATATCCTCCTGAATATTTAGGCTGTCCTGCATTGTTTGTACTCCTTTTCTTCCTTGCTTTTTCATGCTGCTCATGTTGCTTCTTGTTCTGTTTGACTGCTGAGTTACTGTTTACACCTATTAATTTATTTGATGCTTGGGAGGAAAGGTATTAGAAGGGAAGGGCAGAAGTCATAATTCCCGGCAGGTCTCCTTTCAGCGGAATTTTGCTAGAAGTTTCTCAGGAGGTCACATGTAGTTGTATTAATGGGTCTCTCTGATCCCGTTACTGCGGAGGCATTGAAAGTGCTGCCTCCTCGCCGGCCTCCATGTTGGGTCTCCTTTTTCTTTGGGGTTGCTGTGATGGCTCCTGTGACCTTAAGGGTCTGCAGAAAGAGAGAGAGCCCAATTCTCTTTAAAAATATCCAACAGATTTTCTTTCTTTCTGAAGAGACCACTTGTCCTGTCTCTCTCCACTGCTGCAAAGTCCCCAGTGACTACCTATTCCTGCAGTTTCTAAGTACAGCAGAATTACCCATAAGATGCACTGGCCAAATTTATATGAACTCAGACAATTTTCTGGCAATGGGATCCAGCATTTCACAAATTCCCTGTTTGGTTTTGATGTTCATAGACTCTTGTAAACTATGAACCATAAAACAACAAATTAAGCACCTAATGTTAACCAGACACTATTCTAAAAACTTTTTATACAAATGAGACTTATTTCATCCCTTTAATAATCCTAAGAGGTTGAAACTTTTTATTACCACCTGACACAGAAGGAACAAGGCAGAGGTTCAGATTAAATAACTTGCCCTGGGTCACAGCTAGAAGGTGAAAGAGATAAGATTTGAATTCAGGAAGCCTGCATCCAGAATACATATTCTTAAGCACTACACAGATTGCTACACAGATTGCTTCATTCAAAGAACCAGTCTCAAATCCTATTCTTTAAAGAATGGATTCTTATTGCTGTCCTATATGAATCTGTTCTTTCATTAAGGAAGAAATCTATGTATCACTCAGGTCATGAAAACCTCTGACTGAAAACTAACTAAAAGATCATTCACTGTATTGCTTGATAACAAATCCAGGAAAGCAAGATCTAAAATCAATTTGTTAATAACCACAAAATAATTTGCTGGGATTTTGACTGGAATTCTGTTGAATCTTACAGGTAAAGCTGAGAAAAACTGGTAACATTGGTGATACTGGGTCTTCCTATCCATGAACAGGGAATATCTATGTATTTAGTTCCTCTTTGATTTTTTTTTTAAAATTTCATCCTGTTTTTATTCACACTTGCACAGTCTATATCCAGTATGGTGCATTCTTGGTCTGAAGAAGGTAGCAACTCAGTCCATAATTACCTCTGTTGAACCAGAGAGAGCAGATTGAATAATGGCAGTTAAGTTTGTGGGCATAAAATTCTTTTTTATTTTTTTCTTTTTTCTTTTTTTATTGTTGGTCGTTCAAAACATTACATAGTTCTTGATATATCATATTTCACAGTTTCCTCTTTGATTTTTTAAAATCAGTGCTTTGTAGTTTTGCCTCATAGAAACATACATATTTTGTGAAATTTATACCTAAAGATTTACATTTTTAGGATAGTAAAGTAAATGATACTATATGTTAAGTTTAAACTCCATATTTCTTTGCTGGTATATAGAAAGAAATGTATGTTTATAAATTTTGTATCTTGCAACTTTCTATAATTGCATATTAGTTTTTTGTTGTTGATTTAGATTTTCCACATAGACAATCATACCATCTGTGAAACAAATTTTATTTCTACCTTCCTAAGTAATGTACCTTTTATTTCTTTGTCTTGCTGCATTAACTAGGAATTCTAGTATGAAGTCATAAAAGAGTGGCCAAAGGGAACATTCTTATTTTGTTATTGATTTTAGCAAAAAAATTTCAAATTTCTTACCATTAATATGTTATATATAGGTACACTGCAGTTGTTCTTTATCTAGTTGAACACATTTTGCTCTATTTCTACTTAGCTCAGAGTTTTTAATAATGAATGAGTGCTGAATTTTGTTAAGTGCTCTTTCCATGTCTATTGATATGGTCATGTAACCTTTCTTCTTTATCCAGTTGATGGATTGAATTATATTAGTTTTTTAATGATGAACTAATATTGCATATCCAGATAAATCCCACTTGGTTATATTGTATAATCACTTCTACAAATCATTGTATTTGATCTGCTAATATTCAGTTGATTTTTGCAACTATATTCGTGAGATTTATTGGTCTGTACTTTTCTTCTTTTGCAGTATCTTTGTCTGATTTGGGTATTAGGATGATGCTGACCTAGCAGAATAAGTTAGGAAATATTCCCTATTTTATTTTCTGGAAGACACTGTAGATAATTATCAGATCTTGGGCACATGCTTTTTCATAGTATTTCTTTATTATCCTTTTCATGCCCTTGCTATTTGTAGTGATGGCCTCTCTTTCATTTTTTTAAAAAATATTTTTAGTTGTAGATGGATACAACACCTTCATCTTATCTATCTATCTATCTATCTATCTATCTATCTATCTATTTATATGTGGTGCTGAGGATTGAATACAGTGCCTCACAGCACTAGGCAAGTGCTCTACCACTGAGCTATAACCCCAACCCCTCTCTTTCATTTTTGATGTTAGTATTTCATGTCTTATCTCTTGTTCTTAGCTTGGCTAAAGTGTTACTTAGTTTATTGATATTTTAAAGAATTAGCTTTCAGTAACACTGATCTTTCTCAACATATTTCCTGTTTCAAATGTCACTGACTTATGCTCTAAATTTCAAACTTTTTCTTATGATTACTTTTATATTTTACTTGTTCCTCTTTTTATAGTGTCCTAAGGTAGAAACTTAGATTATTGATTTTAGATCTTTTTGTAGAATATTCATTCATTTATTCAATGCTAATATTTTCTTATACACACTGCTTCTGGCTGTACCTCACAAATTTCAGTAAGTTCTGTCTTCATTTCTATTCAATTCATATTGTCTTTAATTTTCTCTTACAATTTCTTCTTTTACCTATGCATTATTTAGAACTGTATAGTCTGACTTTGGAATCTGGGGATTTTCCAGTTCTCTTTATATTGTTGATTTCTAGTTTAATTCTATTGTTTTCTGAGAACAAACATTGTATAAGCTCTATTCTTTAAAATGATGAAGGTATGTTTCAGGGCCAAAATGTAGTCTATCTGGATGAATGATTCCAGTGAGCTTGAGAAGAATGTATATTCTACTATTAGTGGATGAAGCAGTCCATACGATTTCCATTATATTCAGTTGACTGATGGTGCCATTTAGAGTTCAACTATGCCCTTACTGATTTTCTGCCTACTTAATCTGTCCATTTCTGACAGGGGGGTGTTGAAGTTTCCAAATTTAATAGTAAATTCATCTATTTCTCTCTTCAATACTCTCAGTCTTGGGAGAAATGATCCTTTTATTATTATGTAATGCCTTTCTTCACCCCTAATAACTATCTTTGCTGTGGAGTTAGGTCCTTCTGAAATTAATGCAGTTACTACAGCTTTCTTTTGACTAGTGTTAGCATGGTGTATTCTGTAACCATTTATTTTTACTTGACATGTGGTCTTAAATTGGGTTATTTGCAGATAACATATAGCTGTGTCTTGCTATTGATCCACTCTGACAATCTGTTATTTAATTGGTGCATTTAGTCCAATGCCATTCAAAGTGACTATTGATTATAGCTGAATTAATATACACTTGTATCTTATTTTCTATTCATTGCTCTTGTTCTTTGTTCCTGGGTTTGTCTTGCACTCTTTTTCTGCCTTTTATAGTTTTTAATTGAGCATTTTATATGGTTCCATTTTCTCTCTTTTCTTAAAACTATCAGTTGTACTTGTGTTCTAGTGGTTGTTCTAAAGTCTGTAATATACATTTATAACAATTCAAGTCCACTTTCAAATACTTATATTTCAAGCAAACATATACCATTTCACAGCTAATACAATAATCCTAAATAACCCTAAATAATAAATAACCCTAAATCTTCCCTCTCATCCCTTATTATCTTCATTTTACTTATACTTAAGTATACATACACACAAAGTGAACACCTGTGTCTATCATTATGAAGCACAAATTAATTAGATCAATAAGAACAACAAAAGTTCTTTATTCTACCTGCACTTCTGTAATGCTCTTCCTTTCTTAATGTAGATCAAAATTTCTTTTTTTTTTTACTTCTCTCTGAAAAACTTCTTTTAAAATTTATTGCAAGGCAAGTCTGCTGACAACAAATTCCCTCAATATTTAATATTTGTGTATTTGAAAAAGTCTTAATCTCTCCCTCTTTCTCTCTTTTCCCCTCTTTTGGTCATACGGGGATCAGACTCAGGCTCTCACTGAGCTATATCCCCACTCTTTCTTCACTATTAAAAGATAATTTCACAGGTTACAGAATGCTAAATTGGAGGGACCGCACCCCCACCCCCTGAAACCTTTTAAGCATTTCATTCCACTCTCTGCAGGGATTGAGGAAAATTTGGATATTTTATCTTTCCCTCCTCTCTAAGTATGAGTCTTTGTCTCTTCCTCTGCTTCTTTTAAGAGTTTTAATATTTGACTTTCTGTAGTTTGATATGCTTGTATAGGGTTTGGTTTGGTTTTGCATTTTATCCTACCTAGCACTTTCTGAGTTTCTTGGTTCTTTGGTTTGGTGTCTGGCATTATTTTGGGGAAAACTTTCTTTTATTTTTCACCTTCAGTTTGTGAATGTCTTTTCCTATGAGATGAGTCTCTTGGAGGCAACATATTGTTGGGTCTTTTTTTATTTGTTAATCCAATCTGCCAGTCTATGTCTTTTAATTGGTGAGTTTAGGCCATTAACATTCAGGGTTGTTATTAAGACATGACTTGTATTCCCAGCCACATATGAAAGGGGGGTTGGGGGCAGGGGCATGGATGTAGGAAAAGCAAGGAGACTTTAACAACTAGAGCAGATTAGAAATAGAAAAGTATATGCTATTTGCTTGGAAATTCTTCTATTTCTAGAAAGGTGGTATTCAAGCAGATGGTGGATGGGTTGGTGATGAGTTGTCAAGAATGTCCACAGATAACATCACCAACCAATGTCTTAATAACCACCCTGAAGGTGAAAGGTTGGGAGAAAAATCATTTAACTCACATGGACTGCAGAATCAAGCAGGGGTTTCTATCCTCATATCAAAAAAATAGACTTCAAGCTAAAGGTAATCAAAAGGAATAAAGAAAGACACTACATTCTGTTCAAGGGAACCATACACCAACAAGATATAACAATTATAAATATATATGCCCCAAACAATGGTGCATCTATGTTAATCAAACAAACTCTTCTCAAGTTCAAGAGTCTAACAGACCACAACACAATAATTCTGGGTGATTTTAACACACTTCTTTCACCATGGATAGATCTTCCAAATAAAAGCTGAAGAAAGAAACTATGGAACTCAATAATACAATCAATAACTTAATATTTCATTCTTCAACAAGAGAATATGTATTCTTCTCAGCAGCACATGGAACCTTCTCTAAAAGAGACCATGTATTATGCCACAAAGCAACTCTTAGCAAATACAAAAAAGTATACTACCCTGCATTCTATTGGACCATAAGGGAATGAAACTAGAAAACAGTGATAAAATAAAAAATAAAAGCTACTCCAACATCTGGAAACAAAATAATATGCTACTGAATGAACAATGAATTGCAAAAGACATCAAGGAAGAGATTAAAAATTTCTTAGAGGTAATTGAGAACATTGATACAACATATTAAAATCTCTGGGACACTACGAAGGCAGTACTAAAAGGAAAGTTCACTGTATGGAGTTCATTCCTTAAAAGAAGAAAAAGTAAACAAATAAATGACCTAACAATTACATCTCAAAGCCATAGAAAAAGAACAAACCAACATCAAAATTAGTAGAAGACAGGAAATAATTAAAATCAGAGTTTAAATCAATAAAATTGAAACAAAAAAAATGAAAAAAATGGACAAAACAAGAAGTTGATCCTTTGAAAAATGAATAAAACTGACAAACCCTAAGCTATGCTAACAAAGAGAAAGAGAGAGAAAACCCACAAAAAAAAAAAAAAAATACAATTATCTTATATTAGACAAAGGCGCCAAAAACATGCATTGGAGAAAAGATAGCCTCTTCAACACTAACATATGTGATGAAAAAGGAAATATCAGACACTAAAGAAATACACAAGATAATTATAAATTAGTTTGAAAACCTGTACTCCAATAAAAAAGAAAATGTTGAAGGCACTGAAAAATTTCTAGAGTCATATGATTTGCCCAAATTGAATCAGGATGATATACACAATTTAAACAGATCAATTCCAAGCGATACAATAGAAGATACCACCAGAAGCTTACCAACCAATAAAAGCCAAGGACCAGATGGATACACAGCTGAGTTCTACAAGACCTTTAAAGAAAAACTAATACCAATATTCTTCAATTTATTTTGTGAAACAGAAAAGGAGTACTTCCAAACTCATCCTATGAGGCCAATATCACCCTGATTTCAAAACCAGGCAAAGAAAAATCAAAGAAAGAAATCTTCAGACCAATATCTCTAATGAACATAGATGCAAAAATTCTCAATAAAATTCTGGCAAATCGAATACAAAAATATATCAAAAAGATTGTGCACCACGATCAAGTGGGATTTATCCCAGAGATGCAAGGTTGGTTTAACATAAGAAAATCAATAAATGCAATTCATCACTTCAGCAGACTTACAGATAAGAATCATATGATCATTTCAACAGACACAGAAAAAGCACTGGACAAAATACAGGACCCCTTCATGTTCAAAACAATAGAAAAATTAGGGATAAAAATTAGGAACATATCTCAAAATCATAAAGGCTATCTATGGTAAGACCTAGGCCAACATCATTCTAAATGGAGAAAAATTGATGGTATTCCCTCTAAAAACTGGAACAAGACAGGGATGCCCTCTTTCACCATAGTTCTTGAAACAATGACCAGAGCAATTAGACAGACAAAAGAAATTAAAGGGATACACATAGGAAAAGAACTCAAAGTAGCACTATCTGCTGATGATATGATTCTATACCTAGAAGACTCTAAAAGTTCCACAAGCAAACTTCTAGAATTCGTAAATGAATTCAGCAGTGTAGCAGGACATAAAATCAACACTCATAAATCAAATGAATTTCTGTATATCAGTGACAAATCCTCTGAAAGGGAAATGAGAAAAACTACCTAATTTACAATAGACTCAAAAAAAAAATACTTGGGAATCATCTTAAAGAAGAAGGTGAAAGAGCTATATAATGAAAACTACAGAATCCTAAAGAAAGAAATCAAAGAAGTCCTTAGAAGATGAAAATGTCTACCTTGCTCTTGGATAGGCAGAATTAATATTATCATAGTGATCATACTAATCATACTACCAAAAGCACTATACAAATTTAATGCAATTCTGATCAAAATCCCAATGACATTCCTCATAGAAATAGAAAAAGCAGTCATGAAATTCATCTGGAAAAATAAGAGACCTAGAATAGCTAAAGCAATCCTTAGCAGGAAGAGTGGAAGCAAGTGGCATCGCTATACCAGACTTTAAACTATACTACAGAGTAATAGTAACAAAAACAGCCTGGTATTGGCACCAAAACAGACTGGTAGACCAATGGTACAGAATAGAGGACACAGAGACTAATCCACAAAATTACAATTATCTTATATTAGACAAAGGTGCCAAAAACATGCATTGAAGAAAAGATAGCCTCTTTAACAAATGGTGCTAGGAAAATTGGAAATCCATATGTAGCAAGATGAAATCTATTTCTCATCCTGCACAAAACTCAACTCAAAGTGGATCAAGGACCTAGGAATTAAACCAGAGATCCTGCACCTAATAGAAGAAAAAGTAGGCCAAATCTTCAGCACGTCACATTAGGACCCAACTTCCTATAGTGCAAGAAATAAAATCAAGAACCAAATAAATGGGAGGGATTCAAACTAAAAAGCTTCTTCTCAGCAAAAGAAACAATCGGTGAGGTGAATAGAGAGCCTACAGAATGGGAGCAAATTTTTACCACACGCACATCAGATAAAACATATCTCTAGGATATGTTAAAGAACTCAAAAAAATCTTAACACCAAAAAAACCCAAATAACCAAGTCAATAAATGGGCCTAGTAAATGAAAAGACACTTCTCATAAGATGAAATACAATCAATCAATAAATAAGTGAAAAAATGTTCAACATCTCTAGCAATCAAGAAATGCCAATCAAAGATTTGCATACTCTCAGAGTTCATCTCACTCTAGTCAGAAAGGCAGCTATTAGGAATACAAGCAACAATAAGTGTTGGCGAGGATGTGGGAAAAAAGGCACATTCATACATTGTTGGTGGGACTGCAAATTGGTGCAGCCAATATGGAAAGTAGTATGCAGATTCTTTAGAAAACTTGGAATGGAATCACCATTTGACCCAGCTATCTCTCTTTTTGGTCTATACCAAAGGACTTAAAAACATTATACTACAGGGACATAGCCACATCAATGTTTATAGCAGCACAATTCACAATAGACAAACTGTGGAACCAACCTAGATGCCCTTCAAAAGATGAATGGATAATGAAAATGTGGTACATATACACAATGGAATACTATTCAACATTAAAAGAATAAAATCATGGCATTGGCACATAAATGGATAAAGTTAGAGAATATGCTAAGTGAAGTTAGCCAATCCTCCAAAATCAAATGCCAAATATTTTATCTGATATAGGATGCTGATTCATAATGGGGTTGGTGGTGGGGGAGCATGGGAGGATTAGAGAAACTCTAGATAGAGCAAAGCGGGGTGGGGAAGGAGGATGCGGGTAGAAAAGACAGTGGAATGAGATGAACCTACCCTAAGTACATGTATGAAGACACGAACGCTGTGACTCTACTTTGTGTACAGAGATATGAAAAATTGTGTTCTATAGGTGTAATATAAATTGTAATGCATTGTGCTGTCATATATAACACATCAGAATTAAAAAAAAAAATGTATCTCATATCCCAGTGTCTTGGGAGGCTGGGGCAAGAGGATCATGAGTTCAAAGCCAGCCTCAGCAAAAGTGAGAAGCTAAGCAACTCAGTGAGACCCTGCTTCTAAATAAAATACAAAAACAAAAAGTAGGTGAGGCGCAAGTCTGTCTTCCCCTGCTTTCTTACTTCCTGTGCAGAGGTAGCCAAGGGCCTGGTCCACTATGTGCGAGCGTCACGTCAGGGGACGGCCTTCGTCGTGGAGGCTCTGCTGAGCCATTTGCACTGTGAACCTCCAAAACTTGCTGGGATGGAGCCCAGGGCCTCCTGCCTGCTAAGTGAGCCCTCTGCCACAAAGCTACATCCCCAGCCTCCCATGGAGATCCTTCATGATGTCCATTCCTCCCCAGTTCACTTGGACGGCTGAATCTGAATTGGTGAGGTCTCATTCTGTTGCCAAGGCTGGCTTTGAACTTGCAGTGCTCCAGTCTCAGCCTCCTGAGTAGCTTGAATTATTGCCTGCACCACCACACACAGCTCCTCCTTCTCAAGTACATGGATTTTCTTGGTCAAAACAAATGTGCAAGCAGAAATAAACCTCCCAAAGCAACCTAAGTCCCAATAATAATAGCTTTAATTAAAAAAGTGTAGTCTAGACAACGGAAACTCCACCAAGGCAATCAGCGGCCACCATCTTGGAGAGCTGAAGTATCCACCGCCACTCTCCGACAGACTGCAACAATAAAACAGGTCTGTGTCACTCAGCCCATCCCCCATACATCAGGGAATTCATATAAAACCTCTCCTAGGCTTTCCGGGGGAGGGAGTATCAGAGTGAGCCTGCATAAAGACTAGGGGAAAACTAGAGACACCTGACCTTCAACTCCCCCTCCCATCAGCAGCCAAAACGAAACCTGTCTAGCCAGCGCTGGAGGAGGGGCAAGCAGAAAAAAACAAAACGATAGAGTGCTGGGGATCCCAATAGCCAATTGTGCAACCCCTGAGATCCGGGCTGACTGATTCCCGCGGCCTGCCCCGCGGCTACAGAAGGCGGGACGCCGCAGAGAAGCGATTAATTAGCAAGCAGGGAGGAAAGTGGCTGCGATTCTGTGGAATCCTGCCGGAGGAGCACGCACTGACCCCCCGGGCTGAGTACGGGATTTCAGAGGGGGAAGGAAGCGGTACAGTTCTATCCCCCACAACGGAAACAAAACAATAGAGTGCTGGGGTTCCCAATATTCACCCTCCACACCCAAAAAACGGCTGGCCCAGAGTACAGTTTGAACTGCCGAGAGCCATTACTCAGGGGAAATCTGGTCTAGCAGGAGAAACCAAGACTAGCAGGAGAAACCAGGGGACTAGAGGCCAGGCCCTTACGACTGGGCGGCTGGAAACCGCAGGCCCGGAGGCGACAGTTCACCCACTGCCCGTGTAACTGGGTTGTAGGAGAACGCCCGCCTGCCGGCTACCGACCGCAGGACGGGGTGCCTAGAGATCGCCCGCCCACCGGTGACAGCCGGCCCGCTGCCTGCGCGACTGGGCGGCTGGAGTCCACCCCTCCCGCCGGCGACCGATCACCCACCCGCTGCCTGAGATACTGGGCCGCTGGAGACTGCCCGCCTGCCTCAACGGGGAGCTGAAACCAAACAGAGACAGTCCAGTCACACAGCCCTATTAGGACACCCCAGAAAGGAGCCTGGGGCCCGTCATAGCAGAGTAGTGACGTCACTGGAGCTCGGCCGTCGGAATTCCTTCCCAGCAGAATCCACGTTAGCAGGCACAATTTAACAACACAAAGAAGAAACAACAGAGTAATACAGAACCAAAACAAATCTATAGAAGAGAGCAGAAACACCGCAATCAAATAGAGCTGGAAAGTAACGTGGACAACATGAGAAAACAAGGGAAAAAAGGAGTACAAACAATGCAGGACAACTTAATTCTACAGGAGGACATAGAAACATCAGAAGCAGGGATAGGGAAAGAACTCAAGGCATACCTAACTCTAATGGAAAGGAATATTAGAGAAGACATGAGACAGCAAGTCCAAGCAATAAAAGTATATTTTGAAAATGAATTAAACAAACAAATTCAAATGGCAAAGAACGAGCTCTACCAGGAGATAGAGATCTTAAAAAAAATCACACAATAATCCTAGAATTGCAGGAAAATATAAACCAAATCAAAAACTCAAACGAGAATATTACAAATAGACTTGATCAAGTTGAAGTCAGAACATCAGATAATGAAGACAAGGCTTATCAACTTGAAAAGAATATAGTCAACACAGAAAAGATGCTTAAATCCCACGAGCAATCTATTCAAGAGATATGGGATGTCATAAAAAAAACAAATTTGAGGGTCATCGGGATAGAAGAAGGCACAGAGACTCAAACCAAAGGAATGGACAGCATATTAAATGAAATAATTCTAGAAAACTTCCCAGAGATTAAAGAAGAAATGGACTGCCAAATCCTGGAAGCCTACAGGACCCCAAACATTCAAAACCATAATAGACCAACTCCAAGACATATTAAAAGCTACGAAAGGAGGCAGATTACATTAAGGGGTAAACCAACTAGGTTAACGATTGATTTCTCATCAGAGACTTTTGAAAGCGAGAAGATCCTGGAACAATGTATTTCAAACACTGAAAAATAATGGATTCCAACCAAGAATACTGTATCCAGCAAAATTAAGCTTCAGATTTGACAATGAAATTAAAATCTTTCACGATAAACAAAAGATAAAAGAATTCGCAGCAATAAAACCAGCACTGCAAAGCATTTTGAGCAAAATACTACAAGAAGAGGAATTGAAAAATAGTGCCCAAAACTAACAGCAGGAGGTATCTCAGTAAAGGGGGAGGAAAATAACCAAAAAGTAAAACCAGCCAAACTAAAATAAACAAATAAAGAAGCATGACTGGAAGTACAAATCATATCTCAATTGTAACCTTAAATGTTAATGGCCTAAACTCACCAATCAAGAGACATAGGCTAGTAACCTAGATCAAAAAAACAAATCCAACAATATGCTGCCTTCAAGAGACTCATATGAAGGAAAAGACATACACAGGCTGAAGGTAAAAGGTTGGGAAAAATCATACCACTCACATGGCCCTCGGAAGCAAGCAGGAGTGGCCATACTCATATCGAATAAAATCAACTTTAAACCTAAGTTAATCAAGAAGGATAAAGAAGGACACTATATACCGTTAAAAGGAACCATCCACGAACAAGACATAACAATTATCAATTTGTATGCACCAAACAATGGAGCTGCAACGTTCATAAAACAAACTCTCCTCAAGTTCAAGAGTCAAATAGACCACAACACAATAATTATGGGTGACTTCAACACACCGCTCTCACCATTAGACAGATCCTCTAGACAAAAACTGAATAAAGAAACTATAGAACTCAACAGTACAATCAATAACCTAGACTTAACCGATATATATAGAATATATCAACCATCATCAAGTGGATACACGTTCTTCTCAGCAGCACATGGATCCTACTCAAAGATAGACCATATATTATGCCATAAGGCAACTCTTAGTAAGTATAAAGGTGTGGAGATAATACCATGCACCATATCTGATCACAATGGAATGAAATTGGAAATCAATGATAAAAGAAGGAAGGAAAAAATCCTATATCACATGGAAAATGAACAATATGTTACTGAATGATCAATGGGTTACAGAAGACATAAAGGAGGAGATGAAAAAATTCTTAGAGACAAATGATAATACAGACACAACATACCGGAATCTATTGGACACAATGAAAGCAGTTTTAAGAGGGAAATTCATTTCTTGGAGTTCTTTCCTCAAAAAAAGAAAAAACCAACAAATAAATGAACTCACACTACACCTCAAAAACCTAGAAAAGGAAGAGCAAAACAACAGCAAATGTAGTAGAAGACAAAAAATAATTAGAGCAGAAATCAACGAAATTGAAACAAAAAAAACCATTGAAAAAATTGATAAAACTAAAAGTTGGTTCTTTGAAAAAATAAATAAGATAGACAGGCCCTTAGCCATGCTAACGAAGAGAAGAAGAGACAGAACTCAAATTACCAACATATGGGATGAAAGAGGCAATATCACAACAGATACTACAGAAATACAGAAGATAATTAGAAAGTATTTTGAAACCCTATATTCCAATAAAATTGAAGATAGTGAAGATATCGATAAATTTCTTAAGGCATATGATCTGCCCAGATTGAGACAGGAAGACACACACAATTGAAACAGACCAATAACAAAGAAAGAAATAGAAGAAGCCATCAAAAGACTACCAACCAAGAAAAGCCCTGGACGGGATGGGTATACAGCGGAATTCTACAAAATCTTCAAAGAAGAATTAATACCAATACCTTTCAAGTTATTTCAGGAAATAGAAAAAGAGGGAGCTCTTCCAAATTCATTCTATGAGGCCAACATCACCCTGATTCCGAAACCAGACAAAGACACCTCAAAGAAAGAAAACTTCACACCAATATCTCTAATGAACCTAGATGCAAAAATCCTCAATAAAATCCTGGCAAATCGGATACAAAAATACATCAAAAAAATTGTGCACCATGATCAAGTAGGATTCATCCCTGGGATGCAAGGCTGGTTCAATATACGGAAATCAATAAATGCTATTCACCACATCAACAGACTTAAAGACAAGAACCATATGATCATCTCGATAGATGCAGAAAAAGCATTTGACAAAGTACAGCATCCCTTTATGTTCAAAACACTAGAAAAACTAGGGATAACAGGAACTTACCTCACCTCAACATTGTAAAAGCTATATATGCTAAACCTCAGGCTAGCATCATCCTAAACGGAGAAAAACTGAAGGCATTCCCTCTAAAATCTGGAAGAAGACAGGGATGCCCTCTCTCACCACTTCTATTCAATTTAGTTCTCGAAGTACTAGCCAGAGCAATTAGACAGACAAAAGAAATTAAAGGCATAAAAATAGGAAAAGAAGAAATTAAATTATCGCTATTTGCGGATGACATGATAATATACTTAACAGACCCAAAAGGGTCTACAAAGAAGCTGCTAGAGTTAATAAATGAATTCAGCAAAGTGGCAGGTTATAAAATCAACATGCATAAATCAAAGGCATTCCTGTATATCAGCAACAAAACCTCTGAAATGGAAATAAGGAAAATCACTCCATTCACAATATCCTCAAAGAAAATAAGATACTTGGGAATCAACCTAACAAAAGAGGTGAAAGATTTATACAATGAAAACTACAGAACCCTAAAGAGATAGATAGAAGAAGATCTCAGAAGATGGAAAAATGTACCCTGTTCATGGATAGGCAGAACTAACATCATCAAAATGGCGATATTACCCAAAGTTCTCTACAGGTTTAATGCGATGCCAATCAAAATCCCAACGGCATTTCTTGTAGAAATAGATAAAGCAATCATGAAATTCATATGGAAAAACAAAAGACCCAGAATAGCAAAAGCAATTCTAAGAAGGAAGTGTGAATCTGGAGGTATAGCGATACCAGAGTTCAAACTGTACTACAAAGCAATAGTAACAAAAACAGCATGGTACTGGTACCAAAACAGGCGGGTGGACCAATGGTACAGAATAGAGGACACAGAGACTAATCCACAAAGTTACAACTATCTTATATTTGATAAAGGGGCTAAAAGCATGCAATGGAGGAAGGATAGCATCTTCAACAAATGGTGCTGGGAAAATTGGAAATCCATATGCAACAAAATGAAATTGAATCCCTTTCTCTCACCATCCACAAAAGTTAACTCAAAATGGATCAAGGAGCTAGATATCAAATCAGAGACGCTGCGTCTGATAGAAGAAAAAGTTGCCTCCAATCTACATATAGTGGGGTCGGGCTCCAAATTCCTTAATAGGACGCCCATAGCCCAAGAGTTAAACCACCCTAAGATACCATCTCACTCCAGTAAGATTGGCAGCCATTATGAAGTCAAACAACAATAAGTGTTGGCGGGGATGTGGGGAAAAGGGTACACTTGTAGACTGCTGGTGGGGCTGCAAAATGGTGAGGCCAATTTGGAAAGCAGTATGGAGATTCCTGGGAAAGCTGGGAATGGATCCACCATTTGACCCAGCTATCGCACTTCTCGGACTATTCCCTGAGCACCTTAAAAGAGCGCACTATAGGGATATGGCCACATCAATGATTATAGCGGCACAATTCACAATAGCTAGACTGTGGAACCAACCTAGATGCCCTTCAATAGATGAATGGATAAAAATAAATGTGGCATCTATACACAATGGAGTATTATGCAGCACTAAGAAATGACAAAATCATAGAATTTGCAGGGAAATGGATGGCATTAGAGCAGATTATGCTAAGTGAAGCTAGCCAAGCCCTAAAAAACAAATGCCAAATGTCTTCTTTGATATAAAGAGAGCAACTAAGAACAGAACAGGAAGGAAGAGCATGAGGAAAAGACTAACAGTAAACAAAGACGAATGGGGGAGAGAAAGGGAGAGAGAAGGGAAAGCATATGTAAATGGTAGGAGACCTTCAATGATACACAAAATTATAAGAGGTTATGAGGGGCAAGGGGGAGGGGGGAAAAAGGGGAGAGAATTGAACAACAGCAGAGGAGGTAGAGAGGGGAGATGGGAGGGGAGGGGATGGGTGGGGGGATAGTAGGGGATAGGAAAGGTAGCAGAATACAACAGTCACTAATATGCCATTATGTAATAATGTGAGTATGTAACAGATGTGATTCTGCAATCTGTATTTGGGGTAAAAATGGGAGTTCAAAACCGAATTGAGTCTAATGTATGAAAGATGATATATCATGAGCTCTGTAATGTTTTGAACAATCAATAAAAAAAAGTATCTCCTAAAGAACTTAATATTCTGGATTATGGCTTGATCAAAATCAACTACCAGTTTTCACTTATTTCCCTAGTTTGGAATATGTATACATGTCTATATTTAAAAAAAAATGTTTATTCAGTCATTATCACATAAGAGCCCACTAGTTTTTATTGGCAACCCAGTAATGTTTTGACTCACTTAACAACAAATCTCCTGGTATTTAACCAAAGTTAGTAAACAAATCTCCTGCTATCACTATATATAAACATTTGTCTCACTCAATAACTATGTCATTATTTGGGAAAGTGACACTTGGAGCCTTGCATTTATTCCTGTTATGTTTCAGTTTTTAGTTAAGACTTATCTCCTAAACCAAGTTATGCTAGAATAAAATAGATACTAATCATTACCTGATTACATTAAGAGTGAGTACTACAAATATGCACTAAAATATTTTCTGGTTCACTCAAGAATTATAGATTCTCAGGTCACTTAGCTGACCTCAAAGCTAACAGGAAAACACCCTCCGTAACAATCACTACATGAAACTCGAGCACTTCTAGTGCACACAATAGACCATTTCCCCTTTAGAATTCAAATTTCAGATAAGTTCTTCCTAATTAGATTTTGCTTTTTGCAACTTTTGCCCTTAAGTGTTTGGCAATAAAAAGAATAAAGTTTTTTGCTTTTCTACACAACCTTCTTTTTACAGGTTTAAAAACATTTTTTTGTATCTTCCTCTACTTTACCCTGTTCCTAACTAGGCAACACCGAGTTAAAGGTTTTATGGGCCTAAGTACAAAGACAAAAAGATACACATGTACAAGATCAGTCTTTTCCTGGAGTGAAGGGGAGAATCAAGACAACTTCCTAAAATTCACGTGTATTTATCAACAGAAAAATCATGATTCAACTCCAAATATTCTCGCATCTTTCAAGTGATTCTGGTATGGATAGTGAAGAACACTATGCAAACCAAAATCTTGTCTTGAAAGTTACCACTATGAACAACAATAGAGATGACAAGAAATAGTGATATATCATTACCGGGCATTGCTACTCATAAGTGCTAAACTCTGGATTCTCAAGTGCCTCTGATTACATTTTCATTTCCAATACCATATTTAAAAATGTCTCTAAATTTCAAACTATGTATGTATCTTAAGGACATGATGTCACTCAGGTGATGAGTCCATTTAAATTGCTTTTCCAAATCACAGGATCATTAAACTTGAGAGACAGAGGGCCTTTTCTAGAAGGCTTCTAGTTCAATTCTTTCATTTTATTAAAGATAAAACTCAGTAAACATTTACAAAGTTCCTTCTGGGCAACTAGAATCATTCATACTTTCATTAAGCAATTCCTGGGCTCCTACCTTGTGTAATACATTAGGTCAGAGGCTATGGTGGTTATAAATAGGAAAAGACAAATCTTCACTCAAAGAGTGTACACGTAAAGAAACTAATAATAAGATTATAAAATTTTAAGTTCTACAGTAGATGAAGAGTATTGTTCTAATTTTTCATCATGGACTCTCTCTCTCTCAAGTATCTGTCTCCATCTTTGTTTAAAACATATTGTTTGTTTCTGTATTTACATTCCCAGATGTAGTAGTCCATCAGGAGGAGGCATTTTGCCAGAAACTGTTGGTTCTAAAAGCCCTTAACTGAGGAGAGAGTTATAAGTTCTCAGGCCTAAGAAAGAGGGAGGTAAGGGAATATCCCCCTTGCACATGGTATCCTGCAATTCAAATCAACTGAGCAGGTGCCTCAAGAGAAGCAAATGTCAATTAAATCAATGATTCATTCACTCATTTTACAAACATTTATTCAGCACCTACGGTCTGTCAGAAGTTCTACCAGAAACAAAAGCCATGATGTTAAGGAAAATGTGCTCCCACGATGCTCACAATCAAGTTTGGTTTCTTTCAAGTGTATGCACAGCAGATAAGTGGGAATAATCTTGTAGGGCCATCGTATGACAAAATACAAATTCTCAAGCAACACCCACAAATTATTAAAAGCTTTCCAGATGATTCTTATGAGGCATTTTCCTGTGTTATTTCAAGTCCCTCTATGCAGTGTTGTGTTGGACCCAAAAGCGACCTTTTCTAAGAGGAAGTGTACCACATGTTGACAACCCATTGCTCTTCAGGTATAACACAAAGTGTAAATCTGAAGGTAAGGGGGTGGTAATCCCTCTCTGTATTAGAAGTATCTGCAAAACCAGAAACAGCAAAGCTCGGGATTTCTTACAAGTTAACTGGGAAAGTTACATATGTGAAAGAGAAAGTCAGAAAGACCAGAATAGGTGCTAAAACCTTTAATCAAACATCCTTACTGCCAAGGGTACCTTAACCATATTTAAGTATCATTTGCAAAGTAACAGTATGACTTAAATACTGTTAAATTTGGTACTTAGAGTCATTACTGCTGTAATCATCACATCACATCTCTCTCTACTGTTGTTCTGAAGATTGAAGGAGTATGTATGTATGTATGTATGTATGTCATGGAAGATCTACAGCAGTGGTTTTGAACAGCTCCAGAAAACACTCTGTTGTTGAAAGAATGTCTAGCTTAGGATCTGCTTTTCAACAAACAGATTTTTTCCCCCCGATAACTATCTTACCTGACAACTCTGTACAGAATAATTTCAGGAATTCAAAATAAGCTAAATTTTCCTTCCTTAAATGCCCCTGAAGAACCTATAAATTCAAAACCACTATAATCCTATGGTGTATATTTTATAATTATACACCATCATTTATTTTAAAATTCTATTAATTTCAAATATTTTCCTCCATGACCCATAGAAATGCAGTGTACATCACTACCCATATGGCATATTCATACATAACTTTGGGTTCAAGAAACAATACTTATGATAAGCAGTATACTTCTACTCTATCCCAATCCTATATTGTAATAGCAAATTATATTTAGACCCAGAACAAATTATATTAGGAAAATAAACAGTACTGAAAATGTGTGTTGGGCAGAGGCTCAGATCCTGGGAAACAGATTTGGGATCCTGGCAGGTGAAAGAAGATGCAAGGCAAAATTGGAATAGCAAAACATACTTTATTTGGAGTGGCGACAGTTCCAGTCCTTGACCCCAGCATCTTTCCATAGGCCTTTTTTTATATGCAGGTTAGACAAAGAAGGCATATTGCCAACAGGTTTTTAAATGAGCACAAATTTTTATGAGCTTGAGTACATATGCTAAGTCAGGTATTCATGACCTTGACTACAAACTAAAACATAGCTGTCAGGAAGTCTTGGTAGGGAGCCTAACTATAGCCTGCCCTACAATGGGATTGGCCAGAAATAACATACATGGTACTCCACTCCTACATGAAAAGAGTAGGATTATTTGGCAAGTCCAGCAGTCTAACACATTCTGAATTGCATCCAAGATTATGAAAGTCTTCAGGTCTTAGACACCACATACTATCTTAGTCCACCTGACCTTTTGTAACAAAATACTTAGACACCACATACTATCTTAGTCCACCTGACCTGTTGTAACAAAATGACTCTGTCATTTACAAGACAGTAGAAATCTGACTTAATGCAGAATGTGTAAGAGATGGGTAAAGTTATAAAAAAAAAAAAACAACACAAATATCTTAAGGTCTGAGATTCAGTAACTAGAGATATTTGTGATGCATAAATAAGAGATTTTGAAGTAGACAGAGAATTTCAATTTTGAGCATACTAAGTCCATCAGTGAGATATTCCCAAAGGAGAAAGATTTTCTAAGAGACTGAGATGGAGAAACATAATCATGCAGAGAAAGATTTGAGTCAAACATGAAGGGTAATTGTTAATACAGAAAAGCCCATCATCAAAGTGAAGAATGTATGAAAATAAGAGTAAAGGCCAATAACTAGGCTTTCATAAATGTCCATTATACAATTGAAGAGTAACCCAAGAGTCAAACAGGAAGTAGTGGGAAGATAGGAGAGGACAAAGAAACACAGACTACATGGAAGCCAAGGAAAGAAACAGTTTTAACAAAGAATGAGTCCTCCCACTGCAAAATGTACAGAAGAGGCTTGAAAATGACTCTCAATTTATGGATGACCAGAGAGCACACCAGGATCACACAAATGTTTTTCCAAGATGTATAAAAAGTCAGAAGAGAGATATTCTGGAATAGGTGATCAATGTCATCTTAGACATTTTGATCTGATTAAGCCTAATCTAAATCAGCTCTCAAAAGATACTAGACACACATAACAATGAAACCTGTACTTAGTACTCTCTCATCATTTGGAAATCTGCTATCATAATAATGTATTTTTTTCATCTAATTATTTGGAAAATAATCTTCATATGGCATAGCAAAAAGCAAAATGGAAAGATAAATCCTTCCCCTATGGTTCCCTATGTACTGGATCAGATGTCTGTACTTCAGTTCCTTCAAGTCCCTCACATGAGTTGCTCTCTGCTTCAAAAACTTAAATTTACTAGATAAGCTGATGAACCAATTCACCAAAAAAATGGGCAGTACTTTGACATAACACCTCTAGCTAACCTTTCATTATTAAAGAAAAAAAAAAGGCACAGGAAGACGATGTTTAAACCAAATAATATACTCCCCCTCTACCTTGCAGTATTGGGAATCGAACTCAGGGCATTAGGTATGTTAGGCTCTACCACTGAGCAACATCCCCAGCTGCCAAAGAATATACTTTTACTGGTTCTATATTAAGCCTGTGGTAGCAATGAGGAGGATGTGAAGGGCAGGGAGACTGCTAGGTTCCCTCAAACTACACCTGGTTGGGAGTGGGGGATTTCCTTCCTTTAGGGCTCCCTCATATTATACCTACATGGTGGTTTCCTATTTTAGGCATTCATAAGGATTGCCCTGGTTTCAGGCAAATTAAATTCTATAACCCCCTGGAAAATTTAGGATGATATAGAAAAACTATAAGGTTCACTGAGCAGGTTGGCTATACCAAGTACCCCTAATTTTGTTCTTCTATAGATATGACTAAAATAAATTTCCTATGGAAAAACTTTCTTAAATCCAATTCTCCTACTTTACTGAATTAGAATAGAAGAACCTAATGTTATTTGAATATGGTTCCCTTTGGTGGGGGTGGGGGGGTGGGGGGTGGGTTTGGAACAATACTAAGTATCCAAAAATAAAATTACACAAAATGCAAGTAAGAGGAGGAGATGAGAGTTGCCTTGAAGTAATTTCTAATATTTGGTTCTTTTCCTTCTGAAATTTTTTGTTTGTAGCTTTGCACATAGCTGTATAACCACTTTAACACAGTATGCAATTATTCCCATGTTTATATGTGTATCTATGTCAATATTTTAATGACTGCCTATTCATTCTGTTGAACAGATTTGCCATAATTTATCTAAATTATCACTGTTGGAAATGTAGGCTGCTACTATTACACAAAATGTTCCATGATTAGCCATAAATAAATCTCTCTGGGTATTTTTCCCAACTACTTCATATGTAATTTCAGTGTCACAGGATACACACTGATAATTGTCAGTCAGAAAGACTGTGTCAGTTATACATTTTCACCAACAATATGTGACACTTTCTATATATCCACATCTTGGGATAAAGTGGGTTTTATCATTTAACCTTTGCCAATCTGGTTGGCTAAATACAGGTTATTTGAATTTTCTGATTCTATTGGTTTGTTTCTTGTTTAGTTGATTAAAAATATTTTCACAGTCTACAACACAAATAAAAGCAAATACATGATTTAATAGCAGTAGTGGTTAGTTATTTCCTTCCAGGACTAAATGCCAAATTGTCATGGGACTATTTTTTAATTCACCCATCATACTTTTTAAGAATAGATGAATTAATCCGTCAATTTGGGAAGCACAGTGTACTGGTCAGTTTGGTGTGAATGTCTGAGACAATTCACTTTATAAAGAGAAAAGGAAGTTTTTGCTTGTGGTTCTGGAGGTTCCAATTCAAAATGGGGAGGCCCACTGCTTTAGACCTCAGGGTGGTCAAAATGCCAGATACCAATGGTGGGGAGATTATGGCAGAGCAAACTCCTCACATCATAAGCCAGGAAGCAGAGTGTACCAGACAGGGGTCTCACAAGTTCCCAGTGACCTAAAGACCTCCCAAAAAGTTCTACCATCGCTCAATAGCACCATTCTGGGAACCAAGCCTTCACTATCTGGGGACACATCCATGTCCACATCACAATATATACCTAGATATAGTTTGTTTTGTTTTAATGGCTAAAACACTGTTTTTTGGCTTACTGACATTCATTGAACAAATAACTTTGTTTTGTACACATGATAAAATGAAATACTCTGAAATTTAACTTAGAAAAATACACAATATCTAATAACCTTTAGAAAGTAAATTTTTGGTTATGCTTGAGTGCTTTCCCTCATAAAGTAGTGACCTCAATGTTCTCATGGACTCTTCATGTGTTTCTGAAAGCTCAAAAGAGGGAAGGGAAGCCATTTACATTTATTTACCATTTGCAGTATACCACACACTTTGTCAAACACTCTACAAGTGTGCATGGGCACAGAAAAATAAAAGATAAGTTCACTCACTGAAAACTGGGTCAGGAACATGTCTCTAGCTAGTGAAGTCTTCCCTGAGAATATAAAGCAATGAATCATATGATGTTTCTCCAAGATTTATTACAAGATTCATAAAGCCAAATCTGAGATTTAAAGTTTCTTTCATACTGTAAAAATTTTAGTAACACATAATTTCACATACTTAGTCGCACACTGGAATAAATCCTTATTTAGGTCCTGTTTGTTTTCTTTCAAAAGATGGTTAAGTGGGATTAGGCACACAAAAAAACAATTCCTAAGAAAGGGAAGAAATGAGCAGTAAAGGATTTTACTCTCCAAACATATGAAAGAAGTGAAAAAAATGTAAACTTATGGTAATAACAGAATATATATACATACATGTATCTATCCATACTTCTTAGTTGATTTGTTCAATTCGTCAGATATGTACTGAATGCCTAACACATGTCCAGCACTATGGTAGCTGGGGAGAAACTCTGATTTTATAGAGCTTACAGTATATTACAGCCCAGAAAACAAAACACAAGCAAATACTCTCTAGTGAAATGACATTAGAAAGAAAAAGCACAAACGTTTGTGGGAACACAGAGAAGGTATGGGGACGCTGACTTCAATAAAGCAATATTTAAGCTAAAACTTAAAGCAAGCAAAGGGGAAGAGTGGGCAAAAGGGTACTCCTAGGCAGAGAAAAGAGAATATTTTCACAGAAAGGTGAGAAAGGACATTAGAATCTGAGGGAAATAAAGTAGTTAAGACTAGCTATGGTGTTGCAGGGAAAGTGCCAAAAGACTAAGGCTCAACCAATATTAATAAATACGGTTACAATTGTAAATATCATACTTTCAATCTCATCCCTGAAGGTTTATAGTTAAAATATTGTTACATAAGCTATACTAGCCCAGAAATCAATTATAACATACATTTCACACTAATAGCCTTCTGAAACACTTTTTTATGCTACAAACGTGAAGGAAAATTTTTACTTGATTAGCAGTAAGCATACAATGTGCTAAATTTTAAATTAACTTTTCAAGGAGCACCTAATCCTCCATCTCTACTCCAAGTTTGTCAATTTTTCCTTAAAACTTGAATCAAACTATCTGAGAGTCATTATTATAAAAAAGCAGTGATACACAAATTGCATTAGCATTCACTGGAAGGTCTATTAAAACATAGGTTTCTGTACTCCTCCTCAGAGTTTCTCATTCTGTAATTCTGTACTAGAGCCTGAGGATTTGTATTTCTAAGAAACTCCCACATTAGGGTTAGGAGACCACACCTCAAGATGCATCACATCAGAGAATCATGTTGTCAGTGTACTTGAACAAAGGAGACAGGAAAGTTATTTCTGAACTCTTTACTAAGGTAATAATAGGTTGTCACAGTCTGGCTGGGCACAATTCAGGAGCCACTTGTCAAAAGAAACTAACTTTATTTTTAGAACTACACACGCCAAACAAAACAGCTCCTCAGGAAAAAAACCCTCAGAGCCTAACGGCCACCACCGGCTTCCCACAAGCCTCTCTCCCCAACACCAGCCTCTCCACCTCCCACAATCCTCCTGCTCTTGAGGCTGATTGGCTGGGTCGCATGGGCGGAGCCAAAGAAGTCCCCCAATGAGCAGCTCCGTGGTCTGAAAGGGCAGGGAAACAGCCCAATGAGCATCACCACAGAGGAGCCAATCAGCTAGATGTTGCTGGCCCGCTGTGAGCCAATCATCAGCTGGCAGCTGGAAGTTTGCTGGGGCCCCTTTGGCTGTGGCTCTCAACAATAGGTAGGTGTTCAGGTCCTAAATCTGAGCTGAACTACATTTTCTAAACATCTTGAAGAACTGACAGTCTAAACTTCCTGTATGAATTTTCTATTCTAACAACGAACTAATAGGAGTTCTACTAACAGCCTACCTCTAACATCTCAAATCATGGTTAAATGGTTTTAGCTTTTCAAAAATGTCTAGCAAGAAACATTTGCTGTGAAGATCATTGTGCCTTTGAAAGCTCTCTGAAACCAATTTAGCTTTACCACTGCCACTATTACAAAATGTAACTTTATCTTTCTAAAATCACCCAGCGCACAAATAAGCTGCTGTATAAGGTAAAACATTTTTTTTTTTAATCTTGGACAACAATCTTTTCTTTTAACATACAGCAAATAAGAGCTGGGTGCAGTGGCATGTGCCAGTAATCCCAGTGGCTCAGGAGACTGAGGCAGGAGGATCACAAGTTAAAAGCCAGACTCAGTAATTTAGTGAGAAATTTAGCAAGACCTTGCCTCAAAATAAAAATAATAAAATGGGGGATGTGGCTCAGTGGTTAAATGTCCCTGGGTTCAATCCCTGGAACCAAAATAAACAAATACAGCAAATAAGTAACAAAACAGTGAAAATGAAAATTATAAGCAATTACAACACACTTCATGAAAGAAGGCCAATATTTACATATATTGTTTGTTATATTCTATTTAATTAAATGTGATTATAATAATCTCAAATTAATCTTTTACCATCTCTGGGGAGTTTGCTACTTGTTTGAACACAGGTTGGCTACATATGGGGTCCATACCACCATCTAAATGTGTTGCCTACCACAACAATCTTAATTATCACAGCAACCAATTTTATGATGGGTTAGTATAATTAACTTTAATCCTCTTTACGCATATATATATATATATATATATATATATATATATATATATACACCAAGGACAAGCAACTGCTAATTCACTTTTGCTTCAGTTACAATTATTAATTGTAATAATGAATGGTTAACAAATCTGTGCAAATGCCTTCATAAATGACCAAAACATTGTGCATAAATTATAGTAATAGCTAACATTCACTGAACCCTTAGAAGATAGTATAAACTTAACTATGTACTTAATTTTTATACTCTCAATCTTCTGGCTGAAGAAAATGAGCCATAAGGAACTTAAGTAGCTTGCTTAAAATGGTATCACTATCAAGTATTCAACTACGATATTTCATACTTTTGAGTGAGACATCACTATACAAGAAGAAACTAGTGGAAAAGACAGGTGCTCTTGGGCATGCCTGTAATCCCAGCAACTTGGAGGGCTAAGGCAGAAGGACCCAGTGAGTTCAAGGCCAACCTAGGCAATTTATTGAGACCCTCCCTCAAAATAAAATTTTAAAGGGGGCTGGAAGTGTAGCTCAGTAATAGAGAGCCTCTAGGTTCAATACCAATACTATAAAAACAAAACAAAAAATGGAGTACTTCTAAATTGTAATATAAAAAATTAAAATGCTTAATCTAGCAAGTATAAATTTGACCCCCAACCCCCAAAATCTCTCCTAGGGAGGTCCTCCTCGATAAACAACACACATAATGGTAAGGCCCAAAATTATCCAATGGTGAAAACAAAAGAAGAGTCTCGTTTTCCTCATAATTAGACAAGAGCCAAAGGAAAAGCAGCAAAGGAGAAGGTTTGCCTCCCCCAACACCTTCACCCAGCACCTAGACATGTACAGAGCCAGAGGTCAATCCTCCATCCCCAGATGATTCCCTCTCTCTAACCAATTGCTTCTGAACTTCTGACCTTGACTGTCTCTGTAGCTTAGGTGCAGAGGGCTCCACTCATAGCCTCAATTAAAGGGGGACAATGTGCTACCCAATCCTGATTTTCCTCAACCTAAATCAGACACTGCCTTGTCCTTTCCTTGTGTATTTGCTTTGTGATGTGAAATATTTGCACCTGACCTTCCAGAGCATGCTATAGTGCTGTGCAGTGACCACTTTCAAAAAAATTTTCAGGGAACTTTAAAAATCTTACAAATTATGACCCTGTAAAGGGATGGGGTGGTAGAAGTAAGAAAGGGGGGGTGTCTTTTTTTCTAAGTATTTTTCCTAACAATTTTGTTCTCATCTACCTTCATTTGCTAATGTTACTGTTAACATTATATCAGGCATAATTGTGTATTCTTGTCTGTACCCTGGAGTTGATTATAAGTGCCTTGAGAATAAGGAACATTTGATGTTTTCTATTTTTATCTTATCTACATACATTTTCACTTGGTGCATTGGGCAGGTTCATGCCATTTATTCTTTTATAGGGATGGGTGGAGTGAGGAGGAAAGGTACTGGAGATTGAAGCCAGGAATACTACTTACCACTAAGCTACGTCCCCATTCATTTTTTCATTTTTTATTCTGAGACAAGGTTTCACTAAGTTGCTGAGGCTAGCCTCAAACTTGTGATCCTTCTGCTTTAGCATCCCAAATTGCTGGGATTATAGCATGCACCACTGCACCCTGTTGCATGCTCTCTCTCTATACTTCAGTTTTCCTGTATTTTAGAAGATAAAAAGGCATATTCTAATTTGGCCCATAGGGTTATTGCAAGGGTAAACTAAGTAGGAAAAAAAAAGGAGTCCATATTTTACAATTTTATTATTCACCCTTACTTTCCATAATAAACTATACTATTTTAGAACATTTATAACATACAGGCCTCCTTACATTATTTTTAATAAACCACAGGGTTTATTGCTAAGTTCTATCCTTTTTTTTTTTTTTTTTGTATCAGGGATTAAATCCCAGGGGTGCTTAATCACTGAGCCAAATCCCTATCCCTTTTTATTTTGAGATAGCCCTTCGCTAAGTTGCTATGTCTGGCTCAGCAACTCTTGTCTCAGTCTCCCAAGCCACTGGGATTAAAGGCATGCACCACCATGACTGGCTCTATCATTACTTTCTTTACATATTTCCAATGTTGGAAATCTGTGTCAAGTAAGTGAGTAATGAAAAACGAAGGAAAGGACAATGCAAGGAATACAGACTAAGAGTTAAACTGTTGTTTAAATGCTGTAGAGAAGAGGAATCACCCCTTACTTAAGTTTCCATTATATTTTCAGAGAACTGATATCTTTTATATTTTGTGATTAACAGCTGTATACAAAAAGCATAACTTGGGCTGGGGTTGTGGCCCAGTGGTACAGTGCTTGCTTAGCATGCATGAGGCACTGAGTTTGATCCCCCAGCACAAAAACAAAACAAAACAAAAAAAAAAACCCTAAATTAACAACAAAAAAAAGGTATTGTGTCCATATACAACTAAAAATATTTTTCTAAAAAAGCATAACTTAAAAATTGCACTGAAAACTCATACTCATCCTCTTGTTTACCTTTAACTATGGTCTCTGTTATGGTTTGGATCTCAAATGTTTTTAAAGGCCCGAATGCTAAAGGCTTGGTCAACAATCTCTGGCACTACTGGGAGGTAACAACCTTTAGGAGGTAGATCTAGTGGAAGGAAGTTAGGTCATTGGAGATGTGCCCTTAAAGGAGATAGTGGGACTGCCGCCTACTCCTGTCTCTGTGCTGCCGGGAGGCGAGTACCCTCCCTCTAACATGAGATCCTGCCATCATGTACTATGCTGTCACAGGCCCAATGCAATGTAGACAAGTGACCATGGACTAAAACCTCTAAAACCATGAGCCAAAATAAACCATTCCTCCTTTATAATGTTTCAGTATTTTGTCATAGTGACAGAAAGCTGATTTAGCTTCTATACTAAGTTGACCTGTGTTTCTCAAAAGGTAAGCTCAAGCAGGGCATGGTGGTGCACGCCTGTAATCCCAGTAGCTCAGGTGGCTCAAGCATGAGGATCACAAGTTGAAAGCCAGCCTCAGGAATTTAGCAAAGCGCTGAACAATTCAGTGAGATGCTGTCTCAAAATTTAAAAATAACAAAATAAAATAAAAAAGGCTGTGTTGGGGGCTGCAATCAAGTCAAGATGGCGCCTGGCAGTTTGCCAGGAGGAGTGGTTTGTGAGGCAACGGCCACCAAGCCATTAAGATGGTGGGGATTCCTTATTGGCTGATTGCTGTATCTGGATGATACAGCTTGAGTCAAGCTGAGTGTAATCAGTTAGGTATATATACCTCTGCTGTTCCGCAATAAAGCAGTTCCCGCTTCAACCTTCAAGTTGCTTGTCACCTCCCGGTTATTTTGCCCAGCCGGATTGCGGCAGGGCTGGGGATATGGCTCAGTGGTTAAGTGCCCCTGGGTTTAATCCCCAGTATTCACTCCTCAGAATTGTGAATGCGAGCTTATTTGAAAACACGGTCTTTGATGATACAGTTGGAAGAGGTCATGGGCTGGAGATGTAGCTCAGTGGTAGAGTGCTTTGCCCTGAGTTCAGTCCCCAGCAAACATACACGATATCATATTAAATTACTATGAACTCTAAATCCAATGACTGATGCCTTTATAAGAGGAAAGAGAGAGACAGTTGGATTCAGAGACACAGAAAAGACAAAGACAGAGAAGAAGGTCTTGGGGGAGTGGGTGGGGAGGAGGCAGGTCATGATAAGGAACTCAAAGGACTGGAAGGAATCACTAGAAGATAACAAGTAGCAAGAAAGGTTTCTTCCCCATGGCCTTCAGAGGACAGCCCTGCAGACACCTTGATTTCAGATTTCTAGCCTGAGGAACTTGAGAGAATGAATTTATTTTGTTTTAAGTCATCAAATTTGTATGATTTATTATAGCAGCCCTAGGAAACCTCTTAAGGTTCAGTAACAATGGAAAAAAGCACAAAGTAAACAGTTACAGCATCCATTTTCTCAGTTACCTTAAATAATCTGAGGGAAAGAACCTGGGAGACAGATTTCACTAAAACATACACACACACACACACACACACACACACACACACCCTTTTATCTTCTACCCAAGTAAAATCATGTTAGTTACAGAGTGACCATAAGGCTACTTCTAAAAATTTCTACTCAGGAGTTCTTATATTCTGACAATATTAACACTTATTTTGTAGGTGCCTATAAACATTTGTTTTAGTTCAGCATTACATCAATCATAGAAATCTTTCATTCTGTGATCTAATACCTGTTTTATAATAGTGAACTTGTATAAATCTTTTTATGAGATTTTTTTTCTGCATTACTGGCACTCTGTTAAATGTTTATAAGAACTATGGAAATACCCTCTTTTACAAACATCTACCTACACCCATCCCAAGGTATGTGGCTTAAAGAGAAGTGATGATACAGCACAATCTACTTTCCAATATTCCTCAGAAAGGAAAATGACCAGGTAAATTTTATGACGTTATTTGTTGGCCCAACAAATAACATCATAAAATCATTCTCCTTAATTATTAAGTATGATGAGACAGACCCATGAACATCATGGTATAGTAATCACTGATTTAGTTTGGGTAATGTGGCTATTCAAATCTAATAACTTCCTACAAAAGTAGAAATGAAGCATTATTTCAAATACAAGGGCCCATTCTCCTGAGTCACATAAAAATCATTACTGATTTCTGATGGCTTTATTTATAATCCGTGAGGAAAAGCCACCAAAGGCTAATATAACTCTTGCAATTGTTCGTAATAGGTATTACAGCTGGTAAAGCAAAAAAAATTAAAACTGACAAACATTCTAATATGTATACTTCTGAGAGAAAATAAAACGAAACTGCAGTATTGGTAAAACTTATGAACTGTGACTTACATAGCTCACGAGGCCTATGAGATGTTCCAGTATACAGTTTTCATAGTCTTCAAAAAACTCGCTTCCAATTTATAACTTTGATATTAAGCTGGCAAAAGTTCACTTTTAATTCAGGTCTTATGTATCTTAGCATAAAGATTTATTACCTCTAAGAGCCAGTCATTAGAGTGAGACATTCCAACCAGATCTAAAGTTTTACATATTATTGGCACATTTACCTGGTTTGACTGGTATTTTCCATATATACATAAAGGTGAAATTTAAGTATATAACAGGATTTTGTTAAATTCATTCCATAATTTCTTCCCCTTCCCTTCCTCCCTCCCTTTAATCTCCTCCTTGTACTCCACGGATTTTCCCTATGTCTTTATGATATTCTGACCCCAACCCCACAGCCTCTGCTGTAGCTTCCACATGAGAGAAAAATTCAACTCCTGTCTGAGTCTGGCTTATTTCTCCTTATGATGTTCTCTATTTCCATCAATACACTAGCAAATGCCATTACTTCATTCTTACTTATGGCTGAGTAAAACTCCATTGTGTACACATGCCACATTTTCTTGATCCTTTTATCTACTGACAGACATTTGGTTGATGTCATAATTTGGCTATTGTGAATTGTGCTGCTATAAACACTAAAGTGACTGTACAACTATACTATGCTGATTTTGGCGATAAATTTTTTGAGATAAATGCCCAGGAATAAGATAGCTGAATCATATGGTGGTTTGTTCCATTTTTAGTTTTTTGGGGAATCTCCACACTACTTTTAATAGCGGTTGTACTAATTTGCAGTCCCACCACCAATGTATGAATGTCCCTTTTTCTTCCACATCCTTGACAGCATTTATTATTTTTTTTCCTTGATAAAAATTCTGACTGGAATAAATGAATCAGTGTAGTTTTGATTTGCATTTCCCTGATTGCTAGAGATGTTGAACATTTTTTCATGTGTTTGTTGGTTATTTGTATTTCTCCTTTTGAGAAATTTCTTAGTTCTTTTGCCCATTTATTGATTAGGTTATTTGGGGTTTTTGGGTGTTGAGTTTTTTTTTTTTTTAAGTTTGTTATCTATTCTAGATATTAATTCCCTGTTAGAGGAGTAGGGGGCAAAAATCTTTCCCATTCTGCAGACTCTCTTCTTCATTCTCTTAAGCATTTCTTTTGCTATGCAGAAGCTTTTTAATTTGCTGGCATCCCACTTAATGATTTTTGGTTCTATTTCTTGGGTTTCAGGGGTCTTTTTGTGGAAGTTGGCGCCTGCACCTATATGATGGGGTGCTGACTCTTATTTCTTCAGGCAGTTGAAAAGTGATCTCATTCCCAAGTCTTTGGCCATTTTTATTTGACTTCTGTGCAGAGTGAAATGAATGTCCCTTTTTCTTCCACATCCTTGACAGCATTTATTATTATTTTTCCTTGATAACATTCTTCAACATAAGGATATCCATTTCTCTCAGCACCATTTATTTAAAAGGTTGTTTTTTCTCCAACATACTTTTGGCACCTTTGTTGAGTATAAGATGGCTGTAAGTATGTGAATTTGTCTCTATGTCTTCTGTTTCACTGGTCTTCTATTCGGTTTCACACTCTTTTTGCTATTATTACTGCAGTATATTTGAGGTGGATTATTGTAATGCCTCCTGCATCACTTTTCTTGTTCAGAATTGCTGTAGCTATTCTGGGTCTCTTATTCTTTCAAATGAACTTAAGGACTCTTTTCTTCTAGTTCTGTGAAGAATGTCATTGATATTTTGACGGGGAGTACACTGAATGTGTATACTGCATTTGATAGTACATCCACTTTGGTAATAGTAATTCTGCCAATCCAAGAACATGGGAGGTCTTTCTATCCTCTGAAGTCTTCTTCAATGTCTTTCTTCAGTGTTCTATAATTTTCATTGTAGAGATATTTCACGTCCTTCATTAAGATTAATTTCCAGATTTTTAATTATTTTTGGAAGGTTATTGTAAAAGAAATGGTTTTCCCAATTTCTTTCTCAACTTAATTGCTGTTGGAGTATAGAAAAGCTATTGCTTTGTGAATGTTTATTTTGTATTATGCAACTTTGCTAAATCATTTATCAGTTCTATAGGTCTTCTAGGAGAATTTATTGGGTTTTCTATATACAGGATTTCATGAGCAAATAGGGATAGTTTGACTTCTTTTCTGATTTGTATTCCTTTAATTTCCTTCTCTTCCTTCTCTTGCCTGATTGCTCTGCCTAAAGAACTCTATTGAATAGAAGTAGTTAGAGTACAAAACCTTGTCTTATTCCTGACTTTAGAGGAAAAGCTTTCAGTTTTTCTCCATTCAGTATGATGTTAACTTTGAGTCTGTCATATACAACCTTTATAATAAGTGCCTTCTATTCCTAGTTTCTCCAGTGTTTTGAACATGAATGGTTAATGAATTTTTTGTCAAAGGTATTTTCTGCATCTACTGAGATGAGCATATGATCCTTGGTCTTAATTCTACTTACGTGGTGAATTATATTTGTTGATTTGGATATGCAGAATCAATCTTGAATCCCTGGGATGAAGACCACTTGATCACGGTGTATTATCTTCTTCACCTGTTTTTTAATGTGGCAAGCTAATATTTTATTAAAGATTTATATATACATGTTCAAAAGGGTAACTGGTGTACAGTTTTCTTTCCTTTATGTGTCTATGTCTAGTTTTAGTATCAGGGTTATACTAGCTTCATAGAATATATTTGGGATTGTTCTTTCCCTTCCAATTTCATGGAGTGATTTGAGAAGAACTGGTGTTAGTTCTTCTTTAAAGCTCTGGTAGTGCTCAGCTGAGAATCCATCTGTTCCTGGCTTTGATTTTTTGGAAGGCTTGTAATTGTTATTTCAATTTTATTACTTGATATATTGGTCTCTGGGGGGGCTTTTTGTTTTGTTTTTGGTGGTGGTGGTGATAGGGATTGAATCCAGGACCTTCTGCATGTATGGGGAAAAGTTACCTGAAAAAAGTCATAGCTCGGGCTGGGGCTAGGGCTAGGGCTGGAGCTCAGAAGCAGAGCGCTTGCCTAGCACACATGAGGCTCTGGGTTTGATCCTTAGCACCACTTAAAAATAAATAAATTAAGGTACTACTGTCCACCTACACCTAAAAAAAAATAAATTATATATAGTGTCATAGCTCTGCATAACCAGTAGCCATACCTAGGATCCTTACTAACCAGTAACAACAGACAATTTGCTATGCTTAAAAAAGTACTTCTTTGTGTTAAAGGAGCTAACTTTGATGCTCTGTCACTATCAAGCCCTGGAACTTTTAAACTAAAGAAAAGCACTAGTCACTGTGTTAGCTGTTTTATATAACCTTGTTCATTTTTATAACTTGATAAAGTAAGCTTATTGCTCACATTTTAAAAAAATGATACCAAGGACTTATAGGAATAGATGCTCTGTCTTTTTGTTTTGTTTTTGGTGGTGGTGGTGATAGGGATTTCTAAACTGTCCAAGTTTAGAAAGCTAAAAGATTTGGAATTAAAACTTAGATGCCTACCACATGATACTATCTTGTGTGACTTTACAACTATAAAATCTTAAAATGAATGCAAACCCTAGGATATTTTATAGGAAACTGTTGCTATAATATATTTTTCAAAATGCACTAATTATAGCAGCAGCATCTACCAATTAACTCCTAGTGTCATCCTTCACTTTCTGTATCAAAAATCAAACCAAACAAACAAAAACAAAAAACCAAAAAACCCACTTTCACGAGTGAGTCAAAGTATACGAAGCCAGACTTCATAATGTTAACAAAGTGGCTGAACTGAAGAGTCCTGGGGTATGGACTGTGATAACTACTGATATTTCAGATTTTCTTGTATTCAATATACTTGCAACTGTATAATAAAATCTGACAGTGCAGAAAAGTGATGGAAATTTACAGGCATAGTCTCTCTACCTGTTGCCATAGGAATATACAGAATAAACAGACATATTAGGCTTCGCAAATACTTGAATGCTAGTTAGCAATTTTCTTCAACTTTACAAAGTGAAAAGATCATGCCAAAGAAGGTACTTGGGGGCCATAAACAAAATCATAAAACAGAAATTTTTAAAAAGGAGAAAACCTTAACTTATTACTTATATAGTTTCAAATGCTGTATTTCTAACAATCACCAAGAGATGTGATCATCAAATAGCAAAACAAAAAAATGAACTTGTAGCTCCTAATCTCTTTCAATACAGAAATAATGGGTTATCTGATAAAGAATAATGATAAGAGGCTGGGGGCTATGAGTAATAATCTAAGTGATTAATACCTGAAGAAACACTTCACTGATTTGGGCACTTACTTTTGATAAATGAATGTCATGTTACAGAAATAAGTGGAAAAGGAGGGATGAAATAATTCAAAATATTGGCATCAAATCTTTACTGCAGTCACATAAAAGCTAATGTTATATAAATACCAATACAAATATTTCTCATGATATTTCAACATACAGAATTTCATTGCCTTGTCTATAAATTTATTTCTGTGCATGTGTGCAATCTTTAGCACCATTCTCTTAGAAAGTAATGTTGAAAGAGAAGATTCAAGAGATTAGGAGCAGGAGGATCTATTTCAGGATTACAGCCAGTACTGTGAATCCAGTTCCTGCTCATGAGTATAGAGAAAGTGAGATGGTAGCCAAAAAAAAAAAAAAAAGGGGGGGGGGCAGGAAGAATGAAATTCAAAGAAGCAACAGATTACAGATTACTATGTAGCAATGCCCCATTTTTTAGTTTCTGACATGACTGATTCTTCTTCTTGGGATAGAAGTAGAAAGTACTTTTTGTTTGTCCTCTGTTTTTAAAATCAGTACTATCCTATTATGGCATTCATCATTTATAATCACTCAGGGGATTTAATATGCTAGATAGAGTTCTATTATGTGGCTGCGATGTTATTTCATGAAAACCCAAATATGTGTATTGAGGGCCAACAAAGGAACTTGTCAGTAGAGTACTATACTATTGGCACTTAAAATTTACAAACAACCAAACAGAATATCAGGTTGGATTTAAATATAAGGCACTGGCAATTAACAGCAAACAAGTCATTTTACTAGATCTTAAAAAGTGAAACTAAAATATGTAAGAAAGCTGTGAAATTTTATCTGCTTCATACAAGCACTGCAACATTCATGAAATCCTGCCCATGAGTATTTCTCTGAAAGTGTCATCAAGTACTACAAAGTGCAAGTTAAGTGATAGCTGTGCAAAAATAACATTTGTTCAAGAAGTCAAATTAATTTTAGTTTCACTAAGCTTTTATATCTTTGACTAATTTTACAAAATACTTTTTGTGTTAGTCTGATTCGAGAAAGTGCAAATGTAGCAAGAACCAACATTTTCTAGGCAAATCAGCATGCTACTCATTTTCTAAAAGTAGCACCTAATCTGCACCTGAGGCTATCCTATACTTTCCTCTTCAAGCAGCCTTTCCCCCGCCCACACAGGTTGAGCTATGTCAAGGACAGCTGGACAGATACTTTGAAAAATATTCCCCTTTAAATGCATATAACCAAAATGTTATGTTATAATCCCGATAATATCATAGCTATATATCTAGAGGCAAATGTCAATTTTTTTCCTAAATATCTAATGATATTTCAATTATGTCACTTGCAAATAATTTTCAAATTAAAGAGAGTTGACAACCATCAGGGCATGTGGTTAAATTACTAACTTCTTTTTGAAATACTGAATATCAGTTCTTAAAGAACTTAAGACATTTTCTTAACTTTATCAATCCTGTCATTCATCTAGTACTAATTTTAGCGAAACTAAAATATTAGAAAAAAAAATTGACCCCCCCCCACAAGAAACTTCTTTTAAATATAAGATAATGGGACAATTACACAGGAAAATGACATGTTATGAAGCAAGCTGGTTATAAGTACTAGGTATAGGATGACTTCATTTTAACAAAAAATTAAAAAGTATAAATATACACATAAAAATCTGGAATACGATACACCAAAATGTCAGCACTATCACTTCTCCCCAGTGATTGTGTATTTTTTGAAGCAAACCATTATTTCTAAAGCATATACCACTAAGAGGAAAAAGCAGTTATTAAATGCCAGGAATTAGAAACCCAAGAACTCATGTCAGGTATCCAGCTGTTACTGACAAAAAAATTTGTTTAGCAAATTGCTGCTTTTTCTGAAGTACTAATAATTATCAAGTAGATCATTACCTGGGTCAGACATTACATGGAAGCTACTTTGTAATGTCCTGGTCTCCTTATAAGTTCATTTTCTTTTCAAACAAATACAGTGTAGTTAGATATCAAGTAAGGAACCTAGAGCAACAAATGGGAGAAATAAAATAAAAATAAATATGAGATTTAGAAGCCAATTCTAACGGAATGTAAGGACCTTCTCTGGCTATGTCCTGGGAACAGCATAACTGAAGAAGACATTATTTGGACGTGGAAGGGGACAGGAAGGGAACAGAGACAGGATGTTAAATCTAAATAAATGAAGATTCCTTACAGTATAATAGTTGAGAGCACAAGTTTTGGAATCCATCAGAGCAGGGTTCTAACTTTTCTCCAGTTCTTGTCCGAAATGGAATGATAAATACTTACCTATGAAGAGTCAGAAATTAGAAAATGCAAGGTAATGTACTTAAGCAGATACTAAAATGAGTAAACAAACAGTAGCTGCTACCATTACTATTCTTGTTATGGTTATGCTCATCCATGTTTCTTATCTAGTCTATAAAGCACTTCCCGTGATCTAATTCCTTTACATGTTTCTATGTTTATTTTATACTATGATATAACATCAATATCTTATACTTCCATACTCCATTTACCAGTCTTCTTTCTATTTCTGAGCAAAGCAAGTTCCTGCCTTCCACTATAGTCAGTTCCTCTGCCTAAAATGTTCTCCCCAGAGATAGTAACATGACTCTTCCAAAATATCAAGGCCATGGCTTAAATATCATCTTCTGAGAGAAGTCTTCTCTAACCAACCATCCTAATGGAACATAGCAGCCATTCTATCACAATGGAGCATATCTTCACCACAGATATTTTCTCTTACTTATTAGTTTGATTAGTGTCTCATCACACTGAATATAAATTTACTGAAAATAGACTTGTCCACAGGTGTATTTTTAGCACTCTTAAATACCCAGAAAATGCTGATAGGAAAAGAATGAATGGGAGAAAAGGGGGAGAGGACAAAAAAGGGGAAGCAGAAAGTCTAACCCTATAAAGTTTAATTTGAAGCTTTAAAAGTTATTACATTTGGGTCTGGGGTTGTGACTCAGCGATAGAGCGCTCACCTAGCACGTGTGAAGCCCTGGGTTCATTTCTCAGCACCACATAAAAATACACAAATAAAATAAAGGTACTGACAACTACAACTAAAACATAAATATTTTTTTTAAAGTTATTACTATTCCACAGAGGACTGCTTTTCTATAAGTGGACCATTATTGAATTCCTATACCTCAAAAACCATTAGATAGGTAAATATGGAGATATTCATTTATTCCCCTTTTTGTCCACCAATGCAGGTGTGTTAGGATGAACTTTAAGTGGTAACTGATAGTCATGTGCTCCTACTCACAGAACACATGGACTCAATTACTATTGTTTTTTCTTGCCTATAAATTAAATGGTTTGCTTCATTTCTTTTGTCTGTTTACTGTTTTGATTGAATGTGGTTAATTAGACAAAGATATTAGTCAAGGATTCTAATCTGTAGGAATGTTTTAAGTTTTACTCTAATAGGATCATGATTTTCCAAGTTTGGCATTTTGGCAAATCTTTCTATACTGCAAATCACAAGCTCAGAAACCCTGCAAAACTACATTGTAAGTTTCATAAGACCTTCTCTGCAGCATTTTCATTAAATTAGTATATTTCTTTCAGTATTTTTCAAGGGAACAGTAATAGATTATTTTGCCTTATTAACGCTCCAAAGTACTGTAATGTTCAGAGAGCAATTAAAAGTGGCCTGCCATGCAGCAGCATGGAGCACAATTCTCAGTTCAGCTGCCAAAGAAGGATGCAATCACTTCAAAGTAAGGAAGGGTATGGTAATTACCTATCTAATGTTTTCCCCCCTTCCACTTTAGCAATATGTTAACATAAATAAATATGTTTCATAGTGCAAACAGCAGCAAATTATAAATGTAAAGGTATTTCTTAGCCTGAAATGAAAGTTGTAAGTATTTAAACTGGCTTTTACATGTTAAAATTTTTATTTTACTTTCAAATTCAATGTACAGTTTTTATTTTTATTTAAGAAAATGGTTGTATTATATTTGTTATCTCATAGTTATAATAATATTGAACAAAGTACTCCATGAAGTTTTTTTCTTGACTTAATTAATTTCAAGGTTTAAATTCAGACTTTTGTGAGGGGTAGGGAGTTTCTAGGGGTTAAAACTGGTGTGCTTTACCACTGAGGTACATCCTTAGACCTTTTTATTTTTTATTCTGAGACAGGGCCTTGCTAAGTTGCTGAGGCTGGCCTCGAATTCATTATCTTCCTTCCTCAGCTTCCCCAATTGCTGGGATTACAGGCTCTTTTAAAGAAAGAAAACACACTATATATGAAGGCTCTGCTATAAAACACCTTGCCTTCAGAGTTTCTTAAAATCTCCAGGCAGACAGAGAGAGCATTTCTAACAGTTTTCAGAAGACTTACAATGCTGGTAAGGAAATAAAAAATAAAACTACCCAGTGAAACACCACTTTAACATCAATTCAGAAGAAAGGTTCATTTCAGCATACAACCCCTTAATATACATCTCTATAATGTACTAAGTTCTCTACAAGTATTCACAGAAAAAGTAAACTTGTTTTGGAACATTTCCCATATTAAGTTATCACTATCATTGTCATGTCTCTCCTAAAACCTGAATTCTTAGGCCCTTGGTGATTTAACAGCCATTCCCAAAGCTGGAAAGAGCACAAAAACCCAGATGATAAGATCAAAACTTAAACAATACAGCAACTACTTTGGAAAAATCATTGTGTTGAAGAACTCTACTTTCCAAGTTTCTGAAAGCTCAATTAAGTAGTATAAAGTAGTAATGTAAAAAGGAACTATATGATACTCCAAGAAATAAAAAAGGTAATATTTATTACTCTAGAAATAGTTACGTACAAATTAGTAATATATTTTTCATTCACAAGAGAATAGACATGTGTAATAATTTATCTTCAAATGAATGAAAATAATGAAGACTGAAAATGGAAAAAGAAAAGTGGCTTCTCCTGTAATAGTAATCTTAAAGAAACTATTTTATTTAAATATGAATCAATAATAGAATGGGAAAACAAAATGTGTTGTATTTATAGATGGAGAGTTACATAAAACAAAGAAAATGAGATAAACTATAGCTCCATACAACGTGGATGAATCTTTGAAACTTAACACTCAACAAAGAAGCTGGACATCAAAATATAGATAGTGTGAGTGATTCCACATAAGTACTTTAAAAATGGGTAAATATTATAATACTCAGGAATGCACAGCAAGATGGCAAAACTTCAGAATAGCCAGGAAGTAATCATCACAAACCCCAGCAGTGGATAGCCTTGAGGGAGAGAGCAATAATTATGACCAGGAAAAGGAATGTGTATGTGTGGGTAGGGATATAATGTACTAATTCTTCACCAAGGTAGTGGTTACTGGATATTCCCTTTATAATAACAATTCATTATACTATACATTTATACATTTACTTTGTCTTCACTTTTCTAAATGTTATTATTCATAATTTTTAAAGTAAAAGAAAAGTTTACCAATGATATTTTTAAATTGTTTTTGTAGTTGTAGATGGACAGAATACCTTTATTTTGTTTATTTTTATGTGGTGCTAAAGATTGAACCTAGTGCCTCAAACATGCTAGGCAAGCACTCTACCATTGAGCTACAGCCCCAGCCCAATAATTTATTAATAGTTATTTGCCATCATCATTTGGGTCTCATTTACTCAAATACATATTGACTGCTACTGTAGAATATTTTTCTTTTTCTTTTTTTTAAAGCAGCATATAGTTTTTTTAAATTTATGTTTTAATTGTAGTTGGACACAATACCTTTATTTTATTTATTCATTTTTATGTGGTGCTGAGGATTGAACCCAGGGCCTTGCACATGTGAGGCGAGTGCTCTATCACTGAGCCACAAACCCAGCCCTGTAGAATATTTTTCAGGCTGGATAACTTATAGTCTTTGCAATGAAAAGCAAGTCTTCCATTTCCCAAATATCCTTCCACAAAAAAAGAAAACAATGTGCTCTATATGCTTTGTAAGTGCTCAAAAGAACTCTTATTTGCCTGGCATTTATTTACCACAGAACTGTAGTGTGATCATATGCTATAAGACAGGGGTTTCAGAATTGAGATTCTAATCATTATCCCTCTGGATCTGTAAATGGGAAGATGTGTTAAGAAGATGCCATGAGATAACAGAAGCTAGACACTTCTCACAAGAGCTAACACAATGCATCCACATCTACTTATAGCTGGTCTCACATGTGTTTATCGTTTATTCATCCACCTTCCATTTGTCTACCAAAAGGAGGCTGTGACTGCACTTCTAGTATCCAGTACAATGTCTAGCTAAAGTAGGGACAAAGTAATACAAATGATATTGTTGTCAAGAAAAGTAACAACTAACATTTACTGATTCCTTATTATGAGTGCATCAGTGTTCTAAATACTTTATATTATTTATTGACTCCTATGAAATTATTATTAGTAGCTCCATTTTATAGAGAAAATAAGGCACGAAAATGTTAACTTGTCTGAGGTCATAAAGATGAAAAATAGCCGATTTGGGACTCTAACTTAGGTTTGCTGACCTACTTGATTTCTAAGACCATGCTCTTTCTGATAAATCCTGCTGTTGTGTCGTGTCACTAGACCTTAAGGAGCTTAGTAAAGCCTATTTGGGAGTCATAAATATTTTATAAAATAACTGAGATGAGGTTTTACCCTGGCCTATACTCCAAGTTTGAAACTAAATCCTTAGATATTACATTTTCCTGAAATGTTCATAAATTCATTTGCAAAAATTAAGTTCTTGCCATATCCTAGAAGAAATTGTTATAATTACAGTCATTATACTAATTTGTGAAATGACTAAATATAGGAAATAGATTTAAAAGTTTTTAAAAGCACAGTAATCAAAGAAACTATTATTCAAAATACAGAAATGATGATTAATTTGAACACTTTCATTTCTACAGTAACATAAGAAAATCCTTCAAATTTATAAATAAAATTTAGATACTTAATGTTAGTAAAGAAGATAATTTAATTGAGTTGCATGAAATTCAGTTCCATTATATTTACCTGTACTTAGTGTATCTATAATCAAATTGAAAACGATCACATAAATTTTACTTAGAAATTCTTCCTCTTTCCTCTAAACTACACTCACCACACTTCCTGATGCTACTAATCATGTGGGCTGACAGATCACATGATTAGTCACTAAAGTAGGGACAAAGTAATTAAAGTAGGGAACAAAGTAATACAAATGATATTTAGTCACTCCTTGATTCTCCTTTCCAGTTGTGTAGGTAACCACAGGATACAAGCAATAGAAAGAAAATTTAAAGCTATGACCACCTTGGCATTATAAGTTAAGGATGATTTTGGATTCAACTTTATAAACAATATTTTTTTTAAATGTAGGTCTGGTGCTGGGGCACTGGAATGCTCAACGGCTTGGGTCCAACCCCAATACTGCCCCCGCCCCCCCCCCCCACCGCTCCCAGGGAGACTTCTTAAATATGAATTGGGGAAAACAAAACAAAACAAAAGAATAACTAAGCTCAGAGGTCTACTTTTCTGAAAAATTTACTTCTATTCTCATTCTATTGTTGTAGAGTGATTCTCAGCTTGGATAATTTATAGGTAGACCTGTTGTTTTAACATTCTACAACCTACTTGCATGTTTCAACAAATTAAATACTTCAAACGCACTGGAACAAAAAACCAGAAATGATACCAGTTGCCTATCTTCCTCTTCTTAGCCTTCATACCCAGGCAGAGGATTTGCAGGCACTGGGACACTGCCTCAGATAGTTACCAGGAAATGACTACATGAAAATCCACAAACTTGGCTGCTATCTGGCCCCCATTTTCTGTTTGGTTTTTTCTTAAGAGGAAAGTTGTAAGGGACTCAATGTAGTTTTCAATACATTATGAGGGAGGTTATGAGGAATAAAGTTGGTTCTTAACAGATCATCTTTATGACCATGCCTCAGGCTTCTTTCAGCTTTCCCACACTTACAGTCCATGACATTAGAAAACGAAGGTTTACTCACATAAATGGTCCTTTTCTCCCTCTTTCATTATTTAAGAAGAAGAACATTTTTCCTTCCGACTGGCTTGGTTTTTCCCAGTGTCCACACGGGTGTCATAATTATTAGGTTCAATAGCTTTACTGATTAATAGTTCAGTTTAATAAAAATAAAATCAAAGCAATTCTCTAGCAGATCACCTTATTCCAATCAAGAACTGAACTGATTGGAGCCTGGGCTGTCTTTCTGATTACCATTCTACCTTTTGGAATCTCAAACAAAAGTGTGTGTTTACCTAGACCACTTCTTCTTAGTAATTTCAGGATTCTAATTTTTAAATTTCTAGTTCCAGAACAGCACCAGAATCTCTGCTCAGATTCTTAAACTGCTGAGATTGAGCTAGAAATAAGGGTGAAGAATAGGACCACTTAAATCCTCGATGCCTTATCAGTTCCCTGATATCTTCAAACAGATTTTGTTTTGTTATGCTCTAGTTGTTCTTAGTAGGAAGGCTAGCTGACAAGAAGTTTCCCCATCAATATCAAAAGCAAAAATATCTAAAGTTTCAATTTTTTTCCCCATGATAGGATTGAATCTTATCTGACATATACTCATGGAGAATATGCTTGAAGATCTCGGATCATTTATACATTTAAATGAAAATGTAGGATCTTCTTACAGGACATTCAATACCAAGATAACATCACTGCATGAAATAAATAATACTGAATCATTTTCATTAAAAAATTCTCCAAGAATTATTACAAAAAATACCAGGTAAGTTACTACCAGGCAAAACTATGGGTTCTGCCCTATAAAGCACAAAGCAATTTGAAATAAAGCAAGTTGACACATCTGTCCATTAGGCTCTGCCCAGAGACTGGAGTACTGAACTCCCCATACTGTTTTCATCAATCACTAAAACCAGTACATTTTACTGTAGAAGTTGGCAAGTTTTTTTCTATAAAAGACTTGATAGTAAGAATATCCTGCTCTGTATGCTTTCTCTCAGTTACTCACTCAACTCCTGCATCTTAGAACCAAAGTAACCAAAGAAAATATTCATATACATGAATGTAAATGCATCCCAATACAACATTAAGGATACTGAAATTTGAATTTCATATCATTTTAATTTCTTTTCCCCAAAACCATCAAAAGAGTTATAAAAACTATTCTGAGCTTATGGCCTGTACAAAAATGGGTGGCAAAACGAATTTGGCCCATTGGCTACAGTTTGCTAACCTCTGATCAAAGGCACTAATACTCCATAGAACTCAGCAAGTATATGGCTTGATTCTAGCATTCATCTGTCCCTCTTCCAAAAACTTCCCACCATTGCTTCTAAAAACAGTGGTTCTCAAACATTTTTATGCATCAGAAATATCAAGGGCTTGTTAAAATATGGAATAGGGGTGTCTCATACCCAAGTTTTCTGATTTAGTAAGTCCATGGAAGGACCTGACAATTTAAGATATTTTGACAAGTTCTCAGGTAATACTGATGCTGCTGGTCTAGCACCTTGAGAATCATTGCTCCAGAACTTCCTCAATATTAGCTAACTCTAGCATGTCATCAGTGTTATAGTTTGGATCTTGAATGTCTCCAAAGGCCCATGGCTTGGTTGCTAGCCTGTGATACTTTGGGGAGGTGGTTCAATCTTCAATAGGTGGGGTCTAGTGAAAGGAAGTTAGGTCACTGGGGGTATGCCCTTGAAGGGAACATTGGGTCCCAGTCGCTTCCTATGTCTTTTTGCTTCCTAGCTACCATGAGTAGTACAGGCTTCCTCTGCCATGTGCTCCCACCCCAATGTACTTGCTGCCATGGGCCCCAAGCAACTATTGACTGAAACCATGAGCCAAAATAAAACCTTGCTCTTTATTTTTATTTTTTTAAAAGAGAGAGAGGGGGGAGAGAGAGAGAGAGAGAGAGAGAGAGAGAGAGAGAGAGAGAGAGAGAATTTTAATATTTATTTTTTCGTTTTCGGCGGACACAACATCTTTATATTTGTATGGTGCTGAGGATCGAACCCAGGCCGCACTCATGCCAGGCAAGCGCACTACCACTTGAGCCACATTCCCAGCCCAAACCTTGCTCTTTATGAGTGGATTTTCTCAGGCATTTTGTCATAGCAATGGAAAACTGACTGATACAAGTTTCTCAAAATATTCCCTCCACTTCTTATCTGAAATCTGTCTTTTCACCTGAAACTTTGGTAGTCTTCACTGACACTTCTTCTTCATCCTTCATATCCCATAAAACATTTAGTCATGTCTACTTTATCTCTTCATATATTCTGATGGATATACTTCTGTCCATCTATCTTCCACCTTACACTGAGTTCTGTCATTGCACTTTCAATAGCCTTTTGATTGTGTTCCTCACATATATTCAACTTCAGTACAGTTTGCTGTATGAATTCAGAGAAATTGTTGTAAAATGAAAATTCAGTCATGTTACTACCTTGCTTTAAAACATCCTTCACAGGCTTCTAAGGCTGCCTCCATCATTTCTTCTGCCTTGTCTTCACTAAGCTCTTTACATTGGCAAGCTCTGGTCACGCTCCTTCCTGGCCTTCAAATTTACTTTTCTCAGCCTGAGGATGCTCAGTTTACTTGTTTCTCCCTACTTAATCAGTCAACAACTTTTCATGACCAAATCACATCCCCAGGAATATCATCCTTGACTCTTCTAGACAGGGCCAAGATCCTATTAGTGTGTAATTTTTCTAAGCATCTGTGTTAAAATAATAAAAAGAGCTAACATCTGTTATAGCCAACTATCCTAAGTCCTTCACAAATTTATTTAATATTCACAAATCCTAATAAAGTAGTTACTCTACTGAGTAACCCTCCTACTCTTCCTTTCTTTAACTACATAAAAAGTTAACCCAAGGTCAAGCAGCCAGAATGCGAATCCAAGCCATCTGCCTCCAGACTATAAATATCACCTCTTGAATAGAGAACATCAATAGATTTTCACTTCCATGTGGTCAGGCACCAAGATGAAGGACCTCACACAGAGTCTTGTACAGAGCAGGTACTCAATTTATTAAATGAACGAGTGAGTAAATTGGTTAAGTACTAAGAAAAATGTTATATATATTATTCAGTAGACCATATTAAGGCTTATCTCAACAAGGGACTTTCTACTCTGCCATTGGTCTCACTATAACCTATAATAGGCTCTACATTAAAAAACAAACCAAAAACAAACAAACAAACAAAAAACCTCCAAACAATACTTTGTTACACAGGTCAATGATCGAGTTCTTTAAATTTTTTCATACCCCATAGTTATATTTACATGCTAAACACCTACTTGTATGTAAAGGTTAGCCACCAGAAACAGAAATTGGTATGGATTTTATATATTTTATACTGGAAGAGATATTCCATTCCCATGGAATATCTTTATTTATCCTATGGAATGATATTCTTATGAAACATCTTTATATTAAAAGGGCATTCCACAAAATAAGAAGCTAACAAGGTCTTAAATCAACATTTCATTCTACTGATATCATTTTATTATTTTGAAGCCATGATAATTACATCACTCACAAAGCAAATGCTCCCTAAATGAATTCATGCTACCAGACATGGGAAGTGAACAAATTCTTTGAGATGATGCTATACTGTTGTTTTGATACACAAGCTTTCATCCAAAACTCAGAGAGAAATACTTTTAACCAAATATCTCTCATTATACAAACTCAGGAGGCTAAACAGAATCAGAAATACCTGAATGATTTATTTTGAAATTTCAAATTAAGAAGGCTGTGGCATTTTGTTTGTTTATCCAAGAGAGTTACATTTGTTTGTTTGTTTGTTAAGGTAGAGAAATATCTAACTATATACTGAGGAGCATATTTTTTAAAACCAATGAACTAGTTGACATCTGCTCAATCACACACTTTGGAAAAAACTAGTATGTCAGGTAAAGAAAATTACATTTATTTGAACAAAATGTCCATATTTTTTGAAAATATATTCTGTACCAAATAAGCCATATTGAATAATTTTCATAAAAACTATTTCTCCAAAAGTCACAAAGAACATTGAAGACTATTCCCACATGTGTGGGAACATCTAGACTGACTATATTAGCAACTGACGACAGTTGGTTGTACTAAAAACTGAAATTCTACTGAAACCCCAAATGCATAATTGTATAAAAACTTCATTAATTGGATTCTAAGACCTAGCTTCAATAAACAAGCACTCTTGGGTACCAAGTGGGAGACCTCACCAGATGGATCCATGAGTAAGGTTTTAAGACTTAGGCAAGCTCTTTTTTACTTAGCTCTCACCACACACAAGGAAGACATTTAGTGCTATAAGGCTAAATAGCCCTGCTACATAGCTCTGGGCCAGTATCTTTGCTCTAGTTTGGCACTTTGCCAATGGTCTCCTTAGCATTCTATTTAATGAGTTCTCCATTATCTGTAGCTCCAGTTACCTGCAGATAACCTTGATATGAAAATATTGGTACTTACTGTGACTTTTGAAAAAAGAAGAAATCACATTCACATTTTTATTACAGTATATTATAACTTGTTCTATTTTATTACTAGTTACTATTAAATTTTTATTGTCCCTAATTTATAAATTATATATGTATGTATGCATGTACGGGAAAAACAAAAATAGGTGTAGAATTCAGCAATATCCACAGCTTTAGGCCTCCACTAGAGGTCTTATAATGTATCCCCTTCAGATAAGAGGAATATTACTGTACCTTTTCTTTTTACCTTGTCTTTTTAAATTGAGAGTAACTGATTGCTCCTTTTATTGTGGTAAAATAACATTTATTGGACTATTTTTAAATATACAATTCCATGTCATCAAATATATTCACAATGTTTGTAAAGCCATAACATCCACTTCCCAAAATCTTTGCAACATTCCAAACAGAAACTCTACCAGTTAAACAGTAACTCTCCATTTACCTCTAGCTTCTATCCCCAGTAATCTCTATTTGACTTTGTTTTTATGAATTTGCCTATTCTAGGTATCTCAAATAAATGGAATCATACAATATTTGTCTTAAAAAAAAGAAAACTCTTGGGACTGTTTGTAGATGTACTCTGTAAGAGAACACTGACAACTCACACCCATCATCCCTGATTGCATCATCTGATATAGATTACTAGATTATTAGATCATTCCAACAATAACACCTACAGCCAAAAACCTAGTAGACCTATTTTGCTAGATATAGTATTTGGAATGATTTCTGCTGCATTACACATACTCCAAGAGGGTCTGGATAAATTGCTCAGCTTTGCCACCTTGTGCCTTCAAGATCTACAACTCTCCAGCTCAACCCAACTCTACCTAAAGGAACAGGTAGGGCATCTACATACTGACAGTTTGAACTAGCAAACACTTCCATTCTTAACTACCATTCATATCAAAATTAGAAGCAGGTGAACTTCATGTCCAAGTATCTCTTATGTTCAATTCTCTCTTACCTCATGGTGATCCTATGATAACCACTCAAAGTCTCTCAAAGCCCAACCCAGCACTCATCCACACACACCCACACCAATTTAACTACCTCTGGCCTAAGAATTACTTTAAGCTCATGGAAAAAAAAATAATTTCCAGATAGTTGACTTTGACATGATAAGTTATGCAAGCGTTTTAATTAGAAAAACTGAAAAAAATTTACATGGGGGCCAATGTATTATTTATAAAACTATAAAGAAAACCAGGGAAGCAGGTGGCCAACAGATGACAAATTGAGCAAATGTCTTAGTTTCCAAAATGAATAGTTCTGAATTTATAATAAAAATTTGATAAATATTTTTATCTTTCAACTACACAACTTTCCTTCCCAAATTTCTCCAATTCTCACAGAATAATAAAAATAAAATAATGATAGCAGCTACCATTTATATTCAAGGTTAAGTTGTTACTAATTTCTTGGCATTTCATTCTCCTTTATTAGAAAAATTCCAGCATATAAATGTGGAAAGCCCACGTGCCAAAATCTACAAGAAGCTTCCTTGACAGTAAACCCAGACTGATGGTTTCTCTGAATTGCTAAGACTTTTGCATCTACAACACAATCTAACATTTCATAACGTAGGACTCAAGAAGTTCTCTAGCTACTTGGTGAATGTATATTTATTCTTTCCTAAAAATAAGCCCCTATTGGTTAATATTATGCTCTCTTTCCCACATCTTCACTCACATGAAACAGCTCTGGAAAACATTCACTTAAAAAACAGCTCCATTTTATTTTAAATGTTTATCAGGATTCGTGTTATTTTAATTCACACACACAAAAAAAAGTTCCCAAATGATCATCCTCTTCATCCTCCTGACTTTAACACTTCATCATCAAGTCCTCCCTAAAAGCCTACATTACCAGACACAAAGTTGAGGCTGACTTTGAAGGAAGTAAACAATATCTTTAAAGTGCTAATAAACATATAGAAATAAACTTCCAGATACACCAGATTTTTCAATATAATTGTAACAAATTTTATATGATTTTTTAAGTATTTCACTCTCCCTCATCACCATTATTTTGAGGGACATAATGACTGAGATAACACTTCTCTGAAACCAACCCCAGCTCCCAAGATAACTTCAAATAATTATTCTTTTGAAAACCAGGAAAGGGGGCTGGGGTTGTGGTTCAGCAGTAGAGCACTTGCCTAGCATGTGTGAAGCCCTGGGTTCAATCCTCAGCACCACATAAAAATAAATAAATAAATGTATCGTGTCCAACTACAACTAAAATATTAAAAAAGAAAGAAGAAAACCAGGAAATGTCTGAAGGAGTCATCTCATCCATTTTACAAATATCTTATCTAAAAGACATAAGGTTCAAGGCATTAATAGGCCCTCAGTAAATATATGATCTTGTTTCTCACCAAAGTGGTAGATAAACTGATGAAAAGTCCAGACAAAAAATGGATCATCCTGATTCATAGCTTATAAGAAGTTTGAAACAAACTACAAGAAGTATACCTACACAGAAAATAGTAAAAAAAAAAAAAAAAGAGATGTGCTCTCTTGCAAGCCTTTGACACAAAATAAAACCAATCTCCTTTTAAAGTTGTTTTTGGGTCCCCATGTAAGCCATCTCTTCCTCTACAAAATAAATACTGTTTTATGAAATCAGTTAACAGTTATAGAAACATACTAAAATTCATTAAGAATCTAAGGACAGGGCTGGGGATATAGCTCAGTTGACAGAGTGCCTGCCTCACATGCACAAGGCCCTGGGTTCAATCCCCAGCAACACACACACACACACACACACACACACACACACACACACAATCTGGGACATAGCTCAAGAGTGCATGCTGTGCATGTGTGAGGCCCTGGGTTTCCAGACACAACACCACAAAAATAAAAATAAAACCTTATTAAAACAAATCCTAAGTGATTTGGGAAAGCTGGTATAAATTACCTACTATTAAAAAAATAGTAAAACATTTAACCTCTGGACAGACAAGTGGAAGTCTCCTTTGTTTTCTTGAACTAATCATTTGAAAAGCAACAATTTTAGACTGATTTTAATTCAAATTCTTCATGTAATTAATGAAACTATTGTGGCAACATTCTTTAATTCACTTTTCTCATCTATTAGAAAGTTACTAATGAGAAACACTTAGAAACTGAATCATCAATTTGGCAGTAACACTGATGTTGACTTAAAGTTGTGAATCATCCAAGGACAAAGTCAATTTTCAAATATTAGGGCAAGCTACTACAATGTGTAGGTTATTCATGTCCTTGGTTTTCTTCTTATGTTCCTGCTGCCAATGTGTCCTTTAATCATTCATTCTGCCTCATCAAAGTATAAATAACAATTTTGCTTTAGATTAGGAATACTTTCAATAACTTTTATGAATTTCACTAAGTAAAAGGCAAGACATTTTTTGTTACTTATTTATATAATGCTATTCCTAATTTAATGTACAAGTAGTAGTTAAATAATAACCAAAATTAAGCTATAGTCCTAAAACCATTTTTAAAAAACTATGGTGATGGCATCTTGACTCTGTAATAGTCATGTGCCCTAGCAACTTATTGGTCCATCATATTTACAATAGTGGTCTCATAAGATTATAATGAAGCTGAAAAATTCCTATTGCCTAGTGATATCCTAATGGTGGAAATAATGCAATGCACATAGTAACACAAGGTATTATTCACACATTGGTGGTGATACTGGTGTAAACAAAGATTCTACGATATCAATTGTACAAAAGTATAGCACAATTATGTACAATATATACTTATTGATAATAAATGGCTGTTATTAGTTTCAGTATTTACTATATATTTCATCATCATTTTTGAGAGTGTACTCATTTCACTTTTTAAAAACACAATATTACTGCAAAAGTATGCCATGTTATGATGAAAGCAGATTCATACATTTCCTTTAAAGTGGACTCTACATGCTATGACAAAAGCACTTAAGGAACATTTCTCAGACAGTGCCTCTATCATTAAGTAACACATTAATGTAGTATGTAAATGGAAGCAATATACTGACAAATCTAATTTCCTTTTAACACTGAGACATTTTTCCCAATTTCCTATAAACAGGTCCTAATATGCAAAGTTTTTAAAGTCCCTAACAGAGACTGATTTGTTAGGACACTAAGCAGACATAAGTATGTATGTCTGAGAAAAATGACTCTAATGTCAGGGAAAATAATTTTAGAAAAAACTTTAGAAGGTCAGATATATACATTCTAATATATAATAACAGAATATATACTCATGGAACAGAGCATATGTGAGTTAAACCACACCAGTTAAATTCAGTTTGTTTTGAGGGGACCTATGTCAATCCAAGTACAAATCAGTAAATGCATCCCAGGAATCAAAACTATGAAAGAACAGACTGGTGAATGGAAAACACATTAAAGAAATAATGCAATTTTATGAAATAGAGAGAGTTTTTGCCATGAAATTGATCAAAACATAACCCAACCCTGCATGTGAAACTGTGATTTGGCTCAGCTAAGATCATATCTGATTTCTTATGCAGTTTCATCAGTGTCAGCTAAGAGATATACAATGTTACATGACAAAGCAGGATTACAATACAAGCACTGGAGTCTTGCCAATTTATCATCCTTGAAGCCACATGGAATGCTACCTAACTATTGAAAAGTGATGGCAGAAGGCTATCCAAGCAGCTGCTACATCATGATCTAAAACAGGAACTACAAATCAGGCAGAAAGAAGAAATGTTTTAAGGGCATATGGAATCACAGCACCAAATGATAAAATACAGCTCAGGGCAGACAGGAAACAATTGTTTCTGTGAATACAATAATCAGAAATGGATTCTTTTACAGCAAAGTCACTAAAAAAGAACATGATTCTAAATCAACTGCTTGCAAATAAATGAATATACAATAACAATTGCAACTCAGACTAGGATGATTAATTAAAAGCATGAAAAGAATTAGATTCTTTAAAGCAATCACAAACAACATTAGATTAGAAATATGATCCTTTTATTATTATCAAGATGCAATATTTTTAATCCATCTAAAAGAGAATTTAAAGTTATATTAAATGTCCAAACAGCTAAATTTCCAGTGTAATGAATGTTCCTCCCTCCTTTAGTACATGACATATTAGATCAATTGTGGAATTAATTTATTAGAAGTCTTCTATGTCAAATTATAAGTCAAATTGTACTTTACCACCATGTATGACTAAAAAGAACAAAAGAAAAGAAAAGAAATGCATTTTTTCAAAGAAGTGATCAATAATGGTTAGGTTCACAGATTGGCCTATAGATGGCAACTCAACCCACAACATGCCTAAAATGATGTACATTTCCACTGAAAAAAGTAGAACCTACTAAAATAATACCAGTTATTAAACAACAAAGAAGAATATGGGATAGTGATGGTTTGGATACAATGTATTCCACAAAAAGTTCATGTTAGGGATGTTCAAAGATGATTAGGTTATGAGAAATGTAACCTAATCAGTGGGTTGATCCAATGATCATTTTAAGAGCCAGTTGACTTCTTCCTCATTCTATATATATTTGTGATTCACTTATGTCCCTATATTTAATAATCATTTGCTGGACTTCCAAATCTATAACCCACATCCAGAGCTTTTCTTTTCTTCTAAGGTGTTTTGTGATTTTTTTTTAGGGGGGGTGGTTAGAAAGAAAAGACTGAGAATTGAATCCAGGAGCACTCTACCACTGAGCTACATTATTTCCCAACTTTATTATTTATTTTGAGGCAGGATTTCACAAAATTATTGAGGCTGGCCTCTAACTTGTGATTCTCCTGCCTTAGCCTCCCAAGTCATTGGGATCACATGTACAAGTTACCACACCCACCTTTCCTCCAAGTTTGCTAATCTGTATGTACAATTGCCTACTGAACATTTCCATTTAGACGTCCCAAAGATAACTTAAATTAGAATGCCCATATGTGAGTTATTCTGCTACATCCCCTCAAAAAAAAATGTACGCATTATTCACACATTGCCTAGGCAAAAACTGAGTTTCTCACCCCTCCCTCCTACACCTACATCCAATCGATTCTCACCCACATTAAGGGTAAAACATCTTAAATGTTTTTCAAAACTATTCTTCCATCAAATCCTTCACATTTTAAAATTTGAAGTCATTTTAAAAATATGAATATCAACTTCTCTGCCAAATGTTATTGATATGCTCAAAGTAAAAACAGTGCTGAAGATTTTAAAGTACAGAACTTATAAAGAATATAAATTATATAAACTATAAAACTCTAACCTGAATATAAATTATAAAACTCTAACCTGAAAGTGTTACTTTTACAAATATTTAAAACTCTCCAACTGCTCTTCGGTCTCAGGCCTAAGTCGCGGCGACATGGCTAAACGCACTAAGAAAGTCGGAATCGTTGGTAAATATGGGACCCGCTACGGTGCCTCCCTCCGGAAAATGGTGAAGAAAATCGAAATCAGCCAGCACGCCAAGTACACATGTTCCTTCTGTGGCAAAACCAAGATGAAGAGACGGGCTGTGGGGATCTGGCACTGTGGTTCCTGCATGAAAACAGTGGCTGGTGGTGCCTAGACCTACAACACCACTTCTGCCGTCACAGTCAAGTCTGCAATCAGAAGACTGAAGGAATTGAAAGACCAGTAGAAAGTTCTACCATACAGCAAAATTGTGGTTTGTTTGTTAATTGTATTAACTGGATGTTCTGATGTGAATTGCATTAATATTGCCCTTTCAAAAGATTTGTAAATTGAAGCCTTCTAATTTGAATTGGAAAATTTTGCTAGATGGGTTATTGTAATTCAGGTTTTTTTTCTTCAGTAGTCAGATGATAACAGCACGAAACTAAGTCTTATGGCTTAGTATATACTCAGCTTTTTTTGTTTTTTTAAAACACTGTTCAACTACTCCGAGATACATTGATATTGTACAAAATTTGTTTTAAAGGTAAAATATGCTAAAATACACAAAGGATATACATACATACATACATACATAAATAAATAAATAAATAAATAAATAAATAAATAAATAAATAAATAAAACTCTCCAACTACTCTTATTTGTCTTCAGTTAAAGAAATCCTTAATATGGATTACAATGCCCTTCAAGATTTACACCTGTATATTATCCCTATTGCCTCTTACCTCCTGTCATAAGAAACAACTGACTTTTGTGATTTTGTGGGGTGGGGTGGTTTACTGAACTCAGGGGTACTTAACAACTTGACCACATCCCCAGCACAGCCCGCACCTTTTAAAATTATTTTCTATTTTGAGATAAGGTCTTGCTAAGTTGCTGAAGCTGGCTTTGAACTGTGATCCTCCTGCCTTGGCCTCCTGAGCTGCTAGGATTACAGGCGTGCAGTCACTGTGCCTGGCCTGTAATTTGATTAAAAAAAAAAAAAAAGTTACTCCCTCTCTCGTCTGATCCTTTGCACATTTCAAATGTATAAAGAAACAAGTCTTTAAACAGTCATTTATTTAAGGGGTCACAATTCCTGACATTCATAATATGACTAAATACTACTCAAATCATGGATCTTAATTATCTTCTGGGCTAGCTTCTGAAGCTCAGAAGCAATGTTATAATATCTGTTCTCATTATTTATTTATTCTTTTTGTTATATATAACACTAGGCTACATTCTGACATAATCACAAAGGCATGGAATATAAACTGCTCTAATTCAGAACCCAGCCCTTCTCTCTTCCCTCTTCCTCCATCCTCCTGCTCCCCTCCACTCTCTGATTGTTCAGTAATTTATTTATAGTTTTTTGAAATTAGTGTTTTGTGGATATACTTGATGCTGAGATTAACTGTGGTATATTCATGTATGTACATATGCAAGTTCTATTAGATTCTTTCCACTGCCCTTCCCCTATCTCTCCTTCCTCCCTCTCAATTTCCTTAATCTACTCTACTAATCTTTTCTCTATTGTGACAAAACTCCCTTTCCCTTTTTTTTCCTTTCTCTCTTTCTTTCCCCTTCCCCCTGCCTTGCCCCATTTTGGATTAGCTTCCACACATGAGAGAAATCATTCAGCCTTTGACTTTTGGGGAACCGAATGCTATGATTTTCAAACAACTTTGAAAGATGGTGAATTTGGTTAAAATAATATAATATGTGCAGTGAATATCAGTATCATTTATTACCCCAAATAAAAATGTGAAGTCACTTTAAAATATGAATATCAATTTCTCTGCCAATATGCTATTGATACGCTTATAGTAAAAACAGTGCTTAAGATTTTAAAATACAGTATTTATCAGTAGTATGTTTTACATTATCTTGTTTGACATTTCACAAGCTAGAGCAATAAAACTGTTAATCCTGGTAAAGTGTCAGTGATAAGTATAATTAACAACCTCTCAAGTTACAATAGCAGTTTTTAAAAATGGGTTATTCAGAAGAATTGGCATGATGGGAAAAGAGCAGCAGGATGCAGAAGCATCCTTTAGACTATGGACAACGACCAACCCCAACCTTAACTCCAACCTTTTCAGTCTACATCTTCCTCCACTCCCCAAGTCACAATGGCCTAAAGCATTGGCATCTAAAAAATGATTGTTAACACAACCACCACCATACCAAAAAACAAAACAAAAACTTGTTTATTTTCCTCTAAAAGTAAATAAACAAATAAAACTGGAACTGTGTGAAATCATGTTCCCAATCAGAATGAACTGTGAAGTGAATTCTCAACTATAGAAAATGATACTAGCAGGTACATCTAAATTCATATGCATAAATGTTATGCAGTATCTTTGAATAAGTAATTTGTCTCCTCCTGCTGATATTAGTGTAATTCAAGAGGAAAAGAAATGATCTATTAACTAGAATTTTGGCCAGCAAGATACTGGCAGGAAGGTCCAACAGAGTAATGAGGGGCTCTCCAAGGGAATGACTTAACACATACTTCATCACCTTAGGGATATTTTCCTAAACAAATTCCATACCTTTCCCTATCTTTCTCTGAGACATGTGCATAAACTAATGACTTATAATTAGTTAACATTTTTTTTCTTCTACTTAATGAGTTTTACAGATTTGGAGGGATATTAGATAGTTTTCTGGAATGCCCCTGTAGTCCCAGCTACTTGGGAAGCTAAGACAGGAGGACTGTTTGAACATAGGAGTTTGAAGCAATATAATGAGACCTTGTCTCTTAAAATAAAATTAAAAAGAAAGAAAGAAAGGAGTGGGGAGAAACTGACAGCATTTTTCTCACTCTGCTACCAAAAATCTGTTTCTACCCATTTATCTTCACATTTCCCTAGAAATATCTGACCATCTGATTTGAATCCAGTGGTTATCTATACCTTAAAGCTAAGACTAAGTTGAAAATACATTTTTCCCGTTTATTTTTAATGTGGGAAAATAAAAACAAAAGATACCAAAAGGAAGATTTATAGTAAGATTATCTAAAAGTCATTAGAAAATAAATAAATAAATAAAGCATCCTTTCCAGCAAAGAAAGCAGGAGGCATGAAGACTCCACTCATTAACCCCACTATGATATTACCATCATGGGTTCTGTCATGATAGACCATGTCCTGTAGCCACAGGGAGCATCTAAAAACTGAAGAAATTCTTGTTGCACTCCCAAGTAGCCATCTGTTTGTAGGTTAGCTGAACAATTAGAGACCTTATTTACAGTAATTTCAACAAAGGATGTTTTGGGGGTTTGCCTATTTTGTTTTTAAATTCCAAATACAAAAACTTAGCAAATTTATAGATTTTTTTCCCATGATATTCAGATTTTCTTAATACACCTTCCTTTATATTTATATATCTTCCATGTGGTTTCACTGAGTTAATTTATTAGAATAACATTGACAATATCTAGGAGAAAGACTGCCAAACTGACGGCTGCCTCCTTTTCCCATCTCATCTCTCATTTTTCTTCCCTGCATTCACCAAGTTCCCACTGTGCAAGCTTACTTTGAGGTTGTCTTAACAAACCGGAACTCCTTCCTGCCCTAGTCATTACACATTTTCTTTTTGCTTAGACCTTACTTGTCCTTCTCCCTTCAGGTTTTCAACTGAGAAGTCATCTCCTCAGTGAGGTGGTGCATTTAATTGTCTACCATCTGTCTCTCCATCATGATTACACTTTGTTCACCACTCTGTATACTTGGAGCTTAGCACCTTGCCTGACATAACAATGGATCTCAATAAATAAACTTAAAGCTACATTGGGGAATCTATGTAGAACATTTTTTCAGGAGTAAGGAGTTCATTACAACTACATATTCAAATATTTACAGTACTGTAATGATCACAGATATTCAATCTTATAACGAGCCAGTCAATCAGTATTTTCAAAGGCATTCCTCTCCCAAAGATTTCTATAGCTATATAGCTGTGCTGATTGTAAAGAGAACATTTCAGTCACTAAGACATGTATGTACCACAATTCAGGATTTGTACCATCCACTGCTACTGAAAAAGTAACAGTTAAAGAAAGTCACAGAGATTTATTTGTCATACAACACGGGTATTATTTTATTCTTCTCTCAAAAGTTAGGTCTGCAAACAAATACTTCCAAGTTAAAATATCAAATACCTACCTACCTTTGTTTAGTTTGTCAGTCTCTAAAACTATCCAGTTGACTATAACATTTGTGCTTTTTGCTGTAACCCATACTAATTTTCATGTTGAGTTTTTACATTAACACACTTAAAAAATAAATAAAAACTGAAACAAAAACAAATGCCAATTCACCTGCAATTAACAGGTGATCATAAAATTCATCACACATTACTAATAAATACTGAGAGCTACCTATAAATATTTTACACACATGAACATGTGTCACCAGCAGCTCATATAATCAGTCTCTAAGAAACATGGGCTTGACTTGCTAGTCCCAGAAGATGATAAGAGTCTGGCATGTCTGCTGTTACAATCTGGAAGGATGAAGTAGCCTTTGCTTCACAGACATATTTTCCTGTATTATCCCCATCATAATAGAATTATGCATTTGAAGCACTAAAAAGGTTTTAATGTATTCTATAATGAAATTTCTGTATACTTTAATGAAAGTTGTTTTTAAAGAAAACTGTGGCATTCTTCCACTCCTTATTTGCAGTCAGCTTTGGGAATATTCAGTTCATTGACTACATTTCCTTTTTTAGATATGTATAAATGCATGTATATAATTGTGTGGTTTCCTGCTCTGCTTTTAATACCTCTCAGCTACAGTCATTGCCTCACACTGTAACAGACTAATAAACTATCATGCCCAGGCACAGTGGCACACATCTGTAATCCCAGCAATTTGAGAGGCTGAGGCAAGAGGATCACAGGTTGTTGTTTTTTGTTTTTGTTTTGGGGGCGGGTAAACCAGGGCCTGAACTCAGGGGCACTCAACCACTGAGCCACATCCCCAGTCCTTGCTGTTGCTGAGGCTGGCTTTGAACTCATGATCCTCTGGCCTCAGCCTCCCAAGCGGCTGGGATTACAGGCGGGATCACAGGTTTGAGGCCAGTCTCAGCAACTCAGAGAGACCCTGTCTCAAAATAAAAAATGAAATGAGAGAGAGAGAGAGAGAGAGAGAGAGAGAGAGAGAGAGAGAGAGAGAGAGAATGAGAATATATCATGGAAGAAGGAAAATTAATATTAGAATTTTTTAAAAAGGTTGTGCATTGTAAAATTCTGGGAGAATTCAACAGTGTATGTATCTAGTGGATCTAAGAGACGTATATGAAAGTTGTTGAAAACCTGAAATTCCAAATGTCATTTTTAAGATTAAAAAATAAGCAATATTTATTAATTTCATATTATATACCAGGTACTATACTAAGCATTTTATATTATTTTATTTAAATATATCAAAAACCCTAAGGGAGATAAAGAATTGAGGCTTGAAATGTATAAGTTACTTGTTAGAGGTCACTCAACCAATAAGTATAAGAAGTAACATTCACACACAACTCCTGGATACCAGAGACAGCTCTATACATTTTCAGTGCCAGATCCTAAAACCCACCTTTTATCAGACCCTTTCAATATTCTGTATGATATCCAAAATCTAATGAATAAATGAAGAAAAATATCATTCCAGTTTTGCCACAGGCTTTTACATAAAGATTTCTGCAAATCTGGTCTCCTAAAGACAGAAGTATTAACCTCACTATGGAAATGATTAGGCAACAATTAGTGCCAATAACAATATCATTAAAAATCACCTAAAAATTACTATGATAATGAGTAAAGTCACATAGTTACACACTATGGATGTGGGTTAAAAGATACAGACACAGTTGTTTCTGCTTCGGTGTGGCTACGAAAGGAGACCATTTTATCATTCTTCAGGTATAAGGATTCTGAGACTCAGCTGGATTAGTAAAGAGCAGGAATAGCAAGGTCAGGGGTTTGATTTCCCTGTAGACTGTTAAGCTATCCAGAGTCAGAGATAGAACATGGGATCCAATGCTAGCCAGTGATATGTTTGGGTGAACATAATAAAAAAAAGTATGAATATCATCCAAATCTAGAAGAGGTGCCCCTAAGGCTGTTTTCAATAAGAATCCTATTATACAGCTATGAAGATGATTCCAAACACTTAGTTTGCTACTTGAATAATTCTACTGTAATTAAGAACTAGATATATAAACCTAAGAGTCTGATAGAAACTTTTTGAGAAATTAGGCCATCACAGGCTATAGTCTGCCAGCTATTTCTCCAAAGATGGAGAGAGCCCAAGGCCTCAAGCACAGCTCTGAAACTTGTCCACCAATAACTGCACCACCCGCTAGCATCAAGGGACCTGACAAGTCATCGTGGATCTCTGCTGTGTTGGTCAAAAATAGCTTTCCCCAAGAAACTTCTCATAAGTTTGAGGTATACCTCAATCTTTAATTAGACTTTACTTTCCACAAAGACCTGCTTCCATCCTAACTGAGCAACTAGTCTTTAATAAATTTTTAACTTATTCACCAAGTGATTAATGTACCTTATCAAACTAGTGTATTCCCTGTTAAGATTTGCTCCTATTATTCTCCCCCCCTTTAAGCATCATAAACCTGAGAGAAAAAAAAAATTATATGTGAATGGCAATAAACTGCACGATTCATTAAATCACACTTGGGTCATCTTCTTATCCTCATACAAAACAAATCCACATAAAGTGGTTAAAATAAGCTGACAATAGGAAAACTCCTCAAAAGTAACCTATACTATCTATATTTTAAAACAAAGTATCGCAAAATATATTGTTAGAGTGAGCCACCTATAATCTAATTGATGGAATAAAATTACAAACTTGGGTGTTATGATGGAAGATGTATAAGATACATTATTTAATTTATAAAGATTCCTTACTACAAACACTCTTTTAAATTAAAATACTTTCAAATTTATGTTTAGGTTATATGTACTTTGTTATATATACTTTGCCAAACATTATTCACTTATATTATCAAATAATATTTAACAAATCTAAATGTACTATAATTTATAGACTACTATGGAATTTTTAAGGATACTTTGTACTTAATTTAATTTCTGCCTTATGCACTACCTTTGGAATCACCCTATGTGCTGTGACTCTATAGTACAGAAATAAAAAGGCTAATATAACAACAACTGCAGGCAGAGTGGGCTTTTCATAGATTTGGTCACAATGAAAAGTTTTTAAAACTTTGTACAGTTTCTAGAGTGTACCTCTAAGCAAAGGTGTTTTAGGTTAAAGACTGGTTATTTATATAGAAACATGCCAAAGGGGGAAAAAAAAAAAGAATAAGATACTGACTACAAAGGCATACACTTATAATCCCAGCTACTCAGGAGGTTGAGGCAGGAAGATCACAAGTTTGAAGCCAGCCTGGGTTAATCTACTATCTAGCAATGGTTTAAGGGAAAGTTCAATTTAGTTTCCTAACTGTAAGAGTATACATAGTAAAAAGAAAGGGGCATGCCTTATACATTTAACCACTACACATCAACCATGTACTTATTAAAGTCTCACTTGTATTTTATCCAAATCCTCTCACCACGGTATAAACACAGTGAGGATGGGAACTTTACATTCATCTTTATTTTCACTGAAATGCCTATGCTGAGAGTGGTAGGAACTCAAAATCATCATATGAATTCTTCTCAGTTTTGGATCAGGCAGCATTCACATGGCAAATTAAAAAGTGATTTACTAGTTTATAAATAAACTTCTTGTGAGTTTGGTTTGTGCAAATTAATTTTCCAGAGTCTGATTCCCATGAGTGAACTGATAAAATTAGATTTCAGTGGAATGGTACATAAGGAGAACATAGGAGACAAACTTTCTAATACATTATTGTAAATCAATTGCATACTTTTCTGGTGTATATCAATGAGATTTTAGGATAAGCAGACCCTCCTACTGCACCACAACCTCTGGTGTTCTATTACATTTTATAATGTTCAAATAGAAATAAAAGGGTAGATTTCTTTTATTCCTGCCACTTCACCACCTTTACTACAGTGCTGGGGATGAAACCCAGGGTCTTACACGTGTTAGACAAGTGCTCTACCCCTGTACTATACTCCCACAATCCCTATTTTTTCCTTTTATTATTGTAGAATAATGTTAACTCCACTGCTTTAATGGTTAAGATATGTAATGTGAAAAAAATACTTTATATAATCTAGATACTTAAAAATTAAAATGACAAATGGACAATAACAGAAATTTAACATAACAATCCCTAAGGCAGAGAAATTCCTTCTTGAAAGTCCCAGGAAATCCAATACTATGGATATAGTTAGTAGACTGGCATTTTAAGTAGGAAGATAATGATTTTTAATTGGCTCATCACTTTAGTTTCATCCTGAAAAGACAAAAACAAACTTAGAGCCAATATTAACAGGTGATAATTAAATCACGGTTCTGCATACTTAATATCCTAGATGAGGGAAAGTGAAGTAACTAGAGGCCATTAACTTTAATAATTAGAGTCTGTATCTCTCTTAAGTACAATTTTATAGCATACTAACAATGGTTGATTAGTTTTAGTTCAAAAAATAAATTGCTTTCTTACCAAAACATGTTTTACTTATTCTAGTTGGCATTTACACATTTAAATATACAGAATAATCTATATTAAGTAATCTGTTTTTAAAAGGCAAATAGAGATAAATGAACATTTACCTCCTAAAATCAATGTGTTTTTAATTATTATATTTTCTACATTAATATGAGTTTAAAAAACAAAGTTCAAAATGAAGACCCACAAATAAAAGTTACCTTTAACTGAAGAAATGGCTAACACAAAAGTTTAAGAATTTAACTTTATTATTTAAAGCTCAAATTCCTAATTTTAAGTGTTCTGTTATAAAGATTATATGTCATTACTTTGATTTAATCTTTAAAATATTAGAAAGCTATTTTATATTGACTGTAAAGGCAATGATACAGGAATTTTGTATTATATTATTGTCATAAGAATATTCTTTCTAAAGAGTTATTTGTTCTGAAGAACAGTTAATGAACATTAGCATTTAGGATATTTTAAAACATTATTTTCTTCCACTTTTATGAAATATTAAATATCATATGTCAATATTTTGGGATTTTGCTATACATTCCCCATAAACTAAGAATTCTGTGTATTCATCTGAACATTTTGAAAATGACAGGGAAGTTATTATTAAAAATAATACGGCTGAATGTTTTCTCTGGTAAGTGGGGGGAGGGGGCATGAGATGAGTGGAGGAACTTTGGATGGAGCAAAGGGAAGGACGGCCAGGGAGGGGACGTCGGGGTAAGAAAGATGGTAGAACGAGACAGACATCATCACCCTAGGTTTATGTATGATTGCACAAATGGTGTGACCCTACTTTGGGTAAAACCAGAGAAGTCAAAAATTGTGCTCCATTTATGTACAAAACAGCAGAAAAGCATTCTGCTGTCATGTATAACTGATTAGAACAAATAAATAAATAGCTACCCTTTTTGAAAGAAAGAAAGAAAGAAAGAAAGAAAGAAAGAAAGAAAGAAAGAAAGAAAGAAAGAAAGAGAGAGAGAGAAAAGATTATGCCCGGACAAAGTGTGAGCCAAGATGTGTGACATCTTAGTGTAAGAGTGGACTATTATAGTACAATACCTGGGTTAATACACTCCCTAATCACTAAAGCAAGGCATCTTTGGAGAAATGCTTTTGAAATACCTACTTAGAGTAGCAAGTTGTATATCTCCTTGCTACACACAGCTGATCTAGGTTTCTGTCAACTCCACTGGAGGTGTTTGCTGTTGTCTATAGTTGAACGTCTTCAGTCCCTAGCAAAGTGCCTGATAAATGAAAAATGAAACTTGTGTAATCTCAGGTTTGAGACCAGGAGAAGAGCAACAAGCAAAGTAGTGGTTGGAAATGAAGGGAATTGGAAGCTAAGGAATTGAGAAGCTGAGCTCTCCTTCCTGTTTATCCTAAAATACAGTGTCTTTATTATTCCTGTTATTACAGGATCTCCAAAATTTAAGCCACCCTTCTTTCCTTTCAATTTCTACTAACTTTGTACTTGACTCATTGATCTTTGATCAGGAAGAACAAAGATCACTCAAGACCACTCACAAGAGTAGTAAATCTTAGCTGGGCATGCAATCCCAGATATTGAAGAGACAATGGCAGGAAGATCACAAGTTGAAGGTCAGCTTCAGCTACTTGGCAAGGCCGTCTGCAAAACCTGTCTCAAAATAAAAAATAAAATAAAGGGCTGGGGATGTTGCTCAATAGTAAAGCATCCCTGGGTTCAATGTCAAGTACCTCCCCCCCAAAAAAAGTGTAGTAAATCTTTAAACTCATCAAGACTCCAGGGAGTCCCTTTCAAGGAAGATATTTCCATACCAGGGTGGAGTAGGGGTGGGTTAAGGACAAAGTAGAGATTTGGGGCCTGGGTACCTCTCTTCAATTATAAGTTCTTCCCATCAGGCTACTAAAGACTGTTTAGAATAGATAAGGTTTAGCATTTATAGGATAAAAAGGCCAAGAAAGACCCAAAGGATGAGTGAGAGGGCAAATTGAGAGTAATAGTGATGTACTCTCAAGTCTTAATAGATTCTATAATTTTAATGTGGAAGAAGGAGAGGAGTGCTTCTGGTGAGATACTGTTCTGTTCATGACCAGATTCAAGCATATCAGTCACAAAGATACCCCACTATATGAATATAAATCTATAATTAATCTCATCTAATATAGTTCCTACGTATTGTTACAGAAGTTTATAATTCTCACAGAAAAATAACAGCATACATAGGCTTACACAGTTTTTTCTCTTGTTCCAAAGATTTTCACAGCCAATGCTTTTATGTGCCCAGAAAAATTGAAAGAAAGGTCTTGTAGCTTCACATTATCTTTAAATGTTCTTTTATTGTGTGCTTATCTGCACTATAGCACTAGTCTTTTCACCGTACAGACCCCATGGTGCATGCAAGATCTTTAAAGTGGGGGATCTATGTAAGGATGTTAAATGAGGAAAAAAGAAAAATTCAAAACAGAATACAAACAGCAAGGTTAAATCGAGTGCTGTTAACTCCCTGCTGACACCAACTAATAGTGCAAAAGCAACAGCAGGAATCTGAAACAGAGGTTAGTGTTGGGAAATTTCAGCTCCTGGCAGTTATAAATGAAACATATTGGCTAGTTTTTCTTCCTAAGGTACCACTTTAAAGAACATTTTAAAAGTAACAAGGAAATTATATCTCGTGTGTGTGTATGTGTGTGTGTGTGTGTGTGTGTGTGAGTGTGTGTGTGTGTGTGTTAAAATTTGGACTGGGGATGTGGATCAAGCGGTAGTGCACTTGCCTGGCATGCACAGGGCACTGGGTTTGATCCTCAGCACCACATAAAGATAAAATAAAGATGTTGTGTCCACTGAAAACTAAAAAATAAATATTAAAAAATTCTCTCTCTCTCTCTCTCTCTCTCTCTCTTTAAAAAAAAAATAAAGCAGTATCTCAGTCTGAACTCAGTCTGAAGCATCCATTAAAATTCATCTGGTGTTTTTTTTCCTGCATTAAAAAAAAAATGAGGTATAATCAACATATGGCAAAAGGTGTACATATTAAGCTTTCTTTAGGTTTTATGTAGCTCAATGACTTTTCCCCCCCCTCCCCGCCCTCCACTGGAGATTGAAACCAGGGGCACTCTACCACTTAGGTACATCCCCAGGACTTTTAAAGACAGGGTTTCACTGAGTTGTACAGGCTGGATTCAACATAGGATCCTCTTGCCTTAGCTTCATAGAGTTGCTGAGATCCCAAGCATATGTTACCCTGCTCAACCAACTCAATGACTTTTAAGAAGAAATACATCCTTGTAATCAGCACTCATATCAAAGTATTCAATATTAACACAAAGCCAGAAAGTTGCTTCGTGCCTTGCAAAACAATATTATTATTCAGAGGTTTTCATTCTCTATTTATTCTCAAGTTTTTATAAACTCCAGTATTTGCTTTAAAGTTGCAGGCTCCCTACTTCAATATATTTTCAGAACAATTTTCTCTTGGCCTTAATTCTTTCTACCCTGTTAAATGAAAAGCAGCTTTTATTTCATGGGAAAACCAACTATTAAGTAACAACAATACAGTTTTCTTGGTAGAAAATTTGCTACTCTGAGATTATATATAACTTAAAAAATATGTAACCAATCAACATACTGGGCGAAAAAATCTGAATATAATGATGTAGGGTACAGGTGTTTAACAACTCAAAAAACATCTATTTAAATATGTTCACAAGCAGGACACAGTGATGTGTGCCTATAAGTCAATACTCAGGAGGCTGAGGTGGGAGAATCACTTGAGATAAGGAATTCAAGACCAGCCTGGGCATCACAGTAAAATCACAACTCCCCCAAAATAAATAAATTATTAAAAATTAATAAATGCTCACAGTTGATTGTAGATTCCACTGTGTATTTTTTAAAATGCTAATCATTCACCATAATTTCATCACTAACCTAGCTTTAAAATTTTTTTGTAAGCAATAGCCTTTTTTCCCCCCTTTTCTGCTTCTACTTCAATTTCCTTCCATTTTTATAAGAAAGCTACAATGAAGTTTACTTTTCTTCAGCTTGCTATCATTCTCCTAGAATCTCCCACAGAGGGTCTTTTGATTGTCTTCTGGGTCTCCAAAAAGCAATGCATCCTCTCTTTTCTATTGGAATGATTCCATGTCCAACACTGGTAAAGCTTATAGTTTCTTCATCTTCATCCTGGGTCCTTAAACATTCAAATATAATCATCAGTTCTCTGTTTTCCCACCATTTCACAGACATATTCCTCCCTTCTTTCTTTTACACCAATCCTATCCATAATAATGTGGTAAAACTCATATAGAAAACTTTTAACTATTATGAATATTATAACTTTTAACTATTATGAATATTATTATCCACAGAGTTAATGCATTCCAACATTTTATGTTTTCACTCTAAACTGCTAGGTGGCAGGGACAGGTGCCTACTGAACTCACTTTCAATACTGCCTCAACAGATTGCCACAGAAAAAGTTGACAGTCAATCAAAACAGGGACAAACTTGAGACAGAAATGGCAATCTCTGGAAGAAAAGTAAAACAAAAAGTTTCACAAAGAATGTGGGTAGGATAAGAGAAAATATATGTAAAGAAGCAAAGTCAATAAATAAAACAGGATACAACAACAGAAAAACGCTGTTTTTGGTAAAAATATGGGGAACAAAAAAGTGCAGAAATGTGTTCCAGTAACTATGCTGATATAACTTTTGAGAAAGTTTCAGTTTGAAAACAGCACAGGGACAAGCTTACATTTTCCATTTACCACACAGGGATTTTAATACATAAACAGTTAAAAGAAATAAAATATATACGCTATTTTACAGAATTTTTTCTTAATTACAAAGTTTCCTAAAGTTTCCTCTACAGAATATGGGTAGTTTAGATTCAGGGGCCTATATAAAAATAAAGATAACTATGATTACACTTTGAAAGCCAGAATTATAAGAAATCAGTTTTCATGCTTCAGGGCACAGAGAGATCATTGGATACAATCAAAATGAAATTTCTCCTGTCTGAACATTATTGCCCAGGCAGGCAACTCAGGATGCTGCCTTCATCTAATGCAACACAGAAATGTGTTTAAAGCAGAAAAACAGACATGATAGCTGAAAAAGTGGCTTTGAAATGCTGATCCCCATATTCCTAAGAGCATATCCAAAGAGTTTGCTTAAAGCCTCAGTAGGTTTGGTAGTTTTGAAACACGCTGAGTGAGAAATAACAATACAACAAGTCCCTGGGAACATGATGCACAAAAAAAATAATAATAATAAAATAAAAAAATATGTAAGTGAAATTACTTGCAAGAAACAGCTAGCTTTAAAATAAGAATGTAATTCCATTTTGTTACTTAGGAAAGAAATCAAGAAACTAAAAGATCCAAGCCTGAAAGAAAACTCACTGACAAACTTTATGGCTCTACCTAAGAAATGCATCATTATTTAATCACACATGCTAGAGGACAACAGTAAAAAACGAAAGGCAATAAAGCAGTAACCTCTACTGATCAGGATGCACTGTGTAAAGCCATTATTTCTGGGACCACGAAGTTCTATGTGCCTTACAGATTAATTTTGGTCTCCTTCCTCATGTATTTTTTTTTCTTTCCCTAATTTAACAATGTAAACAGAACTTTGATCAGAAGTCATGATCACAGTTGTTTTTTTTTTTCAACATCTGAAAAATCTGTCATAGAATGGACTGAAACCAGTATCTGAAAGTCTACATTCTTCACTTAAACTGTAAAAAACAGGGTAAGCATCCCTAATAAATATCTGAAATACTCTAAGCTGAACAGAGTGGTGTACACCTGAAATCCCAGCAGCTCCGGAGGCTGAGGCAAGAGGATCACAAGTTCAAAGTCAGCCTCAGTAAAAGCAAAGCACTATGCAACTCAGTCAGACCCTGTCTCTAAAAATAAAAAATAGAAAATAGGGTTGGGACGTGGCACAGTCAGTCATTGAGTGAGCATGAGTTTAATCCCTGGTACCAGAAAGAAAGAAATATCCTAAAATCTAATACTGACATGATGCTCAAAAAGTTAGATTTCAAAGTATTTCAGATTTGGGGTAAGGAACACACACTCAACCAGTAAAGTCTGTAGAAATATTCCAGGATCCAAAAATCTCTGAAATCTGAAACATTTGCCATCTTAAGCATTTTGGGTAAGGGATAATACTTAACCTATATCTAAATTTCCTTAATTCAATTATTGTATCCTGGTATTTTAGAGTAATGGATTTCATAAAAATACATATTGTAAAATAAATGCAATTCCAATGGCAATCACAGAATTCCTATTAAGTAGTCAACAGGAAATGGCACACCATTCTCCAAATTTGACTTTGTGAAGGGGCACTCAACCACTGAACCACATTCCCAGCCCTATTTTGTATTTTATTTAGAGACAGGGTCTCACTGAGTTGCTTAGCACCTCCCTTTTGCTGAGGCTGGCTTTGAACTCCTGTCTCAGCCTCCCAAGCCACTGGGATAGATTTTTTTTTCTTTTCTTCTCCCCTCTCCCCCTCTCTAACAATATTAGGGAGGCAGTGTTATCTTTTCTTCCCCTAATTAACTGCTCTTGAACACACCCACTATAGGAAGGAGATGCCTGCTGAGAATGTGGGAAGTGAATATCTCCAAAATTAATAAGTGAATCTTACAACGCCATCAGGTAGTTCTGTGGCCCACTATCAGAATGTAACCCTTGAAGAGTTCCCTTAACCTCCACACACTCCCATCTCCTCCTTTGGGATAGGAGTCCCCTGTGTTTCTCCTTTGCTAGCAAAGCAATAAAGCTTTTTCCTTTTTCTCAAAACTGTGTCCTCATTATTTAATTGGCATTAATTGGCACTGGGGACAAGGACTGACCTTTTTTAAAGCCCCCCCCCACTTTTTTTAAACAATTACAGTATTCCTTTTTGATACCATAGAGTATAAATGCACTTAACTTTTTTGGATGACTAAGGATAGTAATTTGAAACATCAATATTAGAATAACATCAATATTATAGTACTGTGTTATTATAATGAGGTTTCTCAGTACTATTCAAATGCTTAAATTGCTTGATTCATCTATTGAAGAACCTTTTCTATCTGCAAAATAACTGAAGGTTGACAAGAAAAACCAGTTAAATAAGCAGGTTAACCTTAACACTGAGAACAGTCCTGGATTATTCCTAAGACATCAAGTAAGGGGACTGGCTTTCTAACAGTTCAGTTTTAAAAATAAATCCATATTCCTAAGGATTCAGAGATTTGTTCCTACATTCAGAGTTCAGAAAGTTAACTCACATTTAATTCTATTACGGGTTTCATGACTTTTTCACTTCTAAGTACACTGAAATTCCAAATTTTCAAAATATTCTCAAGATGTAACTTTTTAAGTTATAAAATCCTTAATTATATAAAACCCCAAAATGTCTGAATATTCTGCTAAGAATTACACAAAGATAAAAACATGTCATTAGAAATATCCCGTGAGGCCAGGGTTGATGGCTTGCACATACCTATAATACCAGGGAATTGGGAAGCTGCTGTAAGAGATCTCGAGTTTAAGCTCAGCCTGGGCAAATTAGCAAGATCCTGTGTCAAAATAAAAAAAAATTAAAAGGCTGCTTGATGGTGGAGTGTACCAATCTCCAGAAATGAGAGGAAAAAATAGGCAGGGGAGATTTAGAGAAAAGAAATGCCCCAGTGAGAGACAAAAGAAAAATTCTACATCTTAAACATTAGTTTTTAAACATGGTATGAATGTTTATTTTGTAGATCAATGTTAGTTTTAAATGTCATACCATCAAAGCAGTTTCTAAAATCTGCAGATACCAGTGACAGAGGTGAACAGTTATTCAGAAATTACTTTTCATTTAATTTCAACAGGAAAAAAACAAAGATAGTATTTTGTTTAGAAAAAAAATTTGTACAATGAGCTAACACCAAAACCCATTCATATCTGATTTGCACCTGAGGAATGTAGATAATCTCTCTAGGCCTGGCTGTCTATGCCTACAAAAGCTTCCTACAAACCTGACCTTATTGTTCCACATTCTAAAAACCTGCCAGAACCATGTTTCTAAAAAGTGGATGTTAGCATTAAGGACGACAGGAGCAACATTCTGCCACCAACACCCTTAGCAATACCATTAGACTTGGAACAAAATCCTGAAAGAGTACAAGAGAGATGAGCCCAGAGACTTAAAGAAGCACCAAACTACTCTAAAAAGAAGGTAAGCTCAAGATCTTGATGACTGAAAAGAGAGTGGGTTCCTTTATGATCATTCCTTTGTCCATGGTATTCCCAATCTCACCCCGACATCAAAGCTCAGAAATAGCAGAATATAGTGAAAAGAACATATGTGATGGTCCACAATTTGCTTCTCACATTTATTAGCTATGTGTTCTTGGGCAATTCATTGAATATATGTGAGCCTCAATTCTCACCGGATTATAACAGATATCTTGCATAATAAATAGGTTACCATGCTTTGACATAAGCACTCAAGCTATATTAGTTTGCGGCACATTACTTTAAAGCATATGATGTGCCTTTTCCTTCTCTTAGCAAAACATACTCTGATATTACAAGACCTTGTATTCTAACAGCTATTTTTAATAAATATATCAGCAAAACATGACTGTCTTCAACCATATGATTTGATAAATTACTTTCTAATTTATAATTATAGAACAAGAATGAATTTGATTCTGGCAGATTTTTTTTTAAATCCTAAAATAACAGTCCCAACTATTTTTTTTTTTGCAGAAGTACTTACTAATATTTAGTGGAGATATTAGAAACTAATTTTCACTTTTTATTTCTTTTAAAGAGGATATTATACAGAATACTGTATAGTGACAAGCATATTTGATGTTTCTAGACTAATTTAATTGGCAGGCTTAATGAAAATGTTAAATCTGCAAGACAAGAAGGAAGGAAGAAAACTGATGGCAGAGCTGACTGAAAGAATATTTATGTACTTCAGCTAGCCTTTTGTTGTTTTGTTAGAGCTTCGAATTAGCCACTAACTTTTTTTCTCTCTCTTTTTTTAATAGAAAGGTCTGTTAAAATGTCCTAATGTGTACAATCATGTTGTTAACTCCGCTTCATAAAATGCCTCAGAGCAAAAACAAATACAGTAAACTTTAAAAAGATAATTTTATTTGTGATGCTTAAAAAAAAAAAAAATGACTGCTGATGGTTCACAGTAACTCTTTTCTTTCCCTATAGCCCTGGAGGTTTCTGACTGACTCAAGTACTTGATCACCACAATTGACTGGATATGTATCAATGTATCATAATGTTTTTGGCTTTCTTCCTGTTTTACTCTGATCTTGAGGACTGCTAGCCCACTTACCTGGCTGATTGCTAAACCAAGACCCCTGGTACTAGGAGCATTCTATTGTTTTTCCAAGCCCTGTTTCCTATTCAATTGTTATAGCCATCCTATCTATATTTCCACTTTTAATGAAGTATACAACTCAAATCAGTTGATAGCTCCCAGACCTCTATGTAAAATAAAGGCTTTAGGAGACAATGTGTAGTGTATCTAATAAACTTCAGAAAGTCTAAACCATTTACAAAAAGCTTATGTAATGATAAAAGGGTATTACACACAACACACTGCATATTCTGCTTTATATGGTCAGTAAACTCATAGTTTACTAGAGACATGAATTTTTTTATTCTTTAAGGGTAATACTATAGCAAGAGGAAAAGTTACAGTATTGTTCATGAAATTTTATAGATCAGAGATTTTATTATCTATGGGGGCTGTGATAATAACTATTTTAACTTGAAATTTTCTACAATAAGAGGTATAAAGTGGCCATTCACAATCTAGAGTATGCCCCCACACCTCCCAAACAAAGGAACGTTATTTTCTAAAATGATCTATTTCTAATGATAAACCACCATTCCAAATCATGGTAGATCTTGCCATTAAATAATGGCATCTCTCAACCCTGCCATTTAAAAATCTATCTTAGTATCTTATTTTAAACACTTCCTTTTGTCTTGGTATTCAGTCTATAAAAATTTCTGCCCTTCTCTTATGGTTGTCACCTCCCTTCTCTTACCACATTGGCCTGTGGGTGACGGAAGACACATGGCTCCTCTTACAGTCATTTCAGTGAGGCTTTTCATGGATTTGACTTCTGAATATCAGATTTTGTTCACACATCCTCTGCCTAGATAGTAGGCAAGCCTCCTTAAGTGTAGTTAGAGGAATGCAAACTCTTTGTTCTTAAGAAATTGGGACTCAACTGCTGCCTTCTCCCTCTTGAAACGAAGTCAATTCATTCCTGTAGTTCATTCAGCACTTTTAAATTCTTCAGGGAGACTTCAAAAAATCTTGGTTCCAAGATAGGAATGGTGACACACACCTATAATCCCAGCTACTCAGGAAGATGAGATGGGAGGATCACTTGAGCACACAAATTTGAAGTCAGCCTGTACAACACAATGAGATCCAGTCTCAAAAAAACAACAACAAAAAAACCAAAAAACTGCTCTCAGTTGTGTTCTCTGCACTAACCTAGGATGTGTGGAATCCTATGGAAACTTCCCTCAGACTCATAGCTCATTCACTCTGTCCACTACTACTGTGCTATGATGGACATGGTACTTTGCCCCAGATGGGACTTCCTAAAAAGTTTCTGGGTTTTTGTCGACTTTTCTGAGGATTCTATCTTCTTACACTTCAAGTATAAAATCCAGGGAGACTGAAGGGATCTAAGTTCTTCTTCGGGTCTCAGGTATTAAACTCATCCTAGCTTTATTCACTCTGGATATCTTGATGCAACATCAGCATTTCTATACCTGAAAGAGACAAACTGTCTCTTCTGTGGTATTATATAGAATTATTATCCTATGATTATGATTGAGAAGTAATGCCAGCGAGCCATTAAGATGATAGAGATTCCTTAATGATTGACTGCTGTGTCTGGATTATGTCAATTAAGTTAAGCTGTGTGTAATTACTAAGATGATGAGGATTCCTTAATGACCAATTGATGTATCTGGATGTTAATTGAAACAAGCTGTGTATAACCAGTTAAGTGTATATATACCTCTACTGTCCGACAATAAAGCGGCTCCCGCTCCTGCTGTATCAACCTTCACAAGTTGCTCGTCACCCCCTGGTTATTTTGCCCAGCCAGACTGCGGCATTTGATATAGATAATCTTCTAAATGTGTTCTTTGTCAAGTAAAAACGCAACTTTCACAGTTTTGAAAAAACCCTTTTTAACTATTTAAGATCCTGACTATTGTCTAGATGAGGCTTATTAAAAGAGAGTTTACTTTCAAACTCAAAGTAAAACTTTCCTGTTCTAGGTGGCATCCCTAGCAGTAAGTTGGACAACTTAATAAGCCCTTCTTAATGGCAAGAGGAGGAGGCTGGGGTTGAAGGTGGAAGGATGGGGAGAGAGGAGTAAAGAGAAGGATATGGCAAGGTACTGAATAACATTCAACAAACTACTACGTTAGTACTATGTATTAATGGGCCATCTGAGATGACTACTGCTTCAAGGAAGAGAGGACTCTGATTACAATCCACAGGTATTATACAATTAATAGCAATGCAGTAATAATGGTGGACTCATTTGTAACTTAGTTTTCACCTGCAGAAAGAGGTTAAATAAGAACTTTTCAGGTGTGAATCAAGTTTTCAAAATGTAATAAGCAATTAACAGAATTTTTTCTATAGTTAATCATGATTCTACTAAAGAAGATAGGATAGTTAATGGGTCCCAATAAGCAGGGGCAGACCTGAATGAAGGTTATAATAAAGTTCAAACAAAAGGGCATGTCAATTAGAAGGTCCAGGCCAAACCAATAACACTGGTACATTTCCATGATCCTGCTGGAACAGATTGTGTCCAATAGCATTGGTACTTTTCTAAGACTTGATTAGCACAGATATTGATCAGTACCCATACCCAGTAGCTACATAAGCTATTAGACTAGTACATTTAAGTGGTAATCTTCTATCAGGTACCTTCTCTCTTTGAAAGAGTTCTCTTTTCCTCTCACTTAAATCTATTCCTTTCACTCTTGCTTTCCATTAATTATCCGTGGATTTCAGTCTCTGAATTTGTGGCATAAGAACCTGGAAAAATATTGGCAGTGAGCTGCTTGGGTCTCCTGTGACATCGGAGGGCATAGTCTGCCACTAAGAGTGGAACATGCCACTCTATAGTAAAGAAAAAGAATCCAGCTTAGCTGGCCAGGACCCTCAGAGCCGACTCCAGCAGGCATCCCCTGCTGATTAGCTGCTAACACTAAACTGGGCTTTTTCAGCTCCAGAGAACTGTAGCTTTCACAGACCCCAATCACCAGTTGAGTTTCATCTCTAATCCTGGTTTCGCTATAAGTAAAAAAGTAAAAGAAACATGCTTAATATATGCAAAATTTTTATACTTTTTCTGTTATTATCAATAAATTGTTAAAATTTCCAGTAATGTTTAAAGGAAAATATCACTAATTCCAACTTAGAGAATATTCACATGAGAACATCTCTTTAATTAATATGCAATGTATCACACAGTCTTTAGTAAAACAGTATGATCATTTGCATAGCTAAACTTCACTATCAAGACAGCACCATGTGTCAACTAATGGATTGCCTGCTACTCTCTGACAGTTACAAACATTTTGCTCAAGGCAGAAAATATCATTGTTTAACCTACGTGTGATGATAATATCTAAAAGCAAAATCAGAAATCAATAGGTTAGTTATAGATGAAAGATACAATTTTTCTATTTTAGAATATTAATAACTGAAGGCATTTAACAACTGTATATACATTTTCTCATAGCTGAATATTTTATTTTAATCAAATAAAGAATACTATTTTTCCTATGTCCTATAAAGACTTAACTTTTGTTAAAACTCAACATGTCAGGTTTTCTTTCACTATTAATTATTAGCTTTAAAAGAAACACATAGTTAGAAACTGCCTTTTAAGGAAAGGGAAACCCACAGTTAGTGGGGCTTAAGAATAACAAGGGAGTAGAATGCATTTTAATAGAACAACATATGAATCACACAGAACTGCTGTTATAACACCATGAACAATTAAATCAGCAACAGCTGAAAACCATTAGTTGCTGCTGGCTGCTGTTGGTGAGAGGATTTTCTGCCTTCTCTGAAGTCTAGTATCAGTTTATCAAATTTCCTACTCAAGCAGTGCCTGAGGCTCCGCTAACCTTAAATACAGAACTGGAAGTGAACAAAAACATCTTAGCAATCAAAATGTTGTTTATATATTAATCAAATATACAGAAGCAATTGCTCAAAAGGGTTGTGAAGAATATTTTAAAGTAATTTGAATGTTTAACATGTCAAAATTTACTTAGTGTTTTCCAATTTTTGATGTCCCAAATTTTAAATTTCGGTCCTCTTGTTATGCCAATTTTCTTCCATGACTATCAAATTTGTGAATCATTACTCAGTTCTACTGAGAGCATTCAATTTCTTTTTTTAGGTACTAATACCTAAAATGTGGTTTTGTGGTAATTACTGCAATTAAAACTCTGAAGAGTGTTTTAGTGCGATATTTTGTAAGCCACCTAAGGTAAATCATGTATAACAAAATGATAAACACAAAATAACATTGTATAGGATCTACTGCTGAACTCTAAAATATTATCATTAACTTGCCTTAATTTTTTTTTTTTGGGGGGGGGGGTGCTGGGTATTAAACCCAGGGCCTTGTGCATGGGAGACAAGCATGAAGCACTCTGCCAACTGAGCTACATCCTCAGCCCCAACTTGCCTTAAATTTTAATAGCCTAAATAGGGGTTTAGTATTAGGTATCAGGAGGAAGAACAATTCATAGTAAAGACTGTTGGACTAGACCCTCCCAGTATGTACCCATTCAACTTTTTCTGTGTTACAACCACAGTTATACTCAGATAACAAAGATCAGGTGCAAGTTAAGTGTAGTTTTAGGCGGGTGGTCTTCAAATTCAAAGTCATTTCAGTTGGTTAATCTCTAGTCAGAGACAGAACTAGACCTGTGCAAATGAGTGCAGCTGTACAGAGCAAACTCCTAGAATCTTATGAGAATGCTGTTTCCATCATTCACAACTGCAAACCCGAAGACTGTCTCCATTAAAGGGCACATTAGCAGTCCTCCTTTTTGCCTTCTCTCACACTTTATCACTTAACTTACCTCATGCTATCTCATTAACATCATGCTTTAATTCTCAACATTTTCACTCACTTATTTCTTGCCAGAGAATGCTTTAGGAAAGAAACTAAGAGAGAGACTGGAAGTGGTGATAGGAGTGTTTGAATTTTTTTCAAAAGTTCTAAGTCATTAGTTTGTTTTATAAAATCTGCCCAAAATTACATTAATGAATAGGTGTAAAGATTTTTATGATTCTGAGGGGTTTTTGCTGTTGTTGTTGTTTATTTTTAACATGAGTTTGGTTTCTTTATTATAGACAGCAGAGGTTGTCCACTATGTGACCTCTGGATTAGTTTTCTGGGAGGTTCTGAAGAGTCTTTGAGGTATGAAAACAGGGAGTGAGTTGGCCATTTCTACGATAAAATGACACAGACTTCAGTTAAGAGGGAACAAAAATTTCTGAATCAGGTAAGCCAAAGTACTTATGTTTAAAGAAAAATAGGGTAAGCATCATCAATAACCTGGTTAGATACCCTAAACCTGCAGATTTTATGATACATCACAACTGAAGAAAAAAAGGCATCAGAAATTAGAAAACTTATAAAATAATTAGCATAGAAATTTTTTGCCAACTTAAAGGTGTTAATTTGAAAAACATTTAGTTGATAAGTCTGGTTTTTAAAATCTAATTATAAAAATAATAAACATTAAGTCCAAACTGGAATCTACACAAGCACCCACAAAGAGACTGGGTAAAAGCCAGATACAAGAGCAAATATACCATACATTTCCATTTATATATGGTCAAAAACCAGTGTTAAAAGTTCAGAGATCAGCTATTTAGACATGCAGGAGGCAGTGATTGGAAGGGAGCATGAGAAGGTGCTAAAAATGTTCTCTTTGTAACTGAGGCAGTGGTTACACAGATGTGTTGAGGATTCCTTACGCTCTAACTTAGGACTATGCACTTTTTTATACATAATAAAAGGGCTAGGGAAGACGGTGGAATATGATGGTCATCATTATCCAAAGTACACATAAGAGGACAAAAAAGATGTGACTCTACTTTATGTACAACCAGAGATATGAAAAATTGTGCTCTACATGTGTAATATGATTTGTAAGGCATCCTGTTGTCGTATATAACAAATTTAAAATAAATAAAGCAATTTTCTGGAAAAAAAAAAACTAAGGGAAACAAATACCTAAAGTAAATATTACCTTAAAAAAAACTTTACTTAAAATCACTTCATAATTTTTTAAAAAAAATCGAATATATGACCATATTCAATCTTGAATCTTTTTTTTCCAATTTAACACTAAGTCATACATATATTCCCATATCATTATTTAACAAACATGAGTAAATACTTCCATGTGCTCCAACTAAAATCACCAATAAGACTGCTTACAAAGTCTGGTCTCAGTCTACAGTCCTACTTTCAATATTTAATGCTGCAGATGAAAAACAGAATGTTAGTCAATTACCAAGACCTACATCCAATAATGCAAGGTCTGTGGCTCTGTGATCATACACTTCTTGGAAGCAATGGTCTGTATTTCAAATCAAATAGTCATCATTTTTGTGGATAAAGACAATCTTACCTATTCAATTATATAGTCATAAGAATTTCCAAGGAAGTGAAAACTCTCCCCCTAGTGTTGATGCCTTACTTCTGGTTTCCAGTGGAGGAGGGGGAATGTCAGTGAAAGAAAAGGGCATACTAAAAGAAAATGCAGGAAATGAGGAAACAGTTGGAGAGGGAAAGTGCATATAAATGGTTTATATATGTTCCCTGAAGATTGTATTTAACATGACCATTATTTTCACATTTCTGGCTCTCGGTAATAGAGTTAACAAACACATCCTTTGCTCCCAGCATTCAATCTTTCCTATTTTGACTTATTTACGGACTAAATAAGGAATTTTATTTTCAGTGCAAGCCAAGAGGGTTTTCAGAGTTAAAATTTTTGGTGTTTTTTTTTTAACTCTCTCTTTTTTTAAAAAATTCCCACCATGTTCCTACTCAGTCTCTTGACAAAAAAAATATTACTTTTCATGAGTCTTTTTAGAACTTTTTCTGTTTAACATTTTAAAAGATGTGTTTTGGTGTAGCTAAGTATACGTTTTATTTTATTTTAAGGAGGATAGGTCTGATTGTATGCTTCACAATGGCAACCTATAATTATTTTTATAATCATCAGCTGTTCAGATTTTCTTTTTTCCCCAAGAGTATGACAGGCACTTGCAATCACATCATCACAAGAAGAAAAGAGTGTGGTACACAGGAGATGCAAATTGCTTTCTTAATTTGTCCAAAACCAGTTTATAAATACTCTTATATTTTCGCTAAAATAAATATTGACAATCTAGTACTCTGAAAATCTGATTATCGGGGAAAAAAAAGAACTTTTTCAAAAAGGAATAATGGTTCTTCCAAATTCAGTACAATGTATATATTCTTCATTCATTTTAGTTCTGTAGGAAAATTTGAAGTCTGACAGGTGTAGGCCCAAATATCAACTCTAATATATATTACCTAAGTATTGCCTTCAAACCAGTTTCCAGGCTTCACCTTATCCAAGTGTTAAATGGAGGTTAACAACTGAAAATACACAGAATTATCAAAAATTTAGAGATTTTAAAGGTTTTCCCCTATTTTCTATCTCATTCCTTTTCTCTAAGTAGCTCAATATTTCCAATTGTTCCAGACAATTAGAAGTAAAATAAAACAAAATCAATCAATCTGACCTGTGATGATTTTGAGTTAGTTTAAAATTAAACCATTTCTTGGGCTGGGGTTGTGGCTCAGTGGTAGAACATTTGCCTAGCACATGTGAGGCTCTGGGTTTGATCCTCGGCACCACATAAAAATGAATAAAATGAAGGTATTCATTTGACCCAGCTATTGCCCTTCTCGGACTATTCCCTGAAGACCTTAAAAGAGCATGCTACAGGGATACTGCCACATGGATGTTCATAGCAGCACAATTCACAATAGCTAGACTGTGGAACCAACCCAGATGCCCTTCAACAGATGAATGGATTAAAAAAAGTGGCATTTATACACAATGGAGTATTACACAGCACTAAAAAATGACAAAATCATGTAATTTGCAGGGAAATGGATGGCATTAGAGCAGATTATGCTAAGTGAAGCTAGCCAATCCCTAAAAAAACAAATGTCAAACGTCTTCCTTGATATAAAGAGAGCAACTAAGAACAGAGCAAGGAGGAAGAGCAGGAGGAAAAGACTAACATTAAACAGAGACATGAGGTGGGAGGGAAAGGAAGAGAAAAGGGAAATTGCATGGAAATGGAAGGAGACCCTCATTGTTATACAATATTACATATAAGAGGTTGTGAGGGGAATGGGGAAAAAAACAAGGAGAGAAATGAATTGTAGTAGATGGGGTAGAGAGAGAAGATGGGAGGGGAGGGGAGGGGGGATAATAGAGGGTAGGAAAGGTAGCAGAATACAGCAGTCACTAATATGGCATCATGTAAAAATGTGGATGTGTAACCGATGTGATTCTGCAATCTGTAATTGGGGTAAAAATGGGAGCTCATAACCCACTTGAATCTAACATATGAAATATGATATGTCAAGAGCTTTGTAATGTTTTGAACAACCAATAAAAAAAATGAAGGTACTGAGTCCATCTACAATTTAAAAAAAAAAACATTTCTGGAAGCACAATTACTATATTTTATGAATAAATTTTAAAGATTCATTCTTCGAACACAATAAAATACACCTGGTTCCCAAAGAATGTTTTAAGAAAGGAATGGGAAGATTTGGATGGGGGAATCCTTAAATGAAGTAAATATTCAAGGATCATAAATGAAGTGTAACACAAATTATAGGCAACTTTAACTAAACCAACCCCATTATGTCTACCTCCCTTAACCCTATTTTCGGTGGTGGGGGGGGGGGTTAAATGAAAGGCTTTGGATTTTCAAATCCTGAAATAATTTCACACTTTTAAAAGTTAAAAATTACTACAAATTATTCCTCAAAGAATTCTCATATACTCTTCATCCAGCTTTCCCAAATGTTAACATCATATATAACCACATTACGACTATCAAAATCAGGAAATTAACATTGACATTATTCTACTGAATAATCTATAGATCTTATTCAAATTTTACCTTTCTACTAATGTCCTTCCTCTGATCTAGTGTTCCATTCATAATCCTATATTGTTTTTAGTTATTAAATATCAATTTCCTTTAATCTGGCATAGTTCCTCCATTTATTTTCATCATCATAACACTTTTTAAGAATGGTTACTAGTCAGTTAATTTATAGAACGGCACACAATTTGGGTTTGTCTAATGATGTTGAGCCTTCCATAGTACATCATATGAGAAAAGTATATGATATGCATATGCCCTGTTATTGATATTCTTAATCAACTGGTTAAGATGTCCACTTTCTCCACTATGCTTCTGTTTGTGAATACTGTAGTCCCCCTTATGTGAGGTTTTGGTTTCCATGGTTTCAGTTACCCTCCCACAACCATAGTCAGAAAATATTTAGTGGGAAAATTCCAGAAACAAGCATTTAAATTAGAGGACATTCTGCACAGTATGATGAAATCTCATACCTTATCACTTCATCCCACCCAGGAAATGAATCATCCCCTTGCCCAGCACATCCATGCCCTTAGTGACTTAGTAGCATTGCAGTCTTCTTTGATGTTATCAGATCAACTATTGAGGTACTGCAGAGCATGTCACAATGCCAATATAATTCACCTCACTTCACTGCATCATAATGGTATTACATCATCTCATATCACCACAAGACAAAGGGTGAGTATAAGCTGAGCTGTACAGTACTTTCCCTGCATGTATGAGGCCCTGGGTTTTTGATCCCCAGCACTGCAAAACAAAAGGGTTTTGCTGGGAGTGGTGGTGCATGCCTTTAATCCCAGCAATTTAGAAGGCTGAAGCAGGAGGATCTTGAGTTTGAGACTAGCCTTAATAAATTAGCAGGACCTTGTCTCAAAAATAGGAGGGATTGGTGATGTAGCTATCTGTTACTCAACCACACCTGGGTTCAATCCTCAAAGGGGGAAAAAAAAGAAAGAAAAGGGGCTGGGGATGTGGCTCAAGCAGTAGCACACTCGCCTGGCGTGCGTGCGACCCGGGTTCGATCCTCAGCACCACATACCAACAAAGATGTTGTGTCCGCCAAGAACTAAAAAAATAAATATTAAAAATTCTCTCTCTCTCTCTCTCTCTCTCTCTCTCTCTCTCTCTCTCTCTCCCCCCCTCACTCTCTCTTTAAAAAGAAAGAAAGAAAGAAAGAAAGAAAGAAAGAAAGAAAGAAAGAAAGAAAGAAAGAAAAAGAGTGAATATAGTACAGTAAGATATCTTGAGGATAAAGACTATAATCACATAAATTTTAATAACATCTTATTATTAATCTTACTGTGATTAATTTATAAATTAAGCATAACAGATGGTACAAATAGAAGAAAATATTATAGAGTTTGTTCATACTATTCATGGTTTCAGGCATCCCGTAGGGTCTTATAACATATTCCCTGTTAATAAAAAGACTACTATAGTATGTACCTTCTAATGACGTATTTTGTGACAATGCACATGTGCTGTTTACAACTATATTATTTTGTCCAATAATGATTCCTGCCTGAAACAATTATTACTGTCCATCCCAAATGGTGATTTCTTTTTTCCATCACTCCTTCTACATTATCAATGGGAATTCTACAACAAGAGGCAGTCTTCTCTTTTCTATTTACATAGTTTTATCTAGATATTTCTTTTTGCTCTATGGAATACAGTTTGTTATCATTACAGCTCAAAATGTCCCTAATTTGGCAAAGCTGACTCCTATGTTGATTTTTTTTTTTTTTGGTCCCCCCTGTGTGAGTGTGTGTGTGTGTGTATGTGTCTATCTGTCTGTCTAGGGCCTTGTGCATGCTAAGCACATGCACTCTACCACTAAAATACACCCCCAGTCTCCCATTATTTTTGACATGCTCCCATCACTTTTTGAACATTTCAACATTTCATTCTGGCATTTTCATCCTATATTCCCCTATCCCAGTGCTGGAATCAACCATTTCTCCTAGGAACCCTGGATCCTTGTATTGCTGTCTAGTATTTAGAAACCCAAATCTGAGAAAAAGGTATATTCATTAGTGCTACAGTTTCATTGTTTCTAGGCCTTCTCATGAACAGAGCTTAGAAATATATACTGTACACTCCAACAACTTTCTACCTATCTATCCCCATTAATTCCTATTGATATCTCCAATTCCAATTAATCCAAGGATAACCATAGCTTCCCTCTTTTTATTTGTACCAAGTTTCTCTGATCTTAAAAGAAGTTTAATAATTGCAATATAATTATAATTATTTACTCATTCTTAGAAAACACATAAAGTAGTTTTAGAATTGCTAATTTACATGTTAGAGTTTGCTTTATGAGCCTATTCAGACTGTACAATGTGATCCTAAAATTTACAAATTACATGCCCACACACACTTCCAGCCACTGGAAATGTCCTGGTAACAGATGGCAACACCAGAAAGAAATACAGAATCGTTTTTTTTTCTCACAGAATTATTATTATTATTTTTTAGTTCTGTTAACTTCTAAACATCATTCAAGTCTCTACTGAGAGATTATTTCCTCAATACAATTATCCCTGAATACCCAGTTTGGGTTAGACTTCCATGTGAAATCATTCCCTCAATGACAATCTGTACTACACACATTTGTAATTCTCCAAAGTATCGCTTCTCAGCCTTTTGGCCAAGATCAAGTGTAATTCTCCAAAGTCAGCCTTTTCAGCTAGATTAGGAACTCCTTGAGGAGGACGACTCTCTATTTTACACTGTTATATGCTTAGGTACCAACAGTACAAAAGCAGGGTTCAATTAATACTCAATAAATGCCCAAATAAACCAAAAAATAGAAGATAGATTAGATGCTAGAACCATTTTATGATTGTTAACCACCAATAATATGTAGAAACTAAACTTCTAAAACAGATGGATGTGGAAACATCTTGTTCCTTTCCTCTGCATTATATTACCTAGTTGATATCAGAAATATCACTAGAAGCCAGGGGCACATGCCTGTAAACCCAGCCATTTGGGAGGCTAGGGTAGTAGGAGGATCACAGTTTGAGGCTAGCCTTGACAACTTAGGAAGACCCTGTCACAAAAGAGAACATTTAAAGGGCTGGGGATATAGCTCAGTGAGTAATCCTGGGTTCAATCCCTAGTCCTGCCACCCCACCCCACCCCACAAACAAAACAAAACAAAAACCCCTCAATTTAAGATAGAAATGAAGCCTATTCGTATCCAGCAAACAAAATTGGTTGGTATCATGAGTCTAAAACCAAAATAGTAATAAGCATCATCAACCTTTCCTTTCTCAAAAGTTCTTTGTTAGACTTTGCTAATCATCACTTATTTTAAATCCAGCTGTTAAGAGATATGCAGTATCCAGATTGGCCTGCTTTGCATGCTTACTGCAATTTTGCACTGAGGATAATTTCTGTTGGCTTAAACACCAACATGAGCACCAATATGTTTAAACGTGGTGATGAACCAAGCATAAGTAGGCTTTAAATGTACTTTCCCAACAAAACAATTTAATTTTCTCATAGGAATATGGGAAATATTATAGCTTTTATTCTTATAAATGCTTATAGAATCAGAATCCTAATTTATTTTCTTAAGAAGTGACACATGAAAAGAACTCCCCACCCCCTTTTTTTCTGTGTTTGGGTATAATTTACCTCCAGAAACCCGAACCAAAAACACATTAGTAAATTAATGATTTCAAAATAATAATATAAAAGCTAACCAATATTATTTTTATTAAAAAAAATTTTAAGCAGCATTCTTCTCTCACTTTCACTAATAAATGAGACCAACCATGTATCACAAGAGAGAAAAAAAAAATTTTAACCTTTAATCGCGGATATCTGAGAATAACAAGAGAATATCTAGTATACAGAGAGATTAAAGAGACTTATACTACCGATTCATTATGTCACCAGGTATTTCACAAAGAGCTAAGTCAAACTACTTTTTACCTTGTTTCATAATTACTCGTTTGACTAAAACAACTGATCATTAAATTTAATTTCACTAAATGATAATCATACCACATAAAATTCAAAATGCATTAATAGAATACATTAATAGAGGCTTCACTTTGTTAGATACAAATTACATTTTGATTCCACCCAAAAGTAAAACAAGTTTTAAAAAATGAGCTTCAAATGATAATGTTTCACTACACCTGACATTATCACTATAGCTATTTACTATGGGTTAAAGCTATGTGTAAAAACATAAGATGAAAGCAAGTGTAGTGAACTCACATCTTTTTTAAAACCTTAAAGGTTTAAATGTATAATATGTATATGATCACTAGAACAAAATTAAAACTCAAAGTGAGTTTTAATACAAAACAATGGTAGTCTTTCCTCAGCTTTTCACTATATTCTAAATCTTCTATAATAAGCATTTCTATAATCAGATATTTTTAAATTTCGTTTTTTAAACCTGGGAAAGTACATATAAAAATTTTGCCATTTTAACCATTTTAAGTGTATACTCTTCAGTGGCATTAAGTACATTCACACTTTATACAACTATCATAATCTATCTGCAGAACCAGATAATTTTTTAATGGACATTATTTTCTTTCTAAAGCACCTAAAAAGTTTTGTTCAAAACTAATCAAATTTCCTACAAAGCTTTAAGACACTTAGAATAGAAATAAACTGTTGGCCTCTATTTGTGAAATAAAATACCAAATTACATAATGTTAAAGAGCAAAGCGACTGACGCTAGAAGGGCTTTCTCTGTTACTCTGCCTTCTGCACAATTTCTACCAGCAAGAAGGCCTTTCTAGATGTGGCCCCTCAACCTTAGACTTTCCAGAACTGTGAGATGAATAAATTTTTATGCTTCATAAATTGTTCAGCCTGTGGTATTCAGTTATAGTAACATAAAATGGACTAACATATACCTTGCATCTATGAATGGCACTCATTTATGTGCATATTTGAGGTGATATTTGCCATAGCTTTTAATGTCCCAAATCCTAATTTCTCTCAAATTTGCATGTAATACAAGTCTCTGAGCAGTCAGTGAAACAAAAATAAGCTGAATTTTAAATGGAAAAGACAACTAATAATGATAATTCACATCTCAATAGCATATCTCCCAGTTTGAATCACACAGCTAATTGCCTCTTTACAGAGTCTGTGGTGGAATGTGCCCCAACCAGAAAAATGTTAGAAAAGCTGCTCCTGGAGGTTTGAAAAATATCACCTGCCAGGCACACACATTAGCAGAAAGAAAAGCATATTGCATTTATGATCTCTAATTAATACTAAAATGTTTAATATAATGTAATAATGTTTGCCATTATTTTCTTATTTCCATTCTTATTCAAAATGTATCCCTATTGTCAAAATCATTCTAGATGATTTAAGATACTTAACAGATACTGCTATAATTTTTTCACTTGCCATGTTTTGTTCTAAAATCTCTGATCATTAAAAAAGGGTGAAACATAAATATTTTGATCAATTTTTTGGCACACTAAAATCTTTTCCTACATGCAGGTACCACCGTTTCGCAGGCACAGGATGATATTTACACTTCAGTGGCTATGCCCCATCATTAATGACGGAGAAAGATCTCAAAAGTCCAGAAAATATAGACAAAATAATTTCTTGAAAGCCTTCCCATTACCTCAAAAAAAGCAATAAAAATAATTACCCAAAAATACAAGTAAGTTTGACTAGAGTAAAGCAGATAAGGAAATGCTTTAAACCATTTAGAAGAAAAATTTGTACAGATTTTTATTATTATTTATTATAAATGTATATAATATAAATTATATTTATTAGAGTCTCAGATTCTATTATTCATTAACATATTTTAGGCTACTTAAAATTACCTGTATAAGGTTGCTCTATTCATCTGTTAAATGGGATGATGACAAATGTATCTCTCTCTCAGATATACAACTCTTTATGTGTCAGATACATATAGATAGATTTAGATATGTTATACCTTTTCTCATATGCAGGCATTTAATACTATAAATCTGTAAACTGCTTATAAACTAAACTACTACAAGACACTACTGCTCCTGCTACTTACCACTATTACTAACAATAATACAACGTATGATTATAAATAGTTCCAAGTTCTTATAATATTGTCATTCACCACTCTGCTGTTACCAAAAAAAAGGAATGCTAGGGAAGCTTCAGAGGGTCTTGATATTTTTTTCTCTTACAGTTGAAAAAGGTGAGTCAAACAGGCAAGTGCTATAGTTTGGTGCCAGAAACCCTGTTTCTATGGTTCTCCCTCACCACTGTTGATCAGGAACACCAAAATCTCTTTTAACCTATTAACTCTCATGGTTCTATCTATGTACAAGAAGAAAATATCCAAAGCCGGTCACTCAAATGTCCTATAGCGTATTCTCTCAGGGTTTTAGCCTTCCAAAGGGACAAAGATAATACCATATTTGATTAATATTATGTATACAAGTTTAAAAAAAAAGCTGGGGGGGAAAAAAAGCTTTCTTCAAAGCTCTAGCAGCTGGTGACCCTCTGCAGTTGGTATCCCTCCACAACTCCCTTGAACACAATTTGAACACCACTAATGTCAGAGAACCTTGCAGGGCTTACCTATTTCACAAGGGCTGAAATTATGATCTATTCAAGAACAGCAATAATACAGAGGTAACAATGGGATCTGCAGAATGGGGGGAAGGGATCAACACAAATCACTAGCATTATATTTTTACTAATCTTTCTAAAAAATATCTGCATCAGAACAAATGTTTTTATCACCTATACAACAAAATATATAGCTACATTTCCCAGAGCTGACAGTCATGTACACCTGTCATTACTTTTTAAAATGCCAAGAAAACTATAAATTGTTAGATTTCTTTAAAATTATCAAAGTGATTTCAAATTTCAGTAAAATATATTTGGGTTGGTACCTAGTAGTGGTTCCCTAGAATTAAATAATATTCTTTTTCTCAAACAAAAACATGGCCTGATATAGTTCCTAAACAGAGACCCATAACTGCAAGCAAAAAACAATGAGCACTGGCTGCCAGGAAGCTCAAAGTTAAACTGTCATGTCCAAGGCAACAGTGTACTTAGCCCTTTTTACTGTGACAACTTGTGTTTTTTTTTTTTTTTAATAATAGATCCTGTTAATTTTTCTTTCTCTAAATGATCATATAATTCATAGATTTTAATGGTCACATCATTTTTAATGTTTTTTTTTCAGGGATTTATTTTTATTTTAATGACTATTATGTAGCATTCCCTTTCCAGAAGTGGCAAGATATAAATAATAAACAAAACATTAAACATGTCAAACACACAGCAACAGCATTAACAGATGTATCATTTCAAAACACTTTCCATATTTTTAGAAGTTAAAAATCTATTACTTTTAAGTCCATAAGGTGAAAAAAGACAGGTTGGGAAAAAACTTTTGAAATTATCTGACTCAACTTCATCTGGTTTATTTTTCTGCTTTTGTTTTATACCAGAAATTGAACCCATGAAGGCTCAACTAATTAACATGCCCAGACCTTTTTTTATTATTCTGAGACAAGGTCTCGGTAAATTGTTAGGCCTTGCTAAACTGCTGAGGCTGACCTCAAACCTGTGATCCACCTGCCTCAACTTCCTGACTTGCTAGGATAGCAGACCTGTGCCACCATGCCTGGCTCCAACTTTATCTTTTAAAAATATAATTTAATAAACAATTGCAATAAATTTCCATCTTCCTGCTGTTAGCTGTATATACAAATTGTCAAATCTCCCTTTGAAATTAAGCAAAAGAATGTTACTACTCCGTTCAAAACCCTCAGTGAGTTACCATCTCTCATAAGCACCAAAGTCCTTACAAGGTTCTTCAAGATTTGGCATGGTCTGGTCCCTCGTTTCCTCTCTGACTTCATCTCCTGCCACTCATTCTCTCCAGCCATATTGGTCTCCTGCTGGTTCCTCTCACTTGTCAAGTGTACTTTTTTCCTAGATACGATATTTTCCTACCAGGGAAATTATTAAGACTTGTTCCCTCACCATAGTCAGGTCTTTGCTCACATGGCACTTTATCAGAGAGGTCATCTCCATATTTGATATAATAAACTCACCTCTTCCACCCAGCCACCCTTAACACCAGTACTTAATCTCTGCTCTCCTCCCAGCTTGACTTTGCTACAAAGCATTTTTTAAAAAATATTTGTTTCAGTTGTAGATGGACAAAATATCTTTATTTATTTATTTTTATGTGGTGCTGAGGATCGAACCCAGTACCTCACACGTTTGAGGCAAGCACTCTACCACTGAACTATAGCCCCAGCCCCTGAAAAGCATTTTATCACCTTCCAATATATGATACAGTTTATTTCTTCATTTCCTTTCTCCTCTACTACAATGTATAAACTCCAGTGTTTTGTTTTGTTTTCCTTCTGTTTTGTTCATTACTACTTCTCCAGCACCTAAACAATGCATCTAAACCTGATACCTATGATGTGTTCAAATATACCTGTTTGATGACTAAAAACTGAATAAGGCTTTATTCCTACTTTCAGTTGTACCAGTATTCCATTTTCTATATTTTTACAGTGATTTGTACCATTTACTCACATATTTAGCCTAACATTAATTGAAAGAAATCAATAGAATTTTTTGAGAATACTTAAGAACTGAATGAATTTGACTTGATTTAAAATCCAAAGTTATCCATAAGTAGGATAAAAATAAAAGGATTGAAGATATACTATGCAAACATTAATTCAAAAAAAGGGAGTAGCAATATTAATAGCAATAAAGTAGTCTTCAAAGAAAAATACTTGGGGGCTGGGGTTGTGGCTCAGCAGTAGAGTCTTCACCTAGCAAGGCCTTGGGTTCAATCCTCAGCACCACATAAAAATAATAAATAAATAAATAAACAAACAAACAAACAAATAAATAAATAAATGTGTTGTGTACAACTACTTCTAAAAAATAAATGCTAAAAAAGAACAAAAAGAAAATCACTTAAAATAAGTAGGGATACTACATAATGACAAAAGAATCACACCATTAGTTAGACAAAACAACATTAATGAGTATTCACCAAAAAAGTAGAAACACGTCTAAGAGTCAAATCCACATTTCCAATTGGGAACTTCAATATCCTACAGTTAGCAACTGATATAAGTACTGCACAGAAAATCAAGAGGAGAATTGAACAAGTACTCAATCACTCCACACACATACCCTTTGTAAGAGCTAATGAAACCAGTTACCAAGAAAGGCCACATCCTGGGAAAATAAAACAAATTTTTAAAAAATTTACAATAATTAAAACTGAAGTATGTATTCTCCATTTTAATGAAATCAAACCAGAAATCAATGGACAATAGGAAAATCTTCAACTAGTTAGAAATAAAAATGACATACTTAATAAATAATCTATGGGCCAAAGAAGCCTCAAAGGAAATAAAGAAAAATATATAAAACTGAAAGAAAATATACCATATTAAAACATGAGAGAAAGAGCATAACTCCCTATTTCTTATATGTAAGCTATACATAGTGACTTTCTTCTAAAGACTGCAGTATGGCACAACTGTATACTACCTATGGAAGGATCTACCTTAACATCATTAGTGATAAGTCATGATGATTACACATGCCCTTGATATAATGAAATGGCCCTTTATCTCTGTAGTTTTTCTCCCCCAAAATCCATAACTGCAATCTAATCATGAGAAAACATCAAATAAATCCCAATTGAGGGACATGCTACAAAATCTCTGACCCACACTCTTCAAAACCATCTGTCAATGTCAACCAAAACAAGGAAAATCTGAATGACTGTTATAGTCCAGAAGAGCCCATAGAGATATGATGAATAAAAGCAAACTGGTACCCTGGACAGATACCTGGGCCAAAAAACAAACAAACAAACAACAAAAACATTAAGACTTAAAACTATAAACTCTGGGGGCTGGGGTTGTGGCTCAGTGGCAGAGCACTTGCCCAGCATGTGTGAGGCACTGGGTTCGCTACTCAACACTGCATATAAATAAATAAAACAAAGGTCCACTGACAACTAAAAAAATATTTTAAAACAACAACAGAAAACTAAACTCTGAAAACAGAAAGCAAAAGCTTCACGACACTTGATTTGGCAATGATTTTCTATGTATACCCCCCAAAGTTATGGAATCATAAAAGGATGATTAGAAATAATTGAAGTGGTATAACAATGTCATTCTAATCTTTTTCAACAAAATTAAATCCTCTCCATTTCATGACTCTTATTGAGGAGGAATAAGCAAGTTCTTTGAGCAAAACTATGTAAATTCAATGTTATTTAATGAGCCTAGATTCATTTTAGAAACAATTATGTAAACAAATAGAACTGGAAGTTCAGAGCATTTTAGATTCCTAAATCAAGTGTCCAAAACTGACCTATTCCAATGCCAATGCATAATAAAACTGCTGGACAATGCAGGGGTCATGTGGAATCTCTCTATATACCTCTAGGGAAGGCACTCTGCCTCATCCAAATTAGGATGACTCAATTAGGAGACATTTAAATCACTCTTCCTAGTAGGAAGAAAAGAGTAACATTAAACAGAGACATGAGATGGGAGGGAAAGGGAGAGAAAAGGGAAATTGCATGGAAATGAAGGAAGACCCTCATTGCTATACAAAATTACATATAAGAGGTTGTGAGGGGAATGGGAAAATAAACAAGGAGAGAAATGAATTACAGTAGATGGGGTAGAGAGAGAAGATGGGAGGGGAGGGGAGGGGGGATAGTAGGGGATAGGAAAGGTAGCAGAATACAACAATTACTAATAGGGCATTATGTAAAATTGTGGATGTGTAACCGACGTGATTCTGCAATCTGCATTTGGGGTAAAATTGGGGGTTCATAACCCACTTCAATCTAATGTATGAAATATGATTTGTCAAGAGCTTTGTAATGTTGTGAACAACCAATAAAAAAAAATCACTCTTCCTTCTTTTACTATTCAATATATGAGAGTGAACAATATGGAACTCTAGATGATCTCTCTTAAACTTCATGTGTCAAAATTTTAAAGATCATGATCACCTGTCCCCTACAGGATAAACATATTCTAACCAGTGGAATACATTTACCTTTGAGGTTTTCTAATTTTTCAATATTACTTCCACACAATGAAGGAAAAGATCTTTTGAAATTCTATTTCCAAAAGCTTACTTATAGATACTAATGAACTCATGTAATTAAAAGTACAATATTTAGAAAAGAGAGTATTAAGTTCAGCTCTGATTTAGATAGATAAAACTCATTTAAATTTATTTATAAACACTCCCCTTATTTTAACATCATTTTAGGAGAGACAACCTCCAATCTGGGTTAAGAGAGGCTTCTTCATCCCCCACTTATAGCATCAGAATTTATAGGGCAGTGCCAAAGGAGTCTAAATTTTTAACAAGATTCCTGGGTGTTTTTATGCACAATTAGGATTAAGATCAGCTGCTCTGATAGAACATAGCACTTAATGCAAAACCAGAATGCTTCGTAATAATTTTTTCATTTTTGGCACAGAGGAGATCACTCCATTTATCTAGAGTGATAGACTTCTGAAATTGCTAAAATGTATTAAGAGAGGTGAGTACAAATTTCATTAATATCATAATGAGTAAAGGTGATAAAATTCCCTGGGAAACCTCTTCTTAACAAAGGTCCACGTAAGGCAACACTCTCCTGAGAAAACCAGGAAGAACTGTTGATAAGACTGCAGTTAAGCCTTGATGGAAAACTTCCTGGCCAGCAACAAGGCCAACTGTGCCACCCTCCAGCATTTGTGCCAATGGTAGCAAATGGAGCAGGTTGAGTTACTGGCTCCAGTTAGTTGTTATGTCTAATTAGCTTGCATACCAGTGGAGACAACAACACTGAAAAAATTGAACAATCTCTCATCAAAGCCTAATATTTAAGTTCCTTGCATCAACTCATTTAGAGCGACTTGGCAGAGAATCTGCCCTTTTGCCTGCCTATATACCAATGTTCTACTTGTCTGTCTTGCTACTTAGTAATATATAAGCACTACATTTACTTTTAACTCCTTTTAGCAAACAAAATTAGGTGCAATTTTGTATTCCACAGCACTTAGTAAAATGCATTGAATAGTCATTCAATGGAAGTTATTTTATGCCTATTCTGAAACAGGAGACTTGCTCATGTTAGAAACTCTACAACATTTATCTATTTGGTTTGATTTTTCAATACAGCACTGAAAATTTACCTTTAGCTATAACACATTTTCTATTTTCAAATATAAAAATTCACGTATCTATGAATTCTGATCTTGAATTTTCATATCACTAAACATTAAAATGTTCATAAAAAATTATTCTGTCATATTGACAAGAGAAACTGTTATAATTGAATCTTGAATGTATCCCAAAGACCTGTGTTTTAGAAAACTAGTCCCTACCCAGAAACACTATTGAGAGGTGGTAGAACCTTTAGAAGGTGAAGTCTATGTGAAAGAAGTTATATCACTAGGGGTATGCCCTTAAAGGAGACATTGGGACACGGGCCCATCTGCTTTCTCCTTCTCTGCTTCCCAGCTGCCAGGAGGTAAGCAAGCTGTTCCAACATATACTCTCCACCATGACATGCTGCCCTGTCACAGGCCCAAAGCAAGAGGTCATGATCAGGAACCTCTGAAACTGTAAGCCAAAATAAGTTTTTTCTCTTTTTAAGTTAATTATCTCAGGTAATTTGTTATAGTAATGCAAAGCTGACTAACATACAAACCAACATCTACTTCAACAAATAAAAGCCCAGGGTAAGAAAGGCAGAAATGAGTATGGAGGTGTAAGTTTTAACAGTACAAGTGCAAAAGGACTACTGAGATTTAACCATTTTAGCTAAATGAGAGGAATGCAATCTATAGACTCAAAAACATAGAGGCAGAAGGCTCTTTTTAGAGATCATCTAATCTAACCTTTTATTTTACAAATTAGAAAATTTGCCTGTTCCGATTACTGACATGCCTCATTTTTTGTTTACCAAAATAGTCAGAAATGTTCCATTAATTCTCATATTAGATCACAAAAATGAAAAACATTTCATTTCCTCAATACCTATATTATGATCACTGTTCCATGTTTATGATAATTATAAGAGACAAATCATAATGTTAAATAAGGAATCTGCATATTCCTATCACACTACACCTGAGATTAAAGAAATCCAAAACGATATTTCATAAAACCAAAACCCTGAATCACTTTATCTTCACAAATTCCTAAAGCACAGTAACTCCTAATTCATGCACAGAAGTTCTGTCTGAAACTTATGGGCAGGTTTATGATATTTTTTTCGGCCCTGTAAAAGACTTCACTGTTCTATAAAATTTTGTTAAGCCTTCCCCAGAGTTTGTGTCAAAACACAGCCAGAATTTTGACTTACTTTTTAAATTGTTAACACATCCTTCACCAGAATATATCCTTTTATTTTAGGTCATCATTGATTTTTTTATTACTTCAACAGGTCTGTGATTCTAAATTCTCTGCATCATCCCCAGTCATCTTCCTAGCTGAGGCCTATCATACAATTCTGTAAAATATTGCTTGGTCAAGCATTCAGTATTGGTTGTTATGCTGGTACCTGGATGGCCGAGAAGAGACATTAAGCAATTTCCTAAGCAGCTATTATTTCTTCTGTAAAGAAATGAAAAGAAAATGAAGTCATATTCCCTCATTGCCTAAAAGAACAAAATAAGCAACTCCAGAAAACTTCCTGAATGACAGTATCCAACACTAACTGCAGCAACAAACAAACTTGGCTGTGAATACAGTAAACACTCTTACCTATATTTCTCCTAGTATGAAAATTACTATAAAAGTTCCACTTTAGCGAAATGGAATAGGATGATGATCAGAGGAAAAGAGCAGTAGATCAGCTTCTGTATTATAGATTAAACTTAATGTGTCTCAAACTACATACAAACTCAAACTTTTCTAAGAAGTTACTTGACATTAATCATGACCTTTTTTCTCAATTAAATCAAAATATTCCCAGAAAAAGAGTGACTTAGAAAAGCAAGGGACAAGCACATCTTAAATATTTCTCTTTTACTCTAACCAATTAGAACACATAAAAATCTCAGCTGCTGCTCAAAGGGAGAGGGGAATGAAGAGCAAGAGAATTGGTGCCCCTCTCTTTTTTTTTTTTTAAGATCACAATTTAAAAAACATATATCCATCTATACGAAGTGAAAATGAGAGATGAAGTTCTTTTATACTTAAGAGTTTCCAAGAATCAAATGGCTTCCTTTTGTGTGTCAGACAGCTGTTGCTTCCCAACCATGTGTAAATTAATTTGCCCTTTTAAATTTCCATAATGCTCTTTTTTGAAGGTGATTAATGTTTAAACTTGGCCTGATATTTATATAATTATTCACAGAGTGACTGTATAACTTATTATCCAAACTAGAACATCTGAAAGTCAAAGGGGTGAGATTAGTGACTATGCCAGGATAAGAGGGGTCCTAGTATTTTCATAATTCCCCTCTCGTCTACTCGTCTGGAAGCTGGATACGAGAAAGTTTGAAACGTATTACATGTGTCACAGTGATAGACTATCTTAAAAAAATTTTTAAAAAATCAAATTTTACATGCTGGAAAATGAATTAACAAATGAACTAAAGAGAATTTTCACAACTACTTAGGGAAGCATAAGCAAATGTTTACATTCTAACTCCTCTGGACAAAATCCAAATTTGGTTCTATGGGTCTGGACTTATAAATTCAAGAAATCTAGTACCCTCTACCCTCAAAAGAGACCCAAGAAAAGAATGAGAATGGGAATTATTTAATCTATTAAAAATATTCTAATATTCTCTACATTAAGGACCTAGAAAGTTCAAATCCTAACAATAAAATCATACTAGTTACTATTTTTCAAGAAAAAGTTTCTGAAGGTATTATATAATCCAGCAATTGAATAATTTGGAAATTTATCTCCCTCCTCTAGTCCCACATCAAACTAGAACACAAATTGTGAAAAGAATATATAAACTTAGTATTTTCATTTTTTACACTGTTATACCTTGAATACCTCTACACAAAATATACATTTTATTATCAAATCTAATCCTTGTGCCAAGGTGTGGCGGGGGGGTGGGGGTAGAGAATAGCTCTACTGTGATTACTTCAATTCTTAAGAATAAAAGAATCTAATAACTGTATTTTTAGTGATCAAAACTAAAATGAGCCTACCACTTTCAAAACTTCTAAAAAGTTTTCCCAGCACTAAATTAAAGGTCCTATATTGCCCTGCTTCCCATTAACTTCATATCAGCAGATCTAGTTTTCATTAGGACTAGTCCTGTTTGGTGACAGAAAACAACTAAACCATAATTAAACTACAAAACATAAAATAAAATATTTATAGTTTCATTTCAATTCCACCTGGTTTGCTGCACAGACACAAAACCATAGTCTTTATCATATGTGGTACTTTCCGTAATTTACAAACAATTCCACTATTCATTATATACTGTACAATTTAACAAAATAACATATAAACAAAAAAAGAATACAAATATATTTAGGTCTTTTTTATTAATATTCTTTAACCCCCCAAAAAAGGCATTTAATTAAAAAAAAAAAAAACACCTCTTGGAAACTTGAGGAAGCATTTCCTAAATACTTTCCTTTTCCTGCAGTGTTGGTCAACTATACATAAATCATCACTGTTTGTGATCACAGGAGACAGAAAGATGCAACACAAATAATCTAACTTTATTTATAGTCTTCACAAAATTTAAGTAATTTGCCTACAGGTAACAAAACTTAAAGATGTGAACTTCATCTCCTATTCCACCTTCTGATACTATAGCTAATAAGCAGGAACATGGTCAGAAGCTGTCTGCTAGCAGAGGAGAAAAGCACAGAATACATAGGAACTGATTAATCAGACCCTAGTCACACTGGTTGAATGATGCAGAATCTTTAAACTCCCTTCATAATTCCTAAGGAAGTTTGGTCCTTCTTGAATTCATTTCTGGGGTACTTAAAACTACTTAACTACTATTTTTTGTTTTTAAAGAAGTTTGGCAAGAATCATGCATGGTGCTCATGCCTGTAATTCCACTGGCTCAGGAGGCTGAGACATGAGGATTGCAAGTTCAAAGCGAACTTTAGCAATGGCAAGGCGCTACGCAACTCAGTGAGACGGTCTCTAAATAAAATACATAATAGTGCCAGAATCATGGAGTACATATTATTTGACTTATACATTTCACAAACCCCTATCAAGCATGAAGTATACATTCATCTATTAATTAAAACAAACAAAACATGTACTGAGCTTCACTATGGTTCAGTCAAGGCCCTGGGAAGTAAAGAAGTACATTACAATTTTCAGCTTGGCGGAGCTTCATAATCAGTCATGGTATGAACAAATAATGCTTGGACTAAGTGAGGCAGGTACAAAAGTGCTACGAAAGCCAGGTATAGGGGCTCATGCCTGTAATTCCAGTGGCCCAAGAGGCTGAGCCAGAAGAATCATGTGTTCAAAGCCAGCCTCAACAATTTAGTGAGGCCCTAAGCAACTTAGCAAGACCTGTCTCAAAAAATAAAAATGGCCAGGGATATGGCTCAGTGGTTACATGCCCCTAAATTAAATCCCTGGTACAAAAACAAAACAAACAAAATGTGCTACTACAGAAATAAGAAATTTTTGTCTCCTGTGGGGGGAAAAAAGAGTTCACAAGGTGATACTGAGCTAAAACTGTTAGAAGCTTACTAAAAGGAGGGGGGAGACTCTGGCATTAAGAAAAGTTTAATGTAATACTTCACTTTGCTGATTTTCATAGTTGTTTTTCATTTCCTCCTCATGGAATATTTTGCAGAAGATGTTCTGTAATGCAGGCTTTCTAGTTTTAAAATTTTTTAAACTTTTGTTTATCATGGAAGATTTTTATTTCATCATCAGATCTAAAGCTTAATTTTGCTGGATATAATATTCTTGGTTGGCATCCATTTTCTTTCAGAGCTTGGTATATATTGTTCCAGGATCTTCTAGCTTTCAGTGTCTGGGTTGAAATATCTACATATATCCTAACTGGTTTCCCCATATATGTAATCTGATTCCTTTCTCTTGTGGCTTTTAAAATTCTCTCTTTATTTGGTATGCTAGTCATTTTCATTACAATGTGCCTTGGTGTAGATCTGCTGTGATTTTGTACATTTGGTGTCCTGTAAACCACATAAATACAGTTATCTCATATTAGACAAACTCATATTAGACAAAGGTGCCAAAAATTATATTGGAGAAAGTATAGCTTCTTCAACAAATGGTGCTGAGAAAATTAGAAATCCATATGTAGCAAAATCTCTCACCATGTACAAAACTCATCTCAAGGTAGATGAAGGACCTAGGAGTTAAACCAGAGACCCTGCACCTAATAGAAGAAAAAGTGGGCCCAGATCTTCAGCATGTCAGATTAGGACCCGACTTCCTCAATAAGACTCCTATAGCGCAAGAAATAAAATTAAGAATCAATAAATAGGATGGATTCAAACTAAAAGGCTTTTTCTCAGCAAAAGAAACAGTCAGTGAAGTAAAGAGAGATCCTACAGAACTGGGAGCAAACTTTTACCACACGCACACCAGATAAAGTACTAATCTCTAGGATATATAAAGAACTCAAATAACCCAATCAAATAAATGGACCAAGGAAACAAACAGACACTTCACAGAAGATGATATACAATCAACAAATATATGAAAAATGTTCAACATCTCTAGCAATCAGAGAAATGCAAATCAAAACTACACTAACATTTCATCTAAATCCAGTCAGAATGGCAGCTATTAAGAATACAAAAAACAGTAAGTGTTGGCAAGCATGTGAGGAGAAAGGCACACCCATATATTGCTGGTGGGACTGCAAACTGGTGCAACCAATATGGAAAGCAGTATGGAAATTCCTTGAAAAACTTGGAATGGAATCACCATTTGACCCAATTATGGAAACTCCTGGGTTGATACCCAAAGGACTTAAAAACAACATACTATAGTAATGCAGTCAAATCAATGTTTATATCAGCATAATTCACAATAGCTAAATTGTGGAACCAACTAGATGCCCTTCATTAGATGAATGGATAAAGAACCTGTGATATATATATACAAGGAAATATCTCAGCAATAAAAGAGAATAAAATCATGGCATTGGCAGGTAAATGAATGGAGCTAGAGAATATTATGCTAAGTGAAGTAAGCCAATCCCAAAAAACAAATGTTGAATGTTTTCTCTGATATGAGGATGCTGATCCATAATGGGGCTGGGGGGGGGGGAGGATGGGAGAAACAGAGGAACTTTAGATAGGGCAAAAGGGAGGGTAAGGAAGCAGGCAGGGGTGTAGGAAAGATAACAGAATGAAATGGACATCATTACCCCAAGTACATGTATGAAAATAAGAATGGTGTGACTCTACTTTGTGTACAACCATAGACATGAAAAACTGTGCTCTATACGTGTACTATTGAGTTGAAATGCATTCTACTGTCATATATATAACAAATTAGAATAAATAAATTCTAAAAAAGAGAAAAGTTTAACACATACATATTCCTTCTACCTGGGCTAGTTTTAGGGTCTTGTCAAATTATTCCTCTTAAATTCTACAGAATAAAAATCAAGACTTTTGGAGGAAAAAGTTTTGGATTTGGGATTTTTCAGATTAGGGAAGTTCAATCTATAAAGTTTTGTGCAAACATCCCCAAATGCAAAAAACTCCAAACTCTGAAACATGTCTAGTTCTAGCACTGCAGAAAAGGTATACTCAAACTGTATACAAAAAAATTCTTTATCAACTATGCAGAAATAAACAAACCAAGTCATTGTTTGTTAAGACCTAATAGATCTTGATGTTTAATTCTGATTCATGGATTCAAAAAATTCTTAAGTGAGTTACATAAGACTGTATATTAATACTAACTGTTGACAGCATAGCCAGGAGGATAAATGGAGTTGAGTCAGCAAGTTTTCACAAGTCTGAATTACCAGGAATGATTAAAGACAAAAAGGAACTATATGGAGTAGAAAAATGAATTCCTCTTCAGAAAGAGAATAACACGTGTTAATTTTAAGCTGGTAAAAAGAACAAACACTAGCGTAGTGAAAATTACAGTAATGGTTGGAAATATAATATGCAGACTAGTTTGAGAGGTCAGACAAGAATCATATAATCATTAATTTCAGAACTAGAAAAGTCCCTAAGCTGAATTAGGATTGAATTGCCTCTAATTCAAAGATCAGCCAATTTAGGGCCAAAGAATTGACAACTAAAAATTTCTTGAAGAGAACCAAGTTGTTAGAATGAGTTCTTAGACATCTCAGAGCAAAGGTCACAAATTACAGGTTTACAGTCATATTTTTCAGATTGTAATGTTTAGAAAAGAAAAACTAACTTCTAACAATTGTAGCAGGAAAGGGTGGCTTGTGGTGGTATTTACTCCACTTTTCAATCAACCTGTCTTCTGTGGCACACCCAAACAATACATATACAAATTATAAAATGTGCAACTACTGTAAAAATATAGCTTTAAAGCAATCTTTAGGACCACTGTTTACTATAGTTCAAGTGTTACACATCATAATGTAGACTACAAACCCAAAGACTATAATGAGGAAGCTACATAAATCCTCTTCCAACCAGAATCCTGCTTCAAACTCCACTTATTTGACTATTCCTGAACTTCAATTGGCTGCCAACATTCAAAATATGGGATATTTCACATAAAAATCTATGCTTCCCATATTTCTCTTATTAGAAGATATGATTACAGTAAAGCTTGTTTTCCCACATAATGCTAATAAGCTGAAGTCAAATAGTGATGTTCCCTTTGGACAGAGAGCTGATGTCTTATGACTTGTGTCCCTGTTTGGCCCATTCATTCCTTCACATCATTCACAGGCCTCTCTGGGGAATGTGCAATCCTGAAATAGAGAGAAACCAAGAATTAAAGCCTTAGAAGCTTTAGAAGACACTTTAAGAAACCAGCAAAAATGGCAGGGCAGGGGAGAAGAAGGAGGAGGAGGAAGAGGAGGGGAGGAAAAGAGAAAAGGAAGAAAGGAGAAAAGATGAGGGGTGAGGAGGAGGAGGAGGAGGAGGAAGAGGAAGAAATTGAGAAAGCAAAGCAGAAAAGTACAGTGCTACAGAAATCAAGGGAGGAGTGAGTAAGGTATGGTGGCATCTAATTATAGATCCAGCTACCCAGGAGACTGAATCAGGAAGATCAGTAGAGCCTAGGAGTTCAAGTATAAATAAGGGGGTTTTTTTTTTGCATTTTTTAATTTGTTCTTCTTAGATATACATGACAGTAGAGTGTATTTTGACTATTATACATACATGGAGTGTAACTTATTCTAATTAGGATCCCATTCTTGTGGTTGTATAAGATCTTTTTTTAAACTGATGGAGATTTATACATATTTGAATGGAAAAGGGAAAGAGGAATAAGGAAAAATTAGTTTTAAAAAGACTCTATAGACAATAAGGTGGGGGGCACTAGTGAAGAACAGCGTGTTACCTTAGATTAGATAGAGAGAAGTGATGGAAGGGGAATGGAGGGGATGTGGGGATAGGAAAGATAGTAGAATCCACATCAAGGTTTCCCATCAATGAACCTAATGTCAAATAATCTACTTTTATAAAGCTAGCAGGCCATAATATGAACTGCCATCAGGAAGGCGCACATAATAAATATTACTGTTTTTCTTAGTTTAATTAGACAGTGGTTTATTATCATGACTCAGTAAGTAATTGCTTTATAACTGTCTCACGCTACAAATAAATATAAATTCTACCAAATCTTGGAATTGCTGCCCTAGTTCACCTGTAAAGGTGGCTATTTCTAAGATAGCATAGTTGATAATGTGTTGCTTGTATGTGGTCTCCATGTTTTATTCAATCTGAGTTTATAGACACAATATTAATTTTCTGAAGTATACTCAAACTGTGTGTGTGGGGGGGTTCCTATTATTACAACATATGAAGAGATACGTCTTTTACTATTCTGTACTTTCCACCCAGAGTTAAACAAAGGCAGGGATATCTACTCATCCATGAGTTTGTATACTGTACAAAGGCTCCCAGGACATGTAATCTAAAATTTAAGCCCTGGATGTACATACAGGCCTGCCATCTATCGAGGAAATGTCTCTTAACTGGCCAAGCTATTTATCTACTCTAAGGATCATTTATGTCTATTCGTAAAAGACATTGTATAAACTGGAAGCAGCCCTAAGCAAAAAATATTTTTTTAAAAAATTCTTTAAATCCAAGAAACTAATAAAATTTGAAGCATTGAAGAGTCCATATAAATATATTACCTAAAGTTTTAAATTCTAAACTGCAATCATAATATTCTTGTCTTTTGCTGTTCACAGAGTGGTTGGTCCTCAGACCTACATTGGTATTACCTAGTTAACTTGTTAAAAATATAAGCTGTTAGATCCCATTCAAGACCTACTAAAAAAAACAAGATTTGAATTTTTATTTTTTAAAGATCCCTAGGTGATTCTTACCTGTATTAAAATCTGAAAACACTGATCTAGACTAGTAGAAATAGCAAACATTGGGCTCCATATAGCTGACTAGCATCAAGAATGGCCTCTAATCTAAGTGCTCTCTCCTCTTTAGTTTTTATAACCTAACAAGATAAAAGATACAGTAGCTATTACCTTAAAGTTATCAGCCTAACTCTGAAGAGTATAAATACACAGATGAATTTCATTGTGACCAATAGTTCTTTACACATACATTTTTATACCCTAAAAAGCCACCTTGTGAAACTATATTACTGGATAGTTCAATTACTGACTTAAAATATCTTAATATTCACCCTTTCATTAAATCAAGTTTTCCCTTTAAAAAGATGTAAATAAGTCCTCTTTGGTCAATTTTGAACACACATATGCACCTTGAGACAAATAATTTTAAACACTCTATCAATTCTTACTCAAATTATGATTTTATGGTTTAAGAAAGTTTTCTTATATCACTGGCATTCCTTTACAATTTCATAACTTAAGTTCAACTAAATAATAAGAAATACTTTAACATTCTAAAACTAAATACCAAGCACTTAAAATTCCTAGTACTTAAGCTACTCTATATACTTAAAAATACAAAAAGGAAAGGCATAAAAATAATACAAATGTGTTTTAAATGTAGTAAGGATCTGGAAATGTGTCCTATTTTAAAGTGACATTTGTATCAATTTCCCAGTGAGTTGCTTATTTGCTATTTTCTAGTCACACAAAACATTTGAAAAACTGTATCTGGAAGTGTGGCAAAATAGTGAGCTGGTTTTTTGCTCAGAAAAGTTTCCTTTTTACATTATAAGATACATGTGCAAAATATGTCAGCCAAAGTAAAAAAAACAAAAACAAAAACATTGTTTTGAGGAATTTACTAAGCTAGTATTATTGCTGTGACCAAAATACCCGATAAGAACAACTTAGAGAAAAAAGTTTAATTGTGCTCATGGTTGGCCAGTTCCCTTGCTGTGGGCCTGAGGTGACACAGAACATCAAGACAGAAAGGTATAACAGAGGAAAGCTGCTCAACTTAAGGCCTAGAGGAAGAGAGGGAAAGAGCAAGGGGTCCAAGTACCCTTCCAGAGTACTCCTCCAGTGACTTACTTCCTCCAACCAGGTCCCACCTCCCAGCAGTAATTCAGCTACCAATGCATTAATCCATCAAATTGATAGATGATAGACAGATGATGATGATCCTCATGATCCAGCCACTGCCTAAAAGGCACACCTCTAAACCTTGTTGCATTGGGGAACATACTTTAAACACAGGAGCTTTTGAGGGACATTTCAGATCCAACCTCCGCTATGGACTGAATGCTTGTGCCCCACCCCCCAATTCATATATGGAAATCCAATTCCCCAATATTTTAGTATTTGGTGGCAACACCACTGAAAGGCAATTGGCATAGAGTTGAACAGGGGTTGGACCCTCCCTAAGGGGCTTAATACCCTGACAGAAAAGGAAAAAATGTGAAGGTACAATGAAAAGGCTGTCATCTGCAAACCAGGAAGAGTTCCTGCACTAGACACTAAATCTGCCAGCCCCTTGATCTTGAACCTTGCAATCTTCGTACCTGTGAGAAATAAATGTCTGCTGTATAAGCCAGACTATGGTATTCTGTTATACTAGTGCATATTATGACACCCTCTAAAGAAGTTCTGTAAAATGTGAGATGGTACTAGCATTTGTGCAGAAAAAAACAATCAACAAAAACAGAAGAGTAAGAAGCAGATACACAGAAGCTAGTCTCTAGTATTTATTTCTCTATTCAACAAATATTAACCATTTCTGATGGCCATTTTTTTGAGTGGGTAAGACTACTGGATCATTAGAGCTGCTACTGGATCATTAGGTTTGTCAACCAAACTGCAACCTCAATGCAATCAACTGCCAACTATACTTAGGAAAAGAGTACAAAATGTAAACAGAGAAGAATCAAAGAGATTGATCACTTGATGACTATTTATTATTTAATGGAGTTGCACAATTACTCGATACGTTTTGAAACCTACATTTAAGAAGCAGACAAGCAGACACTCAATTCAATTCAACCACGTTTATGTACACACACAACATGTTGGCCTAGAAACATCATACATTTAAAATCAGGCTACAGTGCCAGATAATTAAACATGTTTAAGTTTGTGTTTATTGCACTTAAAACTCCTCAAAATAACTCCTCTTGGATCTGGAATATTTTTACTCATATGTAAGATCACAGTTTAAAGGAGGTTGTATAAATTATCTAACTTCATATATTCAGGGACTTATCAAGCCTCTAGAAAATATGTTGATTTATAAATGAAGATCTGTTTGAGATGACTGCAGCTTAAAATAAAAGAGGCTGCGTCTTTTTCTGAATTAAATATATTTTTCAATAATTTATGGATTAAAAATAGTCATGATATTGTACTAATTAAGTTAGAAATGTTAAGCAATATGAGAAATTTAACATATATCTCATACATACATATAAATTGATTATGTGTTAACACACAAGGTATCCAAATATACTTTGACCTTTATTTGGAAAATTGCTGTGTGAAATGCAATTATTCTTTTCCCAGAAGATGAAACATGGATCCATATCGTTTGTATACTTTTTCTGCTTACTTATCAGGTATTTTGTTACCTTAATCCCAATGATACTACAACACTGGGTCCTATTTGAATAGTAACATTGAGTTTTATTAGTTTAATAACTTTAGAACACTGTTTAAAAGGGGGTAGCACAGGGCTGGGGTTGTGGCTCAGTGGTAGTGTGTGAGGCACTGGGTTCAATTCTCAGCACCACGTTCAAATATATTAAATAAAAGTCCATTGACAATGAAATATTTTTAGGGGGGAGGGTAGCACACCTAGAATATAAAAACACTGTGTATAAACTTTATGGAACACAACTCAGAAATACAGACTGTTTTCTCATGCCTATTTCTCAATAATCTTGATGTCAGTTCTCAAAATCTATGGATTCTGAGAACATCAAAAACGATGATTTGAATGAGAACCATATATTTACTGTTTTGGTCATTATTACAGGCCTAGAATCCAGAATAAGTGTGCAAGTTGTGTTTTCTAAACAATGAATTGATCTAATTAAACTGATACCTTAAGGCTATAGTTAGTGGTACAATTAATTTACAACCCTCAAATTAAGCTTCTTTCTTATGAATCCTTTATTAAATTTTTATGATTATGTTCTTAAAAAGCAGGAGGAAAACAATGACTTTGCAATGACTTATTTCTTAGAGAAATATTTCTCTTCATCCTAGGAAAAGTAAGCAATAGTGGCTCTAGTTCTGAGAGAGTTAGATAGCCTTGGAGGTTTACATAGTAAACACAATAGGTAGATAAAAAACGTTGACCTTTGAAGCCTGCAGGAAATCAAAACTGCCTAAAACTCACACCATTAATTACCAAATGAAAATCATATTATCAGCACAAAAGCTTCTGGCAGTAACCAATTCTGAAAATTTAAGTCAGCATGGATTTAAGAAGGCTGCCGCATGGATACAATAGTTTTACATGTTGCTGTGATATAATGGACACTTTTGATGTAAGTATTAGTTTTATATATAATGTAGCTTATTTAAAAACTGATTTTATTTCCCCCGCCATATTATTATTCTTCTAGTGTACTGCTGCCAACCATAGTTAAATCTGATTAAGCCTCATGCTGTGTTAATCAATCTGATAATGTCAGACATTATTATGAAAGCATACATGATATGGTCACACTCAGGCCTACCAGAAGCATGTTCACCTAATCCTTTGTTTTCCCAGAGTACTGTTTAAATTAGCTCAGTTTTATTTGTTTGTTTACTTATGCTTATTTTTTTTAAGTGTGAAAGAAAAAAAAAAGCTTTTTTTTCTCTTCTTTAGGCAAGTACAAAATAATTATTCTCTTAAAATATTAAAACTATAAAGAACTATAACTTTTTCTTTTTTCACTTCTTATTTAAGAAATAGTCTCAACCACAATCAAGATTAAAATATAATTTTACTTAAGTACAAATGCTCACAATGTAAAATTGCATCCCAAAATATAATATCTTAAAGTATAACTTTCTATTGTACTTTTGTACATAATTATTAAAGACCTACAAACACAGTTCACCCTCTCTACTTCTGATTTCTACACATTTGCCGAACTATAAGAAAGATTCAAACATTTCAGAAGAAAGAAACCACCATGAAATACATTAACATTTTTTACAAACTTTCTACAGTTTTATTTCTGAAGACACATTAAGATTCAAAGAGGGCTGGGGCTCAGTGGTAGAGAGAGTGCTTGCCTCACATGTGTGAGGCACTGGGTTTGATCCTCAGCACCACATAAAATAAATTAATAAACAAATATATTGTGTTCATGTACAACAAAAAAATTAAAAATAAGATTCAAATAAAATAAATGAAAGGGGAGCCTATGTTAATGGAAATTAGCCCCTCCTTATTTTATACATTTAGAATTTTTTTAGTCAAAAATTATTTTAACTGATTCTAGAGCAGTATAATTTTAGTTTTCTAATATTCAACTTTAAAAGATTTCTTGAAACTTAAAATTAAAACAAAAATTAACTAAAAGAAATGTAACTTTTATAGAAATACATTCTAAGAAATGTACTTTACTATTTCTGTCTTGAGGGGAAAGGGAATATGTAGGTAACTTACTGAAGGATCTATCTAAAGGAAATGAATAACTGAAAATCAGAAAGCCTCTCTAACCACCAACTCGTGCACATGTTTGATGGCCAATTTACTTTCATTGTCATCAAAAGGCAAATAAAAACAAACAGAATTTTTTTTCAAAATAACTTATCTTTACTTTTTTCTCCCATACCATGGCTTATCAGTGTACAAAGCCCTCGGTACCTTTCAGTTAAGGCCCTTAAGTGATAGCCTGTCAGATGTGGCCTATGGAAATCAGATGAGATGGAAAAAACATTGTGAACAGAAAGAAGCTAAATTCAGATTTTTAAAGATCTGCTGAGCAACATATTCTGCTTCAAATATAAATTTAGTCTTCCCAACACAGTGACCAAAAGGGGCTATGTATTCTTTGACTTTTAAGCTTTCAATCATTCTTCCCTTCCTAAGTCACCCCTTTCAATCCTCTCCCCAACCCTACATTTATGGATTTCCTTGTTTTTTGGTTTCTTTTTAATTAAAAAATTTAAGCATTTATACCTATCAAACTAACAATAATGATAGTGAAACTATAAGATGACAAAAAAGTTCACACCTAACAAACAGATTATAAAGAGGTGTTTTTAAAATATATATACTCTTCCCACTACTCTAGAAGAAAAACTTCAAAAGCTTCCCATTGCTCTTAGGAAAAAGAAATAAATCCTTAACATGGCCAACACAGACTCTGTAAGATCTCGTCAATTGAGTCAATCTACTCAACACATCAGGATTCCAGTCACACTTGATCTAATTTCAGCTCCTAAAACGTATTTCCACTTTTTATCCACCTCAAGGCCATAACACCAGGTTGCCTCTTCTGCCTAAAACATATTCTCTTCCCACCCACTTTGACAACTAAATTTGGGCTCCAAAGGAAAATTTTCCGTAATTTCCTTCTAGCTTTCTCTCCTCTTACCCTATGATATACTTTCAGAGAAGCCCAAATTTCTCTTTTATAACCTTTATCACAAATAATACTCTCAATTAAACAGACAGTACTTGTTAACCCCTAAGTCTTTTCTTGTAGAATGTGGGCATCAACAATGATTTTGCTCATTAACCTTAGTTCCCCTGCCTAGCACAACATTTTGCACACAGCAGGTACTCAGATGTTCCCTGATGGGGATACTAATAACAGCTCCCTCAAAAGGTCGTTCTAAAAATTAAACTAAATAATCCAAATAAAGCCCAGGTCCACCAGCACTCAATACAAGTTAGCTGTTATTATAATTTGATTTTACATGATTGAATAAATAAGGGCAATCAGCATTTATCAAACTCTTCAAAAATGGATACTGTCTGGCATAGCTCCACTCCATTTATTTAAGTCCACAACATTTACTATAAAAGAACAACAAGAGAGTTACACAGACTATAAATAAAAATATCCAGCGCATCATTATTTTTTTTAAAGAGAGAGTGAGAGAGGGAGAGAGAGAGAGAATTTTTTAATATTTATTTTTTAGTTTTCGGCAGACACAACATCTTTGTTTGTATGTGGTGCTGAGGATCGAACCTGGGCCGCACGCATGCCAGGTGAGCGCGCTACCACTTGAGCCACATCTCCAGCCCGCATCATTATTTTTAAAAGTAAATAATACTAGTGATAAGGAATAAACTGTGGAACATACTGATGAATATAGAGATACTGAAAATCATTTTTTTTTTTACTGAATCCAGGCATTTCTTTAACAATGAGTTTTTTCATAAGTGAAAAAGGGTATCACAAAATACTATTTTTTTTCCATTTCCAGGCTGCCACTGGTTTTAAACATAATCTAAGATTATAAATCAACACACAGGTAGAGATAAATACAGTGCAGCAATAATTCATAATTCATAATTACAGCTTTAAATGTGTGTTTATACACATGGGGGGGGGTAGTACTGGGAATCAAACCCATTGCTTTGCACCAGCTAGGCAGGCATAACCCTAGCCCTAAAATAATTTTTTAATAAATAACCCTGCCTTGTAACATTTGACCTTTCTTCTTTTTTTCAATAGTTTTTTCCACTGTATCAAAGAGCTCCAGCCCAAATATCCAATTAGTAAAAATAATCAAGCATGTTGACATCTGGATTACATTTTAAACAGCATGTACTATGTCACCTTTAAATAAAAATAATACTGAAAATAGGAGAATGATTCAGAGTTCATTCACTTATTTCATGATGCTTTAAAATTATCAGATTACTTTTTATTCTAAGAAATTGTTTTAGAAGTAAAAACCATTTGTGATGATTAATTGTATGTGTCAATCTACCCAGAAATTTGGTCCATACATTACCAAACTGGGTATGTTTGTGAGAGTATTCATGGATGAAAGGAACATTTGAATTGGAAGAATAAGAAAAGTGCATTTTCCTTCCTGCTGTGTTGGTCCTCATCCAATCAGCAGGAAGGCCATAACAAAACAAAAAGGTGGGCCCCCACCATGATCAAGAAAGAAACCTTTTTGCCTGTCTTTGTGAGCTGTTGCATCAAAATGAAGCTAGGGCTCCTTAGGTCTCAAGCCTGCTAGCTCTCAAACTAGAACTTATACCATTAGTTCTCTTGGTTCTCAGGCCTCTGGACTCAGACTGAAATTACACCATCAGTTCTTCTTAGTCTATAGCTTGCTAACTGCATATCCTGGGACGTCTCAGCCTCTTTAATTGCATGAGCCAATGCCTAATAAATCTTTTTCAAAGAACCGTAATACACCATTCCGTATGCTAATTTCACACCTCCCACAAACACATGTACAAACACTTCCACACTCATCATCTTCTGAAGGCATATCATAAGTTCGGAAATTCAATGTCTCATCATTTTTGCTGTTATCTCTTCATTATTGCTATTATCTTGACTTTTTTGGCAGCAGATGATGGGGTGTGATGGTTCTGGGGATTGAACCCAGGGCTTCCTGCATAATAAGCAAGCACTCTACCACTGAGCTTTATCCCCAGCCCATATCGTAACTTTTGAGTGCCTACTGCTATTATTAATAGAGAATAGAGGAAAGGATAAGTAAAATAAAGTCTGATCTTTCCAGATTGCTCAAAGGTTAAAAGAGATGCAGGCAGGCATATGCAATACAGTCTGCTAACAAATGGAGTATACACTCAGTTCTTAGAAGGATTCTGTAAATATTATATAATTATTCTTAATCCAGGATATGACCCAACACCAGTTTTGCAAAAATAAATAAATTTTTAAAAAATGATTGCACACTTATAGAAATCTGTTAAATGAATTCCTGAAACTGTTATTAAACATTGTAGTTCCTGTATCAATGCAGGAATGCTCAGTCAAAATGATCAATTTATGAAAGCTGTAAACTAATCAATGAATTAATCCATCTGATGGGTTAATAATCTGAATAAATTAACTGGGTGGTAACTATAGACAGGCAGAGTGTGGCTATAGTAAGCAAGAAGTATGTATTTGGGGTTTACATATCTCTGGTGTCTTGCTTTTGCGCACCTATTCTCTTTTTGCTTTCCTCTACCAATACTACCCCTTCCATCATGATGTTCTGCCTCACTCTGAGATCAAAGCAATGCAGTCAGCTGACTATAAACTGAACCTCTGAAACCATGAGCCCAAACTAAACTTTTCCTCCTCTAAGTTTGGTCATAGTGAAGAATTTCCTTCTTACTTTTTACCAAGTTCAGAAACTCGAAAGTTTCAGAGACAGATACTCAGTTGATAACTTGTATCAGAACTATCCAGTCTACTATAAGTTTTACAGTACTCTACAGGTCCTGAAGTCCAGAATACCTGAACCACATGGACCCTTGACTAGAAGGAAAGCAGATCTAGTCCTGCAGAGTAGTGGGCAAATCCTCAGCCCCGAGGTTATATGACCACACTGAGAGGTTCCTATAACTCCCAAGCCTTGGCTCCAGGCTCTTATCTGAATTAGAGGATAACCATGGGATTCTTACAGAAAGGAGTTTAGGGAATGCAAATGATTGGCTCAGACAAGTCCTATATGCACAAGTATGCTACCATGGCAGATGTACTGCACTCAAAGGCAATCCTATCACACAACAGTAGATGGAGGGTAGAATGGGGCAGATACCTGATCGTTACTCTGGATATGGAACACCTTGTGGTAGGGAAAGGCCAATAGTTAAAAGGAGCAAAGTATCCACTGGTTCAGTGGAAAACAGGAGAAGAACCTTGATCACTAACAATTGAGAGCCCAGAGGTCAGGATTTGCCTGGACTACTGCTGCTGGGATAGGAGCCAGAGAGCCAACATATGAGCTACTCAGGTCTTGACGGGGACAAGGTATTTCTGAGGTCCCCACAGTTGTACAGAAGGGGCCCTATAACAAGATTTTCAAGGAATTTCTAGTTCTTAATGTTATTTGATCTCAATTTCTTGACTCTTCTTCTCTTGAGATTGCTAAAGGGCCTGAGAAAACATGCTGTTCATTTACATATAGGGTAAAGTTTTTCAATAGGTGTTTTGGTTTTCTTTTCTTTTTCTTTTTTTTTTGGGGGGGGGGGGGGGATTGAACTCAGGGGCACTCAACACCTAGCCACATCCCCAGCCCTACTTCGTATTTTATTTAGAGACAGGGTCTCACTGAGTTGCTTAGCACCTCACTAAACTGCTGAAGCTGGTTTTGAACTCATAATCCTCCTGCCTCAGCCTCCCAAGCCGCTGGAATTATAGGTATGCACCACTACAGCCAACTCTAATAGGTGTTTTTACCACATTAAGTTGCACATCATTTTTACTCCTCTGTGATTCCTCTCTACTACCAATTCTATTACCATGAGCATTCTGCTTTCTACTCATGAGGAGCTCTCATGTCCTGCACAAGCTATTTCATCTGCTACTACCCCTGTTCCAGCTCAAATATCAACTAAAAGCTGATCTTTGGTGTGCACTTGAGATTCTCCTAACTGGCCCTTTGCATGATGCTTATATACTATCTCTTCTCTTTCTCTCCTCCAAATCCCCCAATCCTGTACCTCTGGAATGTGAGAACTGATTTACTGGCAGACTGTGCAATATTCCAACTAAAATAAAGTCTAGCCTGAGTACCTTTTACATTTCTTTACTTCATGGTGTCCACAACAGCAACAGAAACTAAGCCTTTGGCATTAGTTTTTAATTCTGCGTGCCAACTCTGAGAAGGTTTTAAATGCCTTACCCAACTAAAACAAGCTTTCTCTGTGAGGGGAACAAATCCAGGTTCCTTACTAATAGTTCCTAAGGAGAAGGAGAGAGACTAGAAGATACACAGACAACATGTTCCTCGTCTCTTGCCACACAATGATCTGCACTGCAACCTCAGGAATTTGCCAGCAAGAAGACTATCAACACAAACACATTAAGTCAGAAAACTGGCAATGAGAATGAACTGTTACAGGTACAGATTGGAAGAGCTTGGAAGAAGTAGCTAGATTGAGCCTAGAATGCTGGTGAGGGCTCAGAAGATGAAAATTCTAAGGAACTAGTCTCAGATGAATATGAGGATTATACTAGAAATTGGACTAAAAGCATCTCTTCTTATAACTATTGTAAAGAATTAAGCTGAATTCTCCTAAGACTTTGTGGATAGGGCAAAGGAGATTTCAAAGCAACAAGATATTCAGGGTACACCATGGATCATTGGCTACATTCAGTCAGATTTACAGTGACACTCAGGAGCAAAAGGAAGCAGAATAGATAGGTTTGAAAAATCCTCAGCCTGGTCAGGGAAGGAGTGGAGAAGCAGCACACAGAGATCAGCACAGATAAAAGGAACCCACTTGTTTTATATCAGGACATGAGAAAAAGTCTGAAGGACACTCAAAAATCTTTGAAGCTGCCCCTCCAAAACAGGCCCACAGGTTTGAAAGGGCAGAATTGTTTCATAAAATCCTGGGGCACTCTCCAGGTGCTACCAGCCCAGCATTGCCTCAGGAGCTGTACCCTTACATTCAGCAAGCAAATCATATGTAGGCCACTGTAGTCATGGTTCAAGTATGCCCAGGAGCAGTTCATACTTATGTCAGATGTTGATATCTACAGGGAGCTGGTTTTGAACACATGAGGAATGCAACATGGGAACAGTTAACAGGGTCATGGTGGATTCCACTGAAACTTAAAGGAATGCCTAGGAAGCCAGGCAGAAGTCTCCTGCAGGGTCAGAGTCCCTGCAAAGAATATTTGATAAGGCACACTTAATGAAGCTGCAGGAGTGAAGTCACAATGAGGACATCAGAAAGATAAAACTACTACGACATATCCAAGAAAGCCACTTACACCAGTGTGCAAAATCAGAGAGCAACCATGTGAGCGAAGACCAGCAAAGCTGGTAGATAGGCGGCTACTCCAGGCCTTGGGGGCCTACCCATCAGCATGGAAAACACATGATACCTGAAGCAGAGCTACAGATTTTAAGTTCTGCCCTACTGGGTTTTTTTGCTTTGGGCCAATTACTCCTTTTTACTGGTCTACTTCTTCCTTTTTGAATGGGAATATTTATGCCATTCTTGTCCTGCCATTACATTTTGGAAGCATCTAACTTGTTTTGTTTCACTGTGTTTACATAGGTTCATGGGTGAGTTTGCCTTAAGTCTCAGAAAACACTTAGGATTTGAACTTTTGAGTGGTATTTGAACAAGTTAGGACAAAAAAGACTGGAATGCAATAAATACATTTCACATTGTGAGATGGACATAAAACTTGGGAACTGGGGGTAAAATGATATGGTTTATATGTGGTTTGTCCTCCAAGGATTCACTGGCAGTTTTATCCCCAATGTGGTGATATGGGAGGTAAGACCCACCTGCTCAAGGCTGAACACACAGCCTGCCACTCAAGGCTGAGCACTTAACCCCCTTGTGTGCCAACAAGGCAGCTTGCAAATCCAGAGACTCTGTTAGATTTAGGCAGCACAGCAGAAGGGCTATAAAAGCCTTCCCCAGCCGCAACCCCCGCCCCACTTTTCTTTCTCTCTTTTCTCCTCTGTTGCACTGCTGCAATAAAGATCTCTTGGTCGCTCCAAGTGTTGTGGTCACTTTCCTTTCATTGGTGCAGAAACCCGGGAAGAGGGTTAAAACCCACTTTTCGGTCCCTCTTCCTTCGGAAGTACCACATCAAGATGGTCATTATCAAAGGCATACCTCTTTAGTACCACTGCATTCCTACTTTACATTTCTAACACCAAATATTATATTTTTAAAATGAACTTTCTAACATAATTCCTAAGATTTTAAAAGGCTTTCATCATACCCTTACACTACCTACCAAATACTGTTCTATTAAACTATAAGGATTCATCACACATGAGTATTAAATTTCTTTTTTAGTAAAGTGCATTATTTTACATGTAACTGGATTAAAAGAACTATATCATTTTTGTACCTTAAATATTTTCTGGTTCTTCATTTTAATTTTTAAATCAAAATTAGTTATAAAATATTCTTGGCAGACAAAATAATCCAAGTACAATTTGGTACAAAATGATCATTTACAGCAATCTTTCAATTCTAAAAATACCTATTATAAACTATTATAATTATAATAAACTATTACACTATAATAAAGTATATTAAACTATAATACTATTATAATTATAATAAACTATTATAAACATGTAATAACTGTTTTCATACCACACAATAATCATATTTATCTATAAATGAATCAAAGAAAAAAATGACTCACGTTAGAAATTTGTTTGTAGTCTGACAATGCTTCAAGACACACAAATCAGTATTTTTTAACCCAACGTTTCCACACATATCTAAGATTTCATAGTGAAGATAGATGTTTAACATATAACTTTAAATCAGAAGAATAATGTTTTCATTTGTTGAAAAGATAGTTACTTTTGTGTGAAAGCAAAACTCCAGATAAACATTATACTTAATGAACTTGAGTTCATTTTGCATTTACTTATTTTACTCTCTCTTTTTTTTTTATTGGGGATTGAACACAAGGGCGCTTAATCATTAAGTCACATCCCCACCCCCTTTTAATATTTTATTTAGAGACAGGGTCTTGCTAAATTGCTTAGAGTTCTCTAAGTTGCTGAGGCTGGCTTTGAACCTGCAATCCTCCTGCGTCAGCCTCCCAAGCCACTGAGATTACAGGCGTGCACCAGCACCACACCTAGATTATTCCACATACTTTTAATCTATAGCTCTTGTCAAACTATAAAACAAAAAAAGTAAGAAAAACTAGTGAATTTTACATCTGTTTCTAAGGGTAAACTTTCTAATATTTTATAGAAATTTTTCATTTGAGGAACTGAGAATTTGAGGAATAATGCAGTGCCTTCACTTTATATTTAGAGAAAATGGGGGAAACTTAACCTCTTGTCCAAATCATGCCCAAAAGATAACTTGCAAGACTTCATAAAAATGACCACAAGAACTAATAACAAAGTAAATAGCAACTTAGGGGGTACTACTGGTTGTGGAGAAGACTTTCAGTTCATTTCAGAAGATAAGAAATGGCCCTTCAGTGGTTTCAATAGTTAAGAAATCAAGGGGGCAGAGGGATGTAGCTAGGTAGTAAAGAATTTGCCTATGATACAAGAGACAGTAGTTCAATTCCCAGAGAAGGAGAGAGTAGTGCAAGAGAAGTGCTCATTGGGTAACATGTATCCCCCACCCACCCTCCGTTCCGTACATTTTCCACAACCTAAAGTAGTTTTGTGACTTTTTTTCCACTGCAATGTTCATTTTAAAAAGCAGATTTCTTGTGTACAAAATTGATCACATTAAATTAATAAACTGCCAGGGGTTTTCTGTTTCAAAAAAGGTATTTTATACAAGTCAAAACATTATTACAAATACATTCTCTTTGTGTGGGGTTAGATCCATTTTTACAAGATCGCTACCAAACAAAATATGCTTGTTATAATTAACATAACAATTTAATTTTTGGTAGACAGTTGTTATTAATAAAATTGATATACACAGGCAAACTACTTAAAATCAGTCCACTGAAAAGCAGTAGATTAAGGTGACTTTTCAAGGGGTTATACTAAAATCAGTTGACAAAAACGGTTTTAAATTTTCTTCTTTCTACTATCACTACTAACCCAACTTACATCAAAACCACTTCCACTAACATGACTCATAGACTTTCATATTTTATTCTGAACTCCCAGTGACAACTCTGCCTTCTTCGGTATACTCAATAACATGGTCTAATCCTACACATTCAGTTGCCATTCTACCAATGCTAGCATTCTAGCTATCTATGAAAGGCTAAAATGGAAATGAATAGTAATAAGGAGAAAGTGAGTTTATATGTATGGGAGTATGTGCACATGCACATGTACTTGGAGATGAGTCAATAAAATGAAGCTTCTAGGTGGAAAAACCAAAAATCAAATATTTTATATTCTATTTTTAATATTTTTTTTTTTTAGTTTTAGGTAGACACAATATCTTTACATTTATGTGGAGCTGAGGATCAAACCCATGCCTCCTGCATACTAGGCAAGCACTCTACCACTGAGCCACAGACCCAGCCCCCAAAATCAAATATTTAATGTAATGCATTAAAATGTAGAAGGATTCAGAGCAAAAATGCAACCATGCTACTGTCCTTAGTATTAATTATGAAGAATTTATACATTCTAATAATTTTAAAGGGATTTAATTACTTTCAAAGAAATTAGCATAACTTAAACAAATCATCCTTTCCCTGCTTTTTAAAGTTTACAACTAAGAATTTAAATTATTTTAATTAAATAACACACTTCTCAGGATTATAGACTGCACTAATCTACTGTTTTTGTCAAGTATTACAACACAAAATTTCCAGTTTCTTCTGAATCTCCTATTACTGTTCCACGAACACATACTGGCATTCCAGAAAGACGGGGCAACCAGATATTCCCTAACCCCACAATTAACCCAGCATCCCTCAATCAAAATTACTTTTCTACCTCATGCTTTCAACTCACAACTAAAACAACTCCCCTGGAACAAAGACCAAGTTATTTATATCCATTCATATCCACCACCAGATGCATGCCTAGAGACTTTTTAAATACTCCATAACAAAACTCTATTTAAGAAGCTTCCCAGAATATTTGATTGTCATTCTCATATTAATACCATATATGGCATATTCTGTTAGACTGGTAGTACCTTCAGAACAAGAACTAGATATCTCTCTCTCTCTCTCTCTCTCTCCTAGGATTGAACCCAGGAGTTCCTTACCACTGAGCAACATCCCCAGTCCTTTTTCATTATTTTATTTTTAGACAGGGTCTCACTTAGTTGTTCAGAAAGTCATCACACTTGGGATCTTCTCTCTCAGCCTCCTGAGCTGCTGGGACAACAGAAATCACCAGAACTGAATCCTTTAAAAATAGAAATCTAGCCAGGTGCGATGGTACAAGCCTGCAATCACAGCTGCTCGGGAGGCTGAGGCAGGAGAATCTCGAGATCAAAGCCAGCCTCAGCAACTTAGCGAGGCCCTGAGCAACTCAGTGATGCAGTCTCTAGATAAAATACAAAATAAGGGTGAAATGTGGCTAGGTAATTGAGTGCCCCTCAGTTCAATTCCCGGGGAGGGGGAGGGGGGAAGAGAGAGAGAGAGAGATAAATAAATATATCTAAATTTAAATATGTTTTAATTAATAAAACACTATTTCAGAGAAACTAGAAGAAAGATAACCTGCTGTGGTGAGCTATTTTGCTGTGCTGCCTTGTGTGGGCGTGAGCCTAATTCTTGGGCTGAGACCCAGTTCCTTGTTTTCAGCCACTCCCTAGAATGGAATGTATCAATTGTCCAGCTCCTGAAACAAACTGTTTTCAAGAAGTGCTTGTTGTTTTGCACAAGCTGGAACTGGGTGTCTCTTGCCTTGTGTGCAAGTGCTGGGTCTATCATTCTATTGGCTGCTGCTGTGTTGCTATGCGCTCTTTGTCCAATGGTGTACGAGCAGGGCTGCAGTTGAAGTATATAAGGGGTGGTTTTTTCGGGCTCGGGGTCTTTCCTCTCATCTATACCTAATGGATGCTCCCAATAAAGCGTGTTAAAGAAGAATCCTGTTGTTGTCGTCATTCCTGCTGGCGGGTAGACGCGACAACCTGCAACCTCATTAACATAAGGTTTATCAATTAAAACTTTCTTCAGGGATTTTTTGAATTTATATCCTTAAACTTATAATCATTTTTCATATTAATACAGCCCATTCCTTTTTATATGTATCTTTTCACATTACTATAGTTTGCCCATTTATTTTTATTGGCCACAGAAGCATTCAATAAATTAATTAACCATAATTTATTTAGCTATTTCTTTTTGCATAACATAGCTCACTTACACATTTTCACTGTTTCAGGTAATAGCCCAGAATTTTAATCATTTTTCATAAGTTAAATTATTGAATTAAATGGTATGATGTTGAGAGTCACAGCCCAAGGGGCCCCAGCAAACTTCCAGCTGATTGGCTCATAGCAGCCCCAGCAAACTTCCAGCTCTTTGGCTCACCGTGGCCCCAGCAAACTTCCAGCTGTCAGCTGATTGGCTCCTCCTATGCAGTGATGCTCATTGGGCTGTTTCCTGCCCTTTCAGACCATGGAGCTGCTCATTGGGGGACTCTTTCGTCTCTGCCCAGGAGACCCAGCCAATCGGCCTCAAGAGCAGGAGTGGGGGGTTGAGAAGCTCCCTGGAAGCCAGTGGTAGCAGTTGGGTTCTGAGAGAATTCCTGAAGAGCTCCTGTGGTGCTGCATGTGTTCTAAAAATAAAGTTCGTTTCTGCTTGACAATTGACAAGTGGCTCATGAACTGTGCCCAGCCAGACTGCGGCAGTATGAGGGAATATTTTTACTATTGAAGCACAATGCCACTGTGATGCCACTGTGCTCAGCAAGTAACTATTTTTTTGTTGCAAGTAAATAGTGAATTAGGCCAAAAAGTCTTCAAAAACATAATACATATGACCCCTTGGATTACAGCACATTTATGTAAAATACTCATTATTATAATTTTCATTTGAAGACTATACAATTGATAAATAGACAATTGTAACTATGAGTGATGAGATTTAGCACTGGCTTCATTTTCCTATAACGATATATAGGTTGAGTATTCCCTTCTTCAAAATGGTTGGAACCACATGTATTTCAGATTTTGGATTTTTCAGATTTGGTATCATGTGCTTTATACATGAGATACGTGAGAAAAACCTAAACCTACTTGTCAAATTCACTGATGTTTCACATACACCTTATACACTTAGACTGAAAGAAATTGCATACAATATTTCCAGTATGTGTGCACTTTAACTGGGACCCATCATCACAAGATCAGGTGTGAAATTTTCCACTCGTGGTGTCAAGTCAGCCTTCAAAAAGTTTCAGATTTGGGATTTTTCAAATTAGAGAGGCTCAGATGAGTTATATCTCCTAACACATAAGTAGACCAGAGACATGATTAGGATTATATAACTGATTCTGTTCACATACAAAATTAAGGATAAAGATGTAGGAGTACTGTTTTCATACATACATTTTATGGTTTTATAATGTTAATTGTAAATACAAGAATGAATTGCTAGGGCTGGGATTGTGGCTCAGTGGTACAGCACTTGCCTAGCATGTGTGAGGCACTGGGTTCAATTCTCAGTACCGCATATTTAAGGTCTATCAATGTCTAAAAAAAAATTTTTTTAAATGAATTGCTACACAGATAGCTTAGTATTACTACTTATTACTTAAGGTAATAAATTTAAATGAGAGAAGGTCCCATAATGGAAAACAACTACTCACTTCAGTTTCTGAGTGTTTTTAAATTTACAGAGTCTGTTTTTTAACTTTCTGAAAAATAGTATGATGGTTTGAATGCTAAGGTATGATTTATAACCCAACTATTGTCAAAGGCTTTTAAAAGAGTTTGTACAATTAGACCATTAAAACATAAAATGAAAAGCCAAATCAAGGAATAATAGTTATCTTTTTTGAGGAAGTCTGAGAAAGCCCATTGAAACTCTGAGAAAGGCCTAGGACCCCCACCCCCAAAATTTACCTGCACTGTGCTGTTGAGTCAGCATCCAGAAGTTTGTGATTGAGTGGACATTTGAAACCTTTACATATGAGATGATAATGTAACAGAGAATTAAGAATCAGTATAGCCAGGTGCAGTGGCACACGCCTATAATCCCAGCAACTCGGAAGGCTGAGGCAAGAGGATTATGAGTTCAAAGCTAGCCTCAGCAACTTAGTGAGGTCCTAAACAACTCAGAGACCCCCCCCCCATTTCAAAATAAAGCATAAAAAGGAGCTGGTAAAACAGCCCTGGGTTCAATCCTCAGTATCAAAAATAAGAAGAAGAATTAGTATAGAAGACATGTTAAGAGTACAAGAAATGTTTATGTAACCTTAATGCACTTTTTTTTTTGAGAGTAATATATTTTCATTTATTAAGTCAACAACAATTAATACAGGAACTGTATTAATTACATATTGCTGTGAACAAATCACCCCCAAAATTTAGCAGCATAAAATGAAACTTTTTTTTCATTCTCACACAGTTTCTATCAGTCAGGAATTCAGGAGCAGCTTGGCTGGATGTCTCGGGATTTCTCATGATGCTGAAGTCAAGATGTTGGCTAAGACTGCTGTCAGTGGAAACTTCAACTGGGGCTGGGGGATCCACTTCTAAAAAGGTTCTCATGGTGGCAGTTGTTGGTGGGAGGACTCTATTCCTTCTCATGTGTGGTTCTTCATGAACTGTTTGAGTGTCTTCATAACATGACAACGTTCCTCCCCAGAAAGAGTGATCCAAGACAGGGGACAAGATGGAAATCACAATGTCTTTCGTGTTCTAACCTTAGAAGTCACACCCCGCCATTCTGCAATAATCTATTGGATATAAGGGTCCGTCTGACCATATGCAAGGTCATAAATGCCAGGACCAGCTTGGATCCAAAGACATAGAGTGATGAACAAAGCAAGCCTAGTTTCTACCCTCAATGACCTCAAGCATCTAGAAGGTAAAATAGACTCAATAGAAATAATTACAGACATGATTATGTACTTATAACTGCAGTTATTTGCTATAATCACATTTTAATCACACATCAGACTATAAAAATTCAGCATTCTCTCCCCATGTATGCAGAGTTATTCATTCACACTTTTTATTAAATAAATTTTTTTAAATAAATTTTATTAAATAAATTTTTATTAAATAAATTTTTTAAAAGAGTACAAGAAATGGAACTACATTCTCAATGAGTCTGAATTTGAATTATCTACAAATAGCTGTGAGACTTAACTGGTTAACATCTGTTTATGACTATAATGCAGTTTTATATTTGCAACATTGTGAATAACAACACTCCTTACTCCTAGAGTTGTAGAGAATTTAAAAAGTTAATATACAGAGCTCCTAGTATAGTGTCTATAACCACTAGTTTAAAAGGATAAAACAGGCAAATTACTTATCTCAGGGTTTGACATTATCTAAATTACCAATTATTAATGTAATATCTAGAGTCTAACTTATCAGCACTTGCAATCTTTCAAGAATTTTTGTAAACTCCAGGCTGATTTTAAAAAGATCTTTTTATTTAACCATCAAATTTAATTAAAATAATCTGAATTTTAATTGGACTTTCACTTTTGAGGTCACTGGAATCCCCAATCTTGGGTAATTAAATTACATTTATACTGAATTAATCCCATGTTCCCTATTTGTCCAGTGGTAAAAATTTTAAGAATGTGGAAAATATACAAAGCAGCTTTTAAAGAAAATTGTTTGATTAAAGAGTTATTTCTTTACATATACCTTACTAAATATCTAGTATTTTTCAAAGTCATTTGTTTTCAAATGTTTCAGTTTGGCTCAGCACTACTGTTCTTGTTAATCATAATTCATGTAATATTATGGTAAAGTCATATCTTATTCCAGAATTAGGTCCTAAGTCTTTGTAAAAGGAAAAAAATTACCTTTTAAAAGGCAAAAATTGATCTTAAACTCACCTGTAAGGTATTATTCCTCAGTAAGGTCAAAACTATGTGTTGTCTAGCACTATAACAGATCACTATACAGATGAAGTAGCTGGCCACTTCAGGAAGGACTAAAATTACACTCAGGAAAGTGAGATGTTCACACTATGAAATACAACTGAGAACTTTCCACCTGTGTTTCCATTAAGAACACATATTCTGGGGCTGGGTTTGTGGCTCAGTGGTAGAATGCTTGCCTGGCATGTGTGAGGCACTGGGTTCAATTCTCAGCACCACATATAAATAAATAAAATAAAGGTCCATCAACAACTAAAAAAAAAAAAAAATTAAAAAAAAACACATCTATTGATCAAAATTAAAGGAATGACTGAATGATTCACCTGCACTCTTTATACTTTTCTCAATTATGTTCCCTCCTTATTGTAAGGAAGATTATATATAGTTTAATTTACCCAAGTTGAAAAAGATACAATATATGTGAGATGACATTTGTACTAAAAATTCTAAAAGGGGTTCTCATGACATAAAACTTTAATATTTATATATGGCTTATCTATCAAATGGCATATGGTTTCCATAAGCAAGCAAGGCGATCAGATGTTTTTGTGTTGAATGTTTTAAAGTTTCAACATTCTACCCAGTTGGTAGAACTCAGATTTTCTGTAACAATTTCAAACTTCACCTTATCCCTGAACCTTCCTTCAATCAGGATTATAATCAAGGAATTAAGGTGCAGTCTTAGCAAAATGCCAGAGAAATTCCTCTCCTATCTATTTAAAAAAAAAAAAAAACGAGAGAGAGAGAGAGAGAGAGAGAGAGAGAGAGAGAAATGAATACTGGTGAGAATATGGGGTAATTCTGGCCATTTTGCCCAATCAGCATTCCCATTTTCAAAAATAAATAAGTAAATAAAGTTATCAATATCTATCATTAAGATAGCCACTAATTGAATCTTCTATAAATGTGGGATCTATGAGGCCAGTAAATGCTTTTTCAATTGAATAAAAACATATTCAACTTCCGGGGGGGGGGGGGGGGCAATATGATTTATATTTTTGCAATAATGAGAAATGACCAGATTTCTAAGAATTGAGAATTGGAGACAAAAGTGTACATGCTTGTCACATGCAATGAATTCTCTTTATGATAATCAAAAATTTTACATGGCACTATTATAACTAAGTTAATATAAACACTAAGACTTTTACAATAGTCTTTAGAGTTGCTATTTGAATACAAAAGAATATTCATAAATGAATTTGCAAATGATTATAAATTTATTCTCTTTAATAACAAAGGAAAAGGAAGAGAGTAAATGTCAAAATTATTTCGTAAGCCAGTTTCTGGGCATGAGGTGTAATGGAAAGCTCTCTTGAAAATCAAATGTCATATTATCGTACATTCAAATTTTACAGCCTGATGTGGTTAACCAATAATTTAGGCGTTGGGGTGATACACAAAACAACTAAAAGATACTGATATCACAGTTGTATTTATGTAAAAGTGGAGGGTTGTAGGATTTAAACAAATAAGCAAAAAACTCAGACCCTAGAGAGAGAGCACTTTATTGTCTAATAAATGAGTATGTATTTGATAAATAGGGTATACATTATTTGAATATACAAAGGGAATATTAAGCTCTCATGTGGTAGGCTTCCACTGCAAATTTCTATTATTCAAATTAATTATTGCAATACATCATTTTTTCTTCAGGAACTCAGTAAAAGTCAAATAAATTTTTACCCTAGAGTGATTATTCACATCTTTTTAACACTACCACTTGCATGAGTTCAAACTCTCTCATAAAGTACACATTTCTCCAATAATTAAAAAATTTATTCAAGCAAAATTCCCATTATTTCCTTATAATACTGCAATAGAAACTGCAATAAAATTAGACATTTTAGTTCCTGTTTTCTGTAAAATATAAGAATGTGCTTACAAATTCAAGAACCACCCAAAGCTGGCATTATTACAATTGGCCAGCTTCACACGTTGCTATATTATTTACTAATCTACTCTGTAAGTTTTCCCTTTCGAAGCATTGTTCTAGTACTCAGCTATAATAAACAAACCTTGTATAGTTAATTATGCTGCTGTGCTAACAATAAAAAGTTGGCTCTCTTCCACTTTGACTGTAAAAATCTTCATTAAAGAGGCTAATGAACACAAATACTGAAAAGTCGACTGCACAATGAGGCATATAACCTGCTATAAGAAAAGAATGTACATTGTAAAATGGGCTTCAAACACAGCTAGAAATTAATCTATCATTATATACAAATCATGTATGCAAATATGAATTTGCAAACTTTTGGTGAGAATATAATTATAAAAGACCATTTTGTTTGCCTTGCTTAAAATTTCTGCACAAGACGTCTGCAGCTTCAGTTTCTCCTAGGCATTTTTTTAAATTAAGCATGTTTCAAAATCTTTCCCATTTAAGAATTTAATTTTTTTCTGGTGAAAATCAGTGTATGTTTTTCTACCTAGACAATCACACTTAATCAAAGACATTAAAACCTGCAAAGGTTTTTTTTAAAAAATCTCCATGATTGGAGGCAAAAAAAAAAAAAAATCATCATGGCTGTATCACTGATATGCAATGGCAGCTAAAATACCAGATGAAAATGAATAATGAATACACAGGCTAAAGAAAGATCCTAAGGCATCATAATGTACACTGAAAAGGTAAAATAGTCTCTAAATCGGCATGGGGTAGAACAAAAGCTATTGCATCCTATTATATTTAAGTATTTATCCTATTATACTTAAGTATTTTCAGGAAAACTACTTGGAAATTTTTCATTATTATAGCCTTACGGCTGAGAAAAAGAAATACAAGTTGTAGATAACTGATTTCAGAAGTTCAATTTGCCAAAAATGATCATTTTTTGCTGAGTCTTAAAACTTACTATTCTTAAAAAAACTAATTTTCTTAAAGCTGTTACTTACAAATGAATATATATTGCTCTTCAGAGAAAACTCAGAATATAAAATACAAAATAAAAATTCAAAAAGTAGTCAGTTGTGAGATAGATAAGAATAATATAATGTAAAGGGACCAAGTTCTGAGGTCTGATAAGAAAGGTAAGCTCAGAAATTTAGCGTACATACATTTGCTCCTTGATTTATGATGGGATTATGTGTCAGTGAACCCATCAAAAGTTGAAAATATTTGTTAAGTCAAAAGTGCATTTAAGAGAATGGGGCTGTAGGTCAGTGACAGAGCACTTGCCTAGTATGTGTGAGGCACTGGGTTCGATCCTTAGCACCATATAAAAATGAAACAAAATAAATGCATGCTGTCCATCTACAACTACTAAAAAAGTGCATTTAATACACCTAACCTTCTGAATGAACACAGTACACTGTAGAATTGTTTTTCCCTCATGATCACAGCTCACTCATGATACTATAGTGTAACAACACATCCCCAGACGGGGAAAAGACCAAAATTCAAAACTTGAAGTACAGTTTCTATTGAATGAATATCGCTTTCAGGCCATCTAAATTAAAAAAAAAAAAAAAAAAAAAAAAAAAAGAATCCTAAGACAAATCATCATTGTCAGGAACTATTTTTATTTAGAAAAATGAAACTATAGTATCTGCCATCTTCATAAGAGATGAAGCAAGGAAACCTGCTAATAATAAGTTTGAGCAAAGGAGTAGTAATAAAACTGTAGTAATAAAATAAAATAAAATAAAATAAAATAAAATAAATAAAAATAAAACTGTAGTGATAAAATCTGTAGTAATAAAACTGTCCATAGTACTGGCTCTAGTGAAGCTGGTGAAGAAATGTGCCACAAACTGGGGCAGTGTCCTTTTAAACTTTTCTTTGCAGTTCTCTTTAACTTCAATAGTTACTTAATCTTTAGGATATTTCTATTCAATGATAACTTTTTGAGGGGGGCGGGTGTGTACTAGGATTGAACCCAGGGATGCTTCACCACTGAGCTACATCCCCAATTCTTTTTATATTTTATTTTGAAGCAGGGTCTAAGGAAGTTGCTTGAGGGTCTCGAAAAGTTGCTGAGGCTGGCCTTGAACTTGTGAGTTTCCAGAATCAGCCTCCCAAATTGCTGGAATTACAGGCCTGTGCCACCACACCCAACTAATAACTATTTTCGAAAAAAGCAGTTATATCAAGTTATAAGGGATCTTGACTTCTTATTTACCTAATCATTAACATAATGCCACTTCACCAATTAATTTTTTCTTAGCAGAAAGACCTGTGAGTGCTGGGTGTGGTGGTGCACTCCTGTAATCCCACAGGCTTGGGAGGCTAAGGCAGGAGGATCGAAGTTCAAAGCCAGCCTCAGCAACTTAGTGAGGTCCTAAGTAACTTGGTGAGACCCTGTTTCTACATAAAATACCAAAAAAAGGGCTAGGAATGTGCCCAGTGCCAAAAAAAAAACACAAAACAAAACAAAAAAAAAAAACAAAAAGAAAGAAAGAAAGAAAAGAAAGACTCGTGAGTTAGCAGAACACACTGCTTTACTCTTCAATATGACAACTTTATACCCATCTACAAAGTGTTCCATATTGTCAACAGTATAAAATGATCATATAAATCATGACTAGTAAAATAGGGAAGGCTATCATCCCTGTGACATTGGTCCCCCCCCCCCAAAAAAAAACCCTGCAGAAACAATTTTAAACACATTTCCATAAACCCAACAAATAGTCTTAATGTTTCAATTTACATTTTGGCTTTGTGGACTGCTAATGATTATGCTAGAAAATATAAAAGGATGTTATTATACCTCACATGAAGAATAAAGTTCTATGGAAAAGACTACTCTGCTATGTGATAGATCATTTATTTGTATAAGAATAACATCCTATCATACTTAAAACAACTTTAAAAAGCACTGTACTTGAGGAGAGGTATGAATGGAAAATGAGACAGGCTTTTAAGAAGCTAGTTATGTTTTACTGCCAAATGTCAAATAAGTACAATTTATTGAATACTCAATATGTTCTAGGCACTGTTCAAACAATCAGCACCTTTAGGATACTCATATTCTAATAGAAGAAAATACATAACACACAAAATAATGAGTAAAGGTTAGGTTTTACATTCCATGGAAAGAAAGCAGAGTAAAAATAGACGGCAGAGTAGAAAAAAAAAAAGATAGGGCATGCTGAGACAGTGTGATCAGATCATAGGGCTCACTTAGATGACACTTGAGGAAAGACTGAATGTGAAGGAGAAAGGCATGTAGTGATTTGGAAAACGCAATGAAAGTGGAGAAAATGGCCAGTGCAGAGATTCTAAAGTGGAAGCTTAGGGAAGAGGACACTTGAGGAAAGACTGAATGTGAAGGAGAAAGGCATGTAGTGATTTGGAAAACGCAATGAAAGTGAAGAAAATGGCCAGTGCAGAGATTCTAAAGTGGAAGCTTAGGGAAGAGGACAATGCAAGAGGAGCAGAATGATGAAGTGAATAAGAAGTGAGGTGAGAGATAAAGTGAGATGGGGATAATGGGGCTGGGGGTGTAGCTCAGCGGTAGAGTGCTTGCTGTTATGTGCAAAGTCCTGGGTTCAAACCCCAATACAGCACAAAAAAAAAAAAAAAAAGAAAGAAAGAAAATGAGAACTGATCACTTTCATAAGTCACTATAAATGGGAATCCAAGGAGTAAATAATCTGACATCCTTTTTAAAAGGATCATTCTGGCTATCATATCAAAGGACAGAAAAGGAAAAACCTGTGGCAATAATTCAAGCAAGAAATAAAGATAACTTGGACCATAGCAGTAACAACAGAGGAAGTGAGAAGTGAGATAAGATGCCAGATATATTTGAAAGAAAGAACAAAACAAATGCAGAAAGAAAAGGAAAGAAATCAAGGATGATAGCAAGGTTTTTGGCCTCATCAGAAAGATAAATTTGCTATTAACTAAGAAAGAAAAAGAAAAAAACTGGGGTTAATGCAGATCTAGGGGAAAAACACAGGCGTTCAAGTTCAGAGCTGTTAACTTTTTAAAGGACTCAAATGGAGCGTTTAGGGACCAGCTATACATAATCAGTAAATTTTAAATGAGTTTATTTTACAGACAGCTAAACAAAATAAGAGCTCAATAAAGTCAAACCTTAAGTGTGAACATCTATTTGACTCGCTAATCAATAAATTTTCACAATTTAACCTTGATTTTGCACATCTATTTGCTCCATCATTAAGTCTCAAAACTAAAAAAAAAAAAATACTCTAATAGAATTAATAACAACTCAATATTTAGTTAAAAATGAGTGTTAGAAAAAATATAATATTCAGTAAGTTTAAATGATCACTACTCAATAGTACAAAAGGAATTAAATTACTCCTATAATAGATATATACTTAGAAGTGAAAATGCTAGAAGATTCTGTCAGATTTCATCTGTAACTTTCATTGCAAATATAGTAAGCCCTACAGATTCATAAAGGCAGAAATAGTGCTGTTATACTTCACAGACACAAAAATGTTTAATGACAGGTTTTCACTCTTAACAAAATAACAATCATTTTTTAAGGATAATATGGTAAAAACAGAACTGAATACCAATAATTAATATGATCACATTGCCATATGATCAAATAATATCCAAGTTAGCTGTTTATCAAAGAAACATTTCCCTCCCCTCTAAAATAGAGTGTACTAAGTTTAACATTGCTTCTTAGTTAAGGACCTTATTACTTTTTACTTTTCAGGGGGGAGAGGAGGCCTTACTCTTTACTTCAGTTATGATACTGTAATACAATGATCAATTATGGAACTACTGAGTTATTGTAGTATATGATGAAGTTGTTTACTAAATAATTAGCTAGCTAAACTTTACCAAATAGAAAACAAAAAATTTTTAACTGGCTAATCCACTAGCACAGCTTTAAATAATATAAAACAAAACTATGCCCTGTAAGAAGTGGTAAACTAAATAATTAAAATTTAGGTAAACAAGTAGAATTGGGGAAAGAAAAATGTTGATGAAATAAATGAAAAAAGGAAGTTAGTCCACTTAATAAAAGTAGATATTTAGACAATTGTCCTAACCTTAAATATTAAGCAATAAAGTATAATAAAAAATTAATGAGGTGCTTATTCTTCTAGTCTATACTATTTACAAAATTTAACCTAGATGCTTTATAATACATAAAAAAGAAAAAGCTGGCATCATGAAGCAAAAGTGCTACAAACTGCAAGAAATTAAAACCGGGTTTGGACACGTGGCAAGCGGTTTGGAAGGAAAAATTCAGGCTCCGGGTCGTAGAGCACGTGGCGGGGGGAGGGGCGCCCCTCTTTCCTGCCTATATCCCCTTGGTGCTTTTCCTCCAATTCCTCCTTGGCACTGAGAAACGTAGGGTGGAGAGGTCTCTAGTAAGTGTCAGCCCTTTGGGACTTCCTGTTCCTTTTTGCCCTGGAGGGATAAACTGCAGCAGTAAGGGGGTTGCCGCCACCTTGCGGTCCAGGTGTGTGTGTTGCCCACCTCCTTAGGAAGCACTAGGTATGTGCTCTTGACGCTCTCTCCCAACCAGGGTACCTTGATAGATGGACGCATTATTGACACCTCTCTGACCAGAGATCCTCTGGTTATAGGACTTGGCCAAAAGCAGGTGATTCCAGGTCTGGAGCAGAGCCTTCTAGACGTGTGTAGGAGAGAAGCGAAGGGCAATCATCCCTTCTCACTTGGCCTATGGAAAACGGGGATTTCCACCATCTGTCCCAGACAAACAGCTGTGACTCAGCACTAATCCATCTGGCTGAAACAACTGGTCAGCCCTTCTCATCCTACGGAGGTAAATGCCTACCGAGCCTTCGTAAGTAGTGGCCACAGGTTTGAAACGGGGCTTGGGAGAGACAGTAAGGACCTACCCGTTGCATTGGTCGCCCGGCAAAGGGAAACGAACTGTCGCCATTTGCAAGAGACACCACTATGGCAGAGAACTGACGTCATCAGACTGCGGCGGAGGAGATAACTTCATTGAAACCTGCGGCTACAGGTGTGTAATTCCCTAGTCTTCCCTCTCCATACATCGGGGAAACCTTAAGGGCCCCTCCCAGCTCTCCCGTGAGCGCGATAGCCAGCCCAAGGGAATCAGAGGTGGCGCGGGACCCGCCTCGCGGAACTACCGCTCCCACCAGGGCTGACTGCTGAGGCCTCTTGTACCAGCTACCGGGGGCGTGGCTACCGGACGGCAAGTAAAATTCGCTGAGGATTCTCAGCCCCAAGCTCTACAAACTTAGGGTCTGAGGGAATGGCAAACTGGAAGAGTGTGCCCAGTCGTTCATGAAAACAGGGCTCCCGGGAGCAGCAGACCGGGCGAGTAGCCAGTATTGTGATGAGCGGCACCCATAAGAGGGGCCTGGCTAGGGGAAAAGTGGGAAGTGACTAGACACAAGAAGAGGCCCTAGACACTCAGGATTGGAGACTCGCCCAGTCTGGGAGGAGCTGCTGCACAGTGATTGGTTCCTGCATGTTGACAGGAGAAACTTGACCTGGTGGGCACAGCGCCACCTACTGGAAGAGAAGTTGATCAAACTCTAAGAATGCATTTATTAGTTTTTTTTTTCTTTTTTTCTTTTCTCCTTTTTTTTTTTTGATTTGGGTTTTTCTTTCATTTTCATTTTTATTTCTTGTTGTTTTTTTAATTTTTTTTTACATTTTTTTTAAAATTTTTTTCTTCTAATTTTAATTTTAATTTTTTTTATTATTATTTTTTTAAATTTTTTTTCTTTTTTTATTTCCTATTTTTTTCTTCTTTTGTCTTTTCATTTCTCTTATCCCCCCTTCCTTGAATTCTACCTCCTTACTCTCATTCTCTTTAGTGATTTCTTCCCTTCCCTTCTAATACCTTTCCTCCCAAGCATCAAATACATTTATAGGAGTAAACAGTAACTCAGCAGTCAAACAGAACAAGAAGTAACATGAGCAGCTTCAAAAAGCAAGGAAGAAAAGGAGTACAAACAATGCAGGACAGCCTAAATATTCAGCAGGACCTAGAGTCAGCAGAAAAATGGTCATATAAAGAACTCAAGGAACACCTTAGACAGATGGAATGGAACCTTAAAGAGGATACAAGACAGCAAATTCAAGCAGCGAAAGAACACATTGAGAATGAATTACATAAACAGATAAAAGAAGAAGTTAAGCATCTTTATCAGGAGATAGAGATTATAAAAAATAATCAAACAATAATTCTAGAAATGAAGGAAACGATAAACCAAATTAAAAACTCAATTGAGAGTATCACTAACAGAGTGGAGCAAGTCGAAGCCAGAACGTCAGATAATGAAGACAAAATATATCATCTTGAAAAGAGTCTAGCCAACTCAGAAAGGCTGGTAAAAAATCACGAGAAAAACATCCAAGAGTTATGGGATAACATAAAAAAACCAAACTTACGAGTCATCGGGATAGAAGAAGGTACAGAGATTCAAACCAAGGGAATGAGTAAGCTGCTGAATGAAATAATTACAGAAAACTTTCCAGAAATAAAAAAGGAAACAGATATACAAATTGAAGATGCATACAGGACACCGAGCACACAAAATCACAGTAGACCAACGCCAAGACACATTGTTATGAAGATAACCAATATACAGAACAAAGAGAAAATATTAAAAGCTACAAGAGAAAGGAGACAGATTACATTCAGGGGTAAACCAATAAGGTTGACAACGGATTTTTCATCACAGACGCTGAAAGCAAGAAGGTCATGGAACAACGTATTTCAAACACTGAAAGACAATGGATGCCAACCAAGAATTCTGTATCCAGCAAAATTAAGCTTCAGGTATGACAACGAAATAAAAATCTTTCATGATAAACAAAAGTTAAAAGAATTTGCAGCCAGAAAACCAGCGTTGCAAAGCATTTTGAGCAAAACACTACACGAGGAAGAAATGAAAAACAGTAACCAAAACCATCAGTGGGAAGTGCCTCGGTAAGGACAGAGGGCGAGGGGAAAGATAATCATGGAGAAACAAACTAAATTTTTTTAAAAAAAGGATAAATAATCAAACATGGATGGAAGTACAAACCATATATCAATAGTAACTCTGAATGTTAATGGCTTAAACTCTCCAATAAAGCAACATAGGCTGGTATCATGGATTAAAAAAACAAATCCAACAATATGCTCCCTCCAGGAGACACATCTGATTGGAAAAGACATACACAGGCTGAAGGTGAAAGGATGGGAAAAAATATACCACGCACACGGTCCTCGTAAGCAAGCAGGGGTAGCCATCCTCATATCGAATAAACTCGACTTCAAGACTAAGTTAATCAAAAGGGATAAAGAAGGTCATTATATACTGTTAAAAGGAACCATTCACTAACAAGACATAACAATTATCAATATTTATGCACCAAATAATGGTGCTGCGACATTCATAAAACAAATTCTCCTCAAGTTCAAGAATCAAATAGACCACAACACAAGAATTATGTGTGACTTCAACACACCTCTCTCACCATTGGACAGATCCTCCAAACAAAAGTTGAATAAAGAAACTATAGAACTCAATATCACAATCAATAACCTAGACTTAACTGACATATATAGAATATATCAACCATCATCAAATGGATATAAATTTTTTTCAGCAGCACATGGATCCTTCTCAAAAATAGACCATATATTATGCCATAGGGCAACCCTCAGTAAATATAAAGGAGTGTAGATAATACCATGCATTTTATCTGATCATAATGGAATGAAACTGGAAATCAATGATAAAAGAAGGAAGGAAAAATCCTACATCACATGGAAAATGAACAATATGTTACTGAATGATCAATGGGTTACAGAAGACATAAAGGAGGAAATCAAAAAATTCTTAGAGATAAATGAAAATACAGACACAACATATCGGAATCTATGGGACACAATGAAAGCAGTTTTAAGAGGAAAATTCATCGCCTGGTGGTCAATCCTCAAAAAAAGAAAAAACCAACAAATAAATGAGCTCACACTTCATCTCAAAGCCCTAGAAAAGGAAGAGCAAAACAACAGCAAATGTAGCAGAAGGCAAGAAATAATTAAAATCAGAGCGGAAATCAATGAAATTGAAACAAAAGAAACTACTGAAAAAATTAACAAAACTAAAAGTTGGTTCTTCGAAAAAATAAATAAGATCGACAGACCTTTAGCCATGCTAACGAAGAGAAGAAGAGAGAGAACTCAAATTACTAACATACGGGATGAAAAAGGCAATATCACAACAGATGCTACAGAAATACAGAAGACAATTAGAAATTATTTTGAAAACCTACATTCCAATAAAATAGAAGATAGTGAAGACATCGATAAATTTCTTAAGTCATATGATTTGCCCAGACTGAGTCAGGAGGATACACACAATTTGAACAGACCAATATCAATGGATGAAATTGAAGAAGCCATCAAAAGACTACCAACGAAGAAAAGCCCAGGACCGGATGGGTATACAGCGGAGTTTTACAAAACATTTAAAGAAGAATTAATACCAATACTTTTCAAGTTATTTCAGGAAATAGAAAAAGAGGGAGCTCTTCCAAATTCATTCTATGAGGCCAACATCACCCTGATTCCGAAACCAGACAAAGACACCTCAAAGAAAGAAAACTACAGACCAATATCTCTAATGAACCTAGATGCAAAAATCCTCAATAAAATTCTGGCGAATCGAATACAAAAAAACATCAAAAAAATTGTGCACCATGATCAAGTAGGATTCATCCCTGGGATGCAAGGATGGTTCAATATACGGAAATCAATAAATGTTATTCACCACATCAATAGACTTAAAGATAAGAACCATATGATCATCTCGATACACGCAGAGAAAGCATTCGACAAAGTACGGCATCCCTTTATGTTCAAAACATTAGAAAAACTATGGATAACAGGAACTTACCTTGACATTGTAAAAGCTATATATGCTAAGCCTCAGGCTAGCATCATCCTGAATGGACAAAAGTTAAAGGAATTCCCTCTAAAATCTGGAACAAGACAGGATGCCCTCTATCACCACTTCTATTCAATATAGTTCTCGAAACACTGGCCAGAGCAATTAGACAGACGAAAGAAATTAAAGGCATAAAAATAGGAAAAGAAGAACTTAAATTATCACTATTTGCAGATGACATGATTCTATACCTAGAAGACCCAAAAGGGTCTACAAAGAAACTACTAGAACTAATAAATGAATTCAGCAAAGTGGCAGGATATAAAATCAACACGCATAAATCAAAGGCATTTCTGTATATCAGCAACAAAACTTCTGAAACGGAAATGAGGAAAAACACTCCATTCACAATATCCTCAAAAAAAAATAAAATACTTGGGAATCAACCTAACAAAAGAGGTGAAAGATTTATACAATGAAAACTACAGAACCCTAAAGAGAGAAGTACAACAAGATCTCAGAAGATGGAAAAATATACCCTGTTCATGGATAGGCAGAACTAACATCATCAAAATGGCGATATTACCCAAAGTTCTCTATAGGTTTAATGCAATGCCAATCAAAATCCCAACGGCATTTCTTGTAGAAATAGATAAAGCAATCATGAAATTCATATGGAAAAACAAAAGACCCAGAATAGCAAAAGCAATTCTAAGCAGGAAGTGTGAATCAGGTGGTATAGCGATACCAGATTTCAAACTATATTACAGAGCAATAGTGACAAAAACAGCATGGTACTGGTACCAAAACAGGCGGGTGGACCAATGGTATAGAATAGAGGACACAGAGACTAATCCACAAAGTTACAACTATCTTATATTTGATAAAGGGGCTAAAAGCATGCAATGGAGGAAGGATAGCATCTTCAACAAATGGTGTTGGGAAAACTGGAAATCCATATGCAACAAAATGAAACTGAATCCCTTTCTCTCGCCATGCACAAAAGTTAACTCAAAATGGATCAAGGAGCTTGATATCAAATCAGAGACTCTGCGTCTGATAGAAGAAAAAGTTGGCTCCGATCTACATATTGTGGGGTCAGGCTCCAAATTCCTTAATAGGACACCCATAGCACAAGAGTTAATAACTAGAATCAACAAATGGGACTTAATTAAACTTAAAAGTTTTTTCTCAGCAAAAGAAACAATAAGAGAGGTAAATAGGGAGCCTACATCCTGGGAACAAATTTTTACTCCTCACACTTCAGATAGAGCCCTAATATCCAGAGTATACAAAGAACTCAAAAAATTAGACAATAAGATAACAAATAACCCAATCAACAAATGGGCCAAGGACCTGAACAGACACTTCTCAGAGGAGGACATACAATCAATCAACAAGTACATGAAAAAAATGCTCACCATCTCTAGCAGTCAGAGAAATGCAAATCAAAACCACCCTAAGATACCATCTCACTCCAGTAAGATTGGCAGCCACTATGAAGTCAAACAACAACAAGTGCTGGCGAGGATGTGGAGAAAAGGGTACACTTGTACATTGCTGGTGGGACTGCAAATTGGTGCGGCCAATTTGGAAAGCAGTTTGGAGACTCCTGGGAAAGCTGGGAATGGAACCACCATTTGACCCAGCTATTCCCCTTCTCGGACTATTCCCTGAAGACCTTAAAAGAGCATGCTACAGGGATACTGCCACATCGATGTTCATAGCAGCACAATTCACAATAGCTAGACTGTGGAACCAACCCAGATGCCCTTCAATAGATGAATGCATAAAAAAAATGTGGCATCTATACACAATGGAGTACTATGCAGCAATAAGAAATGACAAAATCATAGAATTTGCAGGGAAATGGATGGCACTAGAGCAGATTATGCTTAGTGAAGCTAGCCAATCCCTAAAAAACAAATACCAAATGTCTTCTTTGATATAATGAGAGCAACTATGAACAGAGCAGGGAGGAAGAGCAGGAAGAAAAGATTAATATTAAACAGAGACATGAGATGGGAGGGAAAGGGAGAGAAAAGGGAAATTGCATGGAAATGAAGGGAGACCCTCATTGCTATACAAAATTACATATAAGAGGTTGTGAGGGGAATGGGAAAATAAACAAGGAGAGAAATTAATTACAGTAGATGGGGTAGAGAGAGAAGATGGGAGGGGAGGGGAGAGGGGATAGTAGGGTATAGGAAAGGTAGAGAATACAACAATTACTAATAGGGCATTATGTAAAATTGTGGATGTGTAACCGACATGATTCTGCAATCTGTATTTGGGGTAAAATTGGGGGTTCATAACCCACTTCAATCTAATGTATGAAATATGATATGTCAAGAGCTTTGTAATGTTGTGAACAACCAATAAATAAATAAATAAAAGAAATTAAAACCGGGCAGAAATGGGAATTGTGATTTAGAGGAGAGATAAAAGTTGAAACATTTTACCCAAAAGTGGACTGATCTGCTTCCCAAGGGCAATAGCAGGGTCAAATGGTGGTTCCATTCCCAGTGTATGTCTCCACTACACTGAGCACATGGATGGAATGATTAGAATACCAAGCTACTCATAAAAATTGAATTACTCATTAAAACTAATTGTTTAATCTTTCCTCACATGAGCTTAAAAACAAATTTAAAGTCAGGCACAGTGGCACACACCTGTAATCCCAGCAACTCAGGAGAGGCTGAGGCAGGAGGATCACAAGTTTGAGCCAGCCTTGGCAATTTAACGAGACCCTGTCCATAAATTAAAAAATAAAAGGGTGCTAAGGATATGACTCAGTGTTAAAACACCCCTGGGTTAAATCCCCAGTACCCCCCCCCCAAAAAAAGTAAGGCTTGTCTTCTTAACAAATATTACCAAATGTTTTGAAGACCCTGTTTACAAATTTATTGTACAGAATTCTTTTTTGGTTTGGGTATAAATTTATACCTTTCAAAAACTATTGTGCTCACCTAGTGATGGTGGTAGGTCCTGCTCAAAGACATAAGTCTTGTACAATTCACATATCTATGAAAATGATGTGAAAGATCTCATACTGAGTATAATTAATATAAAAAACAAGATTACATTTTTTTAATATTTTTTTTAAAGAGAGAGTGAGAGAGGAGAGAGAGAGAGAAGAGAATTTTTAATATTTATTTTTTAGTTCTCGGCGGACACAACATCTTTGTTGGTATGTGGTGCTGAGGATCGAACCCGGGCCGCACGCATGCCAGGCGAGCGCGCTACCGCTTGAGCCACATCCCCAGCCCCACAAGATTACATTTTAAGGAAAAAAATTTAGCTGATAATAAACATAATATCAACTAATGAGTTTTGTAAACATGAAAAACTAATGAGTTAATTTGATGATAAAATAATAAATGTAACCTCCTAATAAATTTTCTAATCATCTTCCTTTACTAATATCAGACCAGCTGTTGAGACTTCCACATACAGATGAAAACAAAAATTTTATCCAAAGATACAAACAACCAAGTAATTTAGGCCACATTTAAGTAACAAGATACTTAAGGTTTAGAATTTTAAAGAAAAATAAAACATACAGAAATTATCTACCTTAGTAACTGTGTAAAAACAACTATTATATGCAACATACCATATTAAGAAAATAATGAATAATAAATGTCATATGCCTTCACAATTTGCAAAACAAAGAAAGGAGATGTATACAATCCTTTAAATAATAACAGGAGCATCAATTAACAATTATTAAGCCCTTCTGAACCAGGCACTATTCTGAGTGCTTTAATCCTAACATAATCCAATGTGGTTTTACAGATGAAGAAACTGAGACACAGACAAGTTATGTAACTAGACCAAGAGGTTAGATACCATACATGTAACCTAGACAGTCTGTCCAGAAGAAACCACTGTGTAACACTGCCTCAAACTGAAAGGAACAAATGCAGTGGGTGCACTGAAAGCAGAGGAAATTATAAATGGATGTGATATTTGAGGCAGGTCTTTATGTCTAAATGGAAAAGACAGAGGAAAGGCCATGCTTTTGCACATGTATGAAGAAAGCCTTTCCATCTCTGCCTCCTATCTGGCTTGGTGCACAAGGTATGCAGTGGTGACAGGCAGGCCACACATCCCACAGGAAATGTTGAAGAGCACACTTAGGCCAACCCCAACTCTAAGGAAGGCTTTTGCTGTTCTCCAAATGTGACATTCCTGACAGCCCTTTCTCAGGGGCAAACATGAATATAGACCACACTTAACTGCGTGTTCCAAGAAATGGGAGCTAGACGTATATAAATTGACATTCTACCAGCAATGATTTCTTTTCTAGTGAGAAATACACTACGGTAAGAGAAAAACTACAAATGATGACATATATACAACACTTGTGCTTGGTCCATTTAAAAAAAAAAAAAAAAAAAAAAAGGAAGAGTTTTCAGAAGCTTTCTTAAGCCCCTGGACCTGACTGGGCAACATTTACAACATTTACAGAGAGTTTTGCTTGGTTTTGTGTATCTTCTTTGTATTCTTTCCATAAACAAGTTCATCAATTTCTATACATTTAAGTATTTTATTATGAAAATTCCAAATTGACATATTCAGCTTTTCCAATAAGCTCTATATTCACAATCAACTGCTTGCTTAACACCTGCATTTGGATGTCCTACTGATATTTCACAATGAACATACTCGAAACAGAACTCTTCTTCATCCTGTCCACTAAAAACCACTTCCTCCCCATGAATGTTCCCGTTCTCAAAATAGGCACTATTTGCCCAAGAAACTCAAATTGAACCTCTTGACATCTTCCTTTCCTCAAAAATCTTCCCCAATTCTGCCATCTAACAATCAGCCAGTCCTGTCAATTCTCTTTCAAAAAATGGTACCTCAAATTAACTCTCTTTTCATCTCTACTGCTACTAACCTAGTCTAGAATATCTTCCTCTCTTACCTGGATGACTATCAGCCTCTAGACTTATATCTCACCCTCTCTAGCAACCAGAATAATCTTCATAAAGTATAACTCTGCTTGAATTGGCCTAACCTCATTTTTTCAACTTTATTTTTGTTCCATAGCATTTCCCTGCCCACTCCCCATACTCCTTCAATCCAATCACACCAAGCTTCTTCCAGCACCCTGAACCCAGAATATGTACAGTTCAACCTTAAATACTCATGGGTTCTTCATCCAGAGTCAACTAACTTAAGACTGAAAACATTAAAAAAATACATAAATTTTTTAAAAGTCTGTACTGCCTTGTCATTTCCCCCTAAACGATATAGTATAATTATTTACATTGTATTAGGTATTATACGTAATCTAGAGATGATTTAAAGCATATGGGAAGATGTACCTGAGTTACAGGCAAACATTACGCCACTCTTTGTAAGATACTTGAGCATCTGTGGGTTTTGGTATCCATGGGGGGTGAGGGGGTTTGGAACCAATCTCTAGTAGATGCTGAGGGATGACTGTATCAGCTTTAGAACCTCAGCACATACAGCTTGTTATGTCAACAGTCCTTCACACCTTTATTAGTTCCCAGTTAAGATGCCACCTCCTTAGAAAAACCTTCCCAAGCCTGTCATGGTGGCCCATGCCTCTAATTCCTGCAACTTAGGAGGTTGAGGCAGGAGGATCCCAAGTTCAATTCCAGTCTCAACAACTTAGTAAGGCCCTAAACAACTTAGTGAGACCCTGTCTCAAAATTTAAAATATTAAAAATTAAAAAGGGCTATGGATGTACTTCAGTGGGTTCAATCTCTGGTACCAAAAGGAAAAAGAAAAAAAAAAAAATCCTTACCAACCTAACCTAAACTAAATCCCTGTTCTAAAACTCATCCCTTATTTGTTTTCTTCCATAGCAATTATTATGTCTGTTTACTTTTCCTCTTCCCCATGAAGGTAATTTTTGTTTTCTTTTGAAATAATTTCCAATCTGCCTTCATATTGAAACATAAGCTCCACAAAGGCTGGAGATCTTTTTTATCTTGTTCACAACTGCATCCCCAGTATCCAACTTAGTGCTGATCAGACACTGATCCTTAAAAAACATTTGTTTAATGGTAAATGAGTGTCATTCTCAAAATACACCTTATTCAATTTATCTTATCATTCAACTTACCTAGCAGCATAGGCAGTTGTTTTCTTAACACACCAGTATCCTTACACATTTTTTTCAAGAATATACTTTTATTTTGCTATTTCCCAGACCCCCAGTACCATTCTGAGCCTATCTATAGGCTTTCCTATTAATTTCTGAAGAGCTGCTTTGTCAAACATGAAATCTATTTTTATCTTTGATAATTTTTACCTCTTAACATGGAAAAATGCACTTATGTTCCATACTATCTTAATTCTAATAACTGCTTAGAAAAAACATACTTAACCTGAGCCCCTAAGGATCAGTAAGGCAAAAGACTCCCCTCCTTCCCAAGTCTCCAGAAGATTATGGGGCATCAATCCTAATGGTACTAATAGGTGTAACTTATAAAGTTAACTTAAACATATAAATATCTATTTAAACCAACATAATCTCTTGCCTAAAAAAGTGTGCTTACTAAAACACACGCTCTACTTTGTAGCTTTCCAGCTGGGTTCTCAGCTAGTGGGACTGACCACTGAGGAATTGAAGGCCACTTGGGGAATCTGGTCAAATGAGTCCAACTGAACAAATGTATATACAAGTGAACATGCATTTCTCACTATCTTCTATACAGAAGAATGAAAATCTACTCAACCAGATTTACCAAAACCTCCAAATTCCATGGTCAGTAGTCCTCAATCAGCTGATTACAAAGCTATACTCAATTTAGTCATGACCCACTCCAGATAGCTCACTTAAAATGATGTCAGCATGGAGAATGAAAGAATATTTCAAGCATGAAGAATGATGAAATCAGAAACCATGTACAACTCCATTTCTCTGTACAAAGATTCTGTCACCAAACCAATATCAATACCTCAAAAAGCTCAAAAATGGAAAAACAATTTAAATAGCTTTTCCCCGCTTGAAAGTTGGATATCTGGCCATGCATAATTTGAGAAAGGCAAAAGAATCAACTTTAGAAAATTATAATATGATAATCTTGATAAATATTTTATATCAACTATATTGACACGTTTGATAGAAACTATTTAGACACTAAAATAATATTCAAAGCACTCTGTCCATTATAATATGTTCAGATACAATCTGGAATTGATATTCCATGAATATATAGTAGTTTAAATACTACTCATTTTCACCATATACTACATAGTGAATTAATAATTTCCTACTAAAGCAGATAATCAAGAACAGTAAGTCTGCTACCTAAATACTAGAGAGTAATATTGTCTTTTGGGCCCATTTTACCTTTTTAGGCAAAGCTAACTTATAATGAGGATCTTTTGGTAATGTAATAACTAAAGCCATTTGGAGACAGTCCAAGCCATTCGATAGTCCCAGAAGTGCCCTATAACCACCAGAATTTAGGCTAAATGCACAAGGTTTTGCTCTAATGTATTAAGAAATCATCAAAAAAAAATCTATTATATAAACTCTAAAATTTTCTAAACAATTTTATACCCGGTGCAACAAGATAGTAAATTCAATCTCTTTATTTGTCCCCTCTTATAATATAAATTTTTCCTCTTTCCCCCCACTTCAAGTAACAGCTGTTTGTAAAGTCAGACTGTACACTGTCTAATATCAATTATGAACCACACTATTTATTGTAGGACCTTTACTGAAGTGATGCAAAAGGGTTTGGTTAAGAAGGCAAATCTTTTACCTTAAGCTAGAGAATATAAGAGTTACCTCAGACAGAAATGATATTACTCCTATCCAATCCTGTCCTACCTTGGTCTGGGGGCCTCATTCTCAAACCCCTTCAATTCCACTTCCCCACTCATTATAATTCTAGACTGAGTTAGGTTTTCGTCACTGTAACAAAATACCTGAAAAGAACAACTTAAGAGGAGGAAAGATTTATTTGGGCTTGTGATTTCAGAAGTTTGAGTATAAGGTCAATCTGCTCCAATTCTTTGGGCCAGGAGTAAAACTGAGACTATCACAGTTGGAAGGACAAGGCAGAAGGAAGAAAGCTGCTCAGCCCACGAGAGCCAGGAAGCAGAGAGAGAAGGAGCTAGAGAGAGGATAAAACTTCCAGGGTACGGTCATTCCTAGGTCCTCCAACAAGGTCCCCACCTCCTAGTAGTCATTTAATCATCAATAGATTAATCCATTAATAAGGTCAGAGTCCTCCTGACCAAATTACTTCCCAAAACCCCACTTCTAAACACTTAAGGTTTGGGGGATATTACATATCTAACCATGACATAGACCATCTCCCCCTGCCTCTGCAGGCTCAGGCTACTTCTGCAGATTCTCAAAGACTGCACATGTTGGGCTCTACTGGCCTGTTAACTTAAACCTTACATCAAAAGTCAATTGCTCAAAACAATCAATAGTTACTCCACTTTTCAGAAACTTTGCCTTAGCTTGCAACAAAGATTTCCCTTCAGCAGAAGAATCTCTCACCTTTTTCCAGTTCACCACTTACATGCAAGTCTCCATCTTTCTGCTGTGAGAATTTTGGCCACAGAATTTTACCCTTGCCTACAGACATGCAGTCATCTTTTTCTAAGACTGGACAAAAGTTCCAAAATAAATGTCTCTTAATCATTAAGATCATAAATCAAACAGACACTCTGCATGTATATATAAAGAGCAGTGGTGATTTTTTTTCTTTCTTTCTTTAAAAAAAAAAAAATCTCTCTCTCTCTCTCTCTCTCTCTCTCTCTCTCTCTCTCTCTCTCTCTCCCAGGGCCTTGCACATGCTAGGGGAGCACTCTACCGCTGAGCCACATCCCTAGCCTCCAGTGGTGATTTCTTTAGTGTGTTCTGTCATTTTTAAATCTTTAAAACTTTGAGTTTCTTTCAATTCTAAGATGTTTTTTGACTCCTAGGTCACTCCTGGGTCCAGGGGAAAAAATGCATTTCTAACCATAAATTTTCTTCAAATATTTATTCCATTTCATGCTGAAAATACTCAGTGGCAGAATTCTCCTACCATGAACAAGGCCCTGGGTTAACCCTTGGCACTGCAAAAGAAAAAGAAAAAAGGCAAAAAAAAAAAAAAAAAAAAAAAATAATATATATATATATATATATATATATATATATATATATATTTATATTTATTTACTTATTTACTTACTTACTTATTCACTCATTCAATTTCTAGGATGCCAAGAATATTTTTTCCAGGACAAAAGGGAGAAGGGGGAAACCAAGTGGATTATAAATAATTTGTTACATAGTTTGATAAACTTAGTGATGTATATACTGACCAAATTAATATTCAAAAAATTGGCATTAGCTGATTCACTCTACTTATGTTAACATCTGATTAATGATAATATTTTTCTTTCTTGACTATATCAAGTAAGTGGAGTATGTGAAACAACATGTAATAACCTGGGACTGACTAAACTGAGAGATGTTAATTTATATCCCTATCCTCACACCAAACTCATTTCCTCATGTTCTTCATATATCCTCTTACAAATTTTTTTTTAAAGAGAGAGTGAGAGAGGGAGAGAGAGAGAGAATTTTTTAATATTTATTTTTTATTTATTGGCGGACACAACATCTTTGTATGTGGTGCTGAGGATCCAACCCGGGCAGAACGCATGCCAGATGGGCGCGCTACCACTTGAGCCACATCCCCAGCCCCCCTCTTACAAATTTTAAAAACTTTTAAGTAAAGAAGGATAAAAGCCTCACTTCTAACTCAAATATGGAACTGATAACAAATAAACAGACTGTTTTAAATAAGCCAATAAACTATAAATTAACTACCACAGGCTCTAAGAAGTCAGAGAGGAAAAGAGGGTCACAATCTAGGAGGACAAAACTGAAAAAAAAAATCCTTCATTTGTCTAGGTAACAGCAGCTAGGAAATATCATTTCAGTACTACTTCCTACCCAATATCTGAAAATCACTCTGAAATAAGCAAACAGATTCATTTTTAATTCATCTAGAGATGGGGCACTCACTCCCTCCTGAATTTGTCATTATTTCTCTGGACAGCTGATTTAAGATGAAGCCTTTTTAATCAAGCAGAAAATGGTCTCCCTCCAACTTAAAAAAAAAAAAAAAAAGAAAGAAAGCAGTGCTAGTTCTCCCCAAAAATCATACAAAATAAGTTTAATCTCTCTCCCATTTTATGGCTCAGAAAACAATTAAACACAATTATGGCCTCCTCAACTTCTCCATGAAAAAAACAACTCAATTCTTTTCAAACATACCCTATGATCCTGGATAACAATTCACAACTGTTGGGCTAGGGATATAACTCAGTGGTAGAGTGCTTGCCTAGCATGTAATGTCCTGAGTTAGAAAAGAAAAGAATTCCCAATTATCTTTATTTTTATAAATTGTATCTAAATTTTCTAAATACACAAGATGTATCCATTCTATCAGGGAGATAAGCAACACAGTGAACTCTCAGAACTAAATACTAGTCCTAACTTTGTCATTAAACTATCCATCTTTGGGGAAGTTGAATTTTTCCCTGGGCTAAAGGAACCACAAAACCATAAACTTCCCAGTTTCAATAGCCTATGAGTCTCTACAAAAAACAGTGTTTAGGGGCTGGGGATGTGGCTCAAGTGGTAGCACGCTCGCCTACATGCGTGAGGCACTGGGTTCAATTCTCAGCACCACATTGAAACAAAATAAAGATATTGTGTTCACCTAAAACTAAAAAATTAAAAAAAAAAAAAACAGTGTTTAGCTGGGCCTGGCGACACAGACCTGTAAACTTAGTGACTTGGGAAGCTGAGGCAGGAAGATCTCTCAAGTTCGAGGCCAACCTCAGCAATTTAATTAGGCCCTAATAAGTACTTAGCAAGATTGTCTCAAAATAAAAAGGGGCTGCAAATATAGTTCAGCGGTAAGCACTCCTGAGTTCAATTCCCAGTAACACCTCCCTGCAAAAAAAACTACAAAAAACAGTGATTTAAAGTATCACTTTCATTTTGTTAAAAATATAACATTAATATGTTTGCTTAATTAAGTGCCTCTCAGATGTAAAACACAGCTTAATGCTCTAAGAAAGAGTATTTAAGCCCTAACTCTTAGAATAAAACCAGATGAAAGGGCTGGAAAGGCTGGGTATGTAGCTCAGTGGTAGAGCACTTGCCTAGCATCTATGAGGGACTGGGTTGAATCCCCAGCACTGCCAAAAAAAAAAAAAAAAAAAAAAAAAAATTTTTTTTTTTTTTTAAAGAACCTAATATAATGCTGGATGGTGGGGGATGAAGTGAGACAAAACAGCCATGTAGTAAGTATGTGGTTTTATGTAGAATACACACATAACTAAAAGCACCATCAAAGGAGGACTGAGGGTATACCTCAGTGTTACTGTGCTTATACTCAGTCCTGGGTTTAATCCCCAGTACACAAACCCCCCAAGAGAGGAAAAAGATAAAGGTGAAATAACTAGATAGTTTACTATTACTTGATATTTAAATATAAGCATAAACTTAAGCTACTTGTCTTAGATCTGTGCTATCCAATACAATAGTTACTAGTCACATATTTAAATTGTTTAATTAAAAATTCAGTTACCTCTTGGACTAACCACTTTTCAAGTACTCAATAGCCACATATGGGTAGTGGCTACTGTACTGAACAGTGCAGATACAGAACACTTGTTTCATGTGAGAAACTTCTACTAGAACAGAAGGCTGAATTCATAGTTCTTCCACTAATATGTGACCTTGGGACAAATTACTCAACCTCTCTAAACCTGTCTTCCTAGCCATGAAATCTTGTCTAAAACTAGTATAAACCTCAATGGATAAATCATGAAGATTTAATAGGAATATACTGATAAAGCACTTAGTACACTGCCTCAAACACTGGAAGCACACAATAGTTTTTAGTTCCCCAACTATAACTATATTTATTCATTCATAATCATATTGAATAAAAACAAAATGCTACATTTGAAATACAAGATTAAAGAAAGCACTACCACCCAAGTGAGTGAAATAGGTAAAATGGTTGTACTATGAAGCGTCAGGTGTATAGACAGGAGTGGGGTGTTGGGTAAACAGCAACAGAGTCTAAGTAGAGGAAACAGCAAATGTCAAGACAAACCTTGGCTCTGAGATGTGGGCTCTGCCTCTCCTTTTGGTCATTTCAAATTGTTACCTGACTTCATCTTTCATATGGATGAGTGTGTACTTCATCTTTCATATGAATGAGTCTACCTGCTGTGCGTGAATTTTATTAGCTTATGGTTTTACCTAATTCTATTATACATTTTAGAATAATGTTTTATTTCTACACAAATACAGACTTAGACTTTTAAAAGCATCCCAGTAAGTCCATTTGCCAGTTCTAAATGAACATGAAAAAAAGAAAGAGAGGAAGAAAAAAGTTAGGGTAACTACCAAGACTCTGTCTCAAAAGAAAAAGGGTAAGAAATGTAGTTCCATGGTAGAATGTTCCTGGGTTCAATCCCTTAGACAGGGAGAAAAGTCCAAGAGGAAAATTCTGAAACATAAATGCAAAAGTGAAAATTTTCATTTTTCTCAAAATAAAATATACTAACAATAAGTTTCACCTGTCATTTGCAGTAGTGCTTAGTTGATTAAAAAAAAAACATTTAAATCAATGAATGTACTAATCACTGTAAAGAAATAATGTGGTTGTGCAAAAGAATACTGTTTTCAGTATAGCTTAAAAGATAAAGAGCTGTGGGATTTCAAATATTAAAGTTAGTGACTAATTGACATTTTCTATCTAAAGTGCTCAATTAATAAATCTGAAATAATAATAATCAGTTGTAAGTCTAAGCACACTAAATAAAAAAATGTTCTGTAGCTGTTATAAAATATAATCCCAGTGTGATCACTTAATACGTGTTTCTCAGGCACATTCCTGTACTTTTCTTAAAACAGCAAAGAATAGAACAAAGGAAACACAATATTAAAAGACCACAAGCAATGGGCACTAAATTTACTTTATCATTCAACATGTTCTTTTTCATGAAGAAATAAGTATTTTAATTAAAATAACATTTTAAAATAAGAAAGCAAGAAATTTTTCCAGTTATTTATTTTATTTTTTGAAGTAAAGCAATGGCACATAAAGTTCCCCTTCTGCAACAACAAGGTAGCGAGCTCTTTAAGACTATGTTGGTAGTACCCTGAGTGAAAAGTCAGCTTCAAGGAAAATACAAAAATAAAACTATATATACTTTTGGCAGTAATAAAAAAAATTTACAGAAATGAGAATATAAACAAGATTGAAACTACTGAAATTCTGAACAGCCAATAGAACATAGGGTAAAACCATGCTTTCTCATTCTTCACATAGTACACATATCCCAACTCTGCAGGTCTGTCAATTGCAGGTGCAATTCCAAACAATTTTATTAAATTCTCTATCTAGTCACTTACTTAGTACATTTCCATTATTTACAGAGTCTTTTCTCTTCCTGAAGTCTATGTAAGATGACTCAACACTGTAGCAACTGAGTCAAGCGCTTATGTAAGTGAATAAAAAATATTCCTTGATCGCCTGTATTAAGAGATGGATATGAATAATTCAGCTCCCTATAACACAGGCCCTCAATGTATACTTAAATTTCATCATGTTAATGATTCCACAGCAAGAAATATGCCAGCATTTTGCTAAAAACATTCACATAACTTTTAGTTATTCATATCATATATTACTAATTATATGCCTTGCACCCCAAAAGACTCTAAGCTGGCTTACAAAAATGTATGTAGTATCACAGTATAAAATGAAGATATGGATTTAAGAGGGAAAAGGGGTAGAAAAATAAAATACAACAACCAGAGGGTTAAGGTTTCTATACAAAATGTCATTAATTACTAAAATTGTGGAGCTAATAAGGCTACAGGCTGCTGGGCAGCCAAACTAAAGGACAATCTGCAGAGGCTGCAAAGACAAATTGGTTTCTGCCTGTAATAACACCATTCTCCTAGTCTATAAACATGACACTCATTACAATCATTCTTCATATCTTTAACTCTGTCTCACAAAATCATACCATAAAAATGTTTGCCAATTCAAAACATCTCCCATTTCCTCTCCCTTCCCCCCCGCCTCTCATTTCTAACATCACATCATCAGGTCCCACCAGAACATGACACCTGTATTCATGCAACAGCTTTCTTAGCGTACCCTCTAACTCATTATATCTTCCTCTCTTTAATGTCCTTTTCCACTCCATATTAAAAATTATAAAACTAATTTATATGACATTTTTATCAAAACTTAACTCCATTTTCTTTTATTCAATATTTAAATCTCAAAAAATAGCAACTGACAATTTTAATACCTTTCCTAGACAGCCCTTAACAAATCTGCCTCCCATATGGGAAGAAGGCCAAACTGCTGACATCACTGTTCTATGGGTAACTACACTAAATTCTCCTCCTTCATGTCTCTGCTTCAACTCATTTCTTTCTCTTACCTAAGCCACCCTTTACTTCCTCCTGCCTTTCCAAATCCTATCCATTCTTCAAAGCCTACTTCATCTCCTTCCTTAAAAATGTTCTCTCATTTTGGTTTCTCAGCTTTCATGAAATCTACTTCGTTTCTCACAACGTGTACTATTCACATGGTTCTCTAAGCATCTTTATGTCTTATCAATTGTAACCAGATCTTCAGAACTAGGTGCCACATCTGGGTATCTTTTTAAGTCTACACTTGGCTTTGCATAGATCTACCATTAAGCCCCTCAATGAATACTAAATAAAATTGTAGGAAAATGTGACATAGAATCAGGCTGAGTAACTGGGAAAAACTAATCTGGCAGTAAAGTGCAGACTTTCACAAACAGGAAGTTAAAAACTGTCAAATGGGGTTGGCATGTGGCTCAGTGGCAAAGCATTTGCCTGGCATTTGCAAAGCCCTGGTCTGATCCCCAGTCCCAAAAAGACCAGAAAAAAAAAAAAAAAAAAAAACTATCAAATGTAGCCAGACACAGTGGCACACGACCATTTTCACAGCTACTCCAGAGGCTAAGGAAGGAGGATCACAGGTTTGCAGGGAGCCTGGGCAAGTTAATGAGATCCTGTTTCAAAACAAATTGTTTTAAAAAGGAGATTGGAAATGTAGCTCAGTAGCAGAGCATTTGCCTAGCATACTTGAGGCACTGGATTTAATCCCTGGTAGTGCAAAAACAGACAATACAAATTCAAAAATAGGCAAAGGAAATGAATAAACATTGCTCCAAAGAAGATATACTAAGCACATGAAAAGATGATCATCATCATTATCCATCAGGGTAAGGCAAATCAAAACCACAATGAAATACCACTTCATGCCTACTTGGATGGCTATCATCAAAAAGAGGGACAATAAGAAGTACTGCCAATGTTGTGGAAAAATCAGAATCCTAATGACAGGAAAATAAAATGGTGCAGTCAGTACGGAATACAGTCTGGCAGTTCCCCCAAAGGCTACATATAGATGTACTATATGACCCAGCACTTCCACTCTTAGGTATACACCCAAGAAAAATGAAAATAAATTGTCTACCAAAAAATTATACAAAAATGGTCATTACAGGGCTGGAGTTGTGGCTCAGTGGTAGAGAGGTTGCCTGGCATGTGTGAGGCACTGGGTTAGATTCTCGGTACCACATATAAATAAAAATAAAGCTCCATTGAGAGAATATTTTTTAAAATGTTCACAACAAGGGCTGGGGCTATCGCTCAGTAGCAGAGCGCTTGCCTTGCACGTGTGAGGCATTGGGTTCAATCTTCAGCACTACATAAAAATAAACAAATAAAATAAAGACATGCTGCCCATCTACAACTTAAAAAAAAAAAATGTTCACAACAGCATTAATCATAATAGCCCATAAGTGAAAATAACCAAAATGTCCATCAATTGATAAGTGGATGCATAAATGTGGCATATCCATAAAAACAGAATATTCTTTAGTCACACAAAGGAATAAAGTACAGATACATGCTGCAATATACTATAATAAAAATATGCTTTATGAGAAACCAATTAACCTCTCCCGAAAAAGATTTCTGTATGATTCTATTTATGCAAAATGTTCAGATAAGATAGATCCATTGAAAAACAAAGTAGACTGTTGCCTTGGTCATGGGATGGAAGAGTTGGGGAAAAGGTAACTGCTAAAAGGCATGTTGTTATCTTTTGCGGGTACACAAAATGTCATAAAATCTATTATGGTGATTTTACAACTCAGTGAATATTTTAAAAACCTAAAAGAATAAGAAAATTTTATATTTTATAACTCAATAAAGTTGTTTTTGAAAAAAGTTAAACAGAGACAGTATACAATGAGCAAATTCTTGAAACAAGAGAAATAAAAATGTGCAAAAGAAAATGAACAAATATGCTAGTATACTTGAATTACCTCTACCTCCTCTTTTTCGTTTACTTCCTCCTTCTACTTATACAATTACCAAATTAAAACTCAAAATCCAAATGATTCATTTTACCTTTCAAAAAGTAACAAAGATTCTTTGTCATTCCCATGTTCATAAACCTAGTACAAGCTTTAGCAGTAACAACAGATCATAACACATTTGAATTTAGCTTCTTTGCAATACAGAGGAACGAGTTACTCTTTAAAAGGTGATAAACATTTAATTTTAATTTGGAAATTTTCTGGTCCACTAGCTATCAGTTCTCCACCAGCACCAAGAAAATATAAACACTGGCATTCCCAGATTTAAGGCCTTAGCTTGTGACAAACTATGGATAATTGTCAAAGTCACAACTTGCAGTCATTTATAAAGGACAGTGTGATTCCAGCCATTAGATCTCTGAAAGAATATAACATGAATACGATCTATTTCATCCAACTAAGCTGGTATGCAAGGCAGTGAGGTAGTGAGCAATTATAATCAAGCTCAGCACCTCTAACTCAACTTGTCATGAAAATATTTATGGATCTTCAGAGACCTCAGGATACAGACCCTCAAATGTCATGGATCATTTATGACATCCAAAATAACAGCTGAGGCCAAGCAAAATATATTCTACTCTTTATAGGAAATACTCTAATCATATACCAAATCTCAATCAAATAATGTGCATTTTTCTATGATGCTAGAGACTCTATTATTTTATGAGCAGAAACATTTTTTCTTAGGTATGTCATAAAATTTTAGCTGGCAACAGTAGTGCACATCTGTAATCCCAGCTACCTGGAAGGCTCAGAAAGAAGAACTGCAAGTCTAAAGTCAGTCAGACAATTTACTGAGATCCTGTCTCAGAATAAAATTTTCTAAAAGGGCTGGGAAAGTAGCTCAGTGGTTGAGCACTTGCCTAGCATGTCCAAGCCCCTAGGTACAATTATCAGTACCACTCCCCCCACAAAAAATATACACATAAATAGTAAAGATTGATTGCTTTTAAACATGTATTCCTTAAATTATAATTAGCATAAAAATGAATTATTGATAAAGATAAATTTAATTCCATTTTAAAAACAAAACCCTATTACATTTTTACTTCATTTAAGAACAACAAAAAAGTAGGAAAACTGCAAGATGCAGAAGCATATAATTCCTCTAAGAAGAAATAATTCAACCTATTAAATCACTTGTGGATGCTATTTTAAAATAATATTTGGGAGGACTGTAGGTAGCTCAGTGGTAGAGTATTGCTTAGCATGCAAAGGCCCTAGATTCAATTCCCAGCACCAAAAATAAAATGTAAAAAAAAAAAAAAAACTAGGTTTATTCAAACACCTAAAAATAAATTCAACCAATACTTTAGTAACTTCCTCTGAAAAAAAGCTTTACATAAACAACATATTCATATAATATACTTGCACAATTCTTAAATACATGCTAGTTCTCTTAATATGATTCCTAGTTCCCTTAATATGATTCCAAGAATTCCTTAACTAGATATCGCCTAAGAAATGCACCTAAATTCAGAGGTCTCATCTCTAACCTGACATAAAGAATTACGTTGTACTCTATAAGGTTCCAGAAAATTGGATAAATTACACTCTGAATGGAATTTGACATACACCCTTACACACACCAGTCAATAAACAGGTAAAATCCTTCTCTGCTCTCTGCCTAAACAAGTAACCCCACAGACATTCTCTCACAATTATTCTTTAACTGTGATAGCAGACTAAACCTACAGAGCCAAAAGGCAGGGTTTTAGATAGTATACTGGGAGAGGGGTTACACAAAGTAGTATCTAGGAAATGATTTCTTCTGAAATCAGATATGACACACTAATTAAGTGACTCTGACTCCGTTAGGCAGACAGCTTTAATTTGCTATGTTTTTGTAAATTAATTAATTACAGTCATTAGTAAACACCTTAAAGACAACACACAACTTTAAATATCAACCACCACTGCACTGTTAACCTTGGCCAAAAATAAACCAAACAAAAATTATGTTCTAACTTATTTTTCTGAAAATAGTAATCACATTTTCACTGAAATATAGATGGGCAGATTTACTGAGCCACAAACAAATATTTGACACCAAACAATTGAAAAACCATAATAATCCACTTAACAAGCACCATCTATATTAGGAAGCCAAGCACACAAGAAATGTACAACCAACCACCACCTACCTATCAGCCACATCAGAAGGACCCTATGCTTACCAAACAGAACACACAAAAAGGTAGAGGATCTTTTTCTCCACCTGACCCAGTCCAAGAATCTTTTTAGAAAATCAATAAAAGAAGCCAAAACCCACTGCACTGCAGACAGACCCAGCTTCTAAAGCAAAGTTATTTAGCTATCCAATTCTCAGCTCACATGTGGATTTCCTTACAAATTCCCATAAACCAGAAAATTAACCAAAGTAGGCATCTTTCCTAAACTGAGGGATTTGTTATATATGACGTCTCTATTTAAAAATCAAAAACTATTTTATGTATTTTGCTTTATTTATTAAAAATCTCACATATGAACCAAACAGAATCCTCAACCAAAGCTCAACGAAAATGTAAACCTCGAAATTTCAGATGACACTATGATTAAGCTTTTCTCTCTTACATGAAATAAAACAGTGGTTCAATCATTTATTTATTTAAATAACCAATATGTAACTCCTTTCCTTGTTATATTAAGCTTTTATGCATGCTTACAGTATATACCTAATCAAAGTTAAATTATTATCTGTAACAAGTCAAACTAAAACAAACTAAATACTTCCCAAAATTAGAAAATAAAATACCTAAGAACAGTTACAAAACAGTCTACATCACACAATATGTGAATTATATTTATCAAAACTGAGCTTTAAACAACTCCTTAAACAAAGTCCCTTTTTGTTTGGCCAATAATCTATTATCAGAATGTAAACAAAGTAATATACAAATAAGCTCACACATATAACAATTAAGTTGTTTACAACAAAAAGAAAACATTTGATATAATATAGTTCATTTTTTTTAAAAAACAAGATCCCCATCATTAAAAAATATAATATTTTAAGAAACTGGGATTAGAAAAAACAAACTCAATCCAAACTGGAGTTTGTGAAATGGTCATCAAAGGCTAAAAACAATGATCTGACACCTGAAATAACCATGATAGTGTGACAAAAAAAATTTTTAAATAGTCTTACTGAACAAATTTGTACTAAAGATTGCACCTCAGGCCACTTTCCAACTGAACTACATCTCCAGTCCTATCTATCTTAATTTTGAAACAGGGTCTGGCTATCACTAAGTTGCTGAGGCTCATTTTGAACGTGATTCTCCTGCCTCAGCCTCCCTAATTGCTAGGATTATAGGTGCATACCAATGCACCCAGCTATTTGTTTTGAGTGAAACAGTCTTTGAACATTATTTCTAAAAGTTTATACACTGTACATTACTCTCATGTTAAGAACCACATTAGATTTACCACAAACATGATAAGCCTTATTAGAATTTTTGTTAACAATTATTTTGTTGTCAACTAGCTATTGATCAACATAACCATCTGTAAAATTCTCACTTTAATACATTTAGTTGGTATCATTGTTCACACATGAACAAAAAAAAAAAACAAACCAGTAAAATCAGAAATTATACCAAAATGAGGCTGGGGTTGTAGTTTAGTGGTAGAGAGCTTGCCTAGCATGTGTGAGACACTGGGTTCAATTCTCAGCACCACATTAAAATAAGTTAAAATAAAGGTATTGTGTCCATCTAAATATATATATAAGAAATCATACCAAATAAATTCTACTTATATTCAATGTTGGGTACATTTTCATTTTATCTACCTTCTTTTTTTTTTTTAAAGAGAGAGTGAGAGAGGAGAGAGAGAGAGAGAGAGAGAATTTTTAATATTTATTTTTTAGTTCTCGGCGGACACAACATCTTTGTTGGTATATGGTGCTGAGGATCGAACCCGGGCCGCACGCTTGCCAGGCGAGCGCGCTACCGCTTGAGCCACATCCCCAGCCCCTTTATCTACCTTCTCACCTTTAAACTATAAAAACTCCGTTGATCTGGTTCCAACACTGACCTCATATCAAAACAGAAATAAATGCCTTTATATAGTCAAATCACCATCCTTCAACTACTATACTAGACCCGGAAGATAGTATTAGGCAGTTTATATTTCTCCTCTCTTCTATGTACCTGTATAGCTTTAATCATTTCCAGAAAAGTACTTTTATTTCCTCTAAGTAAACAATGACCAGAAAATTGGAGATATGTGGTCATAGAGGGAGAGAGTGTTTTATATTTAACATCATTTCCTCAAATCATGCACTCCTACTCTGTCAACACAGGTGACATAAGAAAAAATGTAAACCAGAAAAACACTGTTTAATGTTCCTGCATTTTTAAATTTTTTTATTTGTTAATGTCATGTTTTAGTTAAACATGACATTAGAATGCATTTTGACATACATGGAGTATAACTTTCCATTTTCCTGCATTTTTAAAAATCAATTTCCATCAAGACAACTGAATAATTATCAAACAGCACATACTTTATCCGTACTACTGTTCTATCATTAAAGAAATCATTTAAGGCCCTAACACCTCTTCCATCAAGATAATTTTATTTGTTATCCTGTAATTTCACTACCTCATTGGATTACACTAGTTTTGGCAACTCCATGTATCAATATAAACATGTTTGTTGAATATTCTCTTTCTGTACAGAAACAACCACAACCATTGTCTTCCACAGTCATTAAAGTCCAAGCCACAATGTTGTTTTTACTCATTAGTCAGATTACAACAATTACACATCAGACCAACAGTTCAAATATACCTTCTGCAAAAGATACAAGTAAATAAAAATCAGAAAGTACTTACCTACAATTGGGAGGAGGGTCCAACGTAATTTCTGCCAGTTCCTTCTGAATTCTTTAAAATAAAGACAAAGAAAGTTATGTTAAAATGTCTTCACTCTTAATATTAATCTATTTAATTAAAATATTGTGTTTTAATAATATTTTCCTTTTGCATGTTTTTAATTTGAAATACTGTCTAAAACATCAGATACAATAACAAAGCTGTAGGGGCTGGGGATGTGGCTCAAGCGGTAGCACGCTCGCCTGGCATGCGTGCGTCCCGGGTTCAATCCTCATCACCACATACAAACAAAGATGTTGTATCTGCCAAAAACTAAAAAATAAATATTAAAAAAATTCTCTCTCTCTCAAAAAAAAATAATAACAAAGCTGTAATTTCTGCAAGTTTTGAGGATATATTTACAAAGGGTGATAAGACTGTCCACTATTACTGCTTGCAGCTTTTGGAGGCAACACTTCATCAAACCACTTAACAGAACTAACCAAAATTTCCAGTTTATATTGGAAACATTTGTTACACTATTTATGGGGTCATTTTAACTTCTGGTTTATATTAGAAACCTCTACATTGGATGGAAAGCTGATTGATTAGGTTGAATTCACACATACTTACTGATCCAATCAAATGACAAAGAAAGGAATATCAGAATCTCACTCCAACATTTAAAATTCCTACCAAAACACATAAGCTTCCTGAAGCTTCTAAATTATAGCAGGTTGAGGCTTTGAAGTTTGACACCATTCCTTCTGTTAGAACTATCCTGATATTACATGAATAATTATTTTAATGTCATTGCATAAGTTTCATACAAAGAAAAAAATTTAAACCTGTTTCTGTTCTGTGTTTTTCCTTCTTGTTTTTTGGTAGGGGATGGCAGTGCTGGGGATTGAACCCAGGGCCACACACATGCTAACCACTCATAGTACCACTGAACTACAACCCCAACCCCTTCAAGTGTTATTTTCTACTTTTATTTTTTAACTGCATCTAATATATACAAGGGCTAACAGTGCAACACTATTTTCTAAGACTACAATTAACAATCTCTTAACTATCATTCATGTCTTATTAAACTTAGACTTTTTAAAAATATTTTTGTTAGTTATTGATGGATCTCTATTTATTTATTTGTTTGTATGTGGTGCTGAGAATTGAACCCAGGGCCTCACACATGCTATGCAAGCATTCTACCCCTGAGCCACAGCCACAGCCCCAAACTTAGACTTTTTTAAATCAAATTTTTAAAAATCTCAAAAGCATTTCTTTCTTTTGCCTCAGTTTTTAAATATGAGATGTTTAACAGCTGCCTATTGTTGGGTAATTATTGTGATAGTACATGAATAATAGTTGACTAAAGTACCTTTAAAAAGTGGATCTGAATAGAAACAATTACACTCAAGACATTCTTTACCTTTTTTTAAGATAACAAACAGAATTACTAGAATAAATGGAACTCCTCCAACAGGATTGTTACCAACTGCCTAAAGAAACTGCCTGATAAAATTATATGATTACTTATACAATTCACCTTTCTAAACCATGTGATTCAAAGTTGGGAAGGCATTATTAATGAGAGCAAGAAAAATAAGCTAAAAGCCAAAAACATTCATTTAAATTCTAGTATACTATTAATTGAGTCCACAGGCAAAAATACTACTAACAACACCATGTGTGGTGGTGCACACTTATAATCACAGCAATTTGGGAGGCTGAGGCAGGAAGATCACAACTTCAGAGGCAGGAGGATCACAAGTTCAAAGTCAGCCTCAGCAACTTAGTGAGACCCTAAGCAACTCAGCAAGACCCTGAATCAAAACTAAAAAATTAAAATGGCTAGGGGCTGAAGCTGTAGCCCAGGGGTAAAGTGCTTGCCTCGTATGTGTGAGGTACTGAATTCAATCCTCAGCACCACATAAAAAATAAATAAAGATAGTGTGTTCATCTACAACTAAATAAGTATTTTTTTAAAAAAATAAATAATAAATATGGCTAAAGATGTGCCTCAGTGGTTATAAAATAAAAAGATTTAAGCTCCATGATCTCTTTTTTAATATAGATTCTGTGATGTGCTTACATGCATACAAGTACATATAGCCCATAATTAAAATACGGAAGTCTCAAAGATCTAAGACAACAGAACACCATTTATGGATTTCACAAAAGTATAAAACGGGCATTTCAAAACTAAATGGATACATCCAGGTTACATATGCCAAAGTAAGCACACACACATATTTACCTCTTCTGAGCTAAGGAACCCTCCTTGGGGTGGGAGATACAGCAAATGCAGAAAGGAATAAACAAAAAGAAGGGAAGTGGCAGTGGATGTAAATCAAACAGGATGTAATGAGCAAAAGGGAGCAACAGAAATGTATAAAGACATAATAAAGATGCAAGGAAAGGGTTGGGGATATAGCTCAGTTGGTAGAGTGCTTGCCTCACATGCATAAGGCCCTGGGTTCAATACCCAGCACCACACACCAAAAAAATAAATAAATAAGATTCAAGAAGGGAGTGGGAAGAGAATCAAATTCTAAAAGGAAAAAAAAAAGTTGTATAAGAAAATCATAGATCAAACATGAAGAAAACTAAAATGTAACATAACTTTAATCAATAAATGATAAAGGGAAAAAGAATCTATTTTTGCCTAAATGCTATGACCTAGGGTAATCCAAGAATCATGGCATTGGATTGTAGGAAATCTAATCCTAACATGTTGTCTGGTCTAGCAATGGATATTTAGTTATACAATTTACTGGTCTTTTACTTATAGGCAAAACACAGAAGAAGAGCTATCACTGCACAATACAATATAATGTTACTAACCTTCAACCCAAAAGAAACCATAAAAGGCAGCTAATTAAAAACCAGCTAAAAGAGGGTAAAGGAGCTGGACAATGTAGTGCATACCTATAATCCCAGCAACTCAGGAGGCTGAGGCAGAAGAATACCAAATTCAAGGTCAGCCTTAGCAACTGAACAAGACCCTGTCTCAAAAATTAGAAGGATTGGGGATGTAGTTCAGTGGTATAGCACCCCTGGGTTCAATCTCTAGTATCCTGCCCATCAAAAAAAAAAAAAAAAAAAAAAAAAAAAACTTTTGTTCTTATATCTGTTACCAGTGAACAGATATAAGAACAAAAGAATTCCTATTCCTAATTTACAGAGTAGAGAATCAAAAAATATTGCTGAAGTTTGAAGGAACAGGGAACAGAAATTTATATTCTTTAATTTTTTAGGGTATAAAGGCAACCAATAATCAATCAATCTCTTTCTTTTAGTTGACTATCATTAAATGGGAGGAGGGAAAAGGAAGAATAAATAAAACTAAATCTTAATATTTCCGATCAGAGAGTCAAAAGATATTATTTAATAATCCTACAAAATAAGAAATAACTATATTATTTAGAGTTATGCAGAAAACCAACAAAGACTGTCGGGAACCTGTTGCTTTCCATTAAAAAAATATCTGTACTGCTTGATTTGTTAGGAGAAACAAGAGTAATCTTTATAAATTGTTTTTATATTGAGAGAATGAAAACAAGAGGCATTCAAATGAGTGTGCTTAGCTAGGCTTGGTGGTACACATCTATAATCCCAGCTATTCCAAAGGCAGGAGGGTCCAAAGTTGTAGGCCAGTCTAGGCATTTAGTAAAACCCTGTATCAAAATTAAAACAAAAAAAGGCTGAAAATGAAGCTCAGTGATAGAATATATGCCTATCATGCACAAGGCCCTGGGTTCAATCCCTAGTAATGCAAAAGAAAGAAAGAAAAGAAAAAAGACCTGCTTAAATTATCAAAGAAAACCATTTTTAACAACAAAGAACTTTAGGGTTTTCAAATTACTCAACTTGATTTCTGTTTATACTTCCCCTTTTGGTTTACAAAAATGATAAATCATAATTTTCTGTCACAGAATTCTATAACAGAACTTGAACTCTTCCAGATGACTATAATTCCAAATCTATACTACTCAATACAAAAAGCAATTTACTGATAAATTCGACAACTATGAGCAATGAGCCACTATATTATAATATATTTCAAGCCACTGTTACCTAAGAATGGTTATATTTCTCTTGATAGAAAAGATTATACTAAAAATTGCTATTTAAACTATTGTAAGATGTCCGGCTGTTTTCAATGATAGCAATTGAATTCAATCTCAAAAGTTGTAATCATGGTATGTATTAAGTTTCTCAGTTCTTGACATTGTGGGACAAGGAAAGTAGCTATTTCAGATTCTGTCCCTTAGGGTAAGGAGAAATGAAAGTGTCAAAAATCATACAGTATACCTCTGGTGGGGGCAGGCTCTGGGGAATTAAACCCAGGGGTGCTTTACCACCAAGTCACATCCCCACTCCTTTTTATTTTTTTTTATTTTGAGACAGGATCTCACTAAGGTGCCCAGACCAGTCTCAAACTTGTGATTCTCCTGTTTCAGGCTTCCTAGTTCCTGGGATTTTAGGAGTGAACCACCATACCTGACTTAGTATACCTTTCACATGATGATCTGAGATCATTAAAAGTAAATAAAATAAATTTCACAAAATTATCTAATTACCACTGCTTTATCAGTGCTCATTTAAAAAAAATAAGGAAACTAAGATTATGTATTTTAAAAAGGTAGACTGAAAGACTGAGGCTATTATCTTTTAAGTCAAACAAAAAGACTCCTCTCTTAGCAGAACTTTTTTTTTTTTTTTTTTTTTTTTTGTATCAGGAATTGAACTTAGTGGCACTCGACCTGTGAATCACATACCCAGCTCTATTTTGTATTTTATTTAGAGACAGGGTCTCACTGAGTTGCACAGCACCTCGCTGTAGCTGAGGCTGACTTTGAAATCATGATCCTCCTGCTTCAACCTCCTGAGCCACTGGGATTACAGGCATGCACCACTATGCCCAGAACTTTTAAGACAAAATTAGACATACATCAAGTGTACAACTGTCAATATTTCCAATTTCCACTAGGCAATTATGGTACGACTATAAGTTACTATGATACTGAAGTTAATATCTACATATAGTTACTGAACCAAGTTAGGAGTAAAGTACAAAATTCCAGCTTATATGACTGCACCTAATACTTTTAACTGTTATAAGAACAACTGATAAGAGTATAATAAGAATACTGTGTGGGATTACCATTTGCTAAAAGAAAGGGGATATTCATAACATAATTCATTCAGATTTAACTGAACATGGTGCCAAAATTATACAGAATGGAGAAGATACGAAACACTCATTTTAAAATCAAGATATTGAATTAATAGTTCTGAAACATGAAGCAGTGCATATGTACAATACACACACAAACCCTAGATTAAAGAAAATTCAGCAATTCATTCAGGGTGAAGTGAAACATGAGTATATGGAAATAGAAATTACAAAAGTGATTTCTCGGGGGGTGGGGTTATAAGGGAATGAACCCAGGAGTGCTCTACCACAAAGCTATATGTCCAGCCCTGTTTACTTTTTATTTTGAAACAGATTTTCACTAAATTGCTGAGGCTGGCCTTGAAATTGTGAGTCTCCTGCCTCAGCCTCCCCAGTTGCAAGAATTACAGGCATGTGCTACTAAACCTGGCTACAAAAGTGGTATTTTAGCAGGTGTTGATTTGTTTTATTTTAAACCCTTTATAGGGTCTCTCTCTGCTTCCTGGTGGCCATATCCTGAGCCATTTTCCTCCACCACAGTCTTCCATCATATGTTCTGCCTCATCTCAGGGCCAGAGCAATGGAGCTGGTCATTTATGGATTGAGACCTCTGAAACTGTGAGACCCAAATAAACTTTCCCTCCTCTAAAATTGTTCTTGTCAGATTTTTTGATAGCAAAAAAGCTGACTAAAACAAAAATTGGTACCAAAGAAGTAGGGTCACTGCTGTGAATACCCTGACCATTTAGTTGAGAAGCTTTTTGAGCTTTCTAAAATCTATAGGAAGAATTTTGAAAGTTTAGAGATTCAAGCTAGAAAAGCTTTAGAACTTTGCGGGTGTTCTGGTTAAAGCTGAAAAGACCAGAATGTCAACAAGACCAGGGACAGTAAAGACTGAACTAATGAGGTCTTAGGGGAAAAGGAGGATTTTATTCGAAATTATACTAGATCCCATCCATTCTTGTTATGTTTTGGCTAAAAAGTTGTCTACATTTTACCCATGTCCTAAGACTTTCTATGGGGCTGAATATAAAGGTAATGGACTTCTTAATATAGGCAGCATAGCATTCAGACAGCAGCATGAATATAAATGGTAGGTTTCAGTCAAGTTTATTGCAATAATCAAGAGCAGAAATCAAAGCAGAAAGATTTGAAAAATTTAAAAATTTGGCCAGAACTGAGTACAACTGGGGCTAAGGAAGGTGTATTTGTTAAAGACATTTATAGCCACTAAAGAAATGCTAAAACTTTTACCCATAGACAATAGAAAAGATGACTCAAGGGCATCTCCACAAGTAGTAAGACCACATTTATCTCAGACTCAATGGTGGAAAAGTAAAAACTGTCTTGAGAAGAGTCCAGTGTGGCACACTCCTTGCACAGGAGGGCCAAGGAAGTTGTTGCATTTTACTCAACCATCTAAGCACACAGAGGCTGTGGCAGCTGTGGTATCTGGAGGCTTGGCAACTGCTAAAAATGGTGACAGACGATGGTGGCAGACACTGGCATCAACCACGTGGTGCTGGTTCCGCAGGAGTGCAGGATGCTGAAGTTCGGGGGTGATGGAGGCTTCCATTGAAATTTCAAAGGAAGGCCTGGAGGGCCAGGCAAAGTGCAGCAGAGTCAGAGTCCTTTGGCCCTGGAGAGGGCAATGTGTGGAGATGTGAACAAGAAAGCCAAAGCAGCACTAGAGATTCCCAAGATTAAGAAATGCCAGGGGCGCCAAAAACAAACCTGCCCTCCCCTGACGCGCCCCGCCCCTTAGCCCGCACCATGTCAAAGAAGAAAGAAGAAAGGATTGAGTGCAGAAGAAAAGAGAACCCGCATGATGGAAATATTTTTTGAGACAAAAGATGTGTTTCAATTGAAAGACTTGGAGAAGATTGCTCCCAAAGAGAAAGGCATTAGAGGAGTGGGGTCAAGCCAGGAACAGTGGTGCACGCCTGTAATCCCAACAGTTGAGGAGGCTGAGGCAGAAATATCACAAATTCAAAGCCAGCCTTAGCAACTTAGTGACGCTCTAAGCAATTTGCTGCTATGTCAGTCAAAGCTTAGTTGATGATGGTATGGTTGACTGTGAGAGGATCGGAACTTCTAATTACTATTGGGCTTTTCCAAGTAAAGCTCTTCATGCAAGAAAACGTAAGTTGGAGATTCTGGAATCTCAGTGGTCTGAGGGAAGCCAAAAGCAGGCAAACCTACAGAAGAGCATTGAGAAAGCTAAAATTGGCCAACATGAGACGGAAGAGCGAACCATGCTAGTGAAAGAGCTTTCTACTCTTCGGAACCAAAGGGAACAGCTTAAGGCAGAAGTAGAAAAATACAAAGAATGTGACCCACAAGTTGTAGAAGAAATACGTCAAGCAAATAAAATTGCCAAAGAAGCTGCTAACAGATGGACTGATAATATATTTGCACTAAAATCCTGGGCCAAAAGAAAATTTGCATTTGAAGAAAATAAAATTGATAAAACTTTTGGAATTCCAGAAGACTTTGATTACATAGACTAAAATGTTCAATGGTTGTAGAGGATCTATGAGCTTGTAAATATGTAAATTTTAAAATATTTTTCAACTAACTGTACTGAATTTTCATTTATTGTAACTATCATTTTATTATTTTTAAATAAAATGTGAAATGCAGGGGCTAGGGCTGGGGCTCAGCAGTAGTCTGGCATGTGTGAGGCTCTGGGTTTGATTCTCAGCACCACATATAAATAAATTAAATAAATGTCTACCGATAATTAAAATAATATTTTTTAAAAGTATGAAATGCAGATAATCTTCACCTTTTTTGATAGATTGAAAGCAGGCTGATAACTATATACCTCAGTGCTCATTCAAAGTAAGATAATACAAAGGAAGTCATCCATCTCAGTCAAATCAAATTTATAGATGTTTTTTCAAAGGTCAAAAGCATAACTTTTTTTGTTTTCATTTAAATATTAAATACTGGGGGCTGGAGGTGTGGCTCAAGCAGTAGCGCGCTCGCCTGGCATGCGTGCGGCCCAGGTTCGATCCTCAGAACCACATACCAACAAAGATGTTGTGTCCGCCGAGAACTAAAAAATAAATATTAAAAAATTTTTTTAAAAAAAATGCCAGTACTGTGAAATGTCTTCTCAGGAAAGCTGTAGAAAATGAGCACAAACAAGCCAAGAGAGGCCCTATGGGCTACAACCAACAAAGTCATAAGGGTGGAGCCACACAAGCCCTTTGGAAAGAATAGCAAGATACCATGTGCCCCAGATGTAGGACATGAAGCTATAGAACTTGTTTGCCCAGCTTGATTTCAGTCTTGCTTTTGTCCCACCCCTTCTATTTCTCCTGTAGGGACTCCAAAGTTTACTCTGTGCCTTTATATGTTGGATATATGCAATTTGCTTTTGATTTTTCCAGGGGCTCACATTGTCTTGAATCTCAGAGAAGACTTTGGACTTGAGCTTTTGGGAAATCCTAGAACTGTTAAGACTATGGGGACTCTTGGAAGTGGGCTAAATGTATTTTGCATTGTGATATGGGCATGAGTTTGGGGAGCCAGGAGCAGAATGTTATGGTTTAGATGAGTTGTCCCCCAAAAGCTCATGTGTGAGATAATTCAAGAAAGTTAGGATGTGAAATGATTATTATCAGTCTTATTAACCTAATCAATACATTAATCCTCTCATAGGGATTAACTTGGTGGTTACTATAATTAGTAGGGTTTGGCTGGAGGAGGTGGGTCACTGGGAACATGCCATTAGGGTTTACTATATTTTGTTCATGGTGAGGGGAGCTCTCTCTTTCTGCTTCCTGGTTGCCATGTCCTGAGACACTTTCCTCCAAAACACTCTTCCACCATAAAGTTCTGCCTCACCTTGGGCCCAGAGCAATGAAGTAGGCCATCTATGGAATGAGACTTCTGAAACCGTGAGGATCACATAAGCTTTTCCTCTTCTAAAAAAAAAAAAAAAAAAGTAAAAAAGAAAAATCCTTCACAGGCCAGGTGCAGTGGCACACATGTGCATTTAATCCCAGCAACTCAGGAGGCTGAGACAGGAGGATCACAAGTTCAAAGCCAACCTCTGAAACTCAGCAAAGAACTAAGCCACTTAGTGAGACCATGTCTCAAAATAAAAAGGGCGAGGGAAGTGGCTCAGTGGGAAAGTGTCTATGGGTTCAAACTTCAGTAGCAAAAAAGAAAACACCCTTCACAACAAAATCATGCTTTATGCATATATGAATATACCACAGGAAATTTCACTTTTTGTGTCTATGTCAAAAGTACCAATCAAAAAATAAATTAATTAAAAAGTAGAATGAAGGAAGGAGGTGAGGGGCAGTGGGCAGAAGAGGGATTGAAATCAAATTCCAACCATGCATTTTTGTCAAAATAAACCCAACTACTATGTATAATTATAATGCTCTAATATAAAAAGCAAAACTTGCCAGGTGTGGTGGCACACCCCTGTAATCCTCAGTGGCTCGAGATGCTGAGACAGGAGGATGGTGAGTTCAAAGACAGCCTCAGCAATGGTGAGGTGCTAAGAAACCTGTCTTTAAATAAATACAAAATAGGGCTGGGGATGTGGCTTAATGGTCAAGTGCCCCTGAATTCAATCCCTGTTCCCTACCCCCCCCCAAAAAAAACACAAAACTTCACAACACCTAAATGACTTTCTGTATTTTCTTATGGATTATATTCATCAGTCACCTAAGAATTCACATTTTAACTAAATCAACTTCCTTCTAAAATCAGTTTATTGCATCATACATACAACTAATTAAAATACTGTAATATCAAAGAAGTCTCTAGAAAACACTACCATTGCATATAATGCTGGAGTTTAATTCTGAATGGTGAAATACACTATGTACCTGTCATTCTAAAAGACATTCCATCAATTAAATAATTGTGTATATCAACTATAAGATGTACCCTGATTTTAAACTCATTAAAAAGTTTCAATATACATTTAGAGGGCTGGGGATGTGGCTCAAGCGGTAGTGTGCTCGCCTGGCATGCGTGCGGCCCGGGTTCGATCCTCAGCACCACATACAAAGATGTTGTGCCTGCCTCAAACTAAAAACTAAATATTAAAAAAAAAAAAAAAAAAAAAAAAAAAAAAATATATATATATATATATATATATATACATATATATATATACACACACACACACATTTAGAATGAAGAAAATATAATAATTACACAAAAGGTAATCTAAGAACAGTCCTACCTCATGCTCATGTGGAATAAAACTTGATGAGCTTATACACTGAAAGTTCACATTGGAACACACTGGAATCAACCTTTCAACCTAACAAAACTTTAGAGTTCAAAAATCAAACACTATTTCTAGAACATTACCATATGGAGAGCCCAATAACATCATGTCTACTCTGAACAAAGTTAATTTGAGATAAATTTGATTTAAAATTTACATTTACAGATATGACAACACATGAAAAAGCAGCAATTCAATAATGATCTCAAAATACATGTTTAATTGGACTGACTAGTCAATGTGATCAAATCATCTAAATTTGTCACTGCAGACATCGTCCAACTACATACTTGCAAATATAACAAGAGTAATATTTATTTAAAATTTATTTAAAATTTATCTATTTTTGGTATTGGGGATGGAACCCAGGGGCACTGTACCACTGAGCTACATACAGAGAACAGGCTGTGTAAGAGCACACCAACCTCTTAAGAAAAAAATTCTTGCCAAAGAAGGGCAAAAATGAATCAAAGATGTAACTATAATCTTTCCTTCTAACTCTAAATAAGACAAATTAATTTACACCATTGTTTAAATGTTCAAAATGTGTATAGTACTATTCTGTAATATCTCAAAAAATAAGATTTTTTAAGAAAACATGTTTCTACAACAAATCATTAATTCTACAATTACAACAAATTTATTATAGCAATTATTGGTTCTATAATTATAGCATATTTCATTCAGTACTTGAGCCCCGGTGTGTAAATCACTTTTTCTGAGTTATAATAAAATGTATTTAATTACAGCATCTGAGTATTTCTAATTTAACAATAGAATTGTTTCTGAGGTTATATCTCAATTTGCCAAGGTTAGTACTAAATGGATTTGAAAAAGGTCACTGTAGAATTTAACTAGCATTAAAAGTCTATAATTGATTATTATGTGCTAAATGAATACTTTAACACATTTAGTTCTCACAACAGTTCTATGAAGAGAGCACCATTATTATCTTCATTTTACTAAAGAGAAGAATAAGGCTTAGAGACATTAAATTATATGTCCAAGATGATAGAGGCAAGTGTCGGGACCTATGTTCAAACCCAGTTCCTGTCTTTTGAGTTCAAGCTCTTTGCTGCTACTGATTACCTCACAGAACACTATTTAGGGGCTGGGGATGTGGCTCAAGCGGTAGCGGCTCGCCTGGCATGCGTGCGGCCAGGGTTCGATCCTCAGCACCACATACAAACAAAGATGTTGTGTCCGCCGAAAACTAAAAAATAAATATTAAAAATTTAAAAAAAAGAAAAGAACACTATTTAGGAAAAAATTCTCATTTGAATAAAAATCAATTATCAATTTAAAAAAGTATATGACGGGGGATGCAGCTCAGTGGTAAAGTGCCCCTGAGTTCCATCCCCAGTACCAAAAATAGATAAATTTTAAAAATAAAAAAGTATAAATTAAAATTTTATTTTGAAATACCTCCAACTTTGAATCCTAACCGAAATCCTAATATCCATGGAAAATCTAATCCCTATAGTAAGCTCAGGGTTCTAAGGCAACCAGCAATAAATACTGTAATCTATTATGCTAGGTACTATGGATATAATGGTGAATTTAAAAGATGTGGGTTCCTTGTCCTCATGATTCTCAAGTTTTTTCTAAGTTCTCAGAACTTTACTATTAACTGAATTAGAATAAGGTTGACAAGGGGGAAGATAATGAAGATAATTAAGCTTTTTTTAACTAAAAAGTTTTGCAGTAAAGCAGCCTTTTTATATTTAAAATGAATTAAAGACTAAGTCACTTTCATATACTGACACATATAAGCTACCTGAAGACCTTACAGAGGAAAATCATGAACCAGAACTTGAAAATCACAGGTTCACAAGAATGAATCTGTCAGTGGAGGGATTTTTTCAGCCAAGAAGCAACTTGTAAGATACTTCTTACTTTCACAAATGTAACACACTGTTTGCTACTGAGTACCAATTGAGTACTATTCTGGACTCTTCATACACACTATCTCTAAAATAGGTTTTTAATCCCCTATTTAAAGAAGAAAATATCTTCTCTATACATATTTACCTCATGAAATCTATCACTGGGTTTGAATATATAACCTGCATTTTGAATACACTAAAATGAAATAAAAGATGACCCATGTATTTTAAAAATGCATTCACACATTACACAATACACCCTCATTTGTAAGCAGAATTTGGTCTTTGATACATCACCCCCCAAAAAATGACTAAGGTATTTGTAGTAATGCTTCCAGTTAGAGAAAAGAGAGATCTTTGTTAATAAGCAGTCACAGGAGAGCAAAGCACAGGCCCATCAAGACTTTACTCCCCACAAACCTGGCCTGCTCACTCTTCCCCTTTTCTGAAAAACTGAAGAGGCTTGTGAAAACCCGCATCAGAAGCTGAGGACTGCATACGGTATCCTCAACTACATGAAGCTGTACAATCTCTATTTGAATATCCTCCTTTCTTTCACCCAAGTCATATTTTTCTCCATTGCTCACCTTTCTTATCCACTCTAGCCTCCGACCCCTCATTTCCTAATAGTAGATCATTTTGCATTGTGACCAGGCAGTAAAAGAATCAGACAGCTGAATTCCCCTGGACTTGTGTTGTGATAGTAAAAACAAACTGAACCCTTTCCCACCCTATCATGTTCCAGTATGGAGGTTTAAAGGCTTAATGTTCAGGGCTATCTGACTTTCACATAATTCCTCCAACAGGTCGGGGATCAGCAACACAGCCCTGGGAAGAAGAAACTGAATTACTTTAGTCCTTTGGAATAGATTTGCTGATTGCTCACGATCACTCCATCTTTCACAAGAGGGACCTGAAAAGGTTCTTCCCAACCCTGTAGATTGACTAAACCAAAGGAAACAAGGTCTTTGATCTTTGGAAAAGGAGTTTTCCCTAATCTCCATTATACAATATCAAATAAAACTATTATTCAATATTCAGACATTAATAGACCTAAAAGTTACTTGTTATGGAAAGCTAAATTAACATCTATATACTACTATTATTCATACTCCCTATATGCTATGAAAAAGGTATTAAAACAAAGTAAAAACACAAAATTACAAAATCAGGTAAGACTACTAAATTTAACTTTCAAATTGTTTCCAAGAGGCTCTATATTCTATTTTTTTTTTATTTTTATTGTTGGTTGTTCAAAACATTACATAGTTCTTGATATATCATATTTCACACTTTGATACAAGTGGGTTATCAAAGCAGATTCCCCTAAGTCCAACAACATGCCAATCATAAAAGATTAAAGTGACAATAGAGATCATTCAAATACTTTACTTTCCAAATCTATTCTCTAGGGGAAAAGAAAATCTGTATCAAGACTGACTCACTGACTAATGTAATGAAACCAAGAATTTGTTGTTCAATTCACACATTTCTGATTTTACCAACAAAGTATAGTAGAAAACACATTCCCAGACTTTATTTTACTTTTTATTTTGAGATAAGGTCTCACTACATTGTTTAGGGCCTGGCTAAATTGCTGAGGCTGGCCTTGAACTTGAGATCCTCCTATTTCAGCTTCCTGAGCTGCTGGGATTAAGGTGAGCACCACCGTACCCAGCTCAATAGATTCTCAATCTTTATTCTGTATTACTGAACAGGAAAATTAAAAAAAAAAAAAAAGTATTTTTTTGGTTATAAATCAAACAATCATATTTTACACATATGACCTAACAAGATAAAGTACACATAAACACACTATGAATATGTATTTTATAAATGTCATGCTGTTTGCTGTTTAACAAACTTTAAAAATTTGTCCACAACTGAAACCATATAAAAAATATAATCTCGAATGCAAAAGAAAAATCTATGAGTTTCATGGCACACAACCCGGGGTGGGGGAATGAAATGCATTTTTCAAAAACAGACTTTATAAATTGATACCAAAAATTAAACAGTTAAAAAAAAATTCAGGTACCTTTTAGCACTAGTTGACAATTTAGCAGCTGTTTTGCTGGATATTTTTCCCTCCTTTTTCTTGGGCTGAACTTGCTCTCTTTCTGGTTCTTGCTGAACACTTTCACGCTGGTCTCCATCAGAACTTCCTCCACTAGTGCTTGGACTGTCATCAACTCTCTGTGCCTCCGTGGACATTTTAGATTCTAGATTGAAGAATCAAAAATCATTTAATCAGCTGTGGGTACCTCCAGAATGGAGAGAAAGTGAGTCTAAAAACAGAACAAGTAAAACTCAGTAGTTTTATAAAATAGAAATGGTTTACAAAACAGCTCTGGGAGTTGCCAAAACTTTTCCTTCATCCATTCATGCAAAATTTACACAAAAATATTCATAGCAATATTACTCACAATAGACACCAAGAAGAAGTAATTCAAATGTACACTAATTACGAATGGATAGTCAAAAAGTGGTATGTCTACCTAATAGAATATTACTTAGCCATAAAAAGGAATTAAGTATAGCATCTATATGCTACAAAGATGAACCCTGAATCACTATACCAAGTGAAAGAAGCTAGTCATAAAGGACCACAAACTGTACAATTCCATTTATATGAAATGTCCAGAATAGGTAAATCCATAGAGACATACAAAGAGACTAGGAATGAGAAAAGAAAGGAGAACCACTGATAATGGCTATGAACTTTCCTTTGGGGATGATAAAAATGTTCTTAATGGTGATAGTGCACAACTCTACAAATATTCTAAAAACCAAACAGTTATGTATTTTAAAAGCGTGAATTTGGAGCTGGAGGTGTAACGCAGTAGAGAGCATGTTTAGCATGCAAAAGGCCCAGGGTTCCAATTCCCAGCACAAAAAAAAAAAAAAAAAATGGTGGGGTGTATCTGACAGTATGTGAATTACTTATCAATTGAGATGTTAAAAGGAAAAAGAAGAGGGGAAGGGTTGAGGGCCTAATCTCTTCCAGGCACTGTGCTAAACCTTTGTACCCACTTGTAAGAAATATGAACTAGTAAGTAAACCAACTTGCTAAGTGCCATAACAGCAATTAGTATAAATAGCCACAGGAACAGAGAAATGGGGAGGACACTTCCACATCCGTATCAAATCACTACATCCTCAGGGTTCAGCTAAAGTAAAAATTCTCTAAACTAGTAAATTGTTAAGTAATCTCTGTGTTAATAGAACACAGAGGCTTGCATGATTCTAAATAAATACTGAACCATATGATGGTATCAACACTCATCCAGCCAAATACTGGTCAACTGTTTCATAAGGGCTAAGAATTGTATTGAGACACTGAAGAATTTTTTGTTTTTTCACAAAACATTCCCTCAAAAATATAGTCAACAAATTCCTTTTGAAAAAGATACTTCTGATTACTCTTAATCAAATTAAGACTTGAAATAAAACCGTTCCTGACATGATCAAGAATAAGAGTGGGTAAAAGAAAGATAACCTCAAATAAAGCACAGTTTATTATTATACCTAATCCAAATGGACAGCTAGTTGACACTGATGAACATCCATCATCAAATATTTAACTTGCAGCTTGCTCAAAACCAAGGAGATTTTATAATATATGAGACCTTTCATGGATTGTAATTTTTATAGTAAGACAAACTAAAAAGGACTGCAAACGATTGGAAAAACCAGGAAGCAAAGAGAGGTTAAAAATCAACAGAAAATATCAAATGCCTTTACAGAGACACCACACACACCACACACACACAATCACCACCACACACACACAATCACCACCACCACCACCACCACCTTCAACCCTTACAGCTCCCTTCCCCTGTGTCAAACAAAAAAAAGGTCTGCCCAAACAGCTCTGAAACACACTGACAGGAAATCTACTTTTCTACCTGTTCTGTAAATGGAGAGCATTAGTCTCCACAGCTATGACATCTTTTATGAGCACTAAAGTCACTTAATAGAATACTGAAATTTTATATCAGTATGTTTCATGTCTAGCTCTAAAAGTCCAAATATATTTCTTGCCCTTCTTTTCATTTTTATTTCACTTTAAATTATCATTTTTAGACTTAAGATTGGTTCTTTGTTTTTTTTCAGTTTATTTCTCTCAGTTAAAATATATCAAAAGTTTAGGGATGAGGATGTAACTCAGTGGTTGAACACTTGCCTATCATGCTTGAGGCCCTGGACTCAATCCTCAGTGAGGGGGTAGGGAGATATATGTGTGTATGTATTTCTCTCTCTTACACACACACACACACACACACACACACCCCAAAAGCTCAAAACCTTATAAGTATGTACACAATAGCATGTTAAAGCAGATGCATATGGGAGTGAGAAAGAGAACAATTCTCACAGAATGGTGTTCAGATCTAGAAAAAATGCTGCCAACAGTATTTTAAGAAATGTGACATGAGAAATCGTTTCATACATTTTAAACCAGAGGTAATCCATTATGTGACAAATACATGAAAATCCAAAAGTTCTCTTATGCTGAAGCTGAAGCTTTAGTTTAAAAAACTACAATTTAATAAACTATGCCTAGATGTCATATGTTATAAAGCTACACATTCTTCTCAATATTCTTATGTGCATTTACATACTATTTAATAATGTCATGATTATATAATTACATCAAAAATTACTCAATGATGTAATGCCCATAATCTGAAATCAAAATTTCAGAAATTACTCCAAAAAATCAGAAAAAAATTTAAGTAAAAACTAGGCCCTCTAGGGAGTTATTAAGTTAAAGGGTTGGGGATGTAGCTCAGTGATAAAGCACTGGCCTAACATGCATATGGAACTGGGTTCCTTCCCCAGCACACACACAAAAAAGCCCACATAATTATTAAGCATGCTCAAACAGAGGCATGATTTCTAAAGTTTCACAATTTTTAAAAAGTACTTCCATTTTTTATCTCATACATACCTTTTTTTCTTTGTTTTTTGGTACTAGGGATTGAACTCAGGGGCACTTCCCACTGAACCACATCCTCAGCCCTTTGTATTTTTTTATTTGGAGATAGGGTCTCATTAAATTGTTTAAGGCTGGCTTTGAATTTGTGATCCGCCTGCCTCAGACTTCAGAGCTGCTGGGATTGCAGGCATGCACCACTGCATCTGGCTATTTCATACAATTCTTAACCTAACAAATGATAAATTCATCTGAAGTCACTGAAAAACACTATAAAAACTTTTAGAAATAAAGTTTTCATACCTTAAACTATCAAACTATCAGAGGAACCTGGCATGGTGGCACACACCTATAATCCCAGAGACTAAGGCTCACCAGGAGGAGGCTGAAGCAGGAGGATCAGAAGTTCAAGGCCAGCCTAGGTAAATTAGTGAAACCCTTTCTCAAAATAAAAACTAAAAAGGGCTGGGAATGTGACTCAGTAGTTGATTGCCCCTGGGTTTAATCCCTAGCACCAAAAACAAATCCAAAAACAAACAAATAGAATAAGGGGGGGAAGAGGATATAGCTCAGATGGTAGAGTGCTTGCCTTGCATGCACATGGCCCTGGGTTCAATCCCCAGCACCCAAAAAAAAAAAAAAAAGGGGGGGGGGAATTTCTGCTGGTTTTTTTTTATTTTTAATGCCTGATTATAGAAAAAGCAAGGGAAAAATGATTGTAGTAATCAGGCATAATTAATCTTTTTGAAGCAAAAGTAGTCTATAAATCTTTTTTTTTTTCTCCTGCCCCAGTACTGGGGATTGAATGCAGGGCCTTACACTAACTAGGCAAACATTCTTCCACTAAGCAACATCACCAGCCCTTTCCTCCAATTTTATTTCAATACAATGTTTCACTAAATTGTCAAAGTTGGCCTCAAATTTTTAACCATCCTGCCTCAACCTCTGGAGGAGCTAGGATTACAAACATGTGCCACCATACCAGGCTATGAATCATTTTAATTAGTTTTAAGTATTAAGTTGGTGTCTTGTTTCTCTAACACAAAAATGAATAAAAATTCCTGAATTAAAACTTATCAAATATTATCTTCTAAATTAACATTTTGAAATTAATTCCTAGGGACTGGAGTTGTGGCTCAGTAGTAGAGCACGTGCCTAGCATGTGTGAGGCACTGTGTTGGATTCTCAGCACCACATAGAAATGGTAAAATTAATCAAATAAAACTCCATCAACAATTAAAAACAAAAAAGTTTAAAAAAATTAATTCCTAAATAGCTAAGTTGATCCAATCATCTAATCTATAGAGAAGATAAATTCCTGGGTTATAAACACAGATATATTCTCCAGTGATAGTTTCAAAACCACAAATAAATACTTTTATTTCATACTCAAAATAAAACTTGGTTTCTAAACATAAAATAATAAGACAGATCTTCCTAAAACAGTATAATATTTAAGATTTAAATATTATTCTTTCTTCCAACACAAATCACCCAGGCTTGTATTAGCCTGGTACTCTATGCTGTAATTACATTAGCAACATAGAATAAATGAAATTCATGTTTCATAAAAATGAAATGATTTGGCTATAATAATTACTGATAACATAAAAGCAACAATATTCATTCCTTAAGTCCACATTACTATATAAATAAGCCTTATGATCATATCACAGGATAAAATTGCAAAACCAAGGGTTCATTGGAGCTTTTATAACAGGAAAACGTTTCATACTATCATCTGTGCCTTCCAGTCTTCCTACTCATCTTTTTAAACTTCTATACAATGTAAAATAATTTACATTTATGCACAATATTTATCAATATTCAGCTTTTAACCTAACTGTAAAGATAAGGTGGGGGGTTGGCTGGGCTTATAGCTCACTGGTAGAGTGCTTGCCTATTGCCTATCATGTGCAAAGCCTGGGTTCAATCCCTAGCACAGCAAAAAAAAAAAAAAAAAAAAAAAAGATATATTTATTCAGGAAATAATAATAGACCACCGGATTTGGGGGTGAAGTATATACTGTGTCCTAGGGGAGAAAGAAAAGGGCATGACATTTTATGAAAACACTCAGTTGTCATCATCAGCTCACATATGAAACTCCAAAGAACCAAGTAGCATTCAAACTATCTCAGGAAAGACAAATATTTAGATTCCGCAGGTCCAGACTCAATGATCACATATTCAGAAACATACTTTTCAAAAAATCAGGAATTTAAAACTAAGAAGAGCTTAAAATCTTTCGGAACCACAAGATAATATAAGGATAAGTCCCAGTACTTCCTTTTGTACTTTTAAATAAAAATATTTGAGTTGACGCTAAGGGAATATACAATACAAAAAGATGAATCTTGAAAACATGTAAATGGGTCTAGCAGCTACCAAGCACAGGATGATGTCTTTCTAAACCGGCCTTAATTTCCTTTAGGGAAGATGGATTGGACATTTCTGGTTGGTCGTGGGGTGGAGGGTGGGGGGTGCACAAGAAGCCACGCTTTATCTTCATTAGAAATGGTAAAGGGCAAAAGGATCAAAACATTATGAGAGAAGAGAGGGAAAGGGGGGGGGGTGGAGAACAGAGGGAATCCAGTTTCAAATCAGGCCAGTGGGGGCTGCAGAGAAGAATCCAGAGAAAAATGGGCTTCTGATCCAAACTGTGACAAGCACCAGGCATCACAAAAGACCAATACAACACACACCCCACGCCAGGGCACACATAAATACACCCCACAAGGTCTTCTGTGGGCGGGCTACCGGGTGCAGCGACAGTGGAAGCAGACCCTGCACTCGCCCGGAGAGACACCATGTGCAGCAATTATGCAATTAGGGAAAATCGCAAAGGATCAACCCGGGCACTTTGCACCGTGACATTTATCCTGTACTTTTGCAAAGACTTAGTTCCAGGGAGAGGGAAGGGGCTAGGAGGGTGAAGAAGCTTGGGGAACTGAGAACGGAAGGGGGTAGAAGAAGGGCAGGGAGGGACGAGGCAGAAGGGGGGGGGGGAGAATGGGAAAGAGGGGGAGGGGTAGAAAAGGCGAGAAACGGGGGCAGAAGGCTCTCGGGAGGGGGCGCCGGGAACGGGGCACGCAGGGGAGCGGGGAAGGCGAGAACTAGGGCGCGAGCCGTGTGAGCAGAGACCTGCGGCGTGGAGAGGAGGTTGGGAAAGTGGGGAGGACGCCCGCGAGAGAGAGGACGCCCGAGGCGGGGGCACCGGTGCGGCCCGGGAGAATACCTGAGGAAAGGGTGTCCGCGCAGGTCGCGGACTCGAGATGAAGCCAGAGGACGGAGGGCTGCCTAGGTGCGAGGGGGGCGGAGGACTGGGGAGGCCCGGGGACGGGATGTCCCTCACAGACCGTCTAGTCACCGAAAGCCGGACCCACGCACCACGCACCCGACCGCCCGGCCACGCCTGTCCCCGCCGCGCTCGTGCCCGCCCGGACTCACCCTCAGCGCCACCGCCGCCACCTCCGGCCGTTCCAGCTCCGGCCCCCGAGGCTGCTGCCCACGGTTGCCGCTGTGGCCGCCCCTGAGTCCTGGAAAGTGAATCCACCACCTCCGGAGCCGCCGCCGCCGCCCGCCCGTCCGCGCGCGCGCCCTCGAGTGCGCGCTCCCGCCCGTCCGCCCGCCCGGGAGAGACCGCGAGAGCGCGAGCCCCACGTCGGCCGTGCGGCGCCGCGCGCTCCCCCTCCCCCCCTTCGCCCCTCCTCCGCCGGCGCGCGGCCGCGAGGGGGCGGGGGCGGGAGCGCGCACAGGCGGGCTGCCCCGCGGGCCAGGCGAGGGGGCGGAGTGGCATCGCGGAAAAAGTAAAGTGACAGCTGAGTCCCGCGCGCCGGTCTGGTGGTGTGGGCGTGGGCTAGGGTCGTCCCACGAGAAAGGAAAGTCAGGGACGGAGAAGTCGGGGAAACCGAGGCTGACCGAGTGGTTTGAGGGGAGGAGACGCGGGACCTTGACGGGCACGCGCTTTAAAGGGAAACGCCGGCTAGCCGGGTGGGGGATTGCCCCAAAGAAGGTGTAGGGAGCGACGGGTGGGGTACCCAGCGAGGCCTTTTACCCAGTCCATTGACTCAGAGGCTTCGCGAAGTAGCTGCAGTGACAGACCCTGTAGACGCTGTAACTCAAACTCCTGGTGCCCACAAGCATTCAAGATAGGAAAACTTCCCAGTTTAAGCCTGACCCCATACAGGAAGATCCTTCTCCTTTTTGGCTCAAGCTGACCCGTAGTGCTCACCAGCCTTTAACTAGGAGTTGCATACCCATTTGCCCTGGAATACTGGGGACAGGAGTAGGGACACAGAGCTGCAGCACTCAGAACAAGTGGGAAGCTGCCTCCGTGCCCCACTGAAAAGTGTGCAACCAGGAGTAGTGGAATTGCCTGAGGGAACATTAGGTTTCCCAATCATTTTTGCGCCGTATAACTCCAATAAAAGTGGTTATTTTTTATAAAGAACTGCATGCTTGCAAACCCAGCTCCCACCAAATTTCCCCAGGTCCTCCTACCAACGGAGTGCTGTTACTGCTCCTAAACTTACAAGGATAGACTTTAAGAGCCCGGGTGGTGGCGGGGAGAGTTGTTCTGCCCACACACTGTAGAAGACAGACCCTCCCCCACCCCCAAACATACACACACCCAAGGAAAGAGACAGATCTAGTCACCTGAACACAACCTAGCCAGATGCACAATTAGGTGAGGAAACCAGCCTACCTGGCGCCCAGCATTGGGCAATGAGCAGAGTGCAGAGCAACCCAAGCAGCCTAAAGAAATCAGTGCAATAAGATGACCAAGTCGGGCTGGGGATGTGGCTCAAGCGGTAGCGCGCTGGCTTGGCATGCGTGCGGCCCCCAGCACCACATACAAAACAAAGATGTTGTGTCCGCCGATAACTAAAAAATAAATAAATAAATAAATAAATATGACCAAGTCAAGAACCATGCATGTATCTAGAACTGAAAATTCTTTCATTGAATTTCTTCCTCAAGAATGGACTATTATAACATCCCTGAAAACTGCCAAAAGCAAGTTTTGGCTTCTAGCCTATGTATATCACCATCAAGCAAAACTGAGAGCACTGTTATGTGTCACTCAAGGATATCAATAGGTTCCATTGCCCTTGAACTCTAAAATATATATTGGAGAATTGGAAATTAGCATATCCTATGCTTGTATATTTATATCAGAATGAATTCTACTGTCATGTACAACTAAAAAGAACCCATAAAAAAGAAATGAGAATAACTTTGGCTTGTCAATTATCTATTAATGTGTAACTGTCACATGTTGCAATATATTAGTAGTGACAATGTAATAAACTAGTAGGAAAAACTGGTATAAAATACATTATATTTCCGAAGCTGAGGCAGGAGGATCGTGAGCTTGAAAGCCTGGCTCAGCAACTTAGTGAAGCCCTAAGTCACTTATCAAGACCCTGCCTCAAAATAAAAAAATAAAAGGGACTGGTATGTGGCTCAGTGGCATCATATTTGATTTTTAATATTTACAATATGACCAAATAAAGCATTTCATAGAAAGCCTAAAATGTGTGCATAATTTATCTTATGAAACCTTTATATACCACTATTTTCATCTTACTGATTATGTTTCAAGAATACAGAAATCAAATCCATGTGTTTTGCAACTCATTGGGGGTTTTGGCGTTTTGTTTTTATTTTTATTTTGGGGTGTTTTGTTTGTGTTCATTTAATGTTTGTTTGTTTTAGTGGTTGCTGGGGATTGAACCCAGGACCTTAGCCATGCTGAGCATATTTATACTATCTCTGAGCTACCCCCACCCCCAGAAGGCTCCCATTTCTTATGCTTTTCTCCAAATAAACTACTCCTGTCTATTCTTCTGTATATATCCTGTTGGGATTTGTTTGTTTATAATGAATGTTTTATAACTAAGTACTCTTCTGTTACAGAAAGAATCAAAATTATTTTTTTATCCTTAGTCATTGGCAACTGGGCCAGGGATGCAGCAGTGTCAATTTCCATTGTTGTAGAAATGATTGAAAGAAGTTTCACTGCTTTGATTGCTAAAACTGGTTGCAACAATACTTCATTTGTCTACAGATGTTTTATCCACTATTTAATACTTATTAAGTTCAAAAAAAGCATAGTAGGAACCAGTTACCCTTTTCATTCTTTTAAGAAATATTGAGTAGCAGACACTCAATGTTATATTGAGTCTAGATCATAGGGGTATAACTTCAAATAACAGACAAACATCTGGGGCTGGTGTTGTAGCTCAAGGGCAGAGTGCTTGCCTAGCATGTATGAGGCACTGGGTTGGATCCTCAGCACCACATAAAAATAAATAAATAAAGATATTGTGTCCATATGCAACTAAAATAATTTAAGAAAAGAGAGAAAGAAACATCTCTGTCTTCACAGAGCTTCCCTATTCCTGATCCTTCTCTTTTACACAACCTACATCCAATTTATCAGCAAATTCTGTTGACTTTGTTTTTGAAAATACATCCTTAGATTGTCCACTCCTTCCAACTATCCTCCCATGGCTAATGCCCTGGTCCAAGCCATCATCATCTCTCAATAACAGTCTCTTATCTGATCTGTCTATATCCCCTGATCCACCTGCCATGCCATCCCTAACACAGACAGATAGACTGAGACAGACAGAGACACACACACACACACACACACACACACACACACAGTATGAGTGGGTTGGTTTTTTGTTTCTTTGTTTGTTTAACATAGGTTAGATTATGTCTCTTCTCAAAAACTCCTGATGATTTTGCCTCCTAAAACAACAGCCAAAGTTCTTACAATGGCTATCTGCCTGCATGATATACCTCCTACCTGCAACCAGGATCCCTCTGGCCTCATGTTCCAGCCTACTAGCCTTACTGTTATAGAACATGCCAAGCATTCCTCAGCCTCAAGACTTTGATCTTTACTATTTCCTATCTCTAGAACATCCTGCCCCTCCCACAGAAATCTCTGTTCTTCTTCTTTGCTTTATTTTTCTCATGATTATTAATCAATAATTTTTGATCATGTCATGATCCATAATTTTTATTGATAATAATTTTCATGATTATGACATAATTTTTACTTATCTGTTTCCTTAAGTTTCCTGCCTCTTCCCTTTCTTTCTTTCTCAGCCCCCACCCCCAACCCCACATACACATAAGCAGCTAGGGGTTCATTGCTATATATTCAATAAATACTAGTTGACTGAATGAAATTGACTTCTTTCAGTTGGTGACATGATAGACATTGTTTAAATTTCTTCAATAATAATTAGCACAGGGCCTGGGGTTTTGGCTCAGAGGTAGAGCGCTTGCCTAGCATGTGTGAGACACTGGGTTTGATCCTCAGCAAATAAGTAGTTATTGTGTCCACCTATAACTAAAAAATAAATATTAAAAAATAGCACATACTGTGTTCTTAATTTGTACCAGGCAAAGTTCTAACCACTTCACATGTACTAAGTCCCAAACATAGCACAGGATGGTTTCATTCAATCAAACCCATTGTATAAATGAAAACACTAGAGATGAGAGCGCTGAGGTACAGAGGGATTAAGTTCTTATGCACAGTCACACAGCTAGAGAGTAGCAGGGCTGGGATTTGAAATCAGAAGTTTGGATCTAGAGTCTTCGAACTTCAGGACATTCACCAAAAGGCCAGTGTTAGCAACACAGATTTTTAAATTTGATTTTCTCAGTTCCTGTCCTCTGAGAACTCAAACTTAGTCTCCAAGACAAATAGCCCACCACTCTTTTATTTCCTTCTCTGGTCCATTAATCAGTCATCATGAACTTACTTTCTCCTTTCCTATGTTTCTTATTTCCGAACTTTGAGGCAGAGGCTATATTTCCCTTTTAGATTTGGCAAATAGTAATGTTTGTTGAAGAGTCATTCTTATAACTTTGTCACTGCCACCTTCATGAGAAGGTAGTGTCACAATTAATTTTCCAGTTTGTCTGGATAGGTGATAGGAAAAAAAAAAAAAACAACTCTTTGGGATAATGGGACTAGATTTCAGCACAAAGCATCATACCTGAAGATCCCTGCTACTTGCTTGGGCAGCTTCATTCTTGTTAGGCACCAAATGATCAGGGGTTATTAAAAGTTAGGATTATACTCCCTGAAAGGAACATGACGTGAACTCAGGTTTTACAAAGATTAGAACCTGAGAGAATAGGAAGGAAAACAATGATCTTTAGCTTAAAGCCTGGCTTGAGGAATAGGCAATAGGCACCTTGTGGTCACCAAGAATGGACATTAAATAGATATTAAATTTAGTTGCATATTAAAGAAGGGCAACACTAATGTGGGAAAATAGAAACTTTCCTTAAAACTGAAATCCTAAGGACCCCATTACCAACTATAGTACTGATATAAAGGTACATACCAGGTGCCTAAAATGTATTTGTTGCATAAATGAATAAATGAATACATTTCTAACAGGGAATGAAAGAGTACCAAAGACTAATTCCCCTAACTTCCCCCTTGGTCAGGGACTGCTACACAGGCCACACATGTGATTGCATGTGTTGTACATTACAAAATGTCAGATTCCATTTGTATAAATTAAGATGTGAACACAGAAGTTTGGCTGCTTCTCCCACCCCTAGTCCATGCCCAAACACAGTAGTCAGTCTTCAGGATGGCCCCAATGATTCCCACCTCTTGGTATTCACATCTTATGTATTCCCCTTCAACTAGAGTTGTGTTAACTCAAAGAAATGATGTGTTACTTACGAGGTCAGTTTGTGAAATACATTAAGTTCAGGGTGCATTGGCACACTCCTGCAGTTCCAGCTACTTGGAAGGCTGAGGCATGAGGATCACTTGAACCCAGAAGTTTGAGACCAACCTGGGAAATTATAGTAAGACCTCTGTCTCAAAAAAAAAAAAAAAAAAATAGCACTTTCAGTGTGGTTATATGTATATTCTCTCTCTTTGCTCATTTTGGTGGAAACTACTTGCCATATTGTGAGTCATTCAATAGAGAGGCCCTTGTAGCTAGAAACTGAAGTCTCCTGGAAACATCCATACAAGCAAGTACAGAAGCAGATCCTTCAGCTTTAGTTAAGCCTTAGGACAGTGAAGCCCTGATCAACATCTTATCTGCAACCTCATGAAAGACCTTAAGCCAGGGACACCCAGCTAAGCCACTCCTGAACCTTGAGAAAAAAAAAAAAAATGTTTGTTGTTTTCAGCCACCAAGTTTTGAAGGTAATTTGTTATGCAGCAATAGATGATTGATACACCATGCTGTCTGCTTTCTAATGACAACATTCTCCTCTTCCCACCTCCCCTATACATCAAGGATGCTGCAGCTGTGGTGGTTCCTTCAGGGCAAGGAGTTATACTCATCCCTAAAACAGGTTACTACATTCAACTTCACAGAAACACAGAGGGGCTTAAGTAGGTGCTGAGATATGGGTAAGGGTTCTCAGAGAAAGCAAGGACAGGTGTGGAGAAAAAGAAAATTGGTTCAAAAGGGCCATCTTTTGACAACACATGAGTTAAGAAAGTAAAAATCGGCTCTGAAAGAGATTATTAGAACAGAAATGAAAGACTAATGACATCAAAGAGTCAGAGATTTGCTGAGCGATGATATTGTGGATGATGCAGAGATGCTTTGGAACAGGGCTGTCTAGAACCATGATCAGGCTCTACTGAAATCCTTCTTTGCTATGTGATCCTGAGCCAGTGTCTTGACTTACTACCTCCTGTTCTTCCCCTGAAGATGGGGCTTATTTTTCAGGGGAGACTTGGTTATCTCCATGTCTTTGTTTAGTACAAAGAGAAGTCACCCCATAAAGGTGGGTCAAATGAATTAATGTACCTGCCTTTACACCTGCCCTTTCCCTAAATTATAGAACTCTAAGAGGTGGGTATCACTGTTTCATGTCATTCATATCAACAGCCATTTCCAAGAATACACAAGCTCTTAACTCTTTCTAAGTATATATTAAAAATTGCTGCCCAGTACTTCATGACCACTTTGGCCCAGTCTGCAGGTTCCATGAAGAAAATTCATGGAATTCTTACATATGGTCAAATGAAAAAAGATCCTGTTAGCTGACTTCATCTTATTGCTTTTATTTGCCTCTGCATTTACCTTAGTAGTACCTTCTAAACTTGTAAATGCATGTTTTTTTTTTTTTTTTCCAGGACTGGATATTGAATCCAGGGTCTTGTGTATATTAGGTAAGTGCTTTACCACTGAAATTCTTTCTCAGTCCTTTTTTAAATTTTTATTTTACTTATTTATTTGGTACTGGGGTTTGAACTCAGAGGTGCTTAACCACATCTTATTTTACTTTATTTTATTTATTTATTTGGTACTGAGGTTTGAACTCAGAGGTGCTTAGCCACATCCCCAGTCCTTTCTTATATCTTATTTAGAGACAGGGTCTTGCTAAGTTGCTTAGGACCTTGATAAATTGCTGAGGCTGGCTTTGAACTTGGCAATTCTCTTGCCTCAGCCTCCTGAGTCACTGGGATTAAAGGGCACAGCACTAGCTAAAATTTTATTTTGCAGCAGGGTCTCTCAAACTTGCCATCCTCCTACCTCAACCTCCAGAGTAGTTGGGATTACAGGCATGTGCTACTATACCTGGTGGAAAGTGAACAATGTTTTAATGACAGCTTTACTGAATTATAATTCACAGACCATACAATTTACCAGTTTAGGATAAAGAAAAGATATATATTTTTTATTCAGCCATGTAGAAGAATGAGATCATGTTATTTGCAGAAAAATTGAGAAAACTGGAGGTCATCATGTTAACATGTTAGACATGGAAAGACAAGTATTGCATGTTTTCTCTCATATGTGGAGGGAGGAGGAGCTATTAGAGGAAGAGGATCTTAGGGAAAAGGGGAGAGAGAGAGAGAGGGCATAACAGGGTAAGTAGGGATGGATATGATTAAAATGCAAAGTATGCATTTTTGGAAATGTCACAATCAAACCCAGTAACTGTACAAATAATATGAGTTAATATTTATAATGCAAAAATAGAGTACATAATGCAGAAATTTTTCATACACTTACATATTCAGAGGTAGGTACAACTTTTGTGAATGGAGAAAAACAAAGTCTCTTCTGTTTTCTTTCACTTCTTGTCTTAGTCTGTTATATTTTTCTCTTGACCAGGATTTATGGCAAGGACACTGTATATAAACCATTTGTTTGGGCTTGATGGGATTAACATGAAAATCGGAGTCAAATGAAAAGATGTCATCATCAGAGTCACCAAGTGTCAAGGCCCGCAGTTGGTGATTTGTCTTATTAGGCTGGCCCCTTTCCGTCTGTGTTCTCTTACACCAGCATCTCCTTTGCATCAGTTGGTCCTCCTGGAGGCAGGCACAAGGATGAAGTTAGAAGACCCAAGAGATTTATCTACCATGTATTTGAAAGATAAAGAAGAAAAGGAACAAGAATAGGCAGGGAAATCCTTCAGGCTATAATGCAGTTTTGATAGGAGAGATGGTAGGAAGGAAGAATGGTTAGAAAGAGGCTCACACTGAAGTGCAGCTCTGAGGAGGTCCCGTCCAGTCTCGTAGAAAGTTTCAGTGAAAAGATTGCCATAAACATTCTGCAGTAGTTGCTGGATTCCAGTCTCCAACATGCTCCAGCCTTTGCTGGAAGTGCATGTCCTTGGATTCAAAAGCAAAGATGGGTCCTCAAGGCACTTAGAGCTGGCCCCAGCAGCTGACTGGATACCTCGAAACTCATAGAAAGTTCTTTTTTGAGGAGCAACCTCGACCATGCCTCTCCATAGCTGGTGTGTTTTAACTGAGGCTACAAGCTTTGAGCTTTTTTGATCATAACTGCTATCCTGCCCTTAGTTCTTTCATTTGTCTAAAAGTTGATGTGTTCAAAACTGTGTTGTGCTCAACTGGGTTCTTCTTTGGAGGCTTCAGGTTAGAGTAAGTGTTAGCTTTCTTATTAATTTCTATTACATCTCTCTTTTTTAAAGGTGAGAGAAAAAGGCCCCCTACAGTATGTGGTGAAGAATAGAGAAGAATTCAAATAGTAGCCCGATGTGGTGGTGCATAACTGTAACTCCAGAGATTCAGGAGGCTGAGATCAGAGGATTACAAGTTCAAGGCAAGCCTCAACAACTTGGAGAAACATTGTCTCAAAATGAAAAATAAAAAGGACTGGGGATGTAGCTCAGTGGTACAGTGCCCCTGGATTCAATCCCCAGTATCATGGGAAAAAAAAAAGTCAAATAGTTGACTCCTTTGCCCTCCTAAGCTGTTCCAAAACTGCATCTCTAAGGAGTTATACATTTCTAAGGAAGGTTAAGATGGAAGTGTTGAGAACAGTTTATCTGTCTGCTTGTTCAGAGTGGAGGGCAGACATATGCTCTCTCCTTCATGTATCTTCAGCTTAACTTTGCCAGTGAGATTGTCCACAAGTTGTTATTAACTCATGAATTAAAGAATATTGATTGACCCACATGGTGTATATATATATATATATATAAATATCTTTATGTTGTGTTCATTCAATTTATTATTAATTTGACTATCAAAATTAATAATTAGCATTGAAAGAGTAATAACTGTTTTGGCAAATTGTTACCAGCAATCTGTTGAAAAAAAAATTTTTTTTGGTACCGTGTATTAAATCCAGGGGTGCTTAACCACTAAGCAACATCTCCAATCCTTTTCATATTTTATTTTAAGATGAGATCTCACTAAATTGCTAAGGTTGGCTTTGAACTCATGACTTTCCTGCCTCAGCCTCCTAACCAATGGAATTACAGGTGTGTGCTACTGCACCCACCTAATCTTTGAATTTACCTCTCTGTATTTATGAAGTAGATTTTCATCAGTGAAATCTTATGATAAATAACCAATCACAATGTCACTGCAAAATTACAAGAGTATTTCTTTCAGTTATACTATTTACTAATATAAACATCATACAAAATTATCTTTTAAAATTCACTCAGGTGAATTAAGCCATTCCCCTCACATAGTTCTCTCCCTTCCTATTTTTTTTTCATCTCTTATTTTTATCGTCCTTTCTCTGCTCTCATCCTGCAGTCATAGAATCATATATGGTATGTGGTGGGTGGGGATGGGGGAGACAGATGGGGAAGAGAAGGAGAAAGGGCCACAGCTCTGGGTCTCAACCAAGAATATGTACTGAGGCTGGGAGAACAAGCCTGCAGGGAGGAGTGAGTCTTCAAATGAGGAACCAAGGAGTATCCTGAGAAAAATTGACCTTAACAGAAAAAAGATTGGGAGCCTAGAAGATTTGCTTAAGGATAAGGACCACAGCATTCTGGATAAAGGTAATTTTTATAAAAATTGGTTGCTTCCTGATTATTCCAACCCCAGTAGAAACTTATACTTAAGTCCAAGAAGGAAAAAAAAAATTCTATGACTAAGAACTAACAGCTATTTGCCCACAAAATCTACTTGAGAACAGCTGCACCATCTAACAGGAGAAAGGGAGGAAGTCAGGCGTTGTTGAGGGACTCTGACAGAGTGGAAAGTAGCACCAGCAGCTTCAGTGGCTTGGCCCAGAGGTGCAGATGCAGAGCAGGGATGACATAAGGCCTTTAGCCAGTGGTAGAGAGCACATTACCTCTGGAATTTCGTAGGCTATGGAGGCTCCAGGAAATGCCCTCACTTCTGGGAGCCAGAAGTGGAAGGAAGGAAATGGCTGTGGTATGAACTCATGAGAGAGCACACCTGGTGAGTCCCAGTGGGATTCTATAGGGACCTCTAACGGAGGGTGATGCTCTGACAATAGTGAAATGACCTTACAGGAAGTTGACTTCAACCTCTGTCTGATGTAGAATTCTTTCCACAAAAATTTGCGTGAATGTCTCCAGTGGCAGGAGCCCTGCCTACTCCTGGTAAACTACTGACTGAATCTCAAGAAGCTTTGACTTTCTTCACTGCCGAATTGTCTCCCAATCCTTTTCTTGCTATGCATCTGGGGGTGACAGAACAATGCTAATAGCTCTCTGCCGGAAGGATCTTTCATTATTTAAAAATGGCTAACATGCCCTCTGAGTTGATTCTTCCCTGAAGCAAACATCTCCCTTTTCTTCATTTGTCTCTCATGTGACATGAGTTTGTGTTCTCTCACCATTAAAGCCACTTTCTTCCAAATGCACTCTAGTTTGTCTACGTTTCCCTTAAAATGTGGTGTCAAGAACCGAACACAATATTCCAGGAGGAGTCAGCTCAGCCAAGAAGAGAAAGAAGCTATTTGTCGCCTGCTATCCCTTCCCAAGAATCTGCCATTCCCAACTATTAAGTGGAACATAAATTCCCATACTGTCTGGGAATATTGCTTTTCAATTACATATTAGATTAGGGTCAAAAGAATAATAATAATAATAGTCAAGAGACCTACAGCCCAGGAAATAATCTTGGCATATCAATTCACTGGGTTCTGCATCTTTGCCTCTCAAATTAGTATGCACTTTTCACTTCTAAGTCCTATAGAAAATAATATTGTCAGCTTTAAAGAATTTTATCTCTTTCAGAAATTCTTGGTTGGCTCTTTTAGAAATGTGTGTTTATGAGGAAAAAACAAAGGTACTGAAGGTAAATTAGAATCATGAATCTTAATCCCAAGTATATGGGGACTTTTTTCTTCCATGAAAGAATTCAAGTGGGTTTTTTCTTTGTCTCTGAGATCATACCCAAATCATGCTTCCACTTTGGTAGTAAAAACAATAAAATGATTTCTTTTAGAAACTGTCTGCCTGGATTTCATCTACAGAGTACACACAAGCAGATTAATTTTCCTTTTCTTTTTTCTTTCTTTTTGGTGCCGGGAATTGCACCCAGGGCCTTGCACACGCTAGGCAAGTGATCTACCATTGAGCTATACCCACAGCCCTAACATTTTCATTCCAGTAAGAATTTTTTGCAGCAAGAAAACTTTGTTATATAAATATGTTTACATTCATATCTGGAATATTTTCTGGAACAGCCATGAATAACAATTAATCCGAGCATGGTTGACTACACAGTACAACTTCATTACATTTACACTGCTAATAGTTTGTTTACTAAACTTTTTCCCCTCCACATCACAAATTCAACATTCCCAACATGTCCCATATTTTTCTGTTTGTATTTCTAATAGCTGAGTTATACATAAACATGCCCTATTTGTGTCATATCTTAAAACATCAGGCTCTTTCACACCTCTTTACCTTTAGATGTTGTTCAGGGAATCTATTGCTACACAACAAACCTCTCCAAATGCTGGACCTTGAAACAACAACAATCATTTATTTTTCTCATGAATTTGAAATCTGGTCAGGGCTTGATGGAAATGGCTTATCTCTGCTCTACACAGTGTCACCTGGACAGTATGACTGAAGGACAGAAGAACCTGCTCTCAGGATGGCTCATTCGCATGGCCTGCTGACAAGTAGGTGCTGGCAGTCAGTTAAGATCTCCATGGGAGCTCTGGGTGGGGACTTTGGTTCCTCCCCACCAGAACTTTCTATGGCTGCCTGACTTCCTCACAGAATGGTGATTTGGGTTCCAAAAGTAAGCATCCCAAGAAACCCAGACAAAAGATAAATAGCATTTTCTAATCTAGCTTCATAAGTCACATTGTGTAATTTCTCCACTTTGTTTTCATGGAAGCAAGTCTATAAATCCACACAGATTCAAGGAAAAGGGAATAAGACTTTACCTCTTAAGAGAAGAGGGAAAGGTGGTGCACACCTGTAATCCCAGAAGCTCAGGAGACTGAGGCAGAAAGATCATGAGTTCAAAGCCAGCCACAGTGATTTAGCAAGGCCCTAAGCAATTTAATGAGACCCTGTCTCTAAATAAAATACAAAAAAAAGGGCTGGGGATGTGGCTCAGTGCTTAAATGCCCCTGAGTTCAATCCCCAGTACCAAAAAAAAAAAAAAAAAAAAAAGGAAATGGAAAGTTTCCTAGAAGGTTTTATGGGACTGGAGATACTGCTGCAACCCTCTTTGGAAAATGTTATCTGTCACAGAGATGTAATTCCCTTTGCTTTGAATCCCTTTCCTCTTTGTTCTCTGTGAAACCCAATTCATCCCTCAATATTCTACTCAGACATTTTTTTCTTTCTGAAATATTTTTCCAACAAAGAGTTAGTTAATCTCACCTCTGCTGTGTCACCTATGTGTCTTACACTTACCGCTATTGTTCTGCATTATACAATGTCTTGCAATTATTTATGTCTAAATAAAGACCATAAGTTCTTGAAGAGCCAGCACTGCAAACACTGTTCATTCAATCTCCATCAGATATCACCAATGTGCTCAGTCTCCTGTGCTGAAGTGCAGTTTTTCACTCCCATTCTACAGCTGAGTTCTTTCCTCAGAGCCTTCTTAGTAGTGTCCCTGATCTGGGCTCTGTGCTTCTACAGTTTTACTATTCAAAGGGCATTCTTCACAAACCAGTAGCCCATTAGAAATGCAGACGACCAGGCCTTACCTTGGAACTAAACCTATTTTAATAAGCTCCCCAGTGATCAGTTTGCATATTAAATTTTGAGAAGCACTGCTTTAGAGGACATCTCTTTAGCCCTTTTGTGAGGAATCCTTGGTGTGAAATGGACGTGCCCACGCCTCTGCTTCTTGACCACACCTTAGGTAAACAGGACCATGGTATCCCCTGGCCCAGATGGCTCCAAGACAGCCTTTTCCCAGCAACTGCTTGGCATTCTTCTGACACTTCTGGGTCTGTCTTTTGACACTGGTATGCATAGCCCTAGGTTGAAGGGTGTCCCAGGGGAAGCTGTTTGTGAGGGCACTAGGAAAGAAAGTGTTGGGACTTGTATTTATGGGCAGGGATGTACACTTACCACAACATGAGATGTCCTTCTGGTGTTGGACAGAACCAGCCGATGGGAAAAGAAGAGAACAGGCCCTAGAAAAGGAAGAGCAAAACAACAGCAAATGTAGTAGAAGACAAGAAATAATTAAAATTAGAGCAGAAATCAACGAAATTGAAACAAAAGAAACCATTGAAAAAATTGATAAAACTAAAAGTTGGTTCTTTGAAAAAATAAATAAGATAGACAAGCCCTTAGCCATGCTAACGAAAAGAAGAAGAGAGAGAACTCAAATTACTAACATACAGGATGAAAAAGGCAATATCACAACAGACACTACAGAAATACAGAAGATAATTAGAAAGTATTTTGAAACCCTATATTCCAATAAAATAGAAGATAATGAAGATATCGATAAATTTCTTAAGGCATATGATTTGCCCAGATTGAGACAGGAAGACACACACAATTTAAACAGACCAATAACAAAAGAAGAAATAGAAGAAGCCATCAAAAGACTACCAACCAAGAAAAGCCCTGGACCGGATGGGTATACAGCGGAGTTCTACAAAACCTTCAAAGAAGAATTAATACCAATACTTTTCAAGCTATTTCAAGAAATAGAAAAAGAAGGAGCTCTTCCAAATTCATTCTATGAGGCCAACATCACTTTGATCCCAAAACCAGACAAAGATACTTCAAAGAAAGAAAACTACAGACCAATATCTCTAATGAACTTGGATGCAAAAATTCTCAATAAAATTCTGGCGAATCGAATACAAAAACATATCAGAAAACTTGTGCACCATGATCAAGTAGGATTCATTCCTGGGATCAAGGATGGTTCAATATACGGAAATCAATAAATGCTATTCACCACATCAATAGACTTAAAGACAAGAACCACATGATCATCTCGATGGATGCAGAAAAAGCATTTGACAAAGTACAGCATCCCTTTATGTTCAAAACACTAGAAAAACTAGGGATAACAGGAACTTACCTCAACATTGTAAAAGCTATATATGCTAAACCTCAGGCTAGCATCATCCTAAACGGAGAAAAACTGAAGGCATTCCCTCTAAAATCTGGAACAAGACAGGGATGCCCTCTATCACCACTTGTATTCAATTTAGTTCTCGAAGTACTAGCCAGAGCAATTAGACAGACAAAAGAAATTAAAGGCATAAAAATAGGAAAAGAAGAAATTAAACTATCGCTATTTGCGGATGACATGATAATATACTTAACAGACCCAAAAGAGTCTACAAAGAAGCTGCTAGAGTTAATAAATGAATTCAGCAAAGTGGCAGGTTATAAAATCAACACGCATAAATCAAAGCATTCCTGTATATCAGCAACAAAACCTCTGAAATGGAAATAAGGAAAACCACTCCATTCACAATATCCTCAAAGAAAATAAGATACTTGGGAATCAACCTAACAAAAGAGGTGAAAGATTTATACAATGAAAACTACAGAACCCTAAAGAGAGAGATAGAAGAAGATCTCAGAAGATGGAAAAATGTACCCTGTTCATGGATAGGCAGAACTAACATCATCAAAATGGCGATATTACCAAAAGTTCTCTACAGGTTTAATGCGATGCCAATCAAAATCCCAACAGCATTTCTTGTAGAAATAGACAAAGCAATCATGAAATTCATATGGAAAAACAAAAGACCCAGAATAGCAAAAGCAATTCTAAGCAGGAAGTGTGAATCTGGAGGTATAGCGATACCAGAGGTCAAACTGTACTACAAAGCAATAGTAACAAAAACAGCATGGTACTGGTACCAAAACAGGCAGGTGGACCAATGGTACAGAATAGAAGACACAGAGACTTATCCACAAAGTTACAACTACCTTATATTTGATAAAGGGGCTAAAAGCATGCAATGGAGGAAGGATAGCATCTTCAACAAATGGTGCTGGGAAAATTGGAAATCCATATGCAACAAAATGAAATTGAATCCCTTTCTCTCGCCATCCACAAAAATTAACTCAAAATGGATCAGGGAGCTAGATATCAAATCAGAGACACTGCATCTGATAGAAGAAAAAGTTGGATACGATTTACATATTGTGGGGTCGGGCTCCAAATTCCTTAATAGGACACCCATAGCCCAAGAGTTAACAACAAGAATAAACAAATGGGACTTACTTAAACTAAAAAGTTTTTTCTCAGCAAGAGAAACAATAAAAGAGGTAAATAGAGAGCCTACATCCTGGGAACAAATTTTTACCCCCCACACCTCCGATAGAGCCCTAATATCCAGAATGTACAAAGAACTCAAAAAATTAAACAATAAGATAACAAATAACCCAATTAACAAATGGGCCAAGGACCTCAACAGACACTTCTCAGAGGAGGACATACAATCAATCAACAAGTACATGAAAAAATGCTCACCATCTCTAGCAATCAGAGAAATGCAAATCAAAACCACCCTAAGATACCATCTCAGTCCAGTAAGATTGGCAGCCATTATGAAGTCAAACAACAATAAGTGTTGGCGGGGATGTGGGGAAAAGGGTACACTTGTACACTGCTGGTGGGGCTGCAAAATGGTGAGGCCAATTTGGAAAGCAGTATGGAGATTCCTGGGAAAGCTGGGAATGGATCCACCATTTGACCCAGCTATCGCACTTCTCGGACTATTCCCTGAGGACCTTAAAAAAGCACTCTATAGGGATACGGCTGCATCAATGATTATAGCGGCACAATTCACAATAGCTAGACTGTGGAACCAATCTAGATGCCCCTCAATAGATGAATGGATAAAAAAAATGTGGCATCTATACACAATGGAGTATTATGCAGCACTAAGAAATGACAAAATCATAGAATTTGCAGGGAAATGGATGGCATTAGAGCAGATTATGCTAAGCGAAGCTAGCCAAGCCCTAAAAAACAAATGCCAAATGTCTGCTTTGATATAAAGAGAACAACTAAGAACAGAACAGGAAGGAAGAGCATGAGGAAAAGACTACAGTAAACAAAGACGAATGGGGGGAGGGAAACGGAGAGAGAAGGGAAAGCATATGGAAATAGTAGGAGACCTTCAATAATACATAAAATTATAAGAGGTTATGATGGGCAAGGGGGAGGGAAAAAAAGAGAGAGAATTGAACAACAGCAGGGGAGGTAGAGAGGGAAGATGGGAGGGGAGGGGAGGGGAGGGGGGATAGTAGGGGATAGGAAAGGTAGCAGAATACAACAGTCACTAATATGGCATTATGTAAAAATGTGAATATGTAACAGATGTGATTCTGCAATCTGTATTTGGGGTAAAAATGGGAGTTCAAAACACAATTTGAGTCAAATGTATGAAAGATGATATATCATGAGCTATGCAATGCTTTAAATAATCAATAAAAAAAAAAAAAAAAAGAAGAGAACAGGCTAGAGCTGGCACTTTGATTTTTTTTACTTTTGCCCCTAGGCTCCAAAACAGAGCCAATGATAGTTACTCACTATCCCACCCAGTCTCTAATGGGATTTTGATAAAAATGGCATTGAATTTATAGATCCATATAAGGAGAACAGCCATCTTGATAATATTGAGTCTTTCAAGTAATAAATATTAAATGTTTTTTTTTCCATTTATTTAGGTATTCCTTAATTTCTTTCAATGATGTTTTATACATGTTAGCATGTAAGTCTGGCTTTTCTTCTCTTAAATTTATCCAAAGTATTTTATTCTCCTTACTGTTATTGTGAGGGAATCATTTCCATAATTTAAATTTCTCCTTGTTCATTGTTAGTATATAAAAATATTATTAAATTTGTATTGATCTTGTACCCTTGCTAAAGTCTGTTATTAGTTCTAGTAAAATTCCTTTAGATATTCATGGAGAACTATGTTATCTGAAAATACAGTTTTACTTTTTTCTTTCCAATCAGATGCCCTTAATTTAAAAAAATTCTTTTTATTGCACGAGCTATTGAAACTACAGTACAAGGTTGAATACAAATGAAGAAAACAGAGAATCCTTGCCATGTTTACTCTTCTTTTTATTTACTTTTTTTTTTTTCCTTTGCAATACGGGGAATCCAGGGTCTTGAACAAGTATCTACCACTGAGCTACATCCCAATTTGTTATATATACTCTTTGTCAGGTTGCAGAATTCTATTCTTAGTTTGAGAGTTTTTATTATGAATGAATGTTGGATTTTTTTCAAATGTTTTTTATGCATCTATTGAAATAACCATGTGGTTTTTGTCTCTTATTATGTTAACCTACGTCTTAATTCTTTCTTCTCTTTTAAAAATATGTGCTTTCAGGAATTTTTAGGGCTTCCTGACATTCAGAGCCAAAAGTTGTTAAAAAGTTTTACTTCCTCTCTTTATCCAGGAGGAAACTAATTTCTTGCCCTAAAATAAAATAATCTGATTGTCAAATGTTATTCCCAGCCTCCTGCTGGAATGAGTCTAGTTTCTCTCCCTCTCACGAGCTTTAAATTATATCAGGACTTTGTTGAAATATTCCAAAAGGAATTAGAATCCCCAGGAACAAATTGGTATAAATTGATATAAAATTTAAACACAATCAGGTAAAACCTACCTGGATCCCATTTCCTTCTCTATCTTTGCTTTTGCAAATCACCTGGAAGCGAGACAAAAATAAATTTCCAGATATTGCTGATCTGGAAGATAGTTGTAGAAATAGAACTGAGAACTGAAGGAGAGAGATGATGCTGTATTAATAAGGATTCTGTAAAGAGTGTAGTTAGGTAAGCATTTTAATGAACAAACTCAGATTCTTTTTTCTTGAATTAATTTTTTTATTTATATATGGTATGGAATGCATTACAATTCTTATTACACATAGAGAGCACAATTTTTTTTTTTAAGAGAGAGTGGGGGGAGAGAGAGAGAGAGAGAGAGAGAGAGAGAATTTTTAATATTTATTTTTTAGTTCTCGGCGGACACAACATCTTTTGTTGGTATGTGGTGCTGAGGATCGAACCCGGGCCGCACGCATGCCAGGCGAGCGCGCTACTGCTTGAGCCACATCCCCAGCCCGAGAGCACAATTTTTCATATCTCTGGTTGTATCAAACTCAGATTCTTTATCCTGATAACAAGGAACATTTATTGAATGCTCACTTGTATTTGGACTATTCAAAGTACTTTAACTGGCCTCCTTTAAATTTCATAGCTACAGCTCCCAATCAGTCACAGAGTCATCAAAGTAAACTATTGATACTCTATAGTGTACTGAGTTCCAACGCTAGGGCATTCAGTAGCTTAAGTGTATTAAGGGTGTTTTGACTTACAATATTTTCAATTTATGAAGGGTTTATCAGGACAGAACTGCACTGTAAGTTGAGGAACATCTGTATTATCATGGCTCCATCTTACAATAGAGGAAATTGTGGCACAGACTGGGCATTTTGCCCAGAGAAATGCATTTAGTAAGTGGTGGAGCTAGTATGTATGTGAACCCAGGCTGAGTGACTCAAGAATCTGTGTGCCTAATCACTTTGTTCTATCAAAATAAAGCAGGGAAAATACTGACACTGGCTTCCAGTATTTTGCAGCTTGTATGGAGGTAAAATTTCTACTCTCACGCACAAAATTAGATTACATTTGCCAGGTACAGTGGCACACATCTGTAATCCCAGAGGCCCAGGAGGCTGAGGCAGGAGGATTTCGACCTCATAGCCAGCCTCAACAACTGATTGAAGCCCTAAGCAATTTAGTGAGACTCTGTCTCAAAATAAAATATTTAATAAAAGGGCTGGGTACGTGGCTCAGTAGTTAAGTGTCCCTGGGTTCAATTCCTGGGACCAAATAAATAAATAAATAAAAGTCTACATATTTTTAAAAATTAGATTACACTTGGTTACTGTGTCTAATGCCTATTATTAGAACCAATTGAATTCAATATGAAAAGTATAGAGTATACGCAGGAATGTATGTGTGAATGTGTGTATGTTGAGAGAGAGATAAAACAATGCATTTAATATAAGCAAAATATTTGAATAGGTACTTCTGAAAATAAGCTATACAAATGTCAATAAAAAGCACGTGAAAAGATACTCATCATCATTAGTCATCAGAGAAATGCAAACTAAAATCATAAGGAGATACCTACACACTTCTTCAAATGGCTAAAATTGAAAAGGTTGACAATCCTGTGAGAATGTTGATCAATGGGAACTTTATCATTTCTGAAGGGTATGTAAAATGATCCAACCACTTTAGACAACTGCTTGGCAAGTTTCTTATAAAGTCAAACATAAATTTATCATATGATCCAGTTATTGCTTTCCAAATGGATAAATATGCCCAAGAAAAATTGTGCACAATGGTGATAACAGCTATGTTCATAATAGTTCTAAACTAGAAATAACCCACATGTGTATCAAAAAGAGAATGGATAAACAGTGGTACATATTCATACAAGCAACAACTGTGAATGAACCTCAAAGATAATGTGTTGAGGGGGGAAAAGCTAGACAGATAAGTACCTATGGCATGATTTCATTTAAATGGAACTTCAGAGCAGGCCAAGTTCACACCTAGTAACCAAGAGCAAATCAGAGGATATGGGAGGGGAGTGGTTGACTGGGGAGGCATTGGAGATCAGGTGTGGGCTGCATTTAACTGCAAAGAAACAGGAGGAAACTTCCTGAGGGTGATGAGGCATGTTACGTATCTTGCTACAGAGATATTTGCACAGGTGCACATTGTCAAAAAGCCTTTGCACTGTACATCTAAAATGGGTGGATTTTATTGTATGTAAAATATACTTTCAAAGGTTAACTTAGCTGAGTGCAGTGGCATGTGCCTGTGATCCCAGGGACTCAAGAGGCTGAGGCAGGAGGATCAAAAGTTCAAGGCCAGCCTCAGCAACTTAGCAAGGCCCTAGGTAATTTAGCGAGACCCTGTCTCAAACTAAAAGATTTTTTTAAAAGGCTGGGGAGTGGTTAAGGGCCCTAGGTTCAATTCCCGGTACCAGAAAAAGTTTAACTTAAAAATGGATGCACACAAAGAGAAATACCAAGAGGTAATTTTTTCTGTGATTTGTTGTTTGTTCTGTCCGTTGTTATTTGTTTTGTTTACCTATAAGGCAGAAATGAAAAGTTTTTATGTAAAGCAGGGAAGACAAAGGATGTGCCGCCTGAGAAGCATTTTTTCAGAAGTTACTTTCAGTGACCTGCTGTTTGGGCGACATGGATGATGTTGGAGGAAAGAAGCAAGTGATGAAGAGGAGGTGAGATGCAGGGGAGTGGGAAGGGAGGAAGACTAAAACAGATTGGCTGCGGCACATTGCCCCACGGTGTCTGGCAGAGAGCTATTTATTCTCGTTACATTTCTACTATAATTATTCTGTTTTTAGTTTTTCAATTCATTGAACTTCACTCTCCCTCCTAAAGGGAATAAGAAAGAGAAGTCGGGAGAAAATAGAAAGGTGAGGTGGGATAAGAACAGGGGCAGGAAACATTCCGAGGGAGATTACTTAATTATGTTGTAAATAATTTACTGCTGAGAAAGAGAAGAATGTGAAAGCTCACAAAAGAGGAGGGAGGAGGGACTGGGATGTTCCTGGGGCTAGGGAAGCTGGTATGCTAACACTCTTGAATCCTGTAGCCAAATAGCTCCTTCATTTCTTTAATTTAGTCTGTAAATCTTACATGTAAACCTACAGCAATGACTTTCAAACTTAAATGTGCCAAAGACACTTTATATTAAAGAGTGTAGATTTCTGGGTCCCCTCCTTGAAACTCTGATTCACTTGGTTTAGAATCTTCATTTTAGATGGCTTGGATACACTCTCCACAGATATGGAAGGAAGCAATTTTTTTCCTTTTTTTTTTGTACCAGAGATTGAACGCAGGGGCACTCAGCCACTGATTCACATCCCCAGCCTTAATTTATATTTTATTTAGAGACAGGGCCTCTTGTATTTTATTTAGAGACAGGGTCTCACTGAGTTGCTTAGCAGCTTGCTAAATTGCTAAGGCTGGCTTTGAACTAGTGATCCTCCTGCCTCAGCCTCATGAGCCCTTGGGATTACAGGCGTTGGGCCACCTCTCCTGGTTAAGGAAGCATATTTTTGATGACTGTATTCACTCATGACAAAAGAAAGAAGTAGCTGGGCACAGTAGTGTATGCCTACAATCCTAGCAGCTCGGGAGGCTGAGGTAGGAGGATTGCCAAGTTTGGGGCCAGCCTCTGCAATCTGGAGAGGTCCTAAGCAATTTAGAGAGACCCTGTTTTCTAAATCAAGGATTTAAAAAAGGGCTAGGGAGTGGTTTAGTAGCCCTGGGTTCTATCCCAATTACTAAAAAGAAAAAGAAAGACAAAAGTAACCAAAAGAAATATTAGATTAGAGACGGGAAACAGAAGTAGAAGATGGTGAGTCCAGGAGTTGTAGGCCAGCCTAAGCAACATAGAGAAACCCCATCTCAAAAGACAACAAATGCATTAGCATTTATTTTAGTGAGGGCTGTGTGTGTGTGTGTGTGTGTGTGTGTGTGTGTGTGTAGTAAGAGGATTGAGGAGAACGATATTTAAGGTACTAAGTAGGAGGTTTGGGGCCTTCAGATATAGGGAGACATATTGCTACTTATCACACTGACCCAGACCTGGTTTTAAGGATTCTTCTCTTTAAGACCAGATGTCTCAAATTCTTTTGGTTCCCCAAAGCCCATCAAATTGCTAGCAAATGTTTCACATTTGCTAGCCTGTCCACCTAATCCATCATAGTACAATATAAAAAGATTCGAAGAGACTGGGGTGGATAAAGGAAATCGATACCTGTTTCCTGTTCTTTACCTTAAGATCCTTTGTCTGGTTTCAGTATGTCTTCAACAGAATAAGAAACATAGCTTGAATTCCCAATCAAAATCAGATAAAACACAGGCGATAAGACATTGTGTCTTTCCTCTCTGCAGATAAGAAATTTGAATCACAACAGTGCTAAAGTCTGAGCCTACTCAGTTTTTCAATTATTTAGGTGTTCAGTGTGTTTTATAGTAACTTATAAACTTAATCACAAGAAATTTAGAAACAAAACCAATCTTCCTACGATAGAAAGTTAAGGAAATTGACCAAAAATATAATTCTCCCCAAATTACAGGTAATTCTATACACTTCCAATTTAGATTGAAATCTTTCTTTGTAAATCCCTGCATATCATTAAGCTGTGTATACTTGATCAGACCTAAATATATTTTTACTTTCAAACTTTACCTACTGGACAACAAAAAGAACTACTTTGATAAGAGTTTCTAACCTGCAGGTCTCATAATATGGTCTTCAAAAAATATTTTATGAAGTGCCTTTAATTTAATGATCTGTGATTCTTTACAATAATGTTTTTTTAAAAAGAACATGTAGATCTTTCATCTAGACACAAAATTGCATGCTTATGATGTGGATAATACACTGTCAATTAAATTATAATAAGGATTAGTAGAATAATGAATAGAACACTTCAGTTTTGGTATGACATCAAAGTTGCTTCTTGATATCATACACCTAAGTTAGCACTTCAAAATGGTTATCTAGTGAAAGAGGATAAATTGCTCTCCTTAGCCTAGTAGAAATGCAGTTGGTATTATCCTTGCAGACAGGATCAGTAAAGTCACAGGAGACCCTCAGGTAGAAGAAAGGCTATTTATAGCAGGTGTAATAAAGCTATGTGCCTGCCCTGAAGTTCCCCTTTCTCATCTGTATAAGGGCACCAATCCTCAAGTGTGGTTAATGCTGGCTTCCTTTTATTTTATTTATCATTATAAAATGAGGGCTGTGTACGATGTGGTGGCACACGCCTTTCCCAGCTACTTGGTAGGTTGAGGCAGGAGGATCACATGTTGGAGGTCAATCTCACCAACTTTGTGAGACTCTAACTCAAAATAAAAAAAATAAAAAGATTCCAGACAATGTAGCTCAGTGGTCAAGCATCCCTGGGTTAAATCCCTAGTACGATAAATAAATAAATAAAATAAAATTTAAAAAATAAAGCAAGGGCTGTGCCCTCAAACTGTCCTCCATAAGAAAGAGTTACCAGATATCCATGTCCTTACAATCTGTCTCCTATTATGGTGTCATCTCTCTGGATTTTTAAACAGTAAAGTAGTATTTGAGAATGAGATATTAGCTTGAAATGACCTTCCTTATAATATAAGTCTTACAAGCTGGTAGGAGTCATCTGATGAAATAGCTTACATTTAAAAAAAGGCAAAGAATTTTAGAATGATCTATGGTAATTTACCAGGGCTATGGCCTCACAAATACTTGAATATCATTGTAAAAAGCTCTTTTTAATCACTTTAGAAAGCAGTTGGGAAAGTTATTGCATTGAGGACATCCTTAATACACACTAACAGGATAAACTGAGAGGAAACTTTCCTAATATTATGCAAATAAGTACTTGTGATTTAGGATAAATTGTCTAATTACAACCTCATAGATGGATTTTAGAAGGGCTGTTATTTTAAAATCTAGTTGAAGTGATGATGATGATGAATTCCTAGGAGAATCCACGATTAGTTCTAGTCATGACAATGATATTGTATTTCATTAATCGGGGTTAGGACTGCCCTGACCTAGAGATTATTTCTTGTCCTTGGGAGAAGTGTAAATGTGGGTGCATGTTTTCGTCAGCATGTTCTTATTAGAGAATGTGTTCTTATAGGAAAAAAAGGAGTGAGGTATAAATCTGATTATCCCTTCATGCTGGCACATAGATGTGACAAGGAAGTAGAATAATTGGACTCAGCTCCTGCCTAAAAAATGCCTCATGAGGGTTTATTGGAGACTGATGAACTCAGCCCTTGGTTGGAAGTTCACCATCTACAGCCTCTCTTTATCATTTTAATGCACTGGGGTCCTGTGTGCTGTCATGCTCAGTAGAGGCAGCACCTGTGGTCATTGTGGAAGTGGTGTTCCCCAAGCTGGAATCAAATTTGCCTACATTTGGGGCCTTGGAAGTGCCTGGGAGTTTCAGTTGTCTGGAGGCAGTCTCTAACCAAAGTCTGATGGGGGTGTTCATATATAAAGCCCCCCCCCCACCTCAACCCTGTCCTCAGGGCCCTCCTATAGAATTGAACCAAAGCTTCTATCTATAGAACTTTGCATAAAGACCTTTGGTTGGGCTCCTTTCTTTTCTATACTCCCTCACTTCCTGCTGGTTTGTTTTGGGATTATTTCCTAATAAATCACTTTCACACAAATCCTCAGGGTACGTTTTAAGACTATCTCCTAAGACAGGTGGTGCACCGTGGACCCTTGCAACTACCTTGCCTGGAGTGGGTTCATGGAAGCCAGACCTCATACCTGAATGAAATAGATATTACCCCTGGGACAGGAAATGAGATGGATTTACTTCTTTGTAATGAATGCTGCTCAGATTGCTCATTCAGGACCTAGGTGCTCATTCCCATAGCTGCTCACATCTTTCTCTGTGAATGGCCAATAGCCAATGGACAGACTTTGTGGCATGGCTGTGCAGGGGGTTCAAATCTGGACCCTCTTGTCTTCGTTTAGGACAACTCTGAAGAGCTATTCTAGCTCTAGAGCTCCCTAGAGTTAATAACAACTGAGGACTCTGCCCCAATTCATGCAACCCAGTTCCTCTCTCTGTCCAACCCTGCTTTTCTTACACCTGCCACAGATGTTGTTCTCAAGGGCAACCTTCCTGGTTAGTAAATCTTTATTTTGGAATCTGTTTCCTGGGAAAATTTACATAAGATATTCTTCAATCAGGGAGGGAACCTAGAGACTTGGAATCTGAGGTTTAGAGATGCTTGGAAACAAGTCTCCAAGATAGAGCTTGCCCAAGGTCACACAGCTTGTAAGAATTGATAGAGTCTGACTCAGACCACGTGTTTGGATCTGGATCCCTTTCCTTTTGTACATAATACATGACTAGATTTTTTTTTTTTTGAAGATTGATAGTTTTTTTAAAAATCTTCTTTCTTTGAATAGTATTTTTTAAAAAAATCTTTGAATAGTATTTTAAAGTATTTTATTTACCTAGTTTTTAAATAATTTTTATTTTTGCGGTGCTAGGGACAGAACCCAGGGCCATGTGCCTGCCAAGCCAGAGATCTACCACTAAGCCCATCCTGGATCTCTTACTTCTTTGTTTTTATGTTTTTATTTTCTTTTAATGGAAACAAACACTAACTCAGTACTCTTCAGGTTCAGGGTGATGGACCATTTTAACCTTTTCTTTGTCAACTACACTTCTTTTTTTGTGTGTGTGTGTGGACGGGAGGGAGGGTATCAGGGACTGAACTTAGGGGCACTCAACCACTGAGCCACATCCCCAGCCCTTTTTAAAAATATTTTATTTAGAGACAGGGTCTCACTGAGTTGCTTAGTGCCTTACTGTTTCTGGGGCTGGTTTTGAACTCATGATTCTTCTGTCTCAGCCTCCCAAGCCACTGGGATTATAGTTGTGGGCCCACTGTACCTGGCCAAGTACACTTGTTTTCATTTGGGTCTTTTTATTTGTTTGTTTGTTTTGTTCTGGTTTTGGTAGTGGGATTTGAACCTAGGACACTTATAACTGGGCCACATCCCCAGCCTTTTTTATTTTTTAGTTTGAGACAGAGTTTCACTAGGTTGCTGAGGCCGGTCTTGAACTTAGCATCCTCTTGCCTCAGCCTTCCCAGTTGTTGAGATTACAGGCGTGTGCCACCACACTTAGCTGTTTATCTGTGCCTTCACCAAGATTAAAACACAAATATTCTGGCAGCCAATACTCAGAACGATATTCGCAGCAATACTGCACACTCTCAGGATAAGCTTCTGTAAGTTAGGAAGTTTCCATCATGTATTAATGATAACATTTCCCTTTGGAGCAGATGCCCAAGAGAATAGCCGCTTAATGGGAGAAATTTCATTAACTGCTCAGACAAATTTCTGCCAACTACAATTAATGACAAAAGTCATATGTGGATGTGAACACACAGACACATTGTGGATCTAAACTTTCTCTACTTTATCATCTCATGTCAGGCTCTCTATAAACAATCAGGGCTATATAAAAATGTTCATTAAGTTATGTATTTATTGTGCTGTGCTGTATTTGCAAAAAAAAAAAAAAGGACAGGATTATGCCTGTTTTGCCAGATATGACATAGTATTAATAAAAAGGAAGACATAATCTCTTCCACTGTGATGACTTCAAAGAAAATAAATTCCGAAGAAAGTATGCTTGATAACATTTAAAATCAGATCTACAATATTTTATTGATATTTATTGAATGCTTTTCATTTGTACTGTCAAGATGGAAGAGGAAGTAGTAAAAAGGGAAAAATGAAAGGCGAAAATACAGATGGGAAGAATGAGAGGGTAAGATTGATAAAGTGGCCAAATCTGTTGATTGGCTTCCCCATTTTAAATGGTTTTCTGACTTACTCTAGCAATTCTTCTTGTTTGAGTTCAAGAAGAAAATAATGTTCTGCCACTGTCCAATAGATCTTTGCTATGTCTTCTATGTCCAATAGATCTTTGCTATGTCTTATATGTTCATTAGCCATGTGTGTGTCTATTGAGGTCTTGAAATGTGAGAAACTGAACTTCAAATTTAAGAATTAAGATTTAAATTTAAATGCCCACTTGTAGTCAGTCACAACTACTTTCATAGTGTAGCCTAAAATTATGTAACAAGGTCAAAATTTTATTTCTTAACACTTGTTATCAGAGTTTCTTTCAGTGTCAGGCATGGTGGTGCATGCCTATAATCCCAGCAACTTGGAAGGCTGAGGCAAGAGAATATTGCACATTTGAGGTCAGCCTCAGCAACTTAGTGTAGTGAGACTCTGTCTCAAAATTTAAAAAATTTAAAAAGGGCTAGGATTATGGCTCAGTGATAAAACATCTCTGGATTCAATCCCCAGTACACAGCACCCCCGCCCCCACCACCAAAAAAAAAAAAAAAAAAAAAAAGAAGAAGGAGCAGGAATTTCTTTTAGATATGAAAATGTCTTTCTTTGGGATGTCCTGTTAAGCCCATTTTTGATATATATATTCCACTTTATATGTAGAAATTTCTTTAATTTTAAATGAACTCAAAAAGAAAGTTTTATTTTTTGAGTTACTGGCAATTGAACCCACGGGTGCTCTACCTCTGATCTACATCCTCAGGTCTTTTTACTTTTTATTTCAAGACAAGTTCTCACCAAGTTGCTGAGGCTAGCCTAAAACTTCCAATCCTCCTGCCTCAGCCTCCCAAGCTGCTAGGATTACAGGCATGCGCCACCAAACCCACCCTTCTGTCACACCCATTTTAGAGGCATTGAAACCGGGGCTCAAAGTAACTTGCTAAGAATCACACAGTAAATAGAGGTCCTTTGGATGAGATTCAGTGGCTATGTGCAGGCACCACTGTGAAAGGATACAGTGCTTGGCATAAATTAAGGGAAGGTGTGGAAAAAATGATGAGAAAAGTAGGAAAGATGGAGAGGTTGCAGGACTATGAGGTTAAGAGTCAATGAGGCTACAGGAAAGGAACTAGAGCTGTGCTATAAATAAGATAGGCACGAGAGCCACATGTAGCTATTTAAAATTAAGTATGTTAAAGTTAAAATCCAATTTCTCTGTTACACTGGCCACATTTTAAGTGTTCAGAAGCCACTTGTGGCTAGTGGTGACTGAATCAGACAGTGTAGTAGTGAAATATTTTCATCATCTTAGAAAGTTCTATTGGACAGCACCAAGTCACAGGATGTCTATATCTGTGTGACCACAGGAGGTGGTTTTCATTGATGTAAGGCAAGCAACTTTTTCATCTTTCCCCTAAATTGCTTGCAAAGACTATTAATTTCTTTTTTTTTAAAGAGAGAGTGAGAGAGGAGAGAGAGAGAGAGAATTTTTTTTTTTAATATTTATTTTTTAGTTCTCGGCAGACACAACATCTTTGTTGGTATGTGGTGCTGAGGATTGAACCCGGGCCGCACGCATGCCAGACGAGCACACTACCACCTGAGCCACATCCCCAGCCCGACTATTAATTTCTTGAATGCTCTGTAGGAGCCAGTGTAAATTGAAGAAAGGGCTGTATTTCTCACCCAGGTCAATATCACTTGATGCACTTCAAAAGCAAGAGGCTGAAGTCTGAGGTGGACACATAAAGTTGCAGAAAGTATTGTTGGAGTTAAGGGTGTCTTTGAACTCCCATAAACTGTGGAGTTAGAGGAATGATAGTGGCTTGAATCTTTTTCGTGTTTACTAAAACTTGTGGATATTGGGCCCACCTTCCCTCCAACCCCTGCCACCAGCTCACAGTATTCATGTGACCACTTTCATAACAGGAAAAGGAAAAATTTATCCTACTCTGTTCTTAATCTCAGAGTCCTTATAATAACGACTGAGAGTTTTTTCCAAAAGCCACCATTTGTGGCCTGTTTGTATCTAGTCATCCTGTTATTGATTTTAGGTTACCATGCAGGTGACATTCTTGGCTCTAAATAACAGTAGTGGTTAGCAATCTCAGATCAAAACACTGTTTTAAGCACTTTATATGTATTAAACCTATTTAATCCTCAGATTAACTCAATGAGATAGTTACTATTATTATACCCTGTGTAGAGGCAATGAAGCCAAGGCCCAAAGAGATTAGATAACTTGGCACTAGCCACCTAGTAAGCGGGAGAGCTAGGATTTGAATGAATTTGTCCCTAGACTTCAAATAAATGTGTTTCTTATGTGGCTGTGGCTCCTGAATCTCACCCTTCTGTGTTGCCACCTTCTTGAGTACTCCATGGGACGAACAGCCAGTTCTACAGGTTAATTTTGGATATTAATCCATGCAACATGATCTCTGGGAGAGTGGAACTGGAGGACTAAATAACAGAAGGAACAAGACTGACCCTAAACTGATAACTTTCAAATGATGATACATAAGAATTCATTATGTTATTCTTTCAACTTTTTTATATGGCTGGAATTGTCCATCTTAAAAAATTAAAAATTGTATTCCAAAAAAATGCAAAAGCATTATCTTTTGTCAGAGATCAACAAACTACTACCCTCAGGTGAAATCTAGTCTGCTGTTCTTGAAAACAAAGTTTTATTAGGACACAAAAAACTATCCATTTTCCTATTGCCTGTACCTGCTTTGATGTTACAACAGAGACTGCGTGGGTCCCAAATCCGAAAGCATTTACTATCTGTCCTTTTACAGAAAGTTTGCCTAACTCTGGCTGAGATGAAGTTTTAAATTGAAAAAAGAAAACAAAAAAAACCCTAAGTACTGATTTTTGTGTATGGTTATTGTTACATGCATTATTTCTCATATGTGTGTTTTAAAATTTCTTTAGCTTTTTAGTTTTTATTTATTTATTTTTTGATGCTGGGAATTGAACCCAGGTGTGCTTTACCACTGAGCTATATTCCCAGTCAAATTCATTTTTAAATTTTGAGATAGGATCTGGCTAAGTTGCTGAGGCTGACCTTGAACTTGTGATCCTCCAGCCTCAGCCTCCTCAGTTGCTGGGATTGCAGGCATGAGCCACTGTATCCAACTTTCTTAAGCTTTTAGAAATGTTAGAAAAAACAGAAGTATTGGAACATCACCTTTCTGTTACTCCTAGAGTTAATGGATCTAGTCAATGATCATCAATAGCAATGAATCTAGGCATTGATTACCAATGAATAATACATAAGAACACTGATACAGTGTGTAAGACTATGTATGAATGAATACTTTAAACTATTTTCCTTAAAAATGATGCCCAGATGATTTTGATGACAAATCCAAGTTGAGAACATTAATTTCCATCCTCTTCATTATTCCCTTGAGAAAATAAAGTTAATCATGGAGCAGACACCAAAACAAGGAGACCCAAACACACTTCACCATGTAGGTTCTTGCCTTCCTCCGATAGTGTACTGGAGTGTGTAAAAAAAAATAAATAAATAAAATAAAATAAAACCCCTGTAGGAATCCTAACAAGACATGCTTTGAGTGAATTTTTTTTTCACCCTCCTATCTATTATATTGTATCTCACAGCATCATTTCCTGCCAAGTGAAGAGAGAAAGAAAGGTAGTTAACAAAATTACCATCCTTACAGTGATGGTCTATATACTATCTATCTAATTTTCTAAAGATTTGGGCAATACAGAGGGGTAGAGTAAATTGCAATATTCCAAAGATGAGCTTTTCTGAAGCAGAATTATTGTTGCTGATTTAGGTAGTGGCTGAAGTGGGAGGGAAACAGAAGAGAAAACACTTTATGGAATTCAGGGCTCTCACAAGCTTCAAGGAAGAAATCCTGTAGTAAAGGCTAAGAGTGAGAAGACTTAGGTCTAAACCCTGACTTTTCTCTTATTACAGTCTGCCTTTAGATGAGCCACTTAACCTCTTTGAACCTCAGTTTTCTCTGATACAGTAGGTTGACCTCACAGGATTATGGTGGAAGTTAAAGTATGTCTGTGCAAGAATTTTGTAAACTCACTAGGTGTGGTGGCACATGCCTGTAATCCCAGTGGCTCTGGAGGCTGAGGCAGGAGGATTGCAGGTTTGAGGCCAGCCGCAGCAATTTAGTGAGACCTTGTCTCTAAATTAAAAAAATAAATAAAAAGAACTGGGATGTGGCCCAGTGGTTAAGCACCCCTAGGTACTTCACAACAATATGTAAATATAAAGGGCCATTACATGGACTCATTAATTTGCCAATGAACTAAATCCATCTTTGACAGTTGGCAAGTTTAGGACTGTTAAAATAACTGTTTAACTTACTTGCAATTGGGGGATTTTCACTAAATCTAGGCTAGCAACATTTTTCATACCTGACCAGACAATACAATATCTTTTAAAGCCAAATAACTTAATTCCTATTTATTATCTTCCCCATAGGAAGCATAAAAGAAAAGGGATTGGATGGGATATCACAGAGAGGAAACATGGAATAAAATGAGAAGTATGAGTTCAGCCTGCAACACACTTCTTTTAAGAAGTGATATTTCTCTGTAATTTTTTTAAGAGAGATTGAGAGAGGAGAGAGAGAGAGAGAATTTTAATATTTATTTTTTAGTTCTCGGCGGACACAACATCTTTGTTGGTATGTGGTGCTGAGGATCGAACCCGGGCCGCACGCATGCCAGGCGAGCGCGCTACTGCTTGAGCCACATCCCCAGCCCCGATTTCTCTGTAATTTGGCTGAGAGAGATAAAACAAAGAATAAAGGTATGAGAGGGAATAGAACAGGAGGAGACAGGAAAGCAGAGAGGGTAGGTGTGTTGTTTCTAAATTGACATGGGTTGAGGTCCTCCACAGCATGATATTCCAAAGCCAGACACAGTTTCTTGGTTTTATGCATAGCTCTGGTGCTCTAGCAACCTATTTCCTGCTCTGAGTTCTCTACTACACCTAACAAAGTGCTGTGCACATAGCATAAACTCAATAAATATTTGTGGAATGAATAGTGCATCCATTAAAGCTGAAAAAATTGAAAGCTGGCTACACATATTTCTCTCTTTCTGTAAAAGGACTTGATGGCTCAGAGGAGAGCTGAGCCATCCATACAGCTAGCCTACAGCTAGAAGCTACTCACAGGCTGAAGTGCAGCCTGAGAAACTAGTATTGTTGCCTAAAAATGTGTGGAGGTATATTTTTTTAATTTGCTTTTAAAGACAGAATACTTGTTCCTGTAATCTAATTGCTACTCAAAGCAGACTAATTTTAATTGGGTCATCTTTTCCACTTTGCTTACTTCTACATGTATCAGTGAAATATTTTTGCTTTTCATATTTATTTATTTATTTTTGTAGGGGCTGGGATCAAACCCAGACTTATAATACTATAGCTACTAAGTAAGTTTTTATATATTTCATGTGCATGGCAGGACTCTACCACTGGGCTTTACTACTGAGCTACACACCCAGCCCATTAAAACTATGTGCAGTGATGTGATGCATGTCTGTAATTCCAGCGGCTTGGGAGGCTGAGGCAGGATGATCAAAAGTTCAAAGGCAGCCTCTCAGCAATTTAGTGAGGTGCTAAGCAACTTAGTAAAACCCTGTCTCTAAATAAAAAAATATAAAAAAGGGCTAGGGATATGGTTCAGTGGTTAAGTGGCCCTGGGTTTAATCCCCAGTACCAAAATAAATAAATAAATAATTTATGGCTGGGAAGCCAGATTTAAAGATAGGTAGTTAGTGTAGTTAGGTAAATCGGGTCTAATATCGAGTAAGATAAATAAAATGGAGGCCATTATTGAGAATGGAATCGCCCTTGGGGAAATTGAAATGTTAATGTCCCCAAGGCCTGGAACCCATCCTAAGGAAATGTTAATGAAGTAGCTCTCAGCAAACAAGGAGGTGCTAATCAAAACTGCCCCAGGCCCTTCCGGCCCAGATTACTCCTTCAGTGCACCTATCTCCCACCTTTAAACCCGAATGTGGCAAAGCTGAAAGAAGACCTTAGCTATAATAAAGGGAAGACCTTGCACTTTCACAGATTCTGCCTTTTGGGTCCCCTTCTTCCTCTGGGGAGAAGTCCTTTCTGCTGTCCTTTAATAAAGCTTCTACTGTCCACTCTACACTTGCCTTGGCATGCTTCTCTGGTGTTACACTTCAGCATTTGGGGAAGCAAGGACTAGTCACCGGTAATAAGTGGTAACAGCTGGATGTGGTAGTGCATGCCTGTAATCCCAGTAATTTGGGAGGCTGAGGCAGGAGGATGGTAAGTTCAAAGCCAGCCTTAGCAACTTACTGAGACCTCCAGAAATTTAACAAGATCTTGTCTCAAAATAAAAAATAAAAAGGTCTGGGGATGTAGATCACTGCTAAAGAACCCTGGGTTCAATCCCCAGGACCAATATACTTGTGTGTGTGGAGATTTTATATATATATATATATATATATATATATATATATTTTTTTTTTTTTTCAGTTTGCCACACACTCCTTTTAAAAAGTGATATTTCTCTATAAAAAGTGATATTTCTCTATAAATAGAACAGACAGGAGGAATGAGGAAAGCAGAGAATAGACATGTTTCTAAATTGACATAGGGGGAGGTTAGATAGAGTATATATGTGTGAGAATTTTGTGAAGTTCATAACAGTAGGCAAATATAAAATACATATGTATATAAATAATTTTATTATTTATTAATTTTGGTATGGGAGATTGAAACTGGGAGCATTCTACCTCTGACCTATCTCCTCAACCCCTTCTAACATTTTTTTCAATTTTGAGACAGGGCCTTGATAAGTTGTCCAGACTGGCCTCTCAGGCTCCCAAGGCACTGGGATCACAAGTGTCTGCTACTGTGCTTGTCTTTTTTTAAAGTTGAAATTTTATATTCCTTTTTTTTTCAATAAAGAGTAAAAGGTTTCTATTAAGTCATACAATAAATACCATTATAGCAGGTATAATGTTATAGATACCAACATAATATTTACTAAATAATACTATAGCTACTAAGTAAGTTTTTATATATTTCATGTTAAAAAATACAGAGCAAGATGGCATCGGTTTCTGAGGTTTAACTCAGGTGATCAGGCAGGAATGGTTCTTTTTGAGAAATCTCTTATTAGGACTTGTCTAAAGTCAAGTTCCTTAGAAGCTGAGCCTTGGGTGGAAATTTGGATGACTGATTTACTGGGAAGGAAGAAAGAAGTCCAGGAACAGGACTGTAGGAAAGGAGCTAAACTAAGAGCTGTCTCAGCTGCAGATGGCCTCAACTTTACCCCAAGGGGAAGATATGAAACACATCCTAAACCACAGAGTTAGATGCACTTTGAGGCAAGGGGCTTTGTACCCACATGCCATTCTGTCATTGGCTGAGGGCTGTTCCTGTAGGAATTGGAGGCCACAGCCCTGAGGATCAGAAGGTCCCAGTTTGGCTGAGGACAATTCTCACAAAAGAGAGCAGTTCTGAGCCAGAAGCAGCCATTGCTAGACAATGAGAGCAACTATCAAGATCTGGCCAGATCAACAAGAGGCCCCCCGTGAGCCTCCTTTTAAATGGCAAAAGGAGGCTTGAAAGCTCAGAGAATTTTGCATTCCTTTGACTCAACCAGAATTTTCCAATGAAAAATCAAATGAAAGAGAAAGGAATTCTAGAAGCTCAGGTATTACAGCATTTCCCATCTTTGAAAATAGAATTCCTATTCTTCATGCACATTCTTTGGTTTGAAATAATCTAGAAATAGTGATTTTAATTTCCTGTTCTTTAGATTTTTATTTTTAAAGAAATTGATGAAAGTAGGAGAATTGACTAACATTCATTGCTCCAATTAGTACTCTGGAATTAAAACTGTAAAAGCTAGTAACACTTGCAACGCACAGATAGATCTAGCAACTTGAATTTGCATATTGGATTTTTTATTAAAAACAAACTTTCAAGTTTAAAAAATAGTCTATGAGGTTAGTTGCTACATAAAGGATGACAAATAGCAGCTCACCAGATGCCTATAGAGAAAATGTTTACCAACATCAATATAACAAATCCTGTGTTGTAGGTGTCTGGTAAATTCCACTAGCCTGAGTAAATTGTCACATGAAACTTCTCCCTTGAATACAGTGGGTGATAATTATTTCAGTATCAGCAGAGGTATTGGCAAGTGTGGGACAGGATTGCAATAGTGATGGGGTGGATTGGCAGATTGTCCTAAAACTAAATAGAATATATATTTACATGTATCTTGATATGGTGTCATTTCATATCCATGTATCTGCTAGCACCAAAATGGAAATAGCATTTGCTACCTAAATGAGATTAAGGGGAAAATAGATTCAAATTCATACATTTGCATGGATAATGTGATGAGATTTGCCAAGATGACACAATATCTTTGCTCTTTTTTGTCTCTTTTTAACTTGTAAAAATAATCCAATAATTTATGCTACCTCTAAAGCTGTTATTTATTTTTAGACTTGGAATTGAACCCAAGGGTGCCTACTACTGAACTATACCTATGCCCTGACTCCTTTTATTTTTCAACTTTGAGACGGGGTCTTAGTTGACTAGGCTGGCCCAAACTTGTGATCCTCCTGCCTCACCCTCCTGAGTAGCTGACACTGCAAGTATGTGCCATCATGACCAGCTATTAATTGTTTTTAGTTTTTATTTTTCCATGATTTTTTTTGATTGTTTTTTTTTATTGTTGGTCGTTCAAAACATTACATAGTTCTTAATATACCATATTTCACAGTTTGATTCAAGTGGGTTATGAACTCCCATTTTTACCCCGTATACAGATTGCTGTATCACATCAGTTACACTTCCATTGATTTACATATTGCCATTCTAGTGTCTGATGTATTCTGCTGTCTATCCTATTCTCTACTATCCCCCTTCCCTTCCCCTCCCCTCCCCTCCCCTCCCCTTTTCTCTCTCTACCCCCTCTACTGTAAATCATTTCTTCCACTTGTATTATTCTTCTCTTACCCCTCCTTTCCTCTTATATGTAATTTTGTATAACCCTGAGGATCACCTTCCATTTCCATGCAATTTCCCTTCTCTCTCCCTTTCCCTCCCACCTCTCATCCCTGTTTAATGTTAATCTTCTTCTCAAGCTCCTCGTCCCTACCCTGTCCTTGGTTACTCCCCTTATATCAAAGCAGTCATTTGGCATTTGTTTTTTAAGGATTGGCTAGCTTCACTTAGCATAATCTGCTCTAATGCCATCCATTTCCCTCCAAATTCTATGATTTTGTCATTTTTTAATGCAGAGTAATACTCCATTGTGTATAAATGCCACATTTTTTTTATCCATTCATCTATTGAAGGGCATCTAGGTTGGTTCCACAATCTTGCTATCGTGAATTGTGCTGCTATGAACATCGATGTAGCAGTGTCCCTGTAGCATGCTCTTTTAAGGTCTTCAGGGAATAGTCCAAGAAGGGGAATAGCTGGGTCAAATGGTGGTTCCATTCCCAGCTTTCCCAGGAGTCTCCAAACTGCTTTCCAAATTGGCCGCACCAATTTGCAGTCCCACCAGCAATGTACAAGTGTACCCTTTTCTCCACATCCTCGCCAGCACTTGTTGTTGTTTGACTTCATAGTGGCTGCCAATCTTACTGGAGTGAGATGGTATCTTAGGGTGGTTTTGATTTGCATTTCTCTGACTGCTAGAGATGGTGAGCATTTTTTCATGTACTTGTTGATTGATTGTATGTCCTCCTCTGAGAAGTGTCTGTTCAGGTCCTTGGCCCATTTGTTGATTGGGTTATTTGTTATCTTATTGTCTAATTTTTTGAGTTCTTTGTATACTCTGGATATTAGGGCTCTATCTGAAGTGTGAGTAAAGATTTGTTCCCAGGATGTAGGCTCCCTATTTACCTCTCTTATTGTTTCTCTTGCTGAGAAAAAACTTTTAAGTTTAATTAAGTCCCATTTGTTGATTCTGGTTATTAACTCTTGTGCTATGGGTGTCCTATTGAGGAATTTGGGGCCCGACCCCACAGTATGTAGATCATAGCCAACTTTTTCTTCTATCAGACGCCGTGTCTCTGATTTAATATCAGGCTCCTTGATCCATTTTGAGTTAACTTTTGTGCATGGCGAGAGAAAGGGATTCAGTTTCATTTTGATGCAAATGGATTTCCAGTTTTCCCAGCACCATTTGTTGAAGATGCTATCCTTCCTCCATTGCATGCTTTTAGCCCCTTTATCAAATATAAGACAGTTGTAGTTTTGTGGATTGGTTACTGTGTCCTCTATTCTGTACCATTGTTTCCATGATTTTTTATTACTCCAGAACTCTTTTATACACGTGCGCATGAAAAAGGTATGTCAGAGCTGTATGTATGAAACAAACAAACATCTGAAGTGTGTATATTTATAATTCAAAATACTATATACCCACGGAAAGATAAAGTCAAACAGACATTTATGTGAATCCAAAATGAAAGGTATATTTTCCTGTGGGAAATACAACATGCATTTCACTGTAAGAATTTAAAAAATATCTTCAAGTATATGGGGACAGATGAGAAGGGGGACTTTGAAAGCATGCTGGTATATACTAAATATTACCCAGAGTCCCAGCATAAAGACAGCTTAGAAAAAATCACAGAGCTGTGGTGCTTTAGCACGAGCAGAATTATATGAGATAACCTCAGGATATCAGTAAAGTGCCAGGATTTAGTGGAAACACCAGCATAGAAGAAGAATGCTGAGGATATCAAGAAGAGCAGATAGAAAAGAGTTCAGAAACATTTAAGGGAACAGTTTAAGAGAAGGTCCTTGCTGTCATTGCACAGTCTCCTGTAGTTTACAACCTAATCAGAATCCTTGGTGCTTGCTTAATAAAAATAATAAGTTAATAACAAGCCTTCCTAACCCTTGACTTGGTTCTGTCTCCTGAGTCCTCACCAAGGACTACTGATTCCACATATCATACAATATTATTTGGAGGTTAACCTTGCCCTCCTGTCTCTTCTTCAGTGACCGGTGCCCTTTGAAAAGATGACTCACAGACCAGTGATGGAAAAATCCTTCTCCCATACCTCATTTCCTCTGCCCAGAGAAATTAACTAGAATTTTGTGTTTCAGGATTAAAAAAAAAAAAAAAGATACTGTCATGTAGCCTGGGTTCCTTGAACATCCGGGGGTTTCCCAAAGCTTAAGACGGCATAATCCTGAAGGAGCACAAAGGAGTGAAGATCAAACAGTATTTGTGGACCATCTGAGCCTGGGCTGAGAGATGCCAGGATGGGTCTACAGAGCAGAAGATAGACCCCATTAGGGTCTCCAGACATGGGACTCACTGGCAGGGTGGTATGAGAGATGATCCTCTGGAAGGTGTGCAAAAACACCAGAGCTGCCCCCTCCTTTTTTCCATTTAAAACTAGACTTTCTAGCTGGGTGTGGTGGTATACACCTGTAATTCCATCAACTTGGGAGGCTGGGGCAGGAGGATGGCAAGTTCGAAGCCAGCCTTGGCAACTCAGCAAGCCCCCGGTTCAAAAAATAAAATAAGAAGGACTTAGGGTGTAGCTCAGTGTTATAGCACCCTTGCATTTAATCTCTAGCTCCACAAAACACACACACACACAAAAGAAACAAAAAACAAAACTCACTAAGTTTTCTAATGATGAACACACCTACTGAGACTGGTGCCTGTAGTGTATATCAGACACTGACCTATCCACACTGTCTTTGTGGTGTCTCCAGGTAAGAATGGGAGCTCCAATGTGTGTGCATGTGGACTTGGAAGGAAGAGTTGACCTGGATATTCTCATTCTTTTGCTTTCACAGCATTGTGATTGATTGTGATTGCCTTGTAGTTTACTTGCACCATTTTAAGTGCATACTTGGATCATTATACCATTTGTCTTCACTAAGGATAGTCTTACCTTGGGTGAATATGGAGCACAGAGATATTAATGTAACTCTTACAAGGATGGAATGAATCTGGTGGAACAAACTTAGGGAGAACAAGTCAACAAAAAATTGGTTTTATTTTTCTCTAAACATTGTTCTCAACCAACACACACTGCTCCCCTATCACTGTTCAACAAGAACTTGAGTATGTTCTATGCAGTCATTTTCAAATATGTAAACATCCTTTAGGTGATTATAGATCATTTTCAGGTGTTAAAAGATTCAGTGCAGTTTAAGACCAAAGAATCGATCTCAAATCCAGGAGACCTACAATGTCCAAAAATTCCTTATTTCTTAGAGGAGAAAAGCAAGAGGGTTTTGTTTTTTTTTTTTTGGGGGGGGGGTTTGGTTTGATTTTTTTCAAAGTTGGAGAAGGAATCCCAGGCCTCATTCCACATAGGTGAGCACTCTTCCACTGAACTATATCCCCAGCCACCAGCCCCTTTGGAAATCACTAGTGTTATCTATTGTTCATCTTTTTTTAACATTTTTGGTTCTTTTGTGGGACATTTTTGCATTCTTTTGAATTCCTCCTGAGGGGATTTCCAGAGTGATGTGTATGACACATTCTACTGCTGACCTCTGGGTCCAGCCCACTCCACTCTTGCTTTTGGCAATATATCCAACAGTCTAATTCCTAAGGTTTCCTCTTCCTGGTTTTATTTTCACCTTCTTTTCATTGCACTCTTTTATGACATAAAATAACCATGCATATTCATGGGGGTATAATTTGGTAACTTAATGCATGTATAAAATGTATAATGATCAAATCAGTTTTGTTAGGTAGGTCCCATCAGATGACTTGATCATGCTTAACTTCCATTGCATGCATGTAGTCCATGGGAAGGACTTGCATCTTTACCACCCTAGAAGTGTAAATTGTCCCATGTGCTGCTTTCTCCTTACCTTCTATGATAACTGACTTTAGCCAGATCCTGCTTTTATAGTCACCAATTGGTAAACAGACTCTGGTCCCTGTTTCACTCTTTTCCTAACCCCTACATCCAATCAATATCCAATATCCAAGTCATTCTGATTTTACTTCATAAATATTTTTTAAATATATTTTTCTTATATTCAATTGTTTTCATTTTATTGGTTCAATCTTTTGTCTATTTTCCTCCTTAACTGCTGTTGTTCTCTTACAACATACCCTCCACACAGCTGCCAATTGATTGTTCTATCAAAAGTGAAAATTGGACAGATAATGTTACTACATTGCTGGGCTGGGGATGTGGCTCAAGCGGTAGCGCGCTCGCCTGGCATGCATGCGGCCCGGGTTCGATCCTCAGCACCACATACCAACGAAGATGTTGTGTCTGCCGAGAACTAAAAAAAAAATATTAAAAATTCTCTCTTTCTCTCTCTCTCTCTCTCTCTCTCTCTCTCTCTCTCTCTCTCTCTCACTCTCTCTTTAAAAAAAAAATGTTACTACATTGCATGGAATGTGTTGATAGTTCTGCACTTGGTATTGCCAGGTTCCCTAATTTGCCCTAAAAATTCTGCATGATCTGGTTTCTGTTGAGCTCTCTTGTCACCACTTATATATGCCAAGTTACTTCTTGGCTGCCTTGAGTTTTGTTTTCCGTCTGTTGGGAGTGTTTTCTACTCACGATGCTGTCCCTTCTTACCAACTCATTCATGGTGACTCAGCTCAATTTTATCTCAGGTGGAGAGTTTTCCGTGAGATCCCACCAACATGGCTCCCTGGCCATCAAGCAAGCACAACTCATGGGGGTGTGGAGCTTGCCAGGTGGGCATGGTGGTCCTGAGGTGACACTGTGAGCCAAGGTATGCCAACCTGTCACCTTTCTGAGGCCAGACCTGGGCATGGTCCAGACATTTGCTGCAGAAGCCTGCTCCAGGCAGTGATGCAGCATAGACCAACCCAGAACCTCCACTTCCTGCTTCCTGAACTGAGGGTTGAGAAAATGTAAATGGGGCAGACCTGAATGGAAATCGGGGCTAAAGAGTTGACCAATAGCATTAGTACTTTTCCAAACCCTAATTAGTGAAAGTCTGGACCAATAGCATTGGTGCTTTTTTCAAACCCAAATTAGCATAAGTTTGGACCAATAGCAGTGACCCAAGTGCTATATAAACCCCTTAGATGAGCACACTCATGTACAGAAAACATGGAATTGCCTGCTCCTGCACTAGAGAGTTCTAGTCCTGTTTCTATTCTTCAACAAACCTTTCTCTTAGACTTGCTCATACCGGTCTGTGGAAAAGTTGCATCAGTGGCAACAGTTCTCCATTAGAGTTCTGTGGCTTGTGCAGACCTCACCTGCCAGCAAAAGCAATGAATCCCCTGGTTTCACCACTGCCACTGAGCTGGGTTAGGAGTCCCTCTTCCACTCTCCTTAGTCGCCTCTTTTTCTTCTTTAGTATCTGGGATTGAACCCAGGGTGTGTTGAGCCACATCTCCAGGCCCCTTTTAAAAAACTTTAATACAGGGTACCAGCAATTGTTTAGGGCATTGCTAAATTGTTGAGGCTGGCTTTAAACTTGCAAGAACTTATGCCTCAGGTCCTGAGGCTTTTAGCCTTTAACACTGTCAATTCTACTGTATTTACCAGACACATTTCAGTACCTACCTATTTCTCCCATTAAATTAAACATCTGAGAAGGACAGGATATTTTTCACATGAGACCTAGTTTTCATCAGGCACATAATAGGTTCCAAACCAATATTTGCTGAAGGAATAATTGAATAAATGAAAAAATAAAATCAAGCTTTAGGATAACAAAGGACAGAAAACCAGGTTGGGAGAGATGATGTCTCCCTTACTTTTCCTTTCACTCCTGCTGCTGGTGTCCTGAATCACCATCAAGCGGGTTTCTCAGCAGGATGGGGAGTGTGGTCACCTGTACTGCCATCATTGGTCTATAAGTCTCTTTGCTACTTAGCAATTACAGAGCCAGCACGGGTGACAACTACATTTATTTTTATTTATTTTTAACATTGAGATTCCTTGCTCAATTCTAGAAACAACAATCAAAAACTTCAGCTGAGCAGAGCGCGGTGGTGCACACCGCTAATCAGGAGGCTGAGACAGGAGGATTGCAAGTTCAAAGCCAGCCTTAGCAAAAATGAGGTGCTAAGCAACTCAGGAAGACCCTGACTCTAAATAAAATACAAAATATGGTTGGGGATGTGGTTCAGTGGTTGAGTGCCCTTGAGTTCAATCCTGGGTACAAAAAAAAAAAAAAAAAATTGAAAATACTTAAACTGAGCTGGTGCTTGTAGGTTTTCTTATTGGATTTCAGACTTGTGAGTAAACTCGGCAGGTGGGGTTGTAGATTTCTGAGGTAGAGCTGAAACTGAAGTTTTGAGATGAAACTCAATTCCCTGCTTCTGCTGCTAGGCAAGACTGGAGTTTCTCTCTTCTGCTGGCAGGTAGGTTCTATATAAGGTTGCAGAACTCTGCAGCCAAGAAGCTTTGCACCTCTTACTGGTGGGCCAAGCCCTCCAGTATTAGAGCAGACCCCAGCTGCTCACCATCAATTTCTTCTTCATCACCAATTTCTTCTTCTTTCAGCATACCTGTCTTGTGAATTCAAAGAATGAAATCCACAGACCAGACCATTAAGGGTGAGTGTAAGAGTGGGATTATATTGAGGAAGAGATACAGGAATAGAACTTTTCAGTGAAGGAATGGACCAGATACCAAGTTTTCTCCATCTGAGTGTGCTAGTCTAGGGGTTATATAGCACTTGGGTCACTATTATTGGTCCAAATTTATGCTAATTAGGGTTTGGGAACATACCAATGCTATTGGCTCAATCTTTTGCTATAGGTTCCAAACAAATTCTATTGGTCAGTTTTCAAGTCCCAATTTCCATTTTCTTGCCACAGGTCAAGAAGTGGGAGGTTGAGCTTCCTGCTGCAGGGCTGTGTGGAGTGGGCTTCTGCAGCAGTCGTTCATACAGTGCCTAGGCCTAGCTGCTGATGTGCACTAGCTTGCAGTGCCTCAGGCCTGACCTTCATGGTGGGCTCCACATGGCCACAGGCCATGCTTGCTACTGGTTCTCCAACTCATTGGGCAGCAATGTATGGCTCCACTGCTCTACCTCTCTGCAGCCGCTTCCTGGCAGGGACCAGGAAGCCAGCTGCATGGTTTGGTAGCCAAGGAGCTGTGTCATAGGCACAAACATGGTATCATCAAGAAACAATGATCTTAGGTAAATTTAAGAAGTGAAGGCTAGCCCAGTACAATGTTGCACGAGTATAATCCCAGTGGCTTGGGAGGCTGAGTTGGAAGGATTGAAAGTTTAAGGCCAGCCTCAGCAACTTAGTGAGGCTCTAAGCAACTTAGTGAGACCCTATCTCAAAAAAAGGGCTGGGGATGTGGTTCAGGGGTTGAGCACCCCTGGGTTAAATTCCTGGTACCAAAAAAAAAAAAGGCCCAAAATTATATCTGTTAAAAAAAAATGGTTTTTAGTTGTCAGTGGACCTTTACTTTATTTATTTGGATTATGTGCTGAGGATGGAACCCAGGGCCTCATACACAGTAGGCAAGCACTCTACCATTGAGCCACAACCCCAGCCCCTAGAAAGTCCACATTTTGTAAGGGTAAGTTATTTTCAATGAGTGCCATGGTTGAGGACAAGTTTATTTGTTTATTTAAATAATCCTATGCACTGAGTCCTATGTTATACTCCCCCATAGCAGACGTCTAATAGTTCCCAGATTTGGTGCTAGACATTAGGTAAATACAGAGGCAAAGCTTTCCTTGACCAGCCTCTATTTAGGGTCCCCATCAATGGCATCACTGTACACTCTAATTCCAGGTCTTCCACCCAACATGTCCCAGGTTCCCATTGCTGCCCATCATCCCATTCAGTTGTATCCTCCAGAAACCTCAACCTTTCCTGTTGGCAGTTGGAGTCCTACAAACATCTGTGGGAATGCATCAGAAGGATTGGGACTTTTAGATTCCGACATGGCTCCCCTCTGTGGCTGCCAAGCCACTGCAGCCAGTCTACTGGTCTCTGCCCCAAGTGGCAACAGAGCAGTGGAGAGGTGGAGTGGTGGCCTGGGTGACTTGGAGAACCACTGGCAAGCATAGCCTGCTGCCACGTGGAGCCCACCATGCAGGTTTGTCCTGAGGCGCTGCAAGACAAACGACACAGCCAGCAAGGCCTAGGCACTGTATAGATGGCTAATGCAGAAGCCTGCTCCACACAGCCCTGTAGCCGAAACCTCAACCTCCCTCTTCTTAAAAAAAAAAAAAAATTTTTTTTGGTAGCAATAGATGGACAGAATGCCTTTATTTTATTTGTTTATTTTATGTAGTGCCAAGGATCAAACCCAGTGCCTCACACGTGCTAGGCAAGTACTCTGACACTGGGCTACAGCCCCAGCCCAACCTCTCAATTCTTGACCTGTGGCAAGAAAATGGAAGTGAGGACTTGAGAGTTGACCAATAGTGCTAGTATGTTTCCAAATCCTACTTTGCATAAATTTGGACCAATAGCATTAGTACTTTTTTCAAACCCTAATTAGCATAAATTTGGACCAATAGCATTAGTACTTTTTTCAAACCCTAATTAGCATAAATTTGGACCAATAACAGTGACCCAAGTGCTATATAAACACCTAGACTAGCACACTCAGGAGGAGCTGACTTGGTAGTCTTTTCCTGCACTGGAAGAGTTCTGTTCCTGTATCTCTTCCTCAACGTAATCCTTCTTGTCTTCCTGGTCTGTGGATTTCATTCTTCAAATTCACAAGACAAGAACTCTGAAAATAGAAGAAATTGGTGGTGAAGAAGAAATGGATGGCAAGCATCCGGGGTCTGCTCTAACACTTGGGGGCTCGGCCCACCATTAAAAGGTGCAAAGCTTCTTGGCTGCGGAGTCCTGCAACCTTATATAGAACCTACCTGCCAGCAGAAGCAGAGAAACTCCAGTCTTGCCTGGCAGCAGAAGCAGGGAATTGAATTTCAACTCACAACTTTGGCTTCACCTACATTAAGCCAGACCTAGACTTTTACATTCCCAAAGCCAATGCATTTCCTCTTCCTCATTTGTTTAGACAAGTCTTAGTTGGGTTTTCTGTCACTGCTTACACAAAGATTCTGACAGCCTGGACCTTGGAACTCTGCTGGGTCTGGATGGAGCGTCTGTGACTGTCCAGGGCACACTTCTTTCTTTATGTCCTGGTTCAAGCAGAAGCAAAGACTGTGGAACATGACAGGGCTTCTTATGATAGCAGCTGCTCCTGTTTACCCTTCTTTACAGGTAGGCACCCCCAAAGAAACTTGAGAAATGATACATCCTCTAAAGGTTACTATGAAACTTTGAATACTTTCAAAAGGGAAACTGGTTTCTCAGTTTTCCCTTCCCTCTTTCCTTTTCTGAGGAAAGCGATAAGAAAAGCCTTTCTATTTTGAATCTTTGGATGTTCTGTTTGTCTTGCCTTCCAGCCCAACCCCATTTTCAGTTCCCTTGTGCAGGCCACAGTCACATGCCTTAGACTGCCATTATCACCAGGATCCATGCCACTCCAAGAGCTCCGATTCTTTTAATTTATTTTTTGCACCAGAGATTAAACCCAGGGGCTCTTAGCCACTGAGCCACATACCCAGCCTGATTTTGTATTTAGAGACAGAGTCTCACTGAGTTGCTTAGTGCCTCACTTTTGCTGAGGCTGGTTTTGAACTCTTGATCCTCCTGTCCCAACCTCCTGAGCTGCTGGGATTACAGGTGTGCACCAATGTGCCCAGCTCCATTTTTAATGTTTTAAATTTTGAGTTAGGATCTTGCTAAGTTACTGAGGATGGCCTTAAACATGTGCTTCTTCTGTCTCAGCATTCTGAGTCACTGGGATCACAGACATGCAACACCACATCCGGGCTAGAGCTCCCATTCTAAAATAGTTCTCTCTAATGTCATTGTTCAAACTTTGCATCTCTGTTTGCACATTGAACTCAATTTCATCCTCATTCATTTCCCAAGGGCTTCTTGAGCACCCACTCAGTGGCAGGCACAGTTTTAGTTATGCCAGATACTTCAGTGAGCAACATCAAAAATCCCTATTGTCATAAACCTGACTTTCTGGGGTGGGGTGGGGGGAGACAGACAATAAATGGTAAACAGAGCTCACAGGTTAAATTATGCAGTGTTTTAGAAGGATTAGGAAGAAAAAAATTTGAAAGCAGGAAAAAATAGAAAAGAGAGTTCAGGGTTTCTGAAAATAGGAGTCATTGTACTTTCAAATACAAAGTGAAGTTCAAACAAAGACTTGGAGGAAAAGATTTTACACTACAGACTTCTAGGGGAAGAGTGTCCCAGCAAAGAGAATAGTCAGTAGAAAGTCTCCAACGTGACAATATGCCCATCAGTATTTACAGAACAGCAAAGTGGTCGGTATGGTTAGGGTCAAGGAAGGATGGGGATCAGTGTTAGGCAGAACTTGGATTTTTCAGAGGAAAGTCAGGAATTGTTTAGAGTTTCAAGCAGAAAGGGACAAGATATGACTAAATTTTTAAAAAGATCACACCTCTGGAGTTAAAAATAAACTCCAGAGGCTCAAAGGTGGGAGCAGAGAATATGTGCATTGAAGGAATCCATGCTAGAGATGTCAGTGACTTGGATAGGGGTGGTGGGAAATCTGGGTCTATTTGAAGGACAGAGCCATCAAGACTGACAGGTTAGTTGTGGATTGCAAAAGAAGGAGTAGAATAAAATATGTAGCTTCGGCATTTCTGAGGAGAGAGTTGCTATCAGCTACAAAGAGAGAAGGAAGGGTGAAGTACCTTTGAGGGTAATATTCACAATCATTGTTGGACACACTGAGGAAGAAGTTGGAGATGTTGGACAGGAAGCTGAGCTTTGGGTTTGAGGAGGTAGGTTTGGTCTGGAAAGATAAATTTGGCAATTGCCATCTGGATGGCACATAAAACCTCATTGTAAACGGTATGTTTTCTTATCTAACAAGTTTTGTATTGCCCTCCTGATTTTGCTAATTGAGCATAACAGAGTGGAAAATGAATGAGTTTTGGAGTTGAACAGATCTGGATCAGAGTACCAGTGCCCCACCTTACTCATCACGTGATTCATCTTGCCGAGTTGCAATTTACTTAATTTGGAATATGGGATGATGGCACCCACTCTCTAGGGTTATTTGGCTCAAATTACATGATGCCTGTTAAACTCCTTGCACATAGTAGACATTCAACAATTAATTTTCTTCCTCCTCTTTAAAATCTGGTCCGAATACTAACCAAGTTCTTTTCTCAGAGCTCCACAGCCTTGCTACTTAGCAGTATGGTGCTGAAACGAATAGCATCGGGATCCCCTGGTCTGGAGAATTTGCTGGAAATGCAAATTCTCAAGCCTTGCCATCAAGACCTATTGAATCAGAAATTTTGAGGGCAGGAATATGCAGTCTGTGTTTGAATAGGTCCTTCAACTTTTGATGTATTCTAGAATTTGGGGACCACAGCTTTAGTGTTTTTTCATGTCTAAGCTTCTGCCTGACTCTTGAGCATACATCATGTATTTTGCTCCTGATCCTACCTGGCTGGTCATTGTCAGCAAAATGATATATTAAACAAGATGTGTGGCTTCACAAATTCATTCTTTTTTTTTTTTTTTTGGTATCAGGGATCAATCTCAGGGGCACATAATCACTGAGCCACATCTCCAGACCGTTTTAAAAATTTTATTTTGAGACAGGATGTTGCTAGGTTGCTTAGGGCCTCACTAAGTTTCTGAGGCTGGCTTTGAATTTGTGATCTTTCTGCCTCAACTCCCAAGCCGATGGAATTATAGGAATGCACCACGCACCTGGCTACAAATTCATTCTGTTGATACTTTAGCCCTAGCCTCTGAGGCAAGTTCAGGTGTACACTGTTTTGGTATGGATGTGAGGTGTCCCCCAAGAGCTTGTGTGTGAGATAATGCAAGAAGGTTTAGAGCTTCTGCCATGATGTTTGGCTTTACCTCGAGCTGGGAGGAATGGAGCCATCTTCTATGGACTGAGATCTCTGAAACTGTGAGTCCTCAAATAAACTTTTCCTCCTCTAATATTGTTCTTATTGGGTCTTTTGTTCAAAGCAGCAAAAAAGTTGACTAAAGCAAAAACAAACAAAACAATAACAACAACAACAAAAACATACACTCCCAACTCTATCCTTACTAAATAAAACTGTTCTAGAAGACAGTTAAACTCAACATGACCCCAACAACTCACTCTTCCATGTTCCTCATCTACTTCACAAAACAAAAATAATCAACTCTGACTTCTCTCTTTCTTTCTCTGTCCCCTATTTTAATCCTAAAGTTATTTGCTGAAAGGTCATTGTAAATGCCACATTACATTTCATTGACTGCCCCCAATAACTCTGTCAGGCAGGACCAATGTGAATTCCCACTTAATAGATGAGGAAATTGAGGAGTTAAATTAAATGGTCACTCTAGTGTATAGAGGTTGTGCAGTTCAGGGGCAACAGAGGGAGGCCATAAGGCTGAAGGGGGAAAGGATATTTTTGCTTCCTGTAGAGTATCACCCTTGCAATGCCTCTTCACAGTTTTTTCTAGTAGCAGAGGTCAGTTCCTGTTCCCAATATCCCATTTTCAAAACTATCACCAGTATCACTGGCTGTGGCCACCCTTCTCAAGGGTTTGGGTACCTGTCTCATGGGATCCTATCACATTCAGAAATAGCTGCATGAAGATGGAGGAAGGTCTATGAATCAAGGCATGGGTGAAGGAAGCTTCTAGAAGCTTAATATAGCCAAATTATAGCCAGCAAGAAATGAGAACTTCAGCCCTTGAATCACAAGGAAATGAGTTCTGCAAATAATCTAAATGAGCCTCTTAAGAGGAACACAGCCAACACTTTGATTTTAAGCTTGTGAGACCCAAGTTTGACTTTTGACACACATCCCTCTAGGATAATAAATTTGATTGTTTTAAGTAAAAAAAAAAAAAAAAAAAAGAAAGAAAGAAGAAAAAAGCAATAGCAACAGCCAGCAGTTGAGAGCATGTTCCTTCTAGGTCTAGGTCCCACCTTGTGGGGTTCCTTTTCCAAACATCTGTACTCTCTCTTCCTTTGGTTCCCCAGTTTTTGGAACAGTAGCTGCTCCTGCACTATCTACCTAGAATTTCAAATTGTCCCTTTTTTGGCCCTGTGATGCTCCAACTCCAGTTAAATTGTTTTCTCTTTTGTCAGTTAAAATAACTGGCGTGGTTTCTCTTTTCTGATTGGTTCCTGACAGGTACCCCTCACCACTGTGCTACTCTTCTCCCTGGTAGCTAACTCCAAGCCTAGGAATCTTATAGTCTTGTTCACCTTCTTTCTAACTGCCTCTCACCTCATCATTTGTCAAACCCAATTGATTTTCTCAGTTTCTTTCCTCCTTTTCATTGGTATTGCTGTAGTCTTATTTGTGGTCTCCAGTAAATTTTCCTTTTGCTCGTACTCCTATTGTGGTTTTCTTAATTTGTATCTCTATCCTTGTTGCATTCTAGATAATTTTTAACATGCTTGCCTGAGTTCTTTCTCCAAATGCAATTATAATGATAACTTTCTTATATTCTACTGAAGCTCCAATTCCTCAGCATGGCATTCAAGGTCCTCTAGAATTATCCCAAATCTATTTTTCTCTTCCTTTTAATTGTAACCCTCTATGCACCGGATGAAGATTGTGTTGTGTGGAAAGCAGGGGGTCGGGGAAGGGAGGAGGAGGAGACAGGAGTGGGTGGGGTAAGAGGATAAGCTGCAATGCAGTCACACCAAAGGTCTCAGCCAACTGCACAGTGACCCTGAAGAACAGACAACCTTTCTAAACTACCCTGAATCCCCCAGAGGGCAAGGTTCTTACATACTCATAAGGAGCAGCCACTGGAGGTAGGCTCCACTGGGGGCGGGGGTATGACCTTGGCCCAGCTCTGTGCTGCTAGGAGCCATTTCCAAAGAGGACTGATGGGGACACCACTCCCAGAAGCTGCAGAAATAGACCCTTTAGTTCTGGAAAGGAAGGTTTGTGTGGCATGCCACAGCAGTCACTATAGACTCAACTTACCTGGCTGTATTGTGCTTGTAAAACAGGTGAGGTAATGCAATCTGTCTCCTCCCCTCCCCCTCCTCCTCCTCCTCCTTCTCTCTCTCCCTCCCTCTCTCTCCCTCTCTCTCTCTCTCTCTCTCCCTCTCCCTCCCTCCCTCCCTCTCTCTCTCTCTCTCTCTCTCTCTTTCTCTCTCTCTCTCCCTCTCTCTCTTTTGTGCAATCTGTCTTCTATTGAACTAATTCCTCAGCCTCATATGCGCTGGCCTGAGATGACCTGTGTTAAAATCCTACCTGCCTTTTCAATATTGTTTTGTAAAAACTGCATTATTATCAAAATGCAATTCATATGCCATAGAATCTGGCTATTTAAATGTATAATTCAGTATATTTTCAGTGTACCCACAGGTTTGTGCAACCATCACCTTGGTCAATTTTAGGAATTTTCATCACCATAGAACAATCCCTACCTTTAGCTCTCTATCCCTTTCTTTCCCCTGGCCCTAAGCAACCATGAATCTATTTTCTCTCTTTAGTTCCTATTCTAGACATTTCATATAGATGGATCTTATGAGTGGTCTTTTGTGTCTTCTTTTTTTCTTTTGGTACCAGGGATTGAACCCTGAGGCACTTAACCACTGAGCCACACCCTCAGCCCTTTTTAATATTTTATTTAGACACAACATCTTGTTGAGTTGCATAGGGCCTTACTAAGTTGCTGAGACTGGCTTTGAACTCACTTTCCTCCTGCCTCAACCTCCCGAGCCACTGGTATTACAGGCATGCGCCACTGTGCCTGGTTTATGGCTTCTTTCTCTTAACTGTAACCGTTTTCCAAGTCCAGCCATGTTGTAGTATGTATCTGCCCCTTATCTCTTTTTATGCCCAAATAATATTTCACTGTGTGGATAAACCACATTTGTTTATCCAGATTTTTTAGTTCTTGGACATTTGGGTTATTTTGGTCTCTGAGGCACCATGAGTAATGCCATGAATATGTACTGTATGAGATTTTGTGTGGGCATTTGTTTTCTTTTCTCTTGGGTATATGCTGAGGATTGGAGTTGCTGAGTCATAAGATAACTATGTTTAGTTTTTTCAGGGAACTGCCTGATCTTTGTCCAAAGTGTCTGCTTTGGAACTGTGGCTTTTTCTGTGAAGCTGACAACAGCCTGCCTGCCTCCTAAAGCCTCCTCCTGCTGTCCTGTTTCAGTGTCCTGTCTCCACATTCCTGTAGCGCTCTCTGTTTATCTTTGTTCAGCCCTTTTCCACTCAGTCTTGTAATGTTGCAGTGAACATCTCTGTTTCACCTGCATCCCTCTTATGCTTAGCCTACCGACCTGGCTGAGTAACATATTCTATCTCTATAAGCACTGAGGATGTTTAGCAGTGACCATTATCCCAGTCAGAACAAATTGGCATCAGTTCTGAGACTTCTGCTAAAACGATTGGGCAAAGATCGTATGGTCACTAAGCTGGCGTTACATAAGCCTGGAGTGGTTGGTGGTCTTGTTATCACCAACGGCGAAAGAGAACTCACCTGAGAGTGAAATCAGTCCAGAGGAAGGCTCCAGAGTGAAGCGAGACAGAGTGCCTGCTGACTTTGCTCCATCCAGTGGTGCCTGAAATCTACACGTACAACATTCAGTTTCATGAGCCGATAAATTCCCCAGCACATGTGTTCTTATGAAGTAGGCTTCTGTCATTTGTGATGCAAAGAATCCTCATCAATAGAATGGTTAATAGTGCATTTCCTCTTCCACTGAGTTTTAAGCTTCTGAAGATACGGGTCTTCTTCATTTTAGCATGGTGCTTGCACACAGAAACTGCTAATAGGTGGTTGTTGGATAAATGAATGAATGAGGAATGAGGCTATCCTTCCTTGCTCTGTTTAGAACTACATCCTGTAGTTTTATGGCCAGCAATAGTGCTTTCCCTTCGCATAGAAAAAGCCTGAGCTTTTAAGTGTGTGTGTGTGTGTGTGTGTGTGTGTGTGTGTGTGTGTGTGTGTACATATTTTTCCTCAGGTTCAACATTGAATTAAGCTATCTCATATGCGGATTTGGGTACCAAAGAACTTTAGTTCCTCTCTTTAGGGTCCTACCAAAGACCTCTTCTCACATGCTCTCGAGGAAAGCCGGGCCACTTTTGTTTTCACAGATCTATCACTGTAGCTTCATAAATAGGTCGTTAGCCACTTTATGCTATAATTTATTTCTATATAGTTGACTTTTGGGATATGGAAATGAAGGCCTGTTTTCCTTGTTATTTGGGAACTTGAGAGTTTACTTTTTGATTCCAACTCTTTAAATATATAAAACCAAATGATTTAAGAAGTAGAAATTTCCATAATGAGGGTTGTGTTGTAGGATAAATTCAGAGATTATATAGGAGAGGATAAATGTAGCCCAGAAGATAAAAGGTCATTTTAAATGGGCAAACCATAAAATAGCAGGTATTGATATATATCTTTAATCAGCCCAACTTTGGGTATATGTTTATGCTTTCACCCCAAAAGCTGAAAAAGTTTTTAAAGTACCATATTGTACCATAAAGTATCAAAACTTTTTTTTTTAAAAAGGTTTATTTATTTCTGCTATCAAAGAACAGAATTATGACAGTGTAATTTAACAATCCTAATTGGCTTCATTTTTAATTTTAAAATCAGGTAACACTTCATTCCATAAAACAGAATCAGTTTTCCTATGAGCCAAGCACTCCTCAAAAATAATTTGATGAGTTAACATCAGATTATTTATTTTGCTTACACAAAATAAGGCAAGGGAACTTCACTGTTTCGCCAGTTGAGAATGGCTGTTCTCCCCCCCAATCTAGATTTCTCTGGGAGGACCAGATGTGTCAGCTTGGTTTGATTGACTCCATGTTTTTTTTTTCCCCCTGGAATATTGTCTCTGTTGAAAAACTGGCTTCACAAAGAAGGTGGCAGCAGGAAAATTTCAGAATCCAAAGCTTAAAAATAAGTCTTGGGCAGTGTGGTGTCTCTGGGAGGGATCATCTGGTGTCTGAGGCCTGGGGACAGAGGTAAAGTCCCCAGCTGCCTATCCAGGAGATGTCACTCTCAGTAGCGTCTGGTGTCCTGAACTTTGCTCGCCCAGGATGACAGTGGGTAAGGAGCAGAAGGTCACAGGGGCCCCCTGACCCTCTGGGAGACAGAGCTCTTCCTGGGCAGACACCCGGGGCTGAGGGTCAATGGCCAGGGGAGAATCATGTCAACGACTCCCTGCCTGTGGTCCCTGAGGTCCTGGGGCAGGGATGTAGGAGGTAGCTAGTGTCATAAGACGTTCCCATCCCCAGCCAGGCTGGGCGCTTGGCTAAGTAAGGAGAAAGATGGCATCCCTCCTCAGGGCCTGGCCCCCGCACCTGGTCTCACTTCCTCCCCGGCACTGCCTGGAAGGGGAGAAGTGACACCCAGGGGAAGGCCGGGAAGTGAGGCCACCGTCACATTCAAGTTCATGGTGTGACAGCTCAGTCTGCCCCCCAATAGGTCCCATACTTGGCTCCCCTTCATGGGCCACGTCCTTTCTGAGAGTCATTCCCTGCCCTTTATAGGCACAAGGACCCAGAAGTTCCAGGGACATGTCCAGGTTTAGGCCCTCAGATCTGGAAGTGCCTCAAGCATCCATGTTTAGGCCCCCAGATCCGGAAGTTCCTCAGATACACATGTTTAGGCCCCCGGATCTGGATCCAGAAGTTTCAAAGGTGTACGTCTATGTTTAGGTGCCCGGATCTGGAAGTTCCTCGGGCACACATCCATGTTTAGGCTGTAGCATCCAGAAGTGCCTCAGGTGCATATCCATGTTTAGGCTCTAGGATCCAGAAGTTCCTCAGGTATCCATGTTTAAGCCCCCGGATCCAGAAGTTCCTCAGGTGTCCATATTTAGGCCCACGGATCCGGAGGTTCCTCAGGTGCACATCCATGTTTAGGCCCCCAGGTCTGGAAGTTCCTCAGCATCCATGTTTAGGCCACAGCATCCGGAAGTTCCTCAGGCGTACGTCCATGTTTAAGCCCCCGGATCTGGAAGTTCATCAGTCCTCCATGTTTAGGCGGTAGCAACCAGAAGTTCCTCAGGCACACATCCATGTTTAGGCCCCCAGATATGGAAGTTCCTCAGCCATCCATGTTTAGGCCCCCGGATCCGGATCCAGAAGTTTCAAAGGTGCCCAGATCCGGAAGTTCCTCGGGCACACATCCATGTTTAAGCCGTAGTATCCAGAAGTGCCTCAGGTGCATATCCATGTTTAGGCTCTAGGATCCGGAAGTTCCTCAGGTGTCCATGTTTAGGCCCACGGATTCGGAGGTTCCGCAGGTGCACGTCCATGTTTAAGCCCCCAGGTCTGGAAGTTCTCTATCCTTGAGACACATTGTCTAAAGGCAAAATAGAGGCTTTGCAAGGCTAATAGCTACAGAAAAGCTGCCATATGAAAACGTGGGCTCAGAGAACTCAAGTTTGAGCCATTCTATTTCCACAAAGTTGGGATCTTTGCCAGTCACAGTTATTTGAGTTCTGTGGACTGATGAGACCAAAGCAGCCAGGACATTTGGAAAGGGATGGTTCTCTTTCCTAGTTGTCAGATTATACATTTCCCCCCTTATTGATTCTTTAAAAACTTATTCTTGACTGCACATATGGTGTGTACATCATGTACAACTGGAGAAATGAAAAGTTGTGCTCCATTTATGTGCCATGAATCAAAATGCATTCTACTGTCACGTATGACTAATTAGAACAAATAAAATATATATATATATATATATATATTTAAAAACCTTATTCTTTGGAAACTAAATGTCCCAGAAGACTATGACCTAACCCTAATGATTCATTGGAGAGTTTTTTTTTTTTTTAAAGAAGGGAGTGTTCCTTAAAATAGAAGGGGATTTTCACTTTGAAGGCAAAAAGGTTTTCTCTCCTTACCCTTAGTCACAGGGGTCATGCTGTCCCTGACACGTTTTTCCTTCCCATTCTGCTTCTTTATTCACATTTGAGAGACATCAGGGAATGTTCCTCATTATTTAAAACATTTTCTCTTTGCATTTGATTAAAGGAGCTGGTGTTTTCTGTTAATAAAAACAAATAGGACACTAGAAGTCCTGTGTGTCTGCTGCTTATGAAGTATATCTAGGGACAGATCCTTGCAGCCAAAGTGAGGGTTGAAAGCCTATTTGCTGTTGCTTGTGGGGAAGGAGCAACCTGAAGCAGATCAACTTCACAGCTCATCACTGCATCAAGGGAATTTTCTGAGCAGTGCTCCATAAACCATTCTGCCCCGTGGGGTACTGAGCAATACTGTCTAGTTGACCTAAGTTGCCAAGACTTTATTTTCTTACCCTTTCCTATGTATTTATTGAATGTTTTTAGTCTTTCTACTTATTCTCATAGCAGCATCTGCACTCCAGCGATGCAAGATTTGGAAGATCTTTTCACATTCTTTGACTTCAGTTTCCTTTGAAATGTTATGCACACTATCTTTAAAATCTATCAGCTCTAAAATTCTTTAGTGCCTTATGCCTCTGCGTTCTACTGCATTAGACTCTGGCCTTAATTCTTAAACTAATCTTGGTATTACTTAAGATAAATGTCACAAGCAGAGATGGCAGGAAATGGTATCTTGGTACGGGAACACAGGAATTAGAGCTCATGAATCACAATGAATCTTAAATCAATTGGTGAAGTTATCTTTATATCATTTTGTCTCAGACGCCTTCTGTTTAAAAGGCAGATAATATTATTTTGGGGTCAAAGAAGAAATAATGGGGATGTACTTATGAAGGCTATATAAGTAACAGATGCAAGGACAATGGCAATTCCACTCCTGGAATTGCTTTGCTTGTTTTTAATGGTGAACCATCCTGGGGTGTTTTTACTAGGTGTCTGTGTGCGCTCATCCTGGGAATCCTGAAGTCAACTCCACCATAAATTAAAAATGAGGATACACCATTGACTCCAGAGATTCTGCAAATATAGTCATATATTCCTCAATATAATCATCACTCATTCCTATTTAAATTTTTATGTGTCCTAAAAATATCCGTGTATCACTGAGTAGCATTGCCACTCAATCTAGAAGTCATTACCTTCAAAGCCAGGAAAAATGTCTACTTTAAAAATAGTATGGATTAGTTGTAAGATTTGGAAGAGAAAAATAATTTTTAGATAAGAGGAAAAAATATCTCTTGAGTTTCTTTTTGCACTGTCATTGCCTTTAAATAACCTCATTGATTTCATAGAATAGTGACAGAATATTAGAGAATTGTTGATATAGTGCAGGCCATTATATAAACAGTAATACAAGTTGAGGCAGTTATTTTGAATGATGTCTATGTCTAATCATAAATTAAAATATGGAAAGGAAATTATAGAAACATTAAGATGAGTTGAGGCAGTTATTTTAAATTATGTCTATACTTAATCATTAAAATATTGAGAGGAAAAAAAAACACACAAGTTCTTTAATATAGAACATTATTGGCTTCTGGATGGTCAGGAAACCACAGCTTTATCTGCAATGTAAGTTGTAGTGATTGTTAGGCCAGTGGTTCATATTTTAAACAATCCCAGGATGTCGTATGTGTTTACTACTCTTGTGTTCAAAAACATTCATAAATATGTATTCCCAGGATATAACGATTAGAGAAAATCTTGTCGACTTTCATGCACTTTTATGACAGTTTGTTTTCCTTCGTCACACAAAGGATACATGGCTGATCCAAAGCTCAGCACACTTCAATCGTGGTTATATGATACCATGACAAGCTCTATCTAAGCTTCTTTAAAAATAGTCCTCCGGGGATGCTTCAAAGAATGGCACACAGTGACAACTGGAAGAACACTGCTTTATTAATAGTCGGCAATTCTTACAAATTCCAGGCGTGCTGAGAAGCCTCTGCTCAGCTCAGCTGTCTATTACAGTTAACAGCCACCTCTGAAGCAAACACTTGAAGCTTGTGCAAGTATTAAAGAATACCTTCACACAAGCCAAGTTGTATCTTAACGTACATACAATAAGTCGACATTAAACACACACAAGCAATATGAGATATAAGAAATTCTTAATCTCTGATTAAGAGTTTAGTACTCCCTTGGACCAAAATGTGAATGAGGCAGTTTCAGCTCAGGATCTTTCCAACAACTCTGCAGGTGAGGAAAGTTTTAATCTCCCACTTCCCTTCATTCTCATTTCCTCTTTCTTGCCATTTGTTCTATTTTCTTTCTTGCTGATCTTTCTCCTCCTTCTGTTTCCTCCTTCTCCTCTTCTTTTTTTGTTCTTTTTCTCCCTCTTTGCATTCACTTTTTTTCCCCAAACTCTCATTTCTTCCTGTTATCTCCCTGCCAATGTTGGAATCATTACATGCTAATAGATTCAAGTAGATTTGAACTGCAAGGACATGACCTGATGTCTGCAGCAGAAAATTTACAAATTGTGTGTTCTCCTTTGGTTTATACAGGCAATTCCAAGAAATTAAATGTGAGCTTTAAGGAGTCGTGCCTTCATCAGGCATTTTTACATAAAAAGACTACATGTGAAATGCAGAGTGGAATTAAAATTTTTGTTAAAAGAGCAAATATTATACTAATATATATATATATATATATATATATATATATATATATATATATATACTAATATATACCACATACTAATGGCCACTTAAGGTATTTAGACTTAGTTTATTAGGTAAACAAATAACTAGCTTTTGTGCTTGTAGCAGATAATTTGTGAATAAGTAAGTTGCATTTTCTTGCTATGAAATGTGAATTAAAGTAGATCTCAGATCTGTAATAAGTTTGTTTCCTTCAAAAGAAAATTGAACAAAAACAGAAAACAGAGGCTGAAATCATAGTACACAACCAATCCTTGCAGATGATTTGGTCAAAATGACCTTAACCCATTGAAAAAAGTTACCTCTGACCTGCTAATGTGAGCTGTCTGAATGCTGTGGACGCAACAGTTTTTATTCTGTTTATATTAGTTTCTAAAAAGCAAACACTGGAATAAAAAAAATTATGGTGTCAACCTCTCAATATCCATGTGAATTAAAGGATAGTGCATTTTTGTAGGGTATGAAATGTTCAATTCTGTATCTTTCCCATTCAGAATCTCAATATAAGGGCTGGGGATATAGCTCAGTTGGTAGAGTGCTAGCCTCACATGCATAAGCCCCTGGGTTCAATCCCTAGCACCACACGCACAAAAAATTATCTCACTATGAATATTAGTAATATAAGTATTACTAAAAAGGTTAGCACTTAAAATGTGAAATTAAAATATATTACTGTTGGGTTACATTATTTTGAAATAAGAAAAAGCGTGTTATAATTTTAAGAGTAATTCTAATAAATGTATTTAGTGCCTATGGATTAGACATTCCAATATTTTCCTTATCATTAAGCAGGTCTTCCTTGAAAGGGTCTCAGACATCCAGCTAATCAGTGGCACATTGCTAAATCATTATTATGTATTAAATATAATTTACTCTATTGGTTGTGCTATAGTTTGTATGCTATTTTAAAACTGTTTCAGTGAGTGGCATTATAAATGTTAAATAATGAAGTCATCTAGGCAAAATTAGCTTGCAACATTTTCAGACCAGGATTTAAATGAATTTATAACTATTCTAATATTGACCTATGCTATTTTGGGCTAACCTGCATTATTTTTTTTTTCTGTGTTTCCAATTAACTCTTGACACTACACTCACTCCTTCCTTCCAGTTGCTGGGGATTGATCCCAGGGCTTCATGCATGCTAGGAAAGTGCTCTACCATTAAACTACACCCTGAACCCTTCTATTTATTTGTGTATTTTTTGGAATACTTTTTATTTGAAATAATGCAAGTGTACTAGAAAGTTGCAAAGATTGAGAATGGTACAAACAAACAAACAAAAAAAAAAAAAGAAAAAAAAAAGAAAAACTGTGTGTCTTTTACCCAGGATCATCTGTTAACGTTTTTTAATTTTTTTTAGTTGTAGATGGGTATAATACCTTTATTTTATTTTTATGTGGTGCTGAAGGTCAAATCCAGTGTCTCACATTGCTAGGCAGGTGCTATACCACTGAGCTACAATCCTAGCCCATTTGTTAATCTATTTTACCCCATTTGTTGTGTTATTTGTGCATAATCTCTCAGTGTCTATGTGTTTGTGTGTGTATATGTGTATATAAGTACACAGAAATATATGCTGATGTCTTTATGAATTATTCGCCTGTCAGTTGCATATATCACTGCTCTTTATCCATCAACAGGATGCTGTTTCCTAAGAACAGGAATAATGCCTTATACAATCACAGTATAGTTAAAATTTAAATATATTTCTATAATGCTTTAATCTAATCTGGGCTAATTTTATTTATAGATCCAGTAATGTTCTGTTTAGCTCCTCCTCTCACCCCGACTTGGCCTCTAGTTCAGGATCCAGTCTAGGATTGTGCATTGCATCTAATTGCCATGTCTTTTTAGTTTCCTTTGATTTGGAAAAAAATTTTCATGGCATTTATTTGCCTATTATGACAAAAGTTCCTCACTTTGGTGTCGCGACCCCTTGCCCGCAAGGAAGACGCAACAACAGGAATCTTCTTTCAGCCGTTTATTCAGGCCCCTGATGTTTCTTCTTCTCCCTCTCGGATGCCTCTCCCAGCCTTAATAAAGCATCTCAAGCCCCAATGCGAAGCTGCCACGTGGAGCTTTCTCATAGGGTGTTAAAAAACCATGCGCCAACTCTCCCAAATAAGGAGTTGTTTGTTACAGACCACAGCGGAGCCAGCGCCATCTTGTAATGGCGACCACAGTCCGCAGAAACGGCTCACCACAGTTCCCCCTTTTGTTTTCCAAAAACAATACAGGCGAGAGTAGAGGTCCTATCCCACTGTGCAGAAGTGGCTGCATAGTATGGCTCAGCCCCAAGGAGGGCCCTTCCCCAGATCTGAGGCCATATCAGCCGACGCCTTTTTTCGTGGGACGGGGCGTGGACGCGTCTAACCCGCATGCAATAGGACATGCTCTCCTTGAGGTCCACTTCAAGGATCACTCAAGTGCAGTGCCTTGCCTCGCATCCTGTATCGTGATGATGGTGGACGAAGGGGGATGGCTGAGGCTGAACTGTGGCTGTATAGAAATACGACGACAAACAAGTTGGCAACACCCTAAAAGAAAGGCACGGGTCTTAAGGCGATAGAAAAGCACTAGTGTGGAAACCCATCTGCGTGCAATGGCAGTAAAGCCGGCAGAGTGCAAGGGCTTTCCAACACTAAGAGAATAACAAAGAAAGACATGTCGATCCCAGTGCAATGTTCATAAAACTTGGGGTGCAACGACCATGTCAAAGATTTACTGTTTAATCTGCGCAAGCCAGACTTGAGATGAGATGCCATTTTCTAAAGCTGCAAGAGCTTGTATGATCATAGCTTTATCTGGACCAATTTCCGGCCAAATATTCGCCAATGATACGGGAGGCATTCCTGGAATCATTAAATCATGAACCGGCATCGGCATTGGCCAAGCCCGTGCCGCTGCCCACCACTGCATTGGTGTCGTCCATGTCATCGGCACCAGCACCAGAGCCAGAGCACTCAGCAGAATGAAGATCCTCATCACGGGGTTGCTGTGGTATTTCTTGTTGCTGAGTAGCTGGCGTCAAGACTCTTCTTGTCAGGCGTTCAGGGACCCACAATGGTTCCGTGCGATCCTGGGAAAAAACACATACAGATCCTCGTGCCCATGTCAGCACGGGGTCGGGGCAGTTCCATTGGCCCGTAAGAACATCTTTCCACTTAACATAGCCAATCACAGAGGGCTGAGGGGACACATGTCTATCGGCCGCAGAGCGACCGTGAATATCCAAATTCAAAAAATTAATGGTAAAGAGAGCTAAGGACAGGCGTTCTTTAGGAGTATGTTCAGCTCCTATTCCCCCCTTTTGTTTTTGTAAAGTTTCCTTTAAGGTGCGATGAGCACGCTCAACAGTAGGCTGCCGCATAGTGGCAAGCACACATAATTGGAAAGGTTTATCACTCTGGAGCCTGCATAAAGTAGCATGTTGTATAGCTTCTTCTACTGTCATAAGGGCCGCTCTAGCCTCTTTAGTGAGGCTACGAGGGGAAGTAAGATCTGGATCACCCCTAAGAGTAGTATACAAAGGCTGTAGCATAACATTAGAAATATGTAAATATCCTCGTATCCAATTAATATCTCCCAGCAGTTTTTGATAATCATTTAGAGTTTGGAGATCCTGAGTTCGTATGGTGATTTTTTGTGGTCGTAATTTGCCATACCCAATTGTTGCTCCCAAATACTTAATAGAACCCCCTGTTTGAACCTTTTCAGGTGCAATATGCAGTCCATATTGAGCTAACAACTTCACTAGGTCTTTATAGGCCTCATGAATTGTCTGCTCTAATTTAGCAGCCAATAATACATCATCCATATAATGAATGATCTTGATGGAGGAATACTTTTGTCTGAGAGGTGCGAGTGTCTTCCCCACATACATCTGACACATCGTGGGACTATTCACCCCATAAGTGCGCACAGACTCCGCCAGGGTCTTCACAATTTTAAAATCTAAAGGCTCATGGAATCTTCCCCTATTATCGTCCTGAAAAACTGGATAAGCAAGACCCATCTCAGCGTGAACAGCCTTCCATGTTTGAGCATGGAAAGCTCTCCCCGAAACACCCCCACCATACGGCGGTGGATCCGGAGGATCACATTTCTTGAGCCCCTGCTTATCTTTGCTCCCTTCTCCTACAGCTAAACTCCCTAGCTGGCGAGACAGCCTCCCAAGCTCCTCCTCCTCATTCTCCTCTTCCTCTGACCCACTTTCACATGGAGGTGTGCGCAGCGCACTGAGATCTGGATACAATCGCCTCTTCCCCTGTTTCACGCTCCGCACACTTCCATCCTCCCGAGATACCTCACTTCCTGCCGTCTCTGATTTCTCTAGAACTTCCTGTCCTTTAGTAAGTGCGTCATGACATCTGTCCTCTGTGAGGCAACTACGGACTATTCTCCAAAGGGGTATCACCCCGCCCTCTAATATGCCCTGCTCAGAAGCAAAGTCAAGATCTTTGCCTAATTTATCCCAACTAGGTATGGTAAGGCTGCCCGAAAATGCAAACCACGGTGCAGCAATATCTATCTTCTGTAAAAATCTCTCTAAAGTACGATGCTTCACTTCCAGACCCTTGGAACGTAACAGGCCATCTAGGGCCAGGAGAAGCGGACTTGAAGATGCGGCACCCATGACACAACAACAAAAGAAACACAGAAAACAAAAGACACAGACGACAAAAGAAACACAGAAAACAAAAGTGAAAGTACACATTGCAGCTGCAATAAAATATGAGGCTCTCTCTTTCTTTGTAGAGGAGCTGACCCCGCTTTGGTCGCGGATCCCACTTACCTGGGACTATCCGGTGCACCACCCCTGACGACTGAAAGTTCTGGATCCCGGGTTTCGGCACCACTTGTCGCAACCCCTTGCCCGCAAGGAAGACGCAACAACAGGAATCTTCTTTCAGCTGTTTATTCAGGCCCCTGATGTTTCTTCTTCTCCCTCTCGGATGCCTCTCCCAGCCTTAATAAAGCATCTCAAGCCCCAATGCGAAGCTGCCACGTGGAGCTTTCTCATAGGGTGTTAAAAAACCATGCGCCAACTCTCCCAAATAAGGAGTTGTTTGTTACAGACCACAGCGGAGCCAGCGCCATCTTGTAATGGCGACCACAGTCCGCAGAAACGGCTCACCACACTTTGGGTTTCCCCAGTGTTTCATAATAATTAGATTCAGGTTATGCCTTCCTGGCTGAAATATTGTACTAGTGACATTATGTTCCTTTTAGCATGTACCTGGAGGCCTGTGATGTTCCTCTGTTCCATATCTGTGATGCTAAGTCTGATCATCCAGTCAAGAGTTGTCTTGACAGGGTAATCCCTATGTCTCTGCTGTACAGATATTATTTTTTACTTTTGGCACTAATGAGCAATCTGTAGAGAGACACGATAAGGTCATACAAGCATTCTTCCCATCATTAAACTTTCCCCTATATCTAGCATCCATTAATGAGTCTTGCTTGAACCAAGTTTCTCTATGATGGCTGCAAAATGATGATTTGCTAACTCCCGTATTCCAGGTTTCCCAGTTGGCATGTGGAATTCTACTGTAAACAGGATCCTTTCTCTCTTCCTCATTTTAATTTATGCATTTATTAGTGGTATGGGCTTACAAAATCCTTTTTTTTTTCCTCCCATGGTTTATAGCTATTGTACTCCTTAGACATTCTGGTGCTCAGTTTGTCACAGTAAAGGGTTGGGTGCAGTGGCACACACCTGTACCCCCGGCGGCTTGGGAAGCTGAGATAGGAGAACAGCAGTTTCAAAGCCAGCCTCAGCAAAAGCAAGGTGCTAAACAACTCAGTGAGACCCTTTCTCTAAATAAAATACAAAATAGGGCTGGGGATGTGGCTCAGTGAGTGCCCCTGAGTTCAATCCCTGGTACAAAAAAAAAAAAAAAAAAAAAAAAAAAAATATATATATATATATATATATATATATATTACAGTGAAATTGGAGTTTTGAGATGAAACTTGATTCTCCACTTCTGTTAGTGGAAGACTGGAGTTTCTTTGATTCTGCTGGTGTGAGTCTGTGTAAGGTGCAGGCCTCTTTATGGTTGCAGGCCTCTTTAAGTGTTGCTTCTCTTTATGGTGGGCTATGCCCTTCAGTGTTGCAGCAGACCCCAGCAGCTCACTGTTAATTTCTTCTTTCTGGGGGTTCTTGTCTTGTGAATTGAAAGAATGAAACCCACAGACTAGGATGAGTGCAAGACTAGGATTTATTGAAGAATAGAAACAGAAGTCTTACAGTGCAAGAGAGGACCCCATAGCAGGTTGTCTCTAAGTGTGCTAGTATATGGGTTTAGATAGCACTTGGGTCACTGCTATTGGTCCAAACTTATACTAGTTAGATTTTAGAAAGGTACTAATGTAATTCATCAGTCTTGAACCCATTCAGGTTTGCTTTACTTTCATTTTTTTTCCCTGCTTGGGAAGCAGGAGGTTGAAGTCATTAAATTGTGCATGGTCAGGGGGGTGTCTAGAGCTGCAGAATTGCATGGAGTGTGCTTCTGCCGGGGGCATCCCCACTGCAGGCTGGGCTGTGTGTGGGGTGAGGAGATGGTATTGCCCTGTGCTGTGCCTTAGGCCCATATGGACATGGCAGGCTCTGCAGGGCAGCCCATTCTTGCTGCCTGTGCTTAAGCCCACCTGGGCTGACACTCTGCCATTTCACTGCTCTGCTGATGCTTCTTGGCAGGGACCAGTGGACTGGGGAGCTGTGTCAACAGATTTGGTTGGTGGAAACCCCTGAAGCTGGGTCCCATGTTTAGTGACTTGGCCCCATTTGTTTGCTGCAGTGCTAGGGGTTGAAGCCAGGACCTCATGCATGCTACAAGCGCTCTACCACTAAGCTGCATTCTCAGCCTCTGCCTCATCATTATTAATTAATGAATTTATTTATTTATTTTTGGTGAACACTTCCTTATAAGCAGTTTAAGGCTCTTATTGTACCGATTCTTCTGCAGCCCCAGAGCTGGTTATTTTTCTGAGGAGCCCTGGTTCATTTTGGTGAGGAATAGCGTTAGAAATGATAGTCTAGTTACTACTTACATTCATTGCTATAGAGGTATGTTTACTTCTAGGCCTTTCAGCAGTCAAAGCTAATAGATATACGCATGTGCATAACACAAATACATACATATATGCATGCAGACACACATGTATGTCAATGAGCAAAATACATGTACATATACATATTTTAAGTCATGAGTTCACCAGTACCTACAAATTCAGCTCATCTCTATAGTGTTTCTTCTTGCATTCTCCCATCCCATATTGAATATTCCTTCTTCCATAGTGAGAATTTTGGCTCCCAAAATTATGGACACATTTTTTTCCCCTTGTTGCTATAATTCATCCAAAATAGTTCCAGTAGTACTTTGCTCATACCTGTTTAATAAACAAACCCAGAAAAAAGAGTGTGGGTTTTGTATTCTTCACCTGCTCCACAACATTGCTCAAGATCACGAGTATATATTTAAGTCAAGTATTCTGCTCATGTTATTTAGATTAGTTTTTTTTTTCTTTATTTCTTCCCCCCGCTTCACTATGGATGTCATTCATATGAAACAGGATTGATTTGTTGTTTTAATTTGCTTTCAGTTTTAGGTTTTTAATTTTTCCCTTTACCATCTTTGCTGATTTAGTGTAATTTAAAAATATGTAGAATGGTAATATGCTTCCAAAGTTCAAAACTATACAAAATAAGTAGTTAAAAGTGTCATTCTCTCCTGTGGTCCTTCCATTTCACTGGTCTCCTCCTACCTTTGATTAGTGGTTTTATCCTTTTATTTTTCATTAAAAACAGATATATGCATAAGCCATGCATGGTGGTGCATGTCTGTTATCCCCGTGGCTCAGGAGGCTGAGGCAGGTGGACCATGAGTTCAAAGACAGCCTGAACAACTTAACGAGGCCCTCAGCAACTTAGCAACAAGCAAACAAAAACCAAAAATCAGATACCTGTATGTTATCTTATTTGCCCCCCCCCCTTTTTTCCCTTAAAGGGAGCTTCCTTTTTATTTATGTAACTTATTGCATTTTATACATAAACATTATTTTTGCTTAACAATATCTTCTGGGAATAAATTTATATCCATTTCTAAAGACTGACTTCATTCCTTTTACAGCAACATAGTACTCTATTGTGAATATACCAGTTTATATAACTAACCTTGGGCATTTATATAGTTTTCAATATTTTTCAATTGCAAACAATATGCAGTGGGTAACCTTGTGCCTGTATATTTTCGTATTATTGGAGGTATAGCTTCAGGATAAATTCCTGGAAGTGGGAGTGCATGTGTAGTTTTGTTAAACATTGTCATATTTTCCTCCATAGGGAAATTCTCCTTCATTTTGCATTCTACAAGCAGTGCTGGAAGATGTCTGTTTCCCACAGCTTCACCAAGTGTGTTGTCAAGCTTTTTAATGTTTGCTGGTATGATAGATGAGGAATGGTATCTAGCTATAGTTTTAATTCACAATTCTTTCTCCCTCCCTCCTTCCCTCCCTCCCTCCCTCCCTCCTTTCCTTCCTTCCTTCCTTCCTTCCTTCCTTCCTTCCTTCCTTCCTTGGTACTAGTGTTTGAACCCAGAGGCACTTAACCCCTTAGCCACATCCCCAGCCCTTTTTATTTTATATTTTGAGACAGGGTATCACAAAGTTGCTTAGGGCCTTGCTAATTTGCTGAGGGTGGCCTTGAATTTATAATCTTCCTGCCTCAGTCTCCAGAGCCACCGGGATTACAGGTATGTGCCACTGTGCCCAACTTAATTCACATTTCTTTTATTGTGAGTAGTAGATACAGACTAAATATTTGTGTCTCCCCCAAATTTTCATGTTGAAATCCTAACACATAGTGAGATGGTGTTACGAGGAGGTGGTGCCTTTGAGAGGTGATGAGGTCCTGACAGTAGAAATCACCTGAATGGAGTTAGCACCCTTAGAGAAGATGCTGGAGGGAGCTTCCTTGTCCCTTCTACCATGTGAGGACACAGAAAGAAGACAGCTGTCAGGGCTGGGGTTGTAGCTCAGTGGCAGAGTGCTCGCCTAGCCCGCGTGAGGCACTGGGTTTTATCCTCAACACCACATAAAAATGAAATAAAGGTAAGAAAAAAAAAAGAAGAAGAAGAAGAAGATAACTGTCTGTGAACTGGAAAGAAAATCTTCACCAGACATCGAATTTGCTGTGCTTTGACCTAGGACCTCCCACATCCTGAACAGTGAGAAATAAGTTTCTGTTGTTATAAGTTATTCTTGTTATAACAGACTAAAACAGCACTTTGCATTATTATTTCATAAGGACCATTTTTATATTCCATTATTTTCAGCTTTTGTTTTTATTTAGTTTTCTTTAGGATTCTTAACCTATTCCCCCTCAATTTAAAGCACTTTAGATTTATTATCTCCTTATTTGTGATATATATTACAATTTTTTTCTCAGTTTTTCATCTGTCTTTTGACTTTGTGTGTGTGTGTGTGTGTGGAGGTGTATTTTGACCTTGCACATTCTCTATTTTTATATGGTCAGATTTATCAGGTTTCTTTTTTATTACTTCTAGATATTTGGTCATAGAAACTTTTCCTTATACCCAGAGAAATTTGCTTATTTTTTTTCCAAATAGTCATTTGCTTATCTCAATACTACTTATGAAATGACTGATTTCCTCCAAAGATACCCTTTGATCTTATCCTAGGTTTCTTCATTTAGTTGGGCATACTTATTGACTTCATTTTATTCTTCTTATATGCTTGTCTGTACTTATGCTAGCTCTTTACTATTTTAATTATAATTGTACAAAGCTGTAATGATCAACAGAACAGTTCTTATTTGCAGATTTTCCTTTTCAATGTTTTCTGGCTATTCTTACTTTTAATTTTTTTTCTGTGTGGTATTGAGGATTGAACTCAGTGCCTCTTTCATACTATGCAAGTACTATACCCCTGAGCTATACCCCCAGTCTATTTTATATTAAACAGGGTCTTACTAAGCTGAACTTGCCATCCTCCTGCCTCAGCTTCCTGAGTGGTTAGGTTTCAGGTATGTGTCACGACACCCAGCTAGAAAGTAACATTTCTTGAATAACTTTTATGTGCTATGTACTGTTAACAGTGTTATTTAATTCTCAAAACAATCATGAGATTATTGATTTTGCTTTATATATGTTGTAGATGAGAGTACTCTTTTAAAAAGCTCATACAATTTCCTGAAGAGCAGTTAATAAATACCAAGACCACGTGCCATCAATGTACATTTTCTTTAAGTTCACTATCTGCTAAAAACACACATTATAACATTCTCCAAGTTAGAAAAAAAGAAGAAAGAAAAGGAAGAGAAAAATGAAGGTACACATTGTCTTATTTGACTATTAGAACTAGCTATGAAATCAATAAAGCATGCATGGACTATTGTACTAATTTTGCAGATAAGGAATTAAAGTTCTAGAAAGTCTGTGTTCCAAGATTGTGGTTAATCAGTGTCAGAGTTGATTCTAGAATGTGTTACCACTAACCCTGCTCTTTTCAGTATACCATACACACATATAATAACATATAGAATAGTTTCACTTAAAGCCTTAAAAGTCTTAAAATTTCAAAGGAAAACAATGATGTTTCTTTCTATCGGTGTTAGACAAGGATGATTTAAAAGTTAATTTTTTGAAGTAGAATGGCAATGCATGACAGTGGCAGGTGGGAGCCTTCTGTTCTTTAACTTGGGGATCTCAAGAGTTTCTGTCCATTAGAATAATCACCACAATGCTTTAGTAAATGCAGACATGGAGTCACATCCCCAGAGCTTATTACTTAATTGGTCCAAATTATGACCTGGTTGTCAATATCTTAAAAATCTACCCATGATGCTAGTGTGCACTCAAAGTTGAAAACCATCAGCCTACATAATATTTACGATACCTTCACCTTCTTCAACCATTTTTTTTTGATGGTACTGGGAATTGAACCCAAGGGTGCTCTACCAGCTACATCCTCAGCCTTTTATATTTTTTATTTTGGGTCAAGTTCTTGCTAAGTTACCCAGGCTGACCTCAAACTTGCAATCCTCCTTCCTCAGCTTCCATAGTATCTGGGATTATAAGCATAATCTACTGTGCTTCATCCTTCAATTTTAAGGTTGTATACTTCTGAGATTTCTTCTTCTGTGGGAAGACAAACTCTGGAATCAACTGCCAAAACTTGAATTCTTTCTCTTGATGAGAGTTATATCTTAGGTAAACTACTCAATCTTTTAAGTCCCCCAATTTCTTCTTCTTTGAAATAGCATAAAATTCCTTAATTCATAGATAAATATTTTTAAATCAATAAACATTCTAAAAATAAATAAACACATCTTGCCCCCCCACCAATATTATCATGGGTGAACCTATTGTGACATATCATTCAAAGTCCATAGTTTTCTTTTTTGTTGTTATTGTTTTTGAGATAGGATCTTACTAAGTCACCCAAACTGACCTTGAATTTGTGATCTTCCTGCCTTAGCTTCCAAAGTAGCTGCAGTTACAGGTGGGCACCATCACACCTGGCTTCTCTTTTACTTAACTATAACTAAAATCAGTGCGGCTCCTTTCTCCTTCCCTCCCTGCCACCCTTCTCTCTCTCTCTCTCTCTCTCTCTCTCTCTCTCTCTCTCTCTCTCTCTCTCTCTCTTGGCTGCTCTACCACTGAGCTACATTCCCAGCCTTTTTTATTTTTATTTGGAGACAGGGTCTCACTAAATTTTGATCCTCCTTCTCCACCCTCCTGAGTCACTGAGATTATAAGCATGCACCACTGTACCTGGCTTCATAGATTATTTTTGGTGGGGGGAAGGGAAGCAGTGCTGGGATTGAACACAGAGCCACCTTCCCAGCCTTTTTTTCTTTTTTCTTTTTTTTAATTGTGAGACAGGGTCTCACTAAGTTGCTTAGAGTATCACTATGTTGCTGAGGTTGGCCTTGAAATTGTGATCCTCCTGCCTCAGCCTCCTGAGTCACTGGGATTATGAGCATGTACCATTGTACCTGGCTTCATAATTTTCCTTAGGTGGTATATATTTTATAGGTTTGACACATCTATAATGACATGTATCTGACATTATAACACACAGAATAGTTTCACTGTTCATCCCCTTTGCCCCACAAGCCCTTAACAACTGCTGGTCATTTTTCTATCCCTATACTTTCGCTTTTAATAGAATGCCATTTGGTTGAAACCATATAGTATTGCAGGATTCTCAGATTGACTTCTGTCATGTAGCAGTGTGAATACAAGTTTCCTTGGTGTTGTTTGTGGCTTGAAAACTAATTTATTTAGTACTAAATAATATTCCATTGTTATATGCCTGTGGTTTATTCATCTACTCAGTTAACTAAACATCTTTGTTGGTTCCAAGTTTTGAAAATTATAATTAAAGTGATATAAGCATCCAGGTTCAGGTTTTGTGTGGATATGCTTCAACTCATTTGGGCAAATGCCAAGGAGTATGATTCTTGGACTATATGTCAGGAAAATGTATAGGGTATTTTGCTTTTGTTTTGTTTTTGCAGTAATAGGGAATGAACCCAGGGCTTCACGCACTGAGCTACATTCCCAGCCCTTTTTATTTGATTTTGAGTCATGATCTCCCTGAGTTGCCTGTGTTGGTCTTGAACTTGTGATCCTCCTGCCTCAGGCTCCTGAATGGCTGCAATACCTTGGAATGTAGAGTTTTATAAGAAATTGCAAAAATTGTCTTTCAAAGTTGCTGTACCATTTTGCATTACTGTCAGCAATGAATGAATGTTCCTGTTCTTCTCTATCCTTGCCAATAGCAGTTTTTGAAAAGAAAATATGTGACTATATTATTATTATTATTGAGAGAGAGTGAGAGAATTATTTATTATTTATTTTTTAGTTTTTGGTGGATACAACATCTTTATTTTATTTTATTTTATGTGGTGCTGAGGATTGAACCCAGTGCCCCGCACATGCCAGGCGAGTGCGCTACCACTTGAGCCACATCCTCAGCCCTGTGACTATATTATTAAAGTTCATACTACATGGCCCTGCACATAGTAAGGGGTCAATAAATGGTAGCTAATATTTTCTATCTGATCACCTAACTTCTCCACCTTATACTGATTTTGAAGGAAATAGAGAAAATCTAAAATTAGAGGACAAATCATGGGATTTATGTAGCCTTTGAAATACCTGGAGTCAGGCTGCACTCTTAACAGTACCTTGAACCTGAAGATGGTAAGCAATAGAAAGTACCTACTGGGAGAAAGAAGTTGCAGAGAGAGACATCTGGCTAGAAGGAGGCTTGCTGCTCCTTTGGGTCATAAGGCTGATGGGAAAGGCCATGCTATGGGAGGGAGTCCAGGAGAACTCGCTTTGGGTTTCTGTGTGTAGATGCGTGTACCTGGGAGCTAAGAATGCATGTCTGTTTTAAGTGTCTTACTTGATGTGTCAGGAAGAGCTGATCATAAAAGAGAGAATTCCAAGGAACTAAGCAAATGAAGAAAGAAAATTACATGAGAACAAAAGACAAACATATTTTTGTTTCTCTATTTTTCCCTTCCTTTGTCACCCACAGAATCTTGGCTCATTTCTGTGTGCTCCTATGTGCATGTTGTATCTCAGCCACTGTTGGAAAAATGGGGTTGGGGGAGGAATGTACTTCTTAAAGTCTGGGATAATTTAACAATCACAGAGCTTGTACAACCAAACTAACTTCTTCCTTCCTAAATATTAATTGACAGCCAGAATCATTTAACAATATAATCTTTTAATCAAATACATTAGACTTCAGGTTTATAGAAACTTAAAGGACAGTGCCTGCACCCTTGAGAAACTCATTTCAAATTTTGGAATATGATTACTTCATTGGACTGATATTCTATCTGGCTCATTTCCCCCATTTAAGTCTCACATACTTAATTGTGTCCTCACACTTCAGTGTGTACCAGAATTACTTGGAGGGCTTGTTAAAACAGATTTCTGGGTCCACCTCCAATTTCTGCTTCCTTGGGTCTGGTGCACATTCCAAGCATGTGTATCTCTAGCAAGTTTTCAGGTCATGCTAGTGATGATGGTCCCAGGACCATGTTTTGAGGGAAGGCATACACTGATCTGTTAGGATGCTAACCAGTTTTCTTTAGGGTCTAGTCAGGAGGCAAAAAGCACATTAGTTATTAGAATAGAAAGAATGTTTCTAGGAAGAAAGTTAAACTGGATATGAAGTTGTTAACTAGGTAAAAAGTTGTGCTCTAAAATATCATGCAGGAAGCATCTATCCCTCGGACTGGTAAAACAAAGGGGGGGGGGAATTATCAGAATTATAAAAACTTTGGAAACCTGGAGAAGCTAAATTTCAGATCATTGAGGAGAGTGCTGTTCTGGTGTCCCTGAGGGTGGAAGTGCAGGTGTGATGAATTTGGTCTTGCAAGTGTTGGAAAAAAAACTGCAGAGTGGATTCATCTGTTGCTACAAGGAGACACTGCTGGAGTGAAGATGTAGTATTGGGGTGATGCTCACAGGTGCAGAGAGCAAATAGGAAGGAGCAAGTCCCTTTGTCCTCCACCAGGGCAGCTTTCTGTATTGCAGGGATTGATAATGCATTCAGGTGGCAAAGAAATGTAATTTGTAGCACCCCAGCTTGGAGGATGGGTTGGGTTTGTTGCTGAGGAACATAACACAGCACAAGAATATCAGTACTTTGAATGAGTGTGCTTTGTGAGAAGCTGGCTCATTGTAGATGATTCATTAGAAACCAGTTAAAACTGGTTCAAAATAATAACTTTGAAAAAGAAATAAAGCTGAAGGCTTAACACTACCCAATTTTAAGACTTTTTATAGAACTAAAGGACTTAAGACTGTGTAATATTGACAGCAGGCTAAACAACAGATCAATGGAACAGCAGAGACGATCCAGAAATAGACTCACATGTATAACAAGTGATTTTTGAAAAAGGTGCAGAGGCAATTCAAGGGAGAAAGGGAACCATCGTTACATAGAAGAGTTTGATCTGTACACAAGCAGAAAAGAGAAAAAGAATGAAAAATTGATCTACACCTCATATTATATATAAAAAAATTAACCCAAAATAGACTGTAGACCGAAATGTGAAACTTAAAACAATAAAAATTCTAGATGATGTATAACTCTTCATGACCTGAAATTCAATAAGGATTTCTGAGATGTGATATCAAGAACACAATTCATAAAAGAAAAAAAAAACTGGTAAATTGGATTTTATAAAACTTAAAAACTTCTGCTCTTCAAAGAAATTTTTAGGAGAGTGAAAAAATAGGCCATATAGACTGGGAAAAATACACGTGGAACATATGTTTTACTTGTATCCAAAGTAACTTGTATCCAGAATGCATAAATTTTTTTTAAGATTCAACAATAAGAAAGTAATCCAATTAAAAAATGGACAAAAGGTTTGAATAGATCCTTTACCCAGGAAAATATACAGATAGAAAATAAGCACATACAAAATGTTGAATATCCTTAGTCATTAGGGAAATATAAATTAAACTACAATGAGATAGCACTAGACACCAATTAGAATGTCTAAAATTAAACATACTAATCATAACAAGTGTTGCTTAAAATGTGGAATAATTAGAATTTTTTAACAGTGCTGGTGGAAATACAAAATGGTATAAATATAAAGCAGCATAACCATTCTGGGAAACAGACGGGCATTTTAAAAAAATATGTAGACATGTATCTGCCAATGCAATCCAGCCATTTCACTACAGATAAAATTTTCTCAAGAGAAAAGAAAGCATGTGCCTGTACAAAGATTTGTGCTTGGATGTTCATATTGGTTTCTTAATAATAGGCCAAAGCTGGAAAGGGCCTCATGTCCCTAAATAGAAGAATGGCTAAACATGGGTGCCTCTGTACTACGGAATATCACTCAGCAGTAAGAAGGAGTGAACTGCTGATACTACGGTGAGAATGAGTGTCAGAGCCATTATGCTGAGTGAAAGAGACCAGACAAGTGTTTATATGGCATGATCCAATTTATTTTTAAAAATTCTAGAAAATATTACTTAATGTTAGGGGCACATTAAGTAACATGGGAATGAGGAAGGCAGGCTAGGGCAAAAAGAAGGGAGAACAAAAGGGCACAAGGAAAATCTTGGAGGTGATGGATATGCTTATTATCTTGATTATAGTAATTGTTTTATTGGTGTGAAAACATATTGGATGATATTACTTAAATATATGCAACTTATCACATGGCAACTATGCTACAATAAAACTGTTCAAAAACAATTTTGTGGGCTGGGAGTGTACTCAGTGGTAAGTGCTGGTCTAGCAGGGGTAAGGATCTGGGTTCCATCCCAGCACCACATTACAAATAAAGAATTTTAAAAAATTTCATCACAGTGCTAAATTGAACTGGAGAATTCAAATGAGGAATATAAGGTTGTAGCTATGTAAGTCCACCTCTGCAGTTTAAGCGGCCCAGAACCAGAATAAAAATGAAGGCTCCTCACTCGTACTACCCATTTTTTTTTCCCATCCTCTCTTTTCTTTCATTGATTTGCTCAGATACAACCTTTTTAGAGAGACCAGTGTTCACCATAGCAGAACACCACCATCTTTTCCCTTACCTGGTTTTATTTTTATTTTCTACATATTTATTTTTTTAGTTGTAGTTGGATATAATACCTTTATTTTATTTATTTTTATGTGGTGCTGAGGATCGAAACCAGGGCCTTGCACAAGCTAGGTGGGTACTCTACCGCTGAGCCACAATCCCAGCCCTGGTTTTGTTTTTCTATAGCACATCTATTGCTGCCTCCTGTTAGGTCATAAAGGTCCTTGTTACTCATTTATTACTTTTCTTCTTCACCAGAATTTAATCTCTAAGGGCAGGAACTTGGCCTCTTTTCCTTAATGATATAAAATGTATTAAGCAAAAGAATGAATATATGCAAAAATAAATGGACGAATGTTTTTGGACTTATGTTATATCCCACAATGTGACATTGACAGTGGCCTTAGTCACTTCAATGTCATGTTTGAGCCACTGTACTTGAGCAAGTAGGCAGGCCAGGAATTTTTGTGTGTTCGGTGACCACGAACAGGGACTATCCTGAGGTCTTTTATGGAACTCAGGTTTTCTCAACTTCTGTCATATTTTCTGGAATTCATCTTGATTCATTATTATATATTGTAATCGCAACTAATTCTTGTAGTAGAAATAAAGAGAAGTACAGGCTAAGTAATCTCTGAAGACAGTCCTGTTTGCCCTATAAATTTTCCTAAGTAAGCCTAAACACCATCAAGGCAAGTCTAAAGATGTTGATCCATCAGTAATTCCAGAGGATAAACGTGAGCTGGTGACTAAAGGACACCCTGAGCAAGGTGACTCTGACAAGAGTTATCATGCAATCTCCCCCAACAATTGGAGCATTTCAATGCCATTATAACCAGATTCTTCTCTTGGGTGTGAACAGGGCGATGAAAGCTAGTATATGTTTTCTTTCCACAAATTCTTTAAACTCAACTGGGGCAATGGCTGATTTATTGTCAGATCTTTGCAGTTTAGAACCATGATGTTGTTGCAGCAACATTTGAGATGAAAATTGTGAGCACTTTGAGCCCCTTTAAGTCACTGTCTCCTGTGAACAAGATGTTTCTCTCCTATTATAATCCTCCAGAATTAGCATTAATATTAATTCTGGAAAACCAGAATAAATGACAGAATAGTGAGCTGGAATTCACACTCTCCTACTACCTGTGAGGTCTTTGTTGTTGTTGTGATGCTGGTAAACAGAATTGAGATACATTATTTTACAATCTTAAATACCAGATTCAATTCAAGGACTCCAGATGTGCCTCTAAACTCCACTTGGATTTGAATGATTCCTGGATATACTTGCGGGTGGTCTGATCAAGATTATATGAAAACCATCTTCTGGAACAACTTAATTCACTATGAAAGAAATTCTTTATGGACCACTAACTTATATTGATAGGTTGTGCCTGGATTGAATTCCTTAAACAGATCACTCTTTCATACTCAGTCAAAACAGAAAAAAACCTGGTATTCCTTTGCAATTAATTGTGTAATTTGATTAGCCTAAAGAAGTAGGTTAAGGAGGTTTTCTAACATAAACCACAGGTTCAAAGCCTACATGTTTCACAACATGATCTGAAAATTTTAATGGCAAATAACTCAGGGAATCCCCAATTAATTTTTCCTTTATCTTTAGGAAAACTCTCCTTCCAATAAGCAGAGCAGACATAAAGCCATGGTCTTAACCCTGGTGCCACATTAGAATCAGCTGAGAATTTAAAAAATATTTGATGCTAAGGCACACACCTAGAATGTCAACTGATTTTCATGCATTTGATGATCATTAGGGTTTTGTTCAGTATCCTAGCAATATGGTATATTTCATTGACTGATTTTTCCATGCAAAAACATGCTTGTGTTCCTGGTAAATTTTATGTAGTCGTGGTGTATAATTGTTTCCATGTGTAGCCTAATTTAGTTTGCTGGTATTTTATTAGAGTTATCTGTCTGTATTCAGAAGTTATATTGGTTTTGGCTTTCTTTTCATGTGATGTGGTTGGTTTTGGTATCAGGGTAATATTGACCTCATAGAGTAAGTTGATGAGGAACTGTTCCTGACTCTTCTATTTTTTTTGGAAAAGTTGTGAATGATTGGTGTTATTTTTTTTTCTTTAAATATTTGCTAGAATTTGCCAGTGAAGTCATCTGAGATTTCCTTTGTTGGAAGCTTTTGGATTACTAATTCAATCTCTTATTACAGTTTCCCTTGTATTTTCTATTTCTTCTTGAGTTAGTTGTGTGATTTCTGTCTTCCTAGAATTTTTCCATCACATGTGGGTTATCTAACTTGAGGGCATACGATTGCTTATATAATTCCCTTATAAAGTTATTATTTTCTTGTTTCTGTAAGATTAATAGTTACGTCTTTATTTCATTCTGGATTTCAGTAATTTGAATTATCTTATTCTTGGTCAGTTTTGCTAAAGATTTATTAGTTCTGTTGATCTTTTCAAGGAGCTAGGTTTGGTTTTATTTATTTCCTCTATTGTTTCACTATTCTCTATCTTATTCATGTCTCTTTGAATCTTATTACTTTCTCTATTCCATTTTTATACATAGTTCATTTTTTTTTTCTAAAATTAGGGACTACTCTTGATTTTTATTAAATTCTGTCTATGAGCATCTATATAGATCATGTGTTCTATTCCTAATTGGTATTTTAATATAAGTTCATTAGTAGATTTCCTAATATTAACTTTTTCCTGTATTCCTACTAAACAGTTGTGAAATATAGGAAATGGGGATATTTCTTAAATACCTTTTTGTTCTTATCAATTTTTCTACTCAGTGTACATGATTTTTATAATTAGAAAAATAACTCATATTTCATTTTTCAAAAATCACAAAGCTTAGAAAATAATGATAAAAATAATAATTTTAATACCTGATAACCTAAGTGTGAAAACTTTGATAAAACATGAAGAAATTGCAAAGAATTTTATTACAGAGAGATATAAAACTGTATTCAAGACATGTAATAAATAAAATTTTAAAATAGAGGGAAAATATGCATATAATAAACATAATCAAAATAAGCTACATTTTTTACTCTATAGAAGTTTCTTTAACCAGATAATGTCCCAAATCATGTTATTATACACAAATGAGTTAATTAACAGAAAAAAAAATCTAAACCAAAAGGAATGAAAAATAACTAACATATTTGGAAAGTTATCACCGGTATTATGGACATTTAAACTGAGACTCTATGTGCATCTAAGAAATCAGCTCAAAACTTTTAAAATGGACATTACTCAGATGTTGGTCAGAGTGCAGATTGAGAGGGACGCTCACATATTCTTTTTTTCTTTTTTTTAAAGAGAGAGAGAGAGAGAGAGAGAGAGAATTTTTTAATATTTATTTTTTAGTTTTCAGCAGACACAACATCTTTGTTTGTATGTGGTGCTGAGGATTGAACCCGGGCCACACGCATGCCAGGTGAGCGTGTTACCGCTTGAGCCATATCCCCAGCCCCTACACATATTCTTATTCCATGTCATAAACCCTTAGGAAAGATGTATTGTTTGAAGAGCCTTAAAAATGTTCATAGATAGAGACTGAATGAAGAAAGAACATCTGGAAAAAAATATAAGATGATTTATAGACATTTGAGTGACAATTGTTTTTGGGGTACTGGGGATTGAACTCAGTGGTTGAGGGACACTCAACCACTAAGCCATATCCCCAGTCCTATTTTGTATTTTATTTAGAGACAGGGTCTCACTGAGTTGCTTAGCACCTTGCTTTTGCTGAGGCTGGTTTTAACTTATGATCCTCCTGCCTCAGCCTCCTGAGCTGCTGGGATTATAGGCGTGTGGCACTGCGCCCAGCTTGAGTGACAATTTGAAAAGCCAAAAAGTGCTAAATATATACCAGTAAAAAACTAGCACATTAATGAAATTCAATGTTTTACAGGTATTAATATGACCATAAAGGATTTTTAATTCCATGAGAAGCTATTAGTGATAGAATGTTAAGTGGGAAAGACAAGATACTATGTTCATTCAGTTACACTGAAAATTTGTCAAAAATGCAAAGAAAAAATATGTAAGGCAAAATAACGACCTAGAAAATCTGAAGGAAAGTCTGACTGGAAAGTAGAATAGATCCAGAGAGTTCTTACTTTTCCAGAAGGCATTCCCTAACCGTTTACTCCTTTTAAAAAATGCATTTAGTTCATTCAGGTTTTCCTTTTTTTTTTTAATTAAAAAAAAAATTTTTTTTTTTTTCAGCACTTGGGATGGACCCAGGGTCTCATGCATTCCAGACACAACTCTCCAAGCTACATTCCCAGCTCAAGTTTTCCAATTTTTTTAATCTGTGTATACTTCTAGAATATTACCTATTTTCTTCAATGTTTCAATTTTATTAGGTTTGGATTGAATATGTTTGCTCTGAATTAGACAAAATCTTCATACTTTTATATTCCCTATGTTATTTCTAAATTGTGTGTATGTTTTTAATCTTGCATTACTTTGCTTGATTTCTTTTCAGGGTTTTGATTATCTTATTGATTTTTATATTTAAAAATAAAACTCTTGCTGGGAGTGGTGGTGCAGGCCCTGTAATCTCGGCGACTCGAGAGACTGAGGCAGGAAGATTGCAAGTTCAAGGCTCAGTAAGACCTTGTCTCAAAATAAAAACTAAAAAAGGGATTGGGATGTAGAGTGTCCCCGGGTTCCATCCCACTACCAAAATAACAAAACCCAAACTCCAAGATTTGTTTGTAAATTCTACTATTTTTCTGTCTTCTTCCTTAGTTACCTGGGTTTTTATGTTTAGTATTTCCTTTGTTTTGCCTTCCTTAGGGATTTTTGTCCTACTGTTTTTTTTTAATTTCCTTTTCATCAATAACAGATTTTTTAAATTAATAACAGATATTTGTGGTTATTCTTACCACAGCTGTGATTAAATAAATTTTGAGATATTTTATCTCTGCCTCCAGCATCAGGTTCACAGATTGTTTAGGGGTGTTTTAGGATTGTCTGCTTAGAGAATTCTAGAGATACCTAGAAACGTTTAGCCTTCTTCCATTTTATCCTGGGTAGCAGTGAATTGTTTTTCCTCATCTCTTTCTCTACCTTTATCCTTTTTCCTCATAGTTGTCAGAAAATATGGTATAACACAGGCAGATTTCAGGAGATAGTTTTGCTAAGGCTGGTGGTGAAGGGTGCCTGAACCCATGGAGGATTCTTGTGTCTTGGAAGCTACTGACTAAGGTGGTGGGGAATGGTGGAGATCTGTCGGAACGTTTCCTCTCTCAGAGCTACCATGTTCTTCTGGTTTACCTGTTGCAGTGAGTCACAGCTGTGTTTTTGCAAATAGTCCACCACTGCTGCATTTAATGGAAATATCTATTAGAACACATGATCTTTTAACCTAGAGTATATATATATCTGTGTGTATGTGTGTGTGTGTGTGTATAAATATAGGTATATAAACATATATATCTTAATGTATATATTTTAATTATATATTAATTATATAATTTTAATTATATATATTTATTGTATTTATTTATTTTTTTATTGTTGGTTGTTCAAAACATTACATAGTTCTTGACATATCATATTTCACATTTTGATTCAAGTTGGTTATGAACTTCCATTTTTACCCCATATACAGATTGCAGAATCATATCAGTTACACTTCCATTGATTTACATATTGCCATTCTAGTGTCTGTTGTATTCTGCTGCCTTTCCTATCCTCTACTATCCCCCCTCCCCTCCCCTCCCCTCCCCTCTTCTCTCTCTACCCCCTCTACTGTAATTCATTTCTCCCCCTTGTATTATTTTTCCCTTTCCCCTCACTTCCTCTTGTATGTAATTTTGTATAACCATGAGGGTCTCCTTCCATTTCCATGCAATTTCCCTTCCCTCTTGCTTTCCCTCCCACCTCTTATCCCTGTTTAATGTTAATCTTCTTCTCATGCTCTTCGTCCCTACTCTGTTCTTAGTTACTCCCCTTATATCAAAGAAGACATTTGGCATTTGTTTTTTAGGGTTGGCTGGCTTCACTTAGCATAATCTGCTCTAATGCCATCCATTTCCCTCCAAATTCTATGATTTTGTCATTTTTTAATGCAGAGTAATACTCCATTGTGTATAAATGCCACATTTTTTTATCCATTCATCTTTTGAAGGGCATCTAGGTTGGTTTCACAGTCTTGCTATTGTGAATTGTGCTGCTATGAACATCGATGTAGCAGTGTCCCTGTAGCATGCTCTTTTTAGGTCTTTAGGGAATAGACGGAGAAGGGGAATAGCTGGGTCAAATGGTGGTTCCATTCCCAGCTTTCCAAGAAATCTCCATACTGCTTTCCAAATTGGCTGCACCAATTTGCATGTATGTTATATATATATATATAAACAGTTCCACACACATTTTGGTGGTGCTATTTTATTATTATTATTATTATTATTATTATTATTATTACTACTACTATTATTATTTTGCAGTGATGTGGTCTTATACACACTGAACAGGTGCTCCATCACTGAACTACACCCCCAGATGGGCTACATCTTGTTATGATGTAGCCCCCAGCTACCTATACAGAAGGATATGTATGCAAGGAAGTTTGTTCTAATAGTACTTAGAGTAAGACAACCATAACAACGACCAAACATTTGGAATACAACTTCAATGTTCATTGCTAGAGAATACAAGGGATAAACCTCATGAAGATACAAGAGATGGGGTCCAGAAGGGTCCTTAGCACAGGGGCTTCCTTCCCCATAGAGTTGGTGTGTACCACCTTCCCAGCACACGATAGATTCTTGTTCATCAAACTCGAGGTCCCCTGATCTCAATCCTTTGGATTTTTTTTTTTTATGGAAGCTTCATTGTGAAGATGTATTGATTAAATCATGGGCAGTTGGTTTAACTCAAGTTTAGCTTCTCTCCCATGCCAGAGGTCAGGGGATGGGGTTGAAATCCCCTCCCTCTAATCACATGGTTGTATTCATTGATAACCAGTTTCCATCCTTAGGCTATTTAGAGACCACAGCCTCTAGACATCTCAGGAGCCTACAGAAAACACTCTTATCACTCTGGAATTCTAAGAATTGGTCAAGACCAAATATCACACAAGAAAACAGGGGGAAGTAATGTAAGACTGAAATTAACCTAGTTGTGTAGCTCTTGTTTGGTTCAATTATAGTTGTTTCAATCTTCCTTTGCCTTATTACCCTTTGTAAAATTGTCTTTTTCTTTTCTTTCTTTTTTTTTTTTTGGTATTGGGAATTGAGCCTAAGGGCACTTTACCTCTGAGCTACAACCCCAGCCCTTTTTATTTTTTACTTTGAGACAGAATCTCACTAAATTGCTTAGGGCCTCACTAAATTGCTGAGGCCTACCTTGAATCTGCAATCCTCCTGTCTGAGCCTCCCAAGACACTTGGATTGTGGGTGTGCACCCCTGTGCTGGCCCAATTGTCTTTTGTTGAATGAAACTGTTGAATAAATAATATGAATGAGTGATGTTAAGTGCTCCTGAAAAAAAAAATCACATGAAGAACATTACATTGCTAATTAAGCATGTGAATGAATCTGTAGTTTAAAACCGATGAACCACAAATTTAGCAAATTGAACAACTTTTGGCAAATATGATTTATATTGTGGGGAAAGGCATAGATGTTTTTGTGTGCCTGGTATTTATTTGCCCTAACCTTTTTTTTTTCCCCCTGAGGGATGTACATTTATGATGTACACACAATGGAGAGAGTGAAAACAGATGTTAGTGTGGTTGGGCTTGTTCTTCTGGCTAAACCAGTTCACAGCCAACTCTGCTTTTTCTGTGAAGGCAGAGTGCTACAGGAAGAGAGAGAATGGAAGGAAACAAACAATTAAAAAATGAAAAGAAAAGAGAAAGCCCAGCCTTGAGGGGAGGAGAAGCTGGGGTTTGAAAGCTCCTCTTCTTTAGAGCGCCTTTATTTTTGGTACTGGATATTGAACTCAGGGGTGCTTAACCACTGACCCACATCCCCAGCCCTTTTTTGTATTTTATTTAGAGACAGAGTCTCATTGACTTGCTTAGGGCCTCACTAAGTTGCTGAGGCGGCCTTTGAACTTGAGATCCTCCTGGCTCAGCCTCCTGAGCCACTGGGATTACAGGTGAGCGCCCCTGTACCCCTCTGAGCATCTCTTTTCCATGCCGAAGTGATCTTGGAGTTCACTGTATTTTAAAAAAGATAGCACCGTGCCTGCCATGTATTATGTAATTGAACATAATGAATGCACGGTCGATTTCCTTTCTAGGTGTAATGTCATATTTATACCTCCCAATAACATCTCAATATTTTCTTTGGGATATCCTGATTTTAGGAGCAAAACTGACTCAGCAACGAAAGGATTTATTTAGCCACATCTGGCCCCTTTCCACATCTCACTTACATTTCACCTCTCTCTGCTCAAGAGAATCTGCAACTTCGCATTACGAAGTTGGCTTTCCTCGGCTCCCACCTCTGCTTTTCTGTGTTGAGCTGTGGCACTTTAGCAGGCTAGGATCCTCAAGTCTGCCTTTGTGATAAAGGACGCAGCAGCTTCTGCTAAAGTGGCTTTCTCTGTGTGTGTGGAGTCTGCCTGACTGATAACAGATCAGAAACAGCGAGTGGCCTTTGAAATTGAGGCACTGACTATAGTGGGGAAAATGAAAGGATCTTATGTTTTTGATCAAAGGATGATATCTTCCAGCTTGGAAGGGGGGTTATTCTGCCTGCCAAGGCCTATGATACTCTGTTACTTACTTACCCTAGGGAAGAAGATTCAATTTCATAGCTATTATATTGCTATATAGTTTAAAAATATATTTGTAGATAGACAGTCCCTCGGCCATTTTGCTTTCCCTTTCCGACTCCTGTCTTCCAATCTGGCCCCCGAGTAAATTGCCCGGTGCTTCCTAACCTGAATGGCAATTCAGTGATGCGCTGCCTCCTTGATCTTGACTGAACATTCATTCTAAAGAGATGACAAGCTTTAAATAAAGAGGGGGAAATTAAATAAACTGAAGGATGCCACGTTGAACCGTGGGGTGCTTAGTGGGATAATTTCAGGTGTCGTTCAATGGGATGTGGTTTCGCACTAGGTGTAAAACTGGCCGAGGGACAGGTGTGGATGTGGAAAGGTCAAGGGCAGTGCCAAGCAAGTTGAGGATCCCCGTGTTAATCCAGGGGTGTCCGAACGAGAAGAGAGATGCTCACGAGAATGAAGGGAAAGGTGAAGGACATACAGGGGCTGGAGGTGTCAGACTGGAGAGATCCATAAAACTGGCAACTGGGAACAGCATGATCAGGGTGGACAGATATAAGACAAGCAGAGATCATTTCACCAAAGACCATATTCTATTATGGGGAGCCCAAGGCACTGTGGGAGGGAGATGGTTAATTTTCATTGACATCACATTACGCCAGTTGCTACCTCACCAAAAATAAATGCTGAATCCAATATGTGTGTGTGCATATATACCTACATGCACACATACACACACACACACACACACACACAAATATACACATTTGTATAGGTTTCTAGTGTCTTATTTTAGTGTAAACCTGGCTTCTACTTGTCAGTCTTAATACTTGTTTCTCTCAAGGACTCCAGACAGATAAATCATAGGTATTACAGAACCCCCTCCTTCCTAAACAACCTTATCACTGTTTACATCCTGAATTCAATTTCACTTCCTGACTGATGACTACACAATCCAATATGGCGGTCACAGAGCACTTGAAATATGGGTGGACTAAAATATATCATGAATTCCTAAGACTTGTCTGAAAAAAGAAGTGTAGAATATCTCAATTGATCTAATGTCGTTAAACCCATATTGATCATAATATTGAAATTATAATATTTTGGACATAAGGGGTTCAATTACAATTAATCTAACTTTTTAAAAATGTCTTAAATGTGGCCACTAGAACACTTAAAATTATTATGGGACTCATAGTTGTGGCTCACATTATATTTCTATTGGACAGCAGTTCTGGGAACCTTCTTGCCTCTTCTTTTAAGGAAAAAAATTGGGATAACCCAGAGTGAGTTCCCATATGGCTTACCTTAGTCTTCTTGTGAACATGCCGCGTATCCACATCTGTTCTTCACGGATAGTTTCATGGAATGGTTAAAAGCCCAGTGCTAGAACCAGGTGACCTGGGTTCTAAGTCTGGATTTGTCAGTATTTATTGCTATATCTCTTTGTGAGATATATCATCTGTAAAATAAGAAACAACAAGCAAATAATTACAGAATAGTGCCTCATAAAGTTAGTATGAGACCGAGGTGAAAGACAGATAGGAGTGGAGGCAGGTATATGCAAGGGAGTGATTAAAATGATAAGCCATACTTAGGCTGGAAAAGAAGGAAAGTGATCACATGAGACAGATGTGGCTCTGATGGGGTCAAACACTGGGGTAAATGTTAGATGGAAAGAGAGGAAGTGGCCATGAAAATGGGATTCTTGGGCCAGGCTTAGTGGCACACACCTGTAATCCTGTGGCTCAGGAGGCTGAGGCAGGAGGATCTCAGGTTTGAAGCCAGCCCCAGCAATTTATGGAGGCTATAAGCAACCTAGAGAGACCCTGTCTCAAAATAAAAAATAAAAAGGGCTGGGATGTAGCTCAGTGGTTAAGCATCGTTGAGTTCTATCCCCAATACCAAAACCAAAACAAAAACATGGGATGCTGTGGATTGAGATTGCAGGGAGTTATTTGTAATTATGGGATGTGCAATACAGCTAGGGGAGTGAGCACTAGAGGCAAGGAATGATCACTGGAGGGAAGGAGATCCAGGAACTGAGAGGACAGGGTATTGAAAAGATCACATGTATGCATTTGGAAATCCAGAGGAATTATGTTGGCAATATGAACCAGAGCTAAAATCTGCAAGGAGCAACTTGCAGATGAGTAGATGACTGGTATAAGGAGAGGAATCAGAATTTGGAGCGTGGTGAGAGTCAAAGCCAGGAGTTTTGAGGAGAGAAGGAGAATGGGCTAGATGTGGCCATGAGGATGTTGAAGGAAACCTACTCCATCCTCAGGCCCAGTATGAGACTCATCAGCGGAGAGTACTGAAGTTGGAGCCCTTGGTTGCAACAATAACGTGAAGCCAACACTGAGAGAGGAGGATGAGGTTTTAGGATATTTTGCTGATGATGGATGATGAATTCCAGAGGGCCCAGGAGAAGTGTTGCCAGGAGTTGGGGAGTGGGGGAAGCTAATGTCAGAGAGGGGGCACAGATGGGGTCGAGGGTCTTGGGATGAAGGAAAAAATACAGGAGAACATTAGTGTTGATGGTCAAGGTGAAGATAAAAAAAAAGGTCAAGACTGTGAATTTTGAGGGGGAAAAGGAGGGAGAGTCTTGCCAAATATACCGTTATGGGCCAGGCTCTATGGGCAATGACCAAACAGACTCCATCTTACCCTGAGACTCCACGTCATGCAAAAACTGCTTCTCCCCTGGGAAAGCCCCACCTCTGTACCCATCGATAGTTGCTTAGCATAGCATGTTTGCCAACACAAAATGGCAATTCTTGTACAATGTAAAATTGTTCTCTCTTTGGTTCCCATTTTTCTTGGACAATGTACCCTATCAGAGATTGATTGTCTAGATGTTAGTAACCATTCTTTAACTTGTACTCACCTAGGGACGTTTTGACTCACTCCCTTTTCTGCTTATGATTTTAGATTTCATAATGTTTGTTTATGGTTTTGGATCATAGCAATGTCCACTTATGATTAATGTGGTTTTGGACTATAAAAGGTATATTCAAAAAGTATATTCAAACCCCTGGAGGGGTTGAAGGGTGTAGACTTGCAGCCTACTCCTTGGCCCACCAGCTGGTAGATCCAGACCTCCAGCTGGTGAATAAAGTTTCCGACTCCTGCTTTAAGATCGACTTGGTGATTTATTGCAATTTTGCCATAGCAATACAGGGGTGTAGGGGCTGCCATGTGACCCTGCCAATGAAGGCTGGAGGCCTGGAGAGGGGTGATTCTACATGGAGTGGGAGGGCTTCCCCCTTCACCTCCTTCAGAGGAGGGAACAACCACTGAGCAGGACCAAGTGAGTGAGCTTAGACACAGAGGTGATTCCATCAGGACAATACCCAGAAGGTCCAGAGAGAGGTGGGTAAGGCAGTAATCTCCTCCCTTTCCTATAGGACCGTGACTTGCAAGCTTTCTCACACATCAAAATCACTTGAAAGCTGGGTGTGGTGGCACATACCTGGAATCTCAATGGCTAGAGAGGCTGAGGCAGAAGGGTTGCAAGTTCGAGGCCAGCCTCAGCAAGCCTCAATGAGGTCCCAAGCAACTAAGAGAGACCCTGTTTCAAATTAAAAAATAAAAAGGGGTGGGGATGTAGCTCAGTGGTTAAGCACTCCTGGGTTTAATCCCCAGTACCTTAAAAAAAATCACTTTGAAGATGTGTTAATACCTACCTTCCTGGACCTGGCCTGCAGAATTTCTGATTTAGTAGGTTTGGGATGGGGCTGAGCACTTTGCATTTGTAACAAGTTCAGAGTTGGTGCTGTTACTACTAATCCTGAGAGAACACTTTGGGAAGCACAGCTCAGCTCTAGAGGATGCTGCCCTAGGGCAGACTAACTGAAACCTCCAGAGGAGGTAGTTGACTGCTCTGCTCCCTAATCCAAGATCATTGGCCCTCAGGTGCAGGTCACCTGAAAGCAATTGCAAATCTGATTAGCTAAAGCAGCAGCTCTAGCCTTACCTCAGATGCCCACAAAACGTAGACAGCTGCTTCTTGCTTGGAGTAGCTGGGATGAACACGAGGCTTACCTGTTAGTCTGGTTAAAGGGAGATTGCAGCTTGGTCCTTCTGTGGGTATCCAGTATTCATCCTGGGCATGCTACAGAGCAGATCCATACCCAGGGAATATAGTACTTAAAAAAAATCACTTTGAAGATGTGTTAATACCCACATTCTGATTAAAGGCTAAAGTTATTAATGCTCTTCCTCTCTTAGGACAGGATCAGTTGATGAACAGGAAACAGAATAGTGACCACATATTCCACAGCTGAGAAGGATCCTGGGCATCTTGACATCACTTCTTCCTCTCTTTTGCTAGCTGTCACCTACCTCTGCTTCCAAAAGGGGCCACTTCAGAACTCTTGTCCTGGTTCCTCTGCTCTGCCCCATATTTCTTTCTTATTTTCAGAGTTTCCAAATTTTGTTCTTTCTTTCTTCTTCATCCCACTCTTCTACCTGTGCACTTAATTCTCCCTCATCCTAAATAAACAAGTCCCTGCCCCAGAATATCTCAAGCTAAGGTTCTCACTTGCATCTTGCTGTTTCCATTCTGAATTCTGTAGTATGGGGAAAGGCTTAATGTTTGTTTATTTGTTTGTTTGTTTATTTATTTATTTATTTATTTTTATGAGAGCAAAGTCTCAGGCTGTTTCTGTCTGAATCTATTTTGGAAAACAGGCTCAAATCCTGTGGCAGTCCGGGTGCTAAATGGTGGCTTAGGGTGGTTTTAGCCTCTATAATTTTCACTGGACTCCCAAAGCCGCCCCACTTAAACATATAATCAAGTACAAAGAGCCAGTTTGCTGTGGAGTACACTTACACATTCCTTTGCCCATACTTATAACCAGATAGTAATCCTAAGCCCCCTAAGAGAAATTCAGGAGCTTCTACAAACCTGTCTATGGCTTGGGGCTGTCCCCTCAGGCTCCTACAGAGGCTGAGTCTCAAGTCCACATCTTGGATGTCTCAGTGTATGTCTCAGGGACCCGGATTTCTCAGTGCAATGAAGGCAATCTACTCTGATCTCCTACAGCAAGTGTTTTCTAGACTTTCCTGATAAAAATTAATGTGGCCAGGTGTGGTGGCACATGCCTGTAATCCCAGTGGCTCGAGAGGCTGAGGTAGGAGCATCATGAGTTCAAAGCCAGCCTCAGCAAAAGTGAGGTACTAGGTAGCGCGGTGAGACTCTGTCTCTAATAAAATACAAAATAGGGCTGGGGATGTGGCTCAGTGGTTGAGTGCCCCTAAGTTCAATCCCTGGTACCCCTCCTTAAAAAAAATTGATCTGGATATTATTAAAAACAAACAAACAAGGGCTAGGGACAACGCTCAGTAATAGAGCACTTACTTTCCAAGTGCAAACCCTGGGTTCAATCCCCAACACTGCAAAAATAAATAAATAAATACATAACAGATATACTAGACACCTCACCTTTAATTTGGGTTCATTAGGTCTGGGGGAGGGCTCAGAAATCTTGTTTTTAACCACTACCTCAAGTGGCATCTTAGGAATATTCTATACCATTTAGGACATTATCTGATAAAACTACAATACTCAAACATTTGGTGAATGAAGTTTAATTTGAGTGTGTCAATTATATTACTTTATAATGACTTCCACTTTGTATTTTCAATAACCTCATTTGTGTGTTTTAAAGCATCATACCACTATGCCTGCAAATTGTATCAAGTTTGAGTATTAGATTCAATATTCATCTTTTATGATAGAATAGTTCTATAAATTCCTATGGTGGTATACATAGCCTTTATCATTATCTGTAAGAAATTTATTGCTTAACCTTGCTGGGGAAACTTTGTCTTATGGAATTTCACTGATGTAAATGGAATGTTTTATCATTTACTGATAATGAGCTGTGTTTGCAATTTACCCTGGAAGCATATGCTTTATTAAAATCATGATATTAGACTAAGCTTTCTAAATCCTTTTATGAAACTAATGTAACATTAATACCAAAACCTAACAAAGTGTCAAAACTCTAATGCCATAGGCTGATTTCTCTTACAAACACAGATGCAGAATTTCTAAATATAATGCTAGCAAATAAAATCCAGTGTTACATTAAAAGAACAATATATAATTAAGTAATAATTTCCAGAATTTCAGAGATGGCTTGGTGTGAGAAAATATATCAATGTAATTAATCATATTAATAATTGAAAGGAGAAAAATAATCCAATGCTGAAAAAGGTTTTGATAAAAATCAACATTTTTAACTAAACTTAGGGTAGAAAATACTTTCCTTATCAATAGTTATGAGCTGTTTATTTTCTTATTTTAATTTTTTTGTGGAGCTGGGATCTAACAAGTGACCTTGTGCATGCTAGGTATGTGCTTTACCACTGAGGTCCATCCCCAGTCCTGGGGCTGTTTATTTCAAACATCAGTTAATATATTTAAGCTACCATCTCAGGCGTCCCTGTCAAGGTCAGAGTCAAAGAAAGAGCTGCTCTACCAAGAAACATTAATTTGGAACATTCAGCTAATGCAGTTAGATTTGGAAAAAAAAATAATAAAGATGCATAGGGCAGATGATTGGTGATTTGATTACTAATTCTAAACAAACAAAATAATTTTGAAATTAGTAAGATGATAATAAAACAACAGTTTTCTTATAAATTGATGATAATCAGAAGGAAAATGTATTATAGTAATCTCAAACCCAATAACAAAGCACATATAAATATCTAGTTAGAAACATATTAAGTGCATAAAACTCATGTAAATTTTGCTAAAGGAGAAGCTGAGTTGAAATATGAAAAAGTATATTACCATTTACTATCAAAAGATTCACTGTTAGGATGTCAGCTAGCCCAAATTAATTTACAAATTGGATTTAATTCTCCTGAATTATTATTTGTAGATTTGGGGGTGAATAAGACTAATAGTCTCATTAAAAAATTCATGTGAAGCTGGATGCCTTGGCAGATGCCTGTAATCACTACAGCACAGGAGGCCGAGGCAGGAGGATCACAAGTTCAAGGCCAGCCTCAGCGCTAAGCAACTCAGTGAGATCCTGTCTCTAATAAAATACAAAATAGGGCTGGGGAAGTGGGTTAGTAGTTGAGTTCCTCTGAGTTCAATCCCTGGTACCCACTTCCTCCTCCAAATTGATCTGGATGCTTATTAAAAACAAACAAGGGCTGGGGATGTAGCTCAGTGATAGAGCACTGAGCAATAGAGCCTGTCTCAAAATAAAAAATTAAAAAGGGGCTGGGATGTGGCTCAATGGTTAAGCATCTCTGGATTCAATCCCTAATACCTCTCCCCCCACCAAAAAAAAAGTTTGGATGAAAAAAATAAGTGGACACAAAGATCCAAGAAAAAAAAATTGAAAAAGAATTGAGTGAATGTGGGGCCGTGTGTCTGTGTGTGTTCAAGTTAGTGTAGACAAGTTACAATGCATAAAATAAAAGGACAGTGCTGAAAAAATAGATGACCAGAATAGAACAGGAAGATCAAAAGGGACCCAAGTCAGGTAAAAAATGCAATATAATGGTGACATTTCAATCTGTAGGGGGAAAAAAAATCAGTGATTGGCAAATGGAGCTCTATGGAATCCAGCAGGCTGATGCAGAAAATCCCCTCCCTGAACCTGTCACCCACCTCTGATGCCACTAACACAGCTCCATTTTTCTTGTAATACGTTCAGTGGCTTTTCATGTAAGATTTTGTTTGGAGAAAGCATTCCACCATTATAGAAATATGTTGAAACAACCACAGAAACAGAAGTTGTATGATTTAGTGTTTAGATGCGTGGAAGGGAATAAAGTTAAAATCTTACAGCGTAATGCCAACAGACTCCAGGAGGATTATGGACTAACTGTAAAAGTGAGACTTTTTAAAGAACTTAAAAAAGAGGATGTAGGCAAGTATTATATGATCCTGGAGGGAGGGTGACAAAAACCTTGTAAGAAAATACTATGTGTACAACCAGAGATATGAAAAATTGTGCTCTATATATGTAATAAGAATTGAAATGTATTCCACTGTTATATATAAATAAAATAAATAAATAAAAGCAACAACAACAACAAAGAAAATATTGTAAATGATTATAAAAGATAATTCTGATAGGTTTAACTATTTAAGATTGGAAAAAATCTTCTGTATATTAAAAAAATCAGTAGAAAGATAACTAAAACTCAAGTGAGAAATTGAATAAAATGTCTGTAATTTATTACTTTATTAGTTTAATAATCTAAATAGGGGCTGGGATTGTGGCTCAGTGGTAGAGCGCTTGCCTAGCACACGTGAGGCACTGAGTTCGATCCTTAGTACCACATATAAAAATAATAGAATAAAGTTAAAAAAATCTAAATAGAATGATTTTATGATAAAGGAAAAACTGAGCAGCCCAGTAGGCATTTTTTCCATTGCCTCATTTTGGGTAAAGGACTCAAACAGACAATTTGCAAGACAGAAAATGTACTTGGCTAATGAGCATGAAGGAATAGCATGACTAGTGTTTGGAACAATGGAAATATAAATGAATGCATTTCCTCTTTATCAATTTGGCAATAATTAGAAGTAATAAAGCCAATGTTATTGGTGATACTAGAAAATAAACACTTATATACATCATAGGGGGAGGACAAATATAAGTTGGTACGTATATTTTGGAAAGTGATTTGGGAAAAAGGTTTAAATATAACCTAAGGAAACTGTCATGGTTATGCACAATGAAATAGTTAATCATGAAAAAATCAAAACCATAGAGTGCCGGGGATCCCAAAAGCCAACGGTGTGACCCCGGAGATCCAGGCTGTCTGATTCTGGCGGCCTGCCCCGCGGCTACAGAAGGCGTGGCGCCACAGAGAAGGGATTAAATAGTAAGCAGGGAGGTAAGGGCCTGGGACATGGTGGTATCCCAACTGCCAAGTGGGCACTGACCCCCGGGCTGAGATCGGGATTGCAGACGGGGAAGGAAGCGATACAGTCCCTTCCCCCACAAGGGACACTCCACTAAGGCAACCAGCGGCCACCATCGTGGAGAGCTGAAGTATCCACCGCCACTCTCCGACAGATTGCAAAAACAAGACAGGTGTGTGTCACTCAGTTCAGCCCCCATACATAGGGGGATTTTGCATAAATTCTCTCCTAGACTTTCAGGGGAAGGGAGTATCACAGTGAGCCTGCATAAAGACTAAGGGAGAATTAGAGGCACCTGACCTTCAACCCCCCCTCCCATCAGCAGCTAAAACAAAACCTGTCTAGCCAGCGCCGGGGGAGGGGTAAACAAACAGAAAAAATCAAAACCATAGAGAGCCGGGGATCCCAAAAGACAACGGTGTGACCCCGGAGATCCAGGCTGTGTGATTCGCGCAGCCTGCCCCGCGGCTACAGAGGCGTGGCGCTGCAGACAAGGGATTAACTAGCAAGCAGGGAGATAAGTGGTTGCCACGAAGTGGAATCCCGCCAGCCTAGCCCGCACTGACCCCCGGGCTGAGTACGGGATTTCAGACGGGGAAGGAAGCGGTACAGTTCTATTCACCACAAGGGAAACAAAACAATAGAGTGCCGGGGTTCCCAATAGCCACCCTCCACACCCAACAAACGGCAGGCCCAGAGTACAGTTTGAACTGCCGAGAACCATCACTCAGGGGAAATCTGGTCTAGCAGGAGAAACCAAGACTAGCAGGAGAAACCAGGAGACTAGAGGCAAGGCCCTCACGACTGAGCAGCTGTAAACTGCAGGCCCGCCGGCGACAGCTCACCCACTGCCCGCGCAACTGGGCGGTAGGAGAACGCCCACCCGCTGGCGACTGATCACCTGCTCGCGGCCTGTGATACTGGGCGGCTGGAGACTGCCCGCCTGCCGCGACAGGGAGCTGAAACCAAACAGAGACAGTCCAGTCACACCCCCCCATTAGGGCACCCCGGCAAGGAGACTGGGGCCCGTCATAGCAGAGTAGTGTCGTCACTGGAGCTCGGACGTCGGAATTCCTTCCCAACGGAATCCAAGTTAGCAGGCATAGTTTAACAACACAAAGGAGGGACATCAGAGTAATACAGAAACAAAACAAATCTATAGAAGAGAGCAGAAACACGACAATCAAAAAGAGCTGGAAAGTAACGTGGACAACATGAGAAAACAAGGGAAAAAAGGATTACAAACAATGCGAGACAACCCAATTCTACAGGAGGACATAGAAACATCAGAAACAGGGATAGCGAAAGAACTCAAGGCATACCTAACTTGAATGGAAAGGAATATTAGAGAAGACATGAGACAGCAAGTCCAAGAAATAAAAGTATATTTTGAAAATGAATTAAACAAACAAATTCAAATGGCAAAGAATGAGCTCTACCAGGAGATAGAGATCTTAAAAAAAAATCAAACAATAATCCTAGAATTACAGGAAACTATAAACCAAATTAAAAACTCAAACGAGAATATTACAAATAGACTTGATCAAGTAGAAGTCAGAACATCAGATAATGAAGACAAGGTTTATCAACTTAAAAAGAATATAGTCAACACAGAAAAGATGCTTAAATCCCACGAGCAATCTATTCAAGAGATATGGGATGTCATAAAAAAACCAAATCTGAGAGTCATAGGGATAGAAGAAGGCACAGAGTTTCAAACCAAAGGAATGGACAGCATATTAAATGAAATAATTCTAGAAAACTTCCCAGAGATGAAAGATGGAATGGATTGCCAAATCCTGGAAGCCTACAGGACCCCAAACATTCAAAACCATAATAGACCAACTCCAAGACATATAATTATGAAGATAGCCAACGTACAGAACAAGGAGAGAATATTAAAAGCTACGAGAGAAAAGAGGCAGATTACATTCAGGGGTAAACCAATTAGGTTAACGACCGATTTCTCATCACAAACTTTGAAAGCGAGAAGATCCTGGAATAATGTATTTCAAACGCTAAAAAATAATGGATTCCAACCAAGAATACTATATCCAGCAAAATTGAGCTTCAAATTTGACAATGAAATTAAAATCTTTCACGATAAACAAAAGCTAAAAGAATTTGCAGCAAGGAAACCAGCTCTGCAAAGCATTTTGAACAAAACACTAGAAGAAGAGGAATGGAAAAATAGTGCCCAAAACTAACAGCAGGAGGTATCTCAGTAAAGGGGGAGAAGAATAACCAAAAAGCAAAACTAGCCAAACTAAAATAAATAAATAAAGAAGCATGACTGGAAGTACAAATCATATCTCAATTGTAACCTTAAATGTTAATGGCCTAAACTCACCAATTAAGAGACATAGGCTAGTAACCTGGATCAAGAAAACAAATCCAACAATATGCTGCCTTCAGGAGACTCATATGATAGGAAAAGACATACACAGGCTGAAAGTAAAAGGTTGGGAAAAATCATACCACTCACATGGCCCTCAGAAGCAAGCAGGAGTGGCCATACTCATATCGAATAAAATCAACTTCAAACCTAAATTAATCAAGAAGGATAAAGAAGGTCACTATATACTGTTAAAAGGAACCATCCACCAACAAGACATAACAATCATCAATTTGTATGCACCAAACAATGGAGCTGCAATGTTCATAAAACAAACTCTCCTCAAGTTCAAGAGTCAAATAGACCACAACACAATAATTATGGGTGACTTCAACACACCGCTCTCGCCATTAGACAGATCCTCTAGACAAAAGCTGAATAAAGAAACTATAGAACTCAACAGCACAATCAATAACCTAGACTTAACCGACATATATAGAATATATCAACCATCATCAAGTGGGTATACGTTCTTCTCAGCAGCACATGGATCCTACTCAAAGATAGACCATGTATTATGCCATAAGGCAACTCTTAGTAAATATAAAGGTGTGAGATAATACCATGCACCATATCTGATCATAATGGAATGAAATTGGAAATCAATGATAAAAGAAGGAAGGAAAAATCCTACATAACATGGAAAATGAACAATAAGTTATTGAATGATCAATGGGTTATAGAAGACATAAAGGAGGAGATGAAAAAATTCTTAGAATCAAATGATAACACAGACACAACATACCGGAATCTATGGGACACAATGAAAGCAGTTTTAAGAGGGAAATTCATTTCTTGGAGTTCTTACCTCAAAAAAAGAAAAAACCAACAAATAAATGAACTCACGCAACACCTCAAAAACCTAGAAAAGGAAGAGCAAAACAACAGCAAATGTAGTAGAAGACAAGAAATAATTAAAATTAGAGCAGAAATCAACGAAATTGAAACAAAAGAAACCATTGAAAAAATTGATAAAACTAAAAGTTGGTTCTTTGAAAAAATAAATAAGATAGACAAGCCTTTAGCCATGCTAACAAAAAGAAGAAGAGAGAGAATTCAAATTACTAACATACGGGATGAAAAAGGCAATATCACAACAGACACTACAGAAATACAGAAGATAATTAGAAAGTATTTTGAAACCCTATATTCCAATAAAATAGAAGATAATGAAGATATCGATAAATTTCTTAAGGCATATGATTTGCCCAGATTGAGACAGGAAGACACACACAATTTAAACAGACCAATAACAAAAGAAGAAATAGAAGAATCCATCAAAAGACTACCAACCAAGAAAAGCCCTGGACCGGATGGGTATACAGCGGAGTTCTACAAAACCTTCAAAGAAGAATTAATACCAATACTTTTCAAGCTATTTGAAGAAATAGAAAAAGAAGGAGCTCTTCCAAATTCATTCTATGAGGCCAACATCACTTTGATCCCAAAACCAGACAAAGATACTTCAAAGAAAGAAAACTACAGACCAATATCTCTAATGAACTTGGATGCAAAAATTCTCAATAAAATTCTGGCGAATCGAATACAAAAACATATCAGAAAACTTGTGCACCATGATCAAATAGGATTCATTCCTGGGATCAAGGATGGTTCAATATACGGAAATCAATAAATGCTATTCACCACATCAATAGACTTAAAGACAAGAACCACATGATCATCTCGATGGATGCAGAAAAAGCATTTGACAAAGTACAGCATCCCTTTATGTTCAAAACACTAGAAAAACTAGGGATAACAGGAACTTACCTCAACATTGTAAAAGCTATATATGCTAAACCTCAGGCTAGCATCATCCTAAATGGAGAAAAACTGAAGGCATTCCCTCTAAAATCTGGAAGAAGACAGGGATGCCCTCTATCACCACTTCTATTCAATTTAGTTCTCGAAGTACTAGCCAGAGCAATTAGACAGACGAAAGAAATTAAAGGCATAAAAATAGGAAAAGAAGAAATTAAACTATCACTATTTGCGGGTGACATGATAATATACTTAACAGACCCAAAAGAGTCTACAAAGAAGCTGCTAGAGTTAATAAATGAATTCAGCAAAGTGGCAGGTTATAAAATCAACACGCATAAATCAAAGGCATTCCTGTATATCAGCAACAAAACCTCTGAAATGGAAATAAGGAAAACCACTCCATTCACAATATCCTCAAAGAAAATAAGATACTTGGGAATCAACCTAACAAAAGAGGTGAAAGATTTATACAATGAAAACTACAGAACCCTAAAGAGTGAGATAGAAGAAGATCTCAGAAGATGGAAAAATGTACCCTGTTCATGGATAGGCAGAACTAACATCATCAAAATGGCGATATTACCCAAAGTTCTCTACAGGTTTAATGCGATGCCAATCAAAATTCCAATGGCATATCTTGAAGAAGTAGACAAAGCAATCATGAAATTCATATGGAAAAACAAAAGACCCAGAATAGCAAAAGCAATTCTAAGCAGGAAGTGTGAATCTGGAGGTATAGCGATACCAGAGGTCAAACTGTACTACAAAGCAATAGTAACAAAAACAGCATGGTACTGGTACCAAAACAGGCGGGTGGACCAATGGTACAGAATAGAAGACACAGAGACTAATCCACAAAGTTACAACTATCTTATATTTGATAAAGGGGCTAAAAGCATGCAATGGAGGAAGGATAGCATCTTCAACAAATGGTGCTGGGAAAATTGGAAATCCATATGCAACAAAATGAAATTGAATCCCTTTCTCTCGCCATCCACAAAAATTAACTCAAAATGGATCAGGGAGCTAGATATCAAATCAGAGACACTGCGTCTGATAGAAGAAAAAGTTGGATACGATTTACATATTGTGGGGTCGGGCTCCAAATTCCTTAATAGGACACCCATAGCCCAAGAGTTAACAACAAGAATAAACAAATGGGACTTACTTAAACTAAAAAGTTTTTTCTCAGCAAGAGAAACAATAAAAGAGGTAAATAGAGAGCCTACATCCTGGGAACAAATTTTTACCCCCCACACCTCCGATAGAGCCCTAATATCCAGAATGTACAAAGAACTCAAAAAATTAAACAATAAGATAACAAATAACCCAATTAACAAATGGGCCAAGGACCTCAACAGACACTTCTCAGAGGAGGACATACAATCAATCAACAAGTACATGAAAAAATGCTCACCATCTCTAGCAATCAGAGAAATGCAAATCAAAACCACCCTAAGATACCATCTCACTCCAGTAAGATTGGCAGCCATTATGAAGTCAAACAACAATAAGTGTTGGCGGGGATGTGGGGAAAAGGGCACACTTGTACACTGCTGGTGGGGCTGCAAAATGGTGAGGCCAATTTGGAAAGCAGTATGGAGATTCCTGGGAAAGCTGGGAATGGATCCACCATTTGACCCAGCTATCGCCCTTCTCGGACTATTCCCTGAGGACCTTAAAAGAACGCTCTATAGGGATACGGCTGCATCAATGATTATAGCGGCACAATTCACAATAGCTAGACTGTGGAACCAACCTAGATGTCCCTCAATAGATGAATGGATAAAAAAAATGTGGCATATATACACAATGGAGTATTATGCAGCAGTAAGAAATGACAAAATCATAGAATTTGCAGGGAAATGGATGGCATTAGAACAGATTATGCTAAGTGAAGCTAGCCAAGCCCTAAAAAACAAATGCCAAATGTCTGCTTTGATATAATGAGAACAACTAAGAACAGAACAGGAAGGAAGAGCATGAGGAAAAGACTACAGTAAACAAAGACGAATGGGGGGAGAGAAACGGGGAGAGAAGGGAAAGCACATGGAAATGGTAGGAGACCTTCAATGTTACATAAAATTATAAGAGGTTATGAGGGGCAAGGGGGAAGGAAAAAGAGGGAGAGAATTGAACAACAGCAGGGGAGGTAGAGTGGGAAGATGGGAGGGGAGGGGAGGGGAGGGGGGATAGTAGGGGATAGGAAAGGTAGCAGAATACAACAGTCACTAATATGGCATTATGTAAAAATGTGAATATGTAACAGATGTGATTCTGCAATCTGTATTTGGGGTGAAAATGGGAGTTCAAAACACAATTTGAGTCAAATGTATGAAAGATGATATATCATGAACTATGTAATGCTTTAAATAATCAATAAAAAAAAATAAAAAAAAATTAAAAAAAAAAAATAAATAAAATAAAAATGCCTTGGGATGTAACTCAGTGATAGAGTGTTTGCCTAGTATGCACAAGGTATAGGTTTAATCCCCAGTACCTAAGGGGAAAAAGGCTAATATTTTACAGATTTTTAAGAGGTAAATTTCAAGCAGATTAAAATGAAATCCATACCAAAGAAAAGGAGCTGATCTTAAAAACAACCAGAGAGGAATACAAATAAACAAATAAATGACGGCTTTGAAATAACTTGGAGAGAAATCTTTTTTTCTGTAGGGGTTAGGAAACATACAGTGAACTTTACCAAGGGTACATGAAAATGGGGTTTCCTAAGCTCCTCCTCTTCTTCAGGGGGTCCAGGATAGAACTGGGAGGAGCAGAGATTCTCATTGTGTTGGGGGACTGAGTTAGGACAGAAACTCCCTAACAGCTGGGCCCCCCTCCCACCCCCACTCCCCATCTCTTTTCTTGCTGAGGCAGGTGGTCCATAGGCTCTTATTCCTTGGAGATCATGTGGACCATAAAGTTCACCACCCTATTGCTAAAACCAAATTCACAGTCAAATAAGGAAATGAGCTTGACAAGGTGGCAATTAAGGGAGGGCAATGCCAACATCAACATCAAAGATGCTGGAGTGGGGAAGGGGTCATGCCTGTAATCCCAGGAGGCTGAAGCAGGAAAGTTGCAAGTAAAAAGGCTAGGGATGTGGCTCAGTGGTAAACCCCACTGCCACCAAAAAAAAAAAAAAAAGAAAAAGAAATAGTTAATCATTTAAACGAAATATGTAAATGCAATGTGCATAATAAGGAAAAAATTGGAAATAAACTATATGTCCAACAATAGGGGATTATAAAATAAATTATAGTTTTGAAATATTCTGTAATCCATAAAAGTAGTGCCATAAAAGAGTATTCAGTGATGGACAAATTTTTACAGTTCTGTGTTTAAGAGAAAAAGTACTTTATAAAAAATTAAGTGTAATATGATTTCTCAATATAAAAATGCACATATGTGTCTAGGAAAGAGATCAATGAGTATATACTTAAATGTTAGCTTTGTCTTATTTTGAATGTTGGGGCTTTGAATATTTCTTTTTGTTTTTTTAAAATGTTTTTCTCTGTTTAGCAAAATTTCTATCACAAACATTTGCTATAGTTTTAATCATAAAAAAACAAGCAATTTTGGAAATTACTTAAAATTTTCAAAATTTTGCTTTTAATTAATCCCATGGTGAGTTTGAATGGAAATTTGGTCTCTACTTATTTCTTTACTTTGCTATATTCTATTTTTACTATCCAAATTTTCTTCAGAAGGGGTAGATGACATTTTAATTTGCAGAAGTAAATGTGGAGCAAATCATTTAAGTTTGTGTTTACAACTTTGCATTGTTGTATGCTTTTGGGAAAATAAAAAAGTTTTCATTCTTTTTATTAGCTCCATAATTACTTTCTGTAGTATTCTGCCACGATAGCAGAAAACTTAAAAATGTAATTAAGAAATTCTCAAGCACAGCAGGAGATTTTGCTGGAAAAGAGAACCTTAAATATGAAACTTGATGATCAAGAGAACATTGGGCTCGAAGTTGCTTCTATACCTTGAAATTGGGGGCAGGCAGACACACTAAAGTACAAGGGGTGGGATGGGAAAGGAGAGGGCATAGGGGTAAAAAAGATGGTAGAATGAGATGGACATCATTACCCTAAGTACATGTATGAAGACACCAATGGTGTGAATATACTTTATATACAACCAGAAAAAAAATACCACATCATTTAAATTTCTGCTGATTATAGTAAAAAGCATGTATCATTTTATTATTATTACTTGATGTACTATTGCCTTAGTGTTTTTCATATAACTTTTCCCTTGGATAATTGAGTTTTTCTCACTTTGTCTTGCAAAGTCTACATGGGTCATCTCAGGGAACCGAAGGGACACAGTGGAATAATCCTATGCAATTTCACATTTTAATTTGACTGTAGATTAAACAAGAGTTGGGAGCCTGCCCTTACTGATGGCTACGTCCTATTGAGAGGTTGTGTAGCATATGTAGGCTCAAATCCCCATGAGTCCAAATTTTTCTACTCTTAACCTTGTCTAGTCAGTATAAATGTGCTTCTTTTTTTAATGTTTTTTTAAAAACATTTATTTTTTAGTTATAGGTGAATACAATATCTTCATTTCATTTTTATATGGTGCTGAGGTTCAAACCTAATGCCTCATGTGTGCTAGGCGAGTACTCTACCACTGAGCCACCACCCCAGCCCTAAATGTGCTGCTTCTTGAGTTCCTGATAGGGATCTTGCTCTAAATCTCAGCCATTGACAAATCTGCTTTTGCTGAGATTCAACTCTGTTCTCCAAGCTTCCTGTTATTCACTGCAACCTTTTCCCAAACCAGATGGATTACATAGCTCCATGATGTTGTCATCCCTTGACCTCCTCACTCACCAATAAGTGAACATGCTGCTGTAGATTCCTTGGAGATTCATGTCAACTGCACCAGCTCACTGTCTTCTAAAGGAATCTGGAGTGAGGACCTTTGGTGCTCACCTAGGGTGAGCAGTTCCCTGGCCTGGTTCTGTCTGATTCTGGGAGAACCTCTCTCCCCGTCAGTTTAGGTCTAGTGGCTGATTCTGCCTCAATTATGACCCTCTTTCTTTTAAGGATATAAAAATGTGGTTTAAAAAGGAGCAACTGTAGAGAATTTTCTATTGTCTTCTAAAGGATAATTACTCTAAAGAATATTTATTTTAACAAATTATGTAAAATATTTTGATACATGAAATAAAGGTTGGCTAACTTTGCATAGTCCTTAACTTCATTTGGAAGTGGAGACAGGTTGACCTAACAATCTCCAGGATAAATTGAAGTCTTACTATTTTAGTTCTTTTGGTGGGCACAGGGGGAAGTAGGTCATGTGTAGATAATTTTATTTCATAAAATAAAAAGTTTCATAGATAACTGTTTTTAGATAAAGTCTGCACATATCAACGAACAGATAAATAGCTAATGTCAGAGACATATTTATTACACGAATCTATTCTCATATTTTATTTAGTCAAAGGCATTTATAACCCTCAGGAAAAAAATTGCTGGTTTGAAACATTCATAAAATAGCAAACAAATACCCTCGGGCAACGAGTCTACCCACGTAAATTGATTTCTAAATAAAGATTCAATTTAGACTTAAAAGTCTTATACGCACCCAGAGGTATCTATTACTTTTGTAATTTCCTTGTGGGGTTTTTGAAGCCTGATTCTGCTGTCATCAACTTCTTATTAGTTGCTTTCAGATGGAAGAAGCAGAGCTTCTAATTAGCACAATTTTTAAATGAGCATGTGTTGGAAATCATTGCCACCATCTATCACCTCTCTTACATTGAGTTAATCTTTTTGTCAGCTCTTCTGCTTTTATAGTTTGGGGTCTTCTAGTTTGCTTTGGGTTATAGTACTTCTGAAATCAAAGTTCTACATTTAAAAATCTTTTTTTTCTATTTTTTGAAAATATCACCATAAACTCACATATTGGTTTTATTAAAAATAAAAAAAATACACAAGTATTAGCAAATATTATTTTCAGTTTTTGTAGCTTAGCTTCCACACCCTTGGGAGTGGAGGTGATACAGGGAGCATGCTCAGAACAGCATCAGGAGTGAGCACCTCAACTTTCATCCTCTTTTGTGGGGACCCACTGAGGCCACAATCCATGCTAGTTTTGTAGCCGCATTGCATTCATTGCAGCACATTTTCTTCCTTACCCCTCTGGATTCACTAGAGTAAAATGATATTCTCCTGGGTATCTGTGCCATTTTTTTCCCTTTGACATCAGTCTTGCAACAATCAGACTAAATGTTTTATAATCATGATTTCCAATTTATTAACATAACCCTGAAGTGCAGCTGTTCCTTTGTCTCCCTGGCTGAGCCTAACTGCTGAGCCTAAGGACTGCACAAATCTTTCACTCACCCTGACCCCTTTCCTGGCTTCCACAAGAAATCAAATCATACTGTCCATGTCCTGAGGTTTATACTTCTGTGGAAGATAAATAGGGCTGCAGACAGAAGTATTACCAGGCATTTGATTTGGGAAGTTCTCACTAGAGTTTTCTTCTCTTGCCTGCCTCATTGCCAGATGAGGTTTCCTTTCTGCCCTGTCCCCATCTCAGCCATCATGACTCCTTTTTTTCCATACTCAAGCTATTTATGAATTTATCACTCAGAAGACAACAATGACCCTAATAGACAATGAATTTGAAGGCAGGGATTCTTCCTTTGGATTTTTACCTGTCCATGCCTGGAAAAGTAGGCAGCATATGACATGGTGAGCTCTCAATAAATGGTTGAGGAAAAAGTGACAAAATGTCCCATTAATTGTGAAGATTTAAACTGTTTACTGTGGAAGAGAGTAGAGAGTTTATTCTCCAGCTTTCCTTCCTCGTTTATTTCAATGATTACCAATGTTCATGGGAGTAAGGTAAAATAGAAAAGTGAAGCAATGAAAAAATTTAAATAACAAATATCACTTTAATTCTGGGGGAGAAAATCCATTCATTCATTTGTTCTTTCAATCCATTAATCAGTCAATATTTTTTGAGAGTCTTCTGAGTGCTAATGAAGACTCTCCCCTTTTCTCTTCTGAGACATCACCGTCTTCTCTTTATCATCCATCTTCCATTTATACATGCCCAAATTCTAGCGTTTCAGTCTTTATTGTAATAAGGCATGCATAACATAAAATTTAGCATTTCAACAAATTTAAAGTATACAGTCTAGTCTTACTGAATACATTGACAATGTTTTGCTAGTTTCAGAAGTTTTTCAGCTCACTGATGGAAATCCTGAAACCCACTAAGCAGCCAGTTCTCATTCTTCTCTCCCTTTAACTTGCTAACTACAAATCTGCTCTCTGACTCCACGGATGTGCCTATTCTGGCTATTTCATGCTAAAGAATCATATTATATACGGATTTTAAAAAAATCAGGCTACTCTCACTGAGCATAATGCTTCCCAAATGTATCCATGCCGTACCACGTGTCAGTACTTCATTCCTTTTTAGGGATGAATGATATTGTATTGAATGGATATGCCACATTTTTATTGCAGGTATTCACTTGTGGACATGTAGTTTTTTTCTACCTTTTACCTATCGTGAATTGTGTAGCTGTGAAATTCTTGTTTGAATACTTGTCTTTAATTATTTGGGGAGCACGAATGAGGGTAAAATTTTGAATCAGATGGGATTTCTCTGTTCAGCTTGTTGAGGAACCGCAAACTATTTTCTGCAGAAGCTGAACCATTTTATAATCACTGGCGATGTATGAAGGTTCTGCTCTCTGCTCATCCTCCTCTTCACTTGTCCTTTTTCTGCTCTTTGAAAAAAAATTTGACCATCCTAGTGGGTGTGAAATAGCATCTCATTGTTTTTTTTTAATTGGCATTTCCTTCTGATGGATGCCATTGAACGTCTTTTCATGCATTGGTAGACCATGTGTACATTTTCTTTAGACAAAGGTTGTTCAAGACATTGATCCATTTTTATTTGAATTTTTTTGAGGTGTAATTGTTGTTTTTGTATTCTGGGCATTACAACCTTATCAGATAATGATTTACAAATATTTTATTCTATTCTTCAATCTATCTTTTCACTTTCTTCATAGTGTTTTCTGATGACATTTTAGAAGATTTTGATGAAGTCTAATTGATCTATTTTTTTCTTTTGTTACTTTTGCTTTTTGTGTCATATCTGAAATCATTGTCAAATCCAAATTCATGTAGATGTACCCTCATGTTTTCTTTCTTATAAATATTTTTATTTATTTATTTTTATGTGGTGCTGAGGATTGAACCCAAGGCCTCATCCATGCAAGGCAAGCTATCTGCCACTGAGTTACAACCCCAGCGCTACCCTTATGTTTTCTATTGGGATTTTTTTTTAAAGCTTTGTTCATTATATGTAGTTTTTTAAAAAAATCTATTTTGAGGACTAGGGATATCGGACAGTGAGTGGTAGAGCACTTGTCTAGCATGCATGAGGCTATGCATGAGACCATGTTTTCAATTCCCAGAATCACACATACACAAAAAAATTATTACCTGTTTTGAGTGAAATTTTGTATGTAGTGTAAGGTAAGAATCCAATACATTATTCTGAATGTTAACATCCAGTCATATATCACTGTTTAAATAAATACGTACACATATAGATGTATATATGTATAAAAGTTATAAATTTTATAAGGTGTATATAAAATTTCACTCAAAATAGATTATTTACGGACTCTGTGTGTGTATACACAATATACATATGTATAGATTTTATCACATTGATTGTTATGTTTATCTTATGACTGCAACCACAAAGATTTGACTTCTTTAGCTTTAGTGTAAATTTTGAAATCTAGACATATGGATCTTCTGACTCTGTTTTTCATGTTCATTTTACTACTTGCTGTTGCTTATGATTTTATAGTAAGCTTATCTGTTTCTGAATCTTGATTTTAGGATGTGCAACCATTCTTCTTTCTCTTCAGGATAATAGGCCCTTGCTCTTCCCTCCTCTGTCGCTATGGCCTAAAGCTGCAGGCCAAGACCCTTCCCAGGCCTCCTCACTTAGGGCCTCATGTAGGGCCTCTCCCTCCTCACTCATTCCCATGGCACCCAGCACTGGTTTCCTCCTGGGATGTGAACAGCACCATGTTGCACCTATCCCTGGGATGTTCTCCCCAACCCCCTTGGAAGCATGGTTGATGTGAACTACGGAGCTCTGCTCTTGAGGACGCTAACCTTGGCCTTGTCCTATCTGGCCACCCAACCCAGTCTTAGCAGAGTCTTGCTAAATTATCCCCAACCCTTTGTATCTTATCATCCTGGTCTACCTTCAACAAGAATCTGGTTAATTCAGTGTAGCAAGAATCCCTTTACCCTTGATTTCTCCTCTTAGTAATTTTCCGTTCATGGGCCCCCTCACCCTGCTCCTTGGGGTACAAATCCCCACATACTCTTATTGGATTTGAGTCAAGTCTGATCTCTCACTCTTATTGTAATACTGTTTTGTTGTTGCTGTTGTTGTTTTGGTGGTGCTGGGGATTGAACCCAGGGCCTTGTGTATTCGAGGCAAGCACTCTACCAACTGAGCTATATCCCCAGCCTTGCCATAGTTTTAAATAGTTTCCCTTATATTTTTAACAAGTGTCAACATATTTTTTTTTCATAGTACCAGGCACAAAACAGACAAGTTATTAGTCTTCATGGAGCTTATATTTTAATGGGTATAGAAAGAAAATAAGCAAATAAATAGACATGAAAATAAAAAAAAGAATGTATGTGGATGAGTGTTTTTTTACAATTGTGTGATTGGAGGGGACCACTCCAGGGCCAGGACCTTCAGGCTGAGAGTTGAAACACAAGAATGTTATGCAAAGAGGAGGAAGAGACTCAGTCAGAGGCAGGGCTGGTGCAACATCCCTGAGGCCGGACCAGGTGTGGGGGAATGCTAGGAAACAACTGGAAGGAAGAGGGTGAGGTGCAGAGGCAGAGGGATAAGGCAGAGAAGTGAACAAAAGCCAGGTCATTTGGGGTTTTATGAGCTGTGTGAAGAGTTTGAAGTTTATTTCATGTAAAATTGGTACCTTGGGCTTAAAATTCAGATGTTGTCTGGATTCTTCACATGGTATTGCTGTTGTTGGCAGATCTGAGAAACCGTCAAACATCCTCACACTCTTGTGCCTCCTGGGGTTTATTATTCTGCATAAGATTACTGAAAAGTGAGGAATTATTGTTGCTTAGGGATATTGCTATATTCTTTGTTTCCTTTAATGCTCTTGAGATAAAGTTTAAAAAAAAAATCCTAGAAAATAACCAATGTGCAGTTTGTGCTTCATTGCTTTTAATTACTTCTTCCTCCATCAGCTCCTCTCTGGGACCTCTTACCTCCTGGAGGGCCCTTCATCATAGAGAAGAAAGATAGGATTGCTTAATTGTTTTCCTTTTTGCTTGGGTAGTCCTTTCTGGCATCAGAAAGCACTGAATGTTTGAAGTTATCCTCACTGTTTCCCAGCCTGGTCACTTACAAAGTTCAGTCTATCAATCCATGTGTTAGTTTTTTGCTGCTATGACTAAAAGATATGACCAGAACAATCATCTAGAGGAGGAAAAGTTTAATTGGGGGCTCACAGTTTATGAGGTCTTAGTCCATAGATGGCCAGTTCCATTCTTCAAGGTCCGAGGTGAGGAAGAAAGGACATCATGGTGGGAGAGTGCGGTGAAGGGAAGTGGCTCACATGATAGTTGGAAAGCAGAGATACAGATTCTGCTAACCAGATACAAAATATATACCCCAAAGGCACACCCCCAGGGGCCCACTTCCTCCAGTGACACCCCACCTGTCTTCAGCTATCAGTTAATCCCATCAGAGGATTAAACCACTGATAGAGTTAAGACTCTTACAATCCAATCGTTTCTCCTCTAAACCTTCTTGCATTGTCTCACACATGAGTTTTGGTGGACACCTCACATCCAAACCAAACCATTTTGTCACGTTTTTAATTCTTCCTAACTATTATTGTAAATGACTACCTGCTTACTGCTGTGTTCTTTTTTTTTTAATTTTTTTTTATTGGTTGTTCACAACATTACAAAGCTCTTGACATATCATATTTCATACATTAGATTGAAGTGGGTTATGAACCCCCAATTTTACCCCAAATGCAGATTGCAGAATCACGTCGGTTACACATCCACAATTTTACATAATGCCCTATTAGTAATTGTTGTATTCTGCTACCTTTCCTATCCCCTACTATCCCCCCTCCCCTCCCCTCCCATCTTCTCTGTCTACCCCATCTACTGTAATTCATTTCTCTCCTTGTTTATTTTCCCATTCCCCTCACAACCTCTTATATGTAATTTTGTATAGCAATGAGGGTCTCCCTTCATTACCATGCAATAAAAAATGACAAAATCAAAGAATTTGCAGGGAAATGGATGGCACTAGAGCAGATTATGCTTAGTGAAGCTAGCCAATCCCTAAAAAACAAATACCAAATGTCTTCTTTGATATAATGAGAGCAACTATGAACAGAGCAGGGAGGAAGAGTAGGATGAAAAGAGTAACATTAAACAGAGACATGAGATGGGAGGGAAAGGGAGAGAAAAGGGAAACTGCTGTGTTCTTTTTTGCAGTGCAGGGGATTGAACCCAGAGTCTTGCCTATACTAGGCAAGCAGTGTACTACCACTGACTACATCCCCATCCCCTTTATTTTCTCTTGAGACAATAAAGTTGTCTCTAAGTTGCCCAGGCTGGCCTTGGACTTGTGTCTCAGCCTCCCAAGTACCCCAGAACAGATACGTGCCACTGCACCTGGTCTGTGTTCTCTTTGGCAGTATCTTAATACATTAGTATGTGGCACTGTCATCATTTGAAGGTCAACATTACTTGCAAAGAACTTTTCAGAGTCCTTGTGATAGTCACTTTTAAGTAAGGGGCTATATTGTAATTTATTGTTATGTTACATTTTTTTTTGTAAAATTTGATGCTAATAATAGCCATATTCTGTCCGAGCCACAGCATGGGTGTATATTTAACTTTATAAGAAATTGCCAAACAGCTTTCCAAACTCAGTGACCATATTTTAACTTTCATCAGTGATAGTAGGGAGTTCCAGTGACTCTACATTCTTTTTTTTTTTTTTTTTTTTTTTAAAGAGAGAGAGAGAGAGAGAGAGAGAGAGAGAGAGAGAGAGTTTTTAATGTTTATTTTTTTTTAGTTCTCGGCGGACACAACATCTTTGTTGGTATGTGGTGCTGAGGATCGAACCTGGGCCGCACGCATGCCAGGCGAGCGCGCTACCGCTTGAGCCACATCCCCAGCCCTACATTCTTTTTTTTAAGGACAGATGATAAAGTTGCTTGGGAATCATGCTTTAGGTAATTAAAGAGATTTCTGCAATGAGCCGGTGTGTCAATCTATTAGTCTGCATAATCCTAAAGTTGTTTTTTTTTTAATTTTAATTGTTGGTGGAACTTTATTTTATTCATTTTTATTTATATGTGGTGCTGAGAATCAAACCCAGTGCCTCACACATGCTAGGCAAGCACTCTACCACTGAGCCACAACTCCAGCTCCTTGATTGTTTTTTTAAATCATTCTTTATATCTACTTTTTAAGGCGATATTGATGGAGAAACTGAGATTAAGCTTCTGTCTAATCTTGTATGAAGTTCTGAAAGAAGGGTCGAGAATTATACTTTCTCTGTGGTTTAGCAGTATCCTGATGCTTCCTTCCAAATTGAAAAGGGAGGATCAAGTTCACATTTGGCTTACTGTGATTTCCCTCCCACTGGCATTCTGTCATGCATTGGAAAAAGGTTGGAAGAAGGTTAGAGGTAATTATATTGAGAGCTGTGATAGAGGCCAAGTTTAGTCATCATTGTATTTAGGGCTGGAAGGACTCTGAGAGGTAGGTTTAAATTACCTGCTTTTCCTGATGAGGAAAATAAAATCCAGAGAAGAGGGGTAACTTGTCAAGGTCATTCGTCTGGTTCATTAATGGTGGCTGAGCTAGACCATAAGTCCTGCCAGCTCACCCTATTTGGTGCTAGTTTTGATTCTTTTTATGCACATCCATGATCAGTTCTTGAACAAGCCTGGATGTTTTCTTTATAGTTCTTTCTGACAAGGTGTTTTATTCAGAGTTTCAAGTGGTGAAAGATCTAAATTGTTCAAATGGATTGTTTAAAAATGCTGTAAAGTAAAGAGATACTTGTAAATGGAAATACAGCAATTTGGTTCAGTCTGACTTTTAAATTAGTTTCATGAAGTAATAGGGCCTGAAAGGTTCTGATTTTTTTTTTCCCTCTTCAAACTATATGATGTTATTGTGCAGTTGCCACGGGAAGCATGTGTGGTTTGCCAAAAACCTAAAACAAATCTTTGGAGGTTAAGCTGGTAAAATTACATCAGAGTCCAATTCTTGAAGAACAAAATCGAACATCCATTTGAAACACCACCTGTGTGTTGAAAAACTGCTATTTACATTTTTTTTCCATGTGTCTGAAAGATTTAAACTCCATTACTGGTCTGTTCGGATTAAAAAAGGAGTTTTCCAGTGTCCACATTTTTTTGGAGTGCTAAAAGTAGTTCTTCAAAGAGGGCTGAAAAAGCAATCCTTCAGGCTAGAACTTTTCAAACAATGTTTACTTTCATATCGAGAAAGCCATTTGTGGCCTCTGAGTAAACAAATGCCATTTGATTTGATCACACTGTTGACTGTGTGGCTCAGATACTATAACCGCAGAATAAGGAAGTAGATCGCAAGGGATGTTTTTTTTCAAGAGTTCATGGGTTTTATTTCAAAACCCACGAATGACTTAATGCTCCAAATCATTTTCAAATCTTATTTATAATGGTTTTCAAAATTAAAGCATGGGCAATTATCCTTTGTAGAGTGATGTCTTGTATAATCAGACCTTCCATTCCACTCTATTCAAATCTTTGAATTTCAAAATTCTTGCTAGGGAAGAATCTGCAAGAATCTCCTACAATTCCATCAGAATCAGAGTACCTTTGCTCTGGAGGAGTAATCTAGTAGCTTTCATTAGTAGCACGATATTCCTCTACAATGCTACAGCATTGGCATTGTATATATGCTTAATGAATAAATGCAAATGAATGTGTTAATGTATCCAGAAAAATATAAATCTGGATCACAATTTTTCTAGGTCAAACTAGAAAAGACCAGATAATAAATATTTTTGGTTTTATTGGCCATAAGCTTTCTTTTCTTTCTTTGCTAAGTTGTCCAGAGTGGCCTTGAACTTTCTATCCTGCTTCATCTTTCCAAGTAGCTGGAATTACAGACATGTGCTTGGCAGATTTCTGTCATGAGTACTCACCTCTCATCATAGCATAAAAGCAGCCAAGGACAATAGGTAGGCAGGTGAACATAGCTGTGTTGTAATGAAGTCTTACAAAAAGATGCATCCACAGGTTGTCCTTTGCTGGCTCTTGGTCTAGATATACAGGATGGTGCTGCCTATGAAAGTAGATTGTGGAGGAAGGACATGAATGTCAGAAATCTTTTTGGCTTTTATTTTGATATTTTTGCACCTTTGTCAGTGGAGTCAAGGTATTTCCGCTTCATATTATTCTTTAGAGAGAGCGCTATGAGAGCCTCTTTCATTTTTGTTAAGGGAAGCATGGAACTTTAGAGGTAATCTGCTTCTGTCTATGCTGTGCTCTTTAGAGCTCCACATACCACCTAGGATTAATAAATGCTAAATAATAATCATTTCTCATTTCACTGCCGTACCCTTTATGGCTTCTCCTTCGGCACCCTCAGAGGTATTAACCTGTAGCTTTTATGATGTTCTATTACACATTGTCAGCAGCACCTTGCTGATTAAATCACACTCAAGAGAGAGTTAACTACAAGGCTGTAACTATTCCTGACAGGTTGTTCTTGCATGGGTTTGGTTTCTCTTGTATAAAGATTAAAAAATCTTGTCACAGCTGGTAAAAAAACGAAGTACATGTAAAACCACAGAGCATCCATAACTCACCCAAAGCACTTCCCTAAAAGTCGGAATTCAGATGAAGGGGGTCCAAGGCGTGAAATGAAGTGTGAGTGCGAAGTGGAGATTAAGTTGGGTGGAGGGTGACACAGTTTTTGTGGATGTCTGTGGGGGGGTGTCTTCTAATATGTTTAAAGCTTTCATGATTAATCCAAGAATTTCCTTTTCATAACTTAGGCAGATCATTGTTCATTTAGGCAGATCCAAGCCAGCAGCCCTATCTTTTTTTTTTTCCACGTTTGTTCAGAAGATGAGCTTCTTTCACCACGAACCTAATTTTTCTTTCCCACCATCCTAGTGCAATGATTATAAAACTGTCGTTTTGCTCTCCTTCCAGCCTCTTTGCTTAAACTGGACTTGTGCCCAAAGCAGCAGGAGATGCTGTCCCATAAAGCCAGAACATTTTATAAGTACTGGCAGGGAAGGTTTATTACTTCATCCCCAAAACAGCACACAGAGCCTGCTGTGGAGGTCCAGGGGCGGAGAGAGAGACACTGAACGGACATGTGGGAGCAGCGCTTGCTGAGTCAATCCTGGGCTGCGTCGCCTTTGTGGCTTCGTGCCTTGGGTGGTGATGAGCAGACTGGGCAGTGGGGATTTTGGTGCTGCAAGTTCTGATGAAGTGGCCAGTTAGAGATACACCTGCCAATCAGGCAAGACTGGGGCCAGTCAGGTACATTGTGGGTTCTGAATTCAGATAGATGCCTTGTACTGTCTGAGCCAACAACCAACCACTAGGATGGTTGGTAAAGTCTTTTAATTTTGAGGAATGAAGACATAGATACCAGAAAAGTCCTCATATGTTTGTATATTTGCCATCCAGAATGAGCCAACATTCACAGTTTGATTGATTAGAAGGTTGCTTCTAATCCTTCAGCAAGAGAGAGGCATGTTAAAGATCAAGTTGAAGTTTTCTGTTTCCCTTCTCTGGTTCCTCTTCCCTTCACTATAATTGATTTAGCGGGTGTCTCCATCAGGGTCCTGGCAGAAAGCAGATGTCATGCTCCAGATGGATAAATTGTGAGTGTTCCTGACAGAGATCCTTCACACAGGTGTGAGCAGAAGGCAGGGAGATCATAGTGAAAATCAGAGTGTTAGTGGCTCTAGGCCTAAAGCAGAGGAGGGAGGGAGCAGTTCCTGACTTTCAGAGGAGACAACTGTGTGGAGCAGGCAGCCTCTGTAGAATGTGCCTTTGGTGGAAGGACACAACCCATTTGAGGCAGCCATGCAGAGAGGGAGCAGGCAAAGAGACGCCTGGCCTTTCTCCTCCCACTCCTTCCTCTGCTGACAGTGCCTTTAGTTGCCACACCCAACCAGACAGCAGAAGACACTGGCGTGGTCCCTACAGTTCAAACTCTCCCCTCATAGGGAGGAACCTGGGAAGTGGAGCCAGAGGGGACCCGTGGAAGACATCCAGCATGGTGTGCGTCCCTGAGACCCTGTTATTTACGCTTGTCCTCGCACCAAAGTCAGGCATAGCAAGGGTCAACCGGCTTCTTCTATAAAGGCCAGATAGTAAATATTTTAGGTTTGTGAAATATGTTCAGCCTTTGTCATATATTCTTCTTTTTCAATTTTTTTTTAATAAATCCTTAATAGAGTAAGGATTCTTAGCTTATGAACCAGAAAAAAATCAAGACAAGGCTCTGTGTAGACTGTGCACTGTAGTTTTCTGACCCCTAGCATATCATATATTATCAATTTTTTTTGTGTTAATTATTTTCTTTTTTAAATTTTCTTTCTTTGTTTGTTTTAAATTGGTACTGGGACACTTAACCATTGAGCCACATCCCCAGCCCTTTTTACTTTTTATTTTGAGACAGGGCCTCACTAAGTTGCTTAGGGCCTTGCCAAATTGCTAAGGCTGGTTTTGACCCTGTGATCCTCCTGCCTCAGTCTCCTGAGCTGCTGGGATTACAGAAGTGCATCGTTGTGCCCAGCTAGATTTTCGTTTCTAATACTGTATGACAAATCATCTAAGTCTAGTGGCTTATCAGAACATTAATATCACGTAGTTCCGCAGGTCCAAATTCCAGGTGGACCCACCGATGATGAACAAAATCAGAACCTTGTTAGAAAAAAATGGAAAAAACAAGGGGTGGAAAGATGGGGTGGCAGAATGTAGGAGGGAAGACAATAACAGTTCCTACCACATCCTGATGGTTCACATCCTTTCTGAAGCCCTCATTGTTCACATTTCTGCCCAACCATGTAAGAGATGAGGTGCAATCATCTAGGTTATTAACTATCCTTTGAAGCCTGTTTTATCAACCATTTTTCCACTTCAGTTTTGCAGGTTTCTGTTCATATTTTGGAGCCAACACCTCTTTCATCAGATCTCAAATATTTAAAAGGCCCTTGCAAAGCCGGAGACTCAGAATCCTGGGTCTGTAGGAGCCTACATTTTAGCTGGAGTAGGACAACAAAGTCAGGACTCTTGTCACTTGTAGGTAAAATGTATTGTTATCTTCTCATGATATGATTTCACAGAGAAGGGCCATTTTCTTGCCCACAGAACTAAGCTTCAGTGTCACATAATTTATGATAAAGTTCAAATTGCTAAGTTCTTGAGGTAACACTTCAAATTTCCCTAAAACCATACTGGCAGCTTTTAAAAGTGAGAAGATGAGAGTAAGAACAATAGACACCCCAGAAGTAGGCTGGACACCAAAACCCAAATTCTCCTAGGCTGCTACTCTCTAGTGACAGGTCTTGCATCAAATACACTGTATCCATTAATATTTATTGCATGCTCTTATGTAACAACATACCTGAAGGATATGATGAGGGATTTAGAAGACACATAACATGCAACTAAATGTTCTTTTGTCTAAGGAGGCTGCCATCTTGGAAGAGAAGTATGGGAATGGGTGTGTGTATGAATATACAGTCATGTTTAAAAATATCAGAGTATGGCTTCCTGGACTATTTAATATCCAAGTTAAATTCAAGCTCTGTGATACAGGTCTCTCTCTCTCTCTCTTTAACAAATATTTCTTGCTTTCCTCTCTTAATACCTGCTACTTTGTAGAATACTTACTTTTATATTTACCTATCTTGTTCTTACTGATAAACTCTGAGGGCAAGGACTATGCCTTTCATATCTTTTGTCTTCATGATGTCTAGAAATAGTACCCTGCACAGAAACGTCATTAAATTTCTGCATATAAACCAATATGATACTTGGCTCCAGAGACAAACCCATAATACAATCAAATAGGAAACCTAACACTTTTGATTACTCCCTCTGTACAGGAAAGTGGACTGACATTAAAGAGCACTTGGCTTTATTTTTAACTCTCTAGATGTTATAGTTTGAACAAGTTGGTTTTTCTCTCCTGAGCAGAGCTTTTGAGACCCACAAGGTGAAATCTGTTGCTGAGTATAAAGGACAACTTCATGTAACAAAATGAGTTTAAGTGGAAGGATATCTTCACCCCAAGCTGTGTCTGCTCCAGGTTGTTCCTCTCTGTTTTTTTTCCCCCTCTGGGCTTTCTATGTAAAAATTGTTCCAGCTGTTTGCTCTATGCTGAGCTAGACTCAATTTTAAGTAGATTTTACATATTTACTTTAAAATGGCTGGTAATGTATTTGAGAGTCAGTATCGATTTCCCTTGTCTTTGTGATTACATCTTTGACTGGTGTTTTTGTTATGTTGCAATTGCACCGTAAAGTAATAGGTTCTGAGATTCTATCAGTACCTACTCTTTTTTTATGTTGCAATTGCTTGATAATAATTTGATTGTATCTCTGCCTGATGTTTTAATACTCCTGTCTTCCACATGGCTCTTGCTGCGGATGTATTTACCCCAATAAGTTGTTACACCCTAATAAAAATAAACAAAGCAGGAAACATGTGGCTGCACACACTTCTTTGTGGTTGTCTGGGCTGACATTGTGGTCCAGGCTGACTTAAAGATACCATACATTCCAGTTGTCTGCTGCTGCATAATCACCCCAAAATATGGTGATAGAAAACAACAGATGTTTTATTATGCTCATAAATATTGCAGATCAGAGATTTACATAGGGAAGAAAGAGGACTGTTGGTCTCTACTCTAGGACAACTGGGGGTGTCATTAATATATGAGTGTTGGAGTCATCTAGAATCTTCTTCAAGTATGTGTCTGGCTTGTGGGCTAGGATGACCTGAAATCTAGCTTTTGCTGGGACTGTCTCTGGGTTGCCTCCCATATGGCCTCCTTGTGTGACTTGGGCCTCCTTACAGCATGGTGGGCTGAGGATAGCTGCAGTTCTTACCTTCAGGGCTCCAAGAATGAGTGTGCCAGTGAACCAGGTGGAAGCTGCATGCCTTTTTCTGACCTAGCCTCAGAAGTTTTGCAACTGCTTGGCTGTGTGCATGACTTGCCTCTGGTGCATTCTTTTGGTTACATATGAGTCACTACGGTTGGTCCAGATTCAATGGGAAGGAAATTAGACCCAATCTTGGTAGGAGGAATATCAAAGAAATTTGTTCCCATCTTTAAAATCTTTACAATCAGTGTTTTACTCTTTTGTTAAGTCTGATTTCCATCATTTTCAAATTAAGAAAAGGATTTATTCATTGAGGAGCAAGTTTATTAAGCACTCATTAAATCATAAACTTATTAAATCAGGAATAAAGTAAAAGGAAAAAAAGCTCTCTTTTTTTATGAACCTTTGGAAAGGTTTTATGAAAATATATTTTTAAACTTAGTAACATTTACAAAGAACCAAGAAGTGCAAATCAATAGGTTCTAAACTTTGCTGTAATAGTTGTAGATTTTTTTATAACATGCAAATAATTTTAATCTCATCCAAAGGAATATATCTAATACAGTGGCAAATATTGCCCAGGAAATCCTTGCAAAACTCAACTCTGAAAGGAGGAGACATATAAAGATAGGTTAGAAATTGAGCTGAGTTTGGTGGCACACACATTGTGATCCTGACTGCAGGAGGCTGAGGTAGGAGAATTGAAAGTTTGTGGCCAATCTGGGCAACTTGGTGAGACTGAAAATTAAAAAATAAATGAGGGCCGTGGTTATAGCTCAGTGGTAGAATGCCCCTGGTTCAATCCCCAGTGCCAGAAGAAGAAGAAGAAGAAGAAGAAGAAGAAGAAGAAGAAGAAGAAGAAGAAGAAGAAGAAGAAGAAAATTCAAGAGATGGAAGGAAATTTAGAAATGAGTTTTTCCAAATTTTTAAAAATTTAGATAAGGAAATGAAAATATAGAATGTAAAATCACAGGCAGTGCAGGAAGGGGAAGGAACACTGGCATTTCCCTCTGTGTAACAGTAAGCATGCAAAACCATTACTTACTTCTGTAAGTCTCAGTTAAAGCTTAAATTCTCTCAGTCTAATTGTATCAGTCAGTTTAGTCTGTTATGTCTTAGTAACAAACTATCCCCAAATCTTAGTGATTTAAAACCAGAATTTATTTCTTGCTTATGCCTATGCTTATGGTCAGTGTGGCTTTCCTTGGTAATATCTTTATTCTGAGAACAGGCCGACAGAGCAGTCCCTATTTGGGACATTGCTGGATGATCCAGGGTTAAAGAGATCATGGCAAAGCAAATACTGGCTCTTAGGGCTTCAGTTTGAAATCACCAGCTAAGTCTAATATCAAAGGAGTGGAAAGTATGATCTCTCTTAGGGGAAGAGGTTTCCTGCTGGGAGGAACAGCAGGTATTTTTAACAAGAAGGCAATCTATCACAATAATGCAGCTGAGAGCACTTAGTGAACAGTGGAATCCATGTGAATAAGTTGCTCTTGGTCTGCCCAGAGTCTTGGTAGTTCAATTGATGGTGGATCTGAGGTTGTGATTCAGGTGAACCAAAACCAAGCTCAGTGTTCTCTTCTCTGGAATTATTCACTGACATCTTTCTTTCCACATTTTACTGCTCAGTAAAACATTCATTTATGGAAGAATTATCAATCAACATATTCCCTTTGCCAGATATAAGGCAAAGCTATTAGGATATAGGAACTATTTTTATAATGACAAACTTCTGTCTGTATCTATCTCTAGCATCTTTATCTATCTATCTATCTATCTATCTATCTATCTATCTATCTATCATCTATCTATCTATCTATCTATATTTATGTATGTTCATATATATACATATACATAAAGATAAATCTATCTATCTATATTTATGTATGTTCATATATATACATATACATAAAGATAAATAGATAGATAGTTAGATAGATAGTGTCAGCTCTCCATATCCTTGGGTTTGGTGCCTATGAATCCAACCAACTGAACACCAGTCAAAATATTTGGAAAAAAATTATATCTGTACTGAACATGTATGCTTTCATCTTGTCATTATTCTCTGAACAATACAACATAAAGAGCATTTATACTATAGTAATATTATAAATAATCCAGGGATGACTTGAAATATAGACTATCCACAGGTCATATGCAAATACTATGCCATTTTACATAAGGGGCTTGAGCATTCATGGATTGTGGTATCTTCAGAAGGTCCTGGAATCAATCCCCTGTGAATACCAAAGGGTGACTACACACATGCACATATACATATAAATCTTTTTTTTGTAAAGTTGTTCTAAATAGCTATTGCAACATTCAATATATTTTTTTGATTGATGATTTTGTACTGCATACTAGAAAATCTTTTCCCATGTGCCTTAAATCAGCCATTTCAACTCCATGTGTTTTATTTGTGGAGAGGAGTTTTTCATCATGAACATTTTTTTTTTCCTAACAGAATTCATTCTTAAAAATATGTAAATTCCATTACTAGCTATATAACTCTCCCATAATTTCTGCATTCATCTCTGAATTATGCTTAGAGGAGGCAAGATGAATGATGCAAGCTTTTCAGTGTTTTATGGAAGATTTGGATATAGACGTTTTATAAACCTTTACTCTCAAGTTCTTCTTTTTTCAACTAATACAGGCATGAAAATCCAAAGAAAGTCACTCTAGAAGCTGATCTGCAGAATCCATGGGATTGTTTGTCAGAATAAAAGAGCTGTGATGTTTTGATTCCCAGAGTGTTTTTTTTTTTTTTTTGTGTGTGTGTGTGTGTATCCTTTCGTGTAGTGTTACTAGCTGCATGGAGATTTAATGTACTTACACTAATGGGGTTTGGAAGCAAGCCTCCACTTTGTTCTTGTTTTAGTTTTTGGAGAATTAACATGCTGTTTCAGTGGGAAGGTAAATTGAGTTCTGTCTCTTAGCTATGGATTGTTGGGACAGATTGCAATATAATTGTTATACTACTGGTCAGGTGACGGCCTTCGTGCAGGAATTTTTGTGTATTTTACAGAGCAAACATAAATCCAATGAACCTTAGCAAAGGGTAAAAGCCAAACTGAAGGAAAAAAAAAAAAACCAAACCAAACCTTTGAAGTGTAGATTTAAGCACCATCAATACATTTATTTCATAAAGGTCAATGAATTATGAACGTGAGGAGTGTCACCATCAAATGGCCCAGCTTCTTTGCTCTCCTGGAAGGTGAGTCTTATGTCAAATGCCATTATTTTTCACAAGGTAAGAAGGGAGGGATAAAGTAACAGGATATTTTCTGGTTAAAAAAAATAATAACAGGCTCCATATTGACCTATTCCATCATTTAGCTTCTACTTTAGTTCAAACTTCAAAATGTTTGCTCAAATGGTTCTGCATTTGATACATGGGAATGAAATTTGAAGTGATAGCCTAAGCTTTTAGAGTGGGCAAGATCCATTGCAGCTGACGCACAGGAGCATTCATAAAACATGTTAACTGGCTAATTAACAATGTGCTGTCATAGTCTAGGCCCCCATTTGCATAAATCCCAAGGAAGAGTCTGCAGGAGCCTATGAAACCACCACTACAGCAATTTTACTATATGCCTGCAGGAAAAGGAAGACAAAAATGTGTCACAGTTCTGTGATAGGATCCAGAGTACATACTTATACAAAGTTCTAAGAGACCCAAATATAAATATTTGAATATTATAGCAAACGTTACTCTGATTGCATATTAGTGGATATCTTTAAAATATCATTGGCAGGTGTGAGAATTAATTTTGGATATGATCTCAGATTTCTGGAGTTTTTTTTTTTAATTTTTTATTTGTTTTGTAGTTGTAGATGGACAGAATGCCTTTGTTTTATTTGTTTATTTTTATGTGGTGCTGAGGATCGAACCCAGTGCTTCACACATGCTGAGCAAGTGCTCTACCACTGAGCCCCAGCCCCAGCCCCAGATTTCTGGAGTTATTTAATTTCTATTTTATATTGTATAGGAGGAAAGGAATAAAGTGTTAACAGCTCCAGTGCTTGCTTTTGTGCTTATAAATGAGTGTTCTCTTGGAGACCATTGCCTCCCTTATCCCTGCCACCCTCCCCTCCTCCCCCTCTGAACATAAGCAACTAAGTTTATGCTCTGATGATGGGAAAGTAGGGAACTATCTTTAAATTCGGTACTTCTGGATTCATTTTAAAAAATTATTATTATTATTATTTTTGGTTTGAGTTTCTCCAGAGAATGATGTAATTTTTTTTTTCTGAATGGATTCATTTTACATATCACCCAGCAAGAGAGCACTTTACCTCTACCTGAATGTATAATCACATACATGTATATAAAATGTACATCATATATAAATAAACTTTTACAACTGCCAAAAACATGGAAGTCCAATCTTAGGAGCTTCTCCAAGTTCTGAAAGCGTGGAATGAACTACAAGCCATCCCTGTGCTGTTTTCCTAATGTGCTACTTCTCTAGAATGTACAGTAGAGCTTAAGAGCAGGGTTTCTTGGCAATGAAGTGAGACAAAATGCTGAGAGATGGAATTTAAAATAAAGAGAAAACAAAAGATGTGGGGGAGTGTGAACAGTTAGATTTTGCTGTGTAACGAGTAACCACATTTTTTTTTTGAACCACAGATTAAATTTAGAGGTGCTTAACCACTGAGCCACATCCTCAGCTATTTTCTATTTTGAGACAGGGTCTCACTGAGTTAGTTTCTTAGGGCCTCGCTAAGTTGCTGAGGCTGTCTTTGAACTTGTGATCCTCCTGCCTCAGCCTCCCAGGCCGCTGGGATTATAGGTATGTGCCATTGTGCCCAGCATTTTAGGCAACTTTCAAGATAGATCCCAATGTCGCTCACCTTCTATTATTCACTCTTTTAATCCTTTCCCCTTGAGCATGGGCTACACTTATTGCCTGGCAGCAACCACAGATTTTTTAATGACACAGCACTATGTCTACCCTGGTCCAAGCTACCATCTCTCACTTAGACTACTGCAATAATGTCCTAAAATTTCTTACTTTTTAGGTTAGATATAGTATCAAAGTTATCCTCTTAAAATGTAGATCAAATCATGTCATTCTTCTGTGCAAAACTATGCAGTAGTTTTTCTTCTTTCATTCAAAGTATGAATTAAAGCTCTTTTGATGGCTTCCATTACACATCTGATCGCATGACATTTAGCCTTTCCCTAAAATCATTCCTCTGCCGCAGCCACATTGATTTTTTTATTGTACCTTGAAAGTGCTAGTTGCCTTTTGCCTTAGTGTCTTTTTATTTATTATTTTTATTATTATGTTCCTTAGTGTCTTTGCATTGATTGTTTCCTCAGTACAAATGCTCTTTCCCCAGAAGTTGGCAAGCCTCATTCTCTTCTCTCCAGGTGATTGTTCAAATGTCACCTCCTCTGTGAAGTCCTGGCCAGTCTATTCAAAACTGCATTTCTCACCTCCCATACCATTTGCCCATCATTTTCCTTTCTCATAGGATTTATCACTTTCTATCATAATATATAATTTATTCATATGTTGTATTTCATAATGTACATATTATAATATCTATCTATCTATCTATCTATACACACACACACACACACACACACACACACACTTATATATTTTTTGGTACCAGGGATTGAACTCAGAGGCACTCAACCACTGACCCACATTCCTAGCCCTATTTTGTATTTTGTTTAGAGACAGGGTCTCACTGAGTTGCTTAGTGCCTCATGGTTGCTGAGGCTGGCTTTGAACTCTCCATCCTCCTGCCTCAGCCTCCTGAACCGCTGGGATTGCAGGCTTGCACCAACGTGCCCAGCTCATGATATATTTTTCTTCAACTGCTTAAAGTAAGTTCCATAAGTGCATGACTCTTTGTCTATCTTGATCAGTGATCTTTTCCAAGGATCTCAAACAGTGCCTTCTCTGTTATAGGTATTTTTGTTGAATAACAGAATGGATCCTTGTTTCTAGATGTGTTTGTACTCTGGTAGGTGTTTCTCCATATTCTGATCATCCGTGGTCAGGGGATAAAGTTCTATATAAGCAAACAGGGCTGTTCCTTCCAGGGAACAGGGTAGGTTCTCTAAGAAAGAATTTTTTCTCCAAGAAAACAGAATTGAGGTCCAAAGAAGTAATGAACATCTCTGTATAGATGGAACCATAAAAGTGTTAAACAACCACAATGCTGTGAGGCTTGGGGAAATCTTAGAATTCAGATGAGCTAGGGGATTTTTTTTATTTTCAAACCTAACATTCTATGAAATTTGTTCCAAGACTATTGATGTGAGAATCAGTGTTCCTCTGGATGGGATTTCTAATGGTGTTCAGTTTTTCTAAGGGTGTTTAACACAATTTTCCTCTTGATTCAGATCCAATTAATAGTTTTACCCTCAAGTTTGGAGACTTCGAACATAATAAAGTTATCAGAAGACATATTCAGAGAGATAGGTAATCTACAAGACAGCAGAGTCAGGGATTCAAGAGCATCTCAACGGACTTCAATAATGGACCAAAACAAATAAGATAAAACTTAACAAGGATCAATTTGAAGTCCAGCATTTGGAGGTAGGAAAATCAATTGTACGAGCGCAGAATGAGGGAAATCAGGCTTGACAACAAATTATGTGAAAAAGACTTGAGGGTTTCAGTTGATTATAAGATCAATATGAGCTGACAAAACGATGTTCCTTTTAAAAACAAAACCAAAACCAAAAAAAAAAAAATCTCAAATTCAATCTTTGGCCATATTTGCAGCAATATAATACTAAATGAATAGAGTAAGAATAATGGTCACAAGGTACTTTGGAAGAGGATGTGTGAATATTTTTTATTCATTTTTTGGTCTCAAGCATTTTATGCAGATGAAATCATCACCTTTTAAGAGGAATATTGACAAATAAGCAAATGTTGAGAATACCAGAAACCATTTGTTCTTTTCAACTGTATTTATTGATTGATGACAGTGTTCCTGGCTCTGTTCTGGGGGTTGAGGATATATTCATGAATAAGCACACCTAAATCCATGCCATCTGGAGTTATCCAAATAAAGTCGAAGTAAATCACTTTTTTTTGCTTTTTACTTATAAAATCTATTAGTGAATACAACAAAAAACTTTAATGATGTTTACATATAATTCACATTTTGAGAAGTAAAGGAAATCAGAAAGAAGTGTGGAAAATATTACTCAAGAGTCCTCCCACCCATAGGAGACCGTATTTTTTGCATACTGCTTTTGTCTATGCACTTTCTAGAAACCCAAAGTCCTTGTGGTCCTGCTTCTCTGCAGAGTCACAAAATTTTCTTTAATACAAAGACTGAAAGGTAAAAGAATAGGGAAGTAGCCGAGCACGGTGGTGCACGCCTGCAATCCCAGTGGCAGGAGGATCGCGAGTTCAAAGCCAGCCTCAGCAAAAGCGGGGCACTAAGCAACTCAGTGAGACCCTGTCTCTAAATAAAATACAAAATAGGGCTGGGGATGTGGCTCAGTGGCCTAGTGCCCCTGAGTTCAATCTCTGGTAAACCCTCCCCTACCACCACCAAAAGAAAAAAAGAGGGTGCAAGTGTACATGAATGGTTTGGGTGGGCCAGATCTGATTCGAGGTTTTTCAAATTCATCCATAGTTGGTCTGAACTCAGTTTCATGATTCACAGCACTACAAAGAATGCTGGGAAATGAAAACAAGCTTTGCTCCAGAAGAAAACAAGATGGTGTTTCTTTCTTTTTCTTTTTTTGGTATTAGGGATGCAACCCAGGGGTGTTTTACCACTGAGCTACATCCTAAGCCCTTTTTTTAATTTTTAATTTTGAGGCAAGGTCTAGCTAAGTTACTGAGGGTCTCACTAAGTTGCTGAGGGCCTCACTAGGTTGCTGAGGCTGGCCTAGAACTTGTGATCCTCCTGTCTTAGCCTCCAGAGTCACTGGAATCACAGGCATGCACCACTGCTCCTGGCTACAAAATGGTGTTTTATACCATAAGCATGACTTTCTGTCGAGTCCTGGGCACTCTAGTTGTCTTTGTTTTGGTCATAATCCAGTGTATTTACTTTTAGAAGTAGTATTCTTTATTTAAAATTATTTGATGAGAAGTAGTTTAGTTTACATCTCTCTTTTTATAGCTGCCATGTTTTCTCTTAATAGCTTTTACACTGTTGTTGTTTGAGAGTTTTGTTTGAGCTATTTTTTGATGCCGAGGTTAGATGCATAACTACCTTCATGGATTTCAGTTTTTAAAAACTATGTTTCACTAGTGTAGTATATGGTACTGGGCACTTAAGATTTCTTTGATCTCAGAGGAGGAAGATAGAAATCTGTGTCCAAATCTCATCCCTTTTAATCTCATTCATTGTCTTTCTCTGGTGCCTGAATCATGTGGTGCCAACGTCTCCTTCCATACACATTCATACTTGTCACTTGCAAAGACAGACTTTATCCTCTTCTCTATCTCTGATTTCATCATAACTCTTCCAAGTTCTAACCTTTAATGCCTTTTAGTCTCTCCTGACTGGCTTTTAAAAAAACTCTCTCTCTTTATGCTTCATAAAGGGGAATGCAGGATCTCCCTGCTCGACTAGATTCCATTCCTTTAAAACTTCATGACGCTTTGGGGATTCCCCAAAGCTTGCAAAATATCATGTAATGGAGGGGATCTGGAGTACCCAAATTCAAAGACAGTTTTCCATGAATTCCTTCCAGGGATAAATGTAAGAGATCTTTCTTTAAAAATAGTTTGATAGGTTAAAATCCTAGTAGATTAATTTTTCAAAGTAATGATAAATAAGGACCTGGTTTGTAATTCTTTTAAAAAAAACTTTCCATATGGCCTGTGAGATATGTATCTGCATTCATGTTCATTTTAGTCAATACATCAGATATTGTTGCTAGAAAACACCCTCCAAAGTGATTAGCCAGTTTTTGATCAAGAGGCCACACTCCAGTGATGGCTACTCTAAGTTAGGACATTAACTATGTTGATTTCTGATCAATTATAAAGGTTCTGTTAATGAGTACAGTATAGATTATTCATTGGTGGAATTAACAGCCAAAATATGGGGATTGTCAGAGGATAGTCCCCACCCTTATGTATAGGGGGAAAGGCTGGGATATTTTATCTTGATTTTAGTAGTTGTTTAGGGTTAGCATCCATTCTAACTGGGTGGTCTGGTACCCTTTTTGATGTTAAATATTTTGAATATTTTCTCTTGGCACAAAGTATAAAAATGAGAGAGCCCTTAGGAATGGCAACAGGGTTGCTGTTTTTGGTTATAAGGTTTTGCAGTGCTCAACCAACACAACTGTCAGGAGCAGCCCTGAATGGAGCCTCAGGGGAATGGCGATTCCTAAGAAGTCCTGTTTTCAATCTCTAATTGGGTAGATTCTTGGATTTATGACTCTATTTGAGGATTAGTGGAATTATAATATTTGGATCATGTCCCATTTAGTTTGGGTATGACTTTCCTATAAGGCGCTGTCAAATCTTCTTAAAAAAAAAAAAAAACCCAAAAACAGAGAGCTGGAATTTCCCGTAATTTAAAGGTCAGGATACCAGGATACCTACTGCCATGGGTCTGCCTGGTAATTAAATGGCAGGATTCTGTTATACATTTGCTTTTTTTGTTGTTGCCCTAGAATGAAGCTGTAGAGTGCTATAGAGTCATCTGCCACTACAGCTTCTTAGTCCATAGTCTATGGACTTTCTGCATAAGTAGAATTCAAGGAGTTCATGGTCTTGGATATGAAAACGAATTACATTTTTAATTTTCATTAGCTCTAAATGAAATATAGAATTTTCTTCAGTCATGAGTGTAGGCAACATACTCTGGCATTATTAACTTTTCTTTGTCACTAATAGAATCATTTATTTTCATGACACATTACTGATGTTACAGATAATTCAACATGTCATTCAATCTCATTACTTTTGAAATTTTATTAGTAGTAGGTCCCACTAGTAGGTCTATTTTTAATGTGTTTGTAGAGAACCCTATGTATTTGTATGTCACACATTATTTTGATATATTTCATCAGTTGCACTTCAATACATTTGGCTTTCTTTTTATCTCATGCATTTATTTGTGTTTAAAAAATGCTATTCTGAGAAGACATAAATGAATAAGAACAGCTGCTTTTTAGAGGCAACTGATATTTACCAAAAAAGAAAAAAAAAGAAAGAAGCCCACTAGTTGTTGACGGTTACATTGACCTTGGCGCAAGTTCACAGTGGAGGAAGATTCACAAAGTGGAGTGAAAGTAAAACTGATGGAAAATGTGCTCATGATTGGAGCCACTGTACTTCTCCCAGCCTAGGATGTCCTGAGCTGGCTTAGAGATGGGGTAAGGCTCTAAATCAGAAGCAGTATCCCTGGAAGTAGGGCATGGTGTGTCTGGGACGCTGGGCAAGACCTGCCGGTTGGTTGAAGGGAAAACCACCACCTTTGTCTGCTTTTCTCTTTGTGCCATGCAATCTGATTTTCACATCTCCCTCTAATTTTATTCGTGATAGTTTCCAATGTATTAGAAATGTATTAGAAACGACTGGGACAGTATCACTTTTGGCAAATTTGCTTAGAGTAAGTATATGTCCTGTCTTCCCTTCATCTACTTCACTTTTGTGCTGGACATTGTACAAGTCTATGGGATGAGGGAAAATGAATTTCAGAATGTCTAATGTTTTTACAGAATGTCTCTTCATTTTCTTTAAAAACTAAGTTCTGTGTACATTTTCACAGTGGTTATCATTGTAAACATGAGGTAAGAACGTTAGGGAGCTGGGCACAGCTGTAATCTCAGTCACCTGAGCCCAAGGCAGGAGGATCACAAGTTTGTAGTCAGCTTCAGCAACTTATCAAGATCTTATCTCAAAGTTACAAGAAAGAAAAGAGAAAGAAAGAAAGAATGTTAGGTATTTGAGCATAATAGCAAAAAAACAGAAAAAAAATTTTTCTTTCTTTATTTTAGAACTGTGACCTAAAATCAGAAATGTATTTGACCCCCTGACCCAGTGTAGAAGTGTGCGTACACACACACACACACACACACACACACACACACACACAATTGAAACAAATGCTACAGAAATCTATTTTTAACCTTTACTACATTTCTATTCTCTTCTGTTCCACTCCACCCCATCCTGTTCCTCCCTATTCTGTTCTATTCTGTTCCATTCTGTTTTAGTCTTTAATTGAGGAAAAATGCTGACCTTAACACAGTAAATTGATTTTGCATCTCACAATGGAAATTTAAAAAAAAATCGACCTATATGAGTTTGAATTTGTAAACACAGGTCCGAAGTGACTCACTACATTGTCTTCTACCCTCTCTTTTTAAAAAATTTTTTTTAATTTATTTTTATTGGTTGTTCACAACATTACAAAGCTCTTGACATATCATATTTCATACATGAGATTGAAGTGGGTTATGAACCCCCAATTTTACCCCAAATGCAGATTGCAGAATCATGTCGGTTACACATCCACAATTTTACATAATGCCCTATTAGTAACTGTTGTATTCTGCTACCTTTCCTATCCCCTACTATCCCCCTCCCCTCCCCTCCCATCTTCTCTCTCTACCCCATCTACTGTAATTCATTTCTCTCCTTGTTTATTTTCCCATTCCCCTCACAACCTCTTATATGTAATTTTGTATAGCAATGAGGGTCTCCCTTCATTTCCATGCAATTTCCCTTTTCTCTCCCTTTCCCTCCCACCTCATGTCTCTGTTTAATGTTAATCTTTTCTTCCTGCTCTTCCTCCCTGCTCTGTTCATAGTTAAGATTGGCAGCCACTATGAAGTCAAACAACAACAAGTGCTGGCGAGGATGTGGAGAAAAGGGTATACTTGCACATTGCTGGTGGGACTGCAAATTGGTGCGGCCAATTTGGAAAGCAGTTTGGAGATTCCTGGGAAAGCTGGGAATGGAACCACCATTTGATCCTGCTATTGCCCTTCTCGGACTATTCCCTGAAGACCTTAAAAGAGCATGCTACAGGGATACTGCCACATCGATGTTCATAGCAGCACAATTCACAATAGCTAGACTGTGGAACCAACCCAGATGCCCTTCAATAGATGAATGGATAAAAAAAATGTGGCATCTATACACAATGGAGTACTATGCAGCAATAAAAAATGACAAAATCATAGAATTTGCAGGGAAATGGATGGCACTAGAGCAGATTATGCTTAGTGAAGCTAGCCAATCCCTAAAAAACAAATACCAAATGTCTTCTACCCTCTCTGTAGCACCTCCCGACAGGAAACAAAACTGAAGGGGTGGTTAGCTGGGGGACCTAACATTAAGTACCTACTATATGCTAATAATGTAACGTGTGCTTTGTTATATCTTGTACTCCTTCAAGTGATCTTGAGACACATAAAAATCTAAGCATCATAATAGCTGAAATTTTTATCTTCCCTGCCCCTCTTTCACGCTAGTATCCACAGTACCTAAAAGAATGGTTTATATTAGGCACTCAATAAGTACTTATTAAATGAGTCTTATCCCAGTTTTACAAATAAGAAAACAGAAGCTTACAAAGCTTCGTGACTTGTTCAATAGCTCAGAGATTGAAGGTGGTAAACATGGGCTTGGAAGTCATGTATCTATCTGATTCCCAAGTCATTGTGTATGAAAACGAGGCAAACAGACAGCTAGTTAATCTGGCTTAATGTGTGGGGGATGGTTTTGCATACTAGGATATTTGATGTGGTTGTTTAACACTGTATTTTGAAATATTACTTTAAAAATAGTTTTATATTTAGTGTTAAACCTTGAATGCAGAATCATCCCCTACACATAAAGTCCTAAGATGTACCCTATTTTCATATTCTTGAATGTTCATATACAGCTAGGTAGTCAAAGCCAATATTAGACAAATGTTCTGGTCACAAATCATATTTTGACTGGAAGCTTTTTCTCATCACCACCAAAACCAAATAGAACCAGCCACCCAGCAAACCGAGCTCTGCTGTCAGAGGGTGGCTGAGCCGGCTGGCACTGGCAATGCCCTTGGGTAAACATGACCTGAATCATCCTAGAGCCAAGTCTGTCCACTCAAGGCCTCACAGCTCTTCTATAAGTTCTAACTTGATGGCATGGAGCTGCCAGGATAAAATCATTGTTGATTTTTTTTTTTTTTTTTTACTACGGCAGCCACCTTCTCTAAATGACCAAGGCTTAGCAAATAAAATGATTCTGACCAAGGGAAACATGGAGTCAATTTAGTAGTGTCTTCTCTTTCTCCAATGTCACCCAAACCTGGCAATAGGCTTTCATAAATAAAGGTGGCACAGCTGATGTCCGGGCCTGAGCCATAGCCCCTCTAACAATGGGCAGCTCACCACCCCAGCAACAAGGAAGCCAACAAGACCAGGGCGTTCAATGACTCATTGTGGATCTCCAGGAGGGAGACAAAGCTGCTTAGCAACTCTCCAAACAGAATTGCCTCTAACTGCGTGAAAAGAATTTGATTCAATGGATTCAGAGATTTTGGTGGTAATCACTGACGTCCAAACACAGAACACACGTGCAGGAATGTGAGGCTGACAGGTTGTTTCAGGCTGAGCCTGGGATTGAGTCTTGGAGGAGGACCCTCAGAGTGTATATGCCTTTGCATGTGGATTCTCAGGAACTTTAATTCAGCTGTGATCAGATTTGATTTGATGAGTAGGCAATAAACTTGAATGCATCACTGTAATTCACAGTTTTAGATATCTAGGTCATTAAAACCAGAATGTTTAAGTGCACTCACTAGTCCGAGTATCTCATTCTTAGTGATAAGTTCTTTGTGAAAGAGTAATAATAAAAGTCTGATGAATATAAAATCTATGTAAGCCGGGCACGGTGGCGCATGCCTGTAATCCCAGCAGCTTGGGAGGCTGAGGCAGGAGGATTGCAAGTTCAAAGCCAGCCTCAGCAAAAGTGAGGTGATAAGCAACTCAGTGAGATCCTGTCTCTAAATATAATACAAAATATCACTGGGGATGTGGCTCAGTGGCCAAATAAATACCCCTTAGTTCAACCCCCAGTATCCCCCCCCAAAAAAAAAATCCCTACAAAGAAACTGAATCTTCCTGAAGATTTATCTATTTATTTTATTTATTTCCATTGATCTGTGTCAGACTATGAGGCATCCTCTTCCATCACAGGGTTATATGAGTGCTAGACATCAGAGACTTTTGGTGGACTTTGCATTGTCTTTTCTGACTACGTTGAGGATTCCCCTCAGTTTTTTGTCTGGTTTAGCAAAAAAGATCATCTCAGGAGATACTTAGCATCACTGGGTGCTTCTGAGCCTTTCCATATCCTCTGCTTGTTCCAACCATTGCTTCTGGGGCTCATAGACCTTATGATTATTATTTTGGGGGTTCAACTTGGATTAGGTATGGATTGGCTCTCTCCCGGTGCCCCATCTCTGTCTCTCTTTGTTACTCTTTTCTTCCTAAACAATCCCCAAACACCTCATCACAACCTTGCTGCTTGATTTTCCATAATTGAACTTTTCCCAATAGGCCTTATTTGGGGATGGTTTGGGCTTGGAGAAATCGTTACCGACATTTTCTTCCTTTAATAAAATTGCAGGCATACCAAGGAAGGGGAGCTCACATTAATATTCAAACGTTTGTCAGATTGTCCTGGGGACTTTTGGGGAATTGGCTAAAACAAATTGCCCCCACCCCCCCCAAAAAAACTAAATGTTTTCCAACATATAAGTTTATTATATATTGATAATTTTGTGCACCAAGGGGATGATGTGTCCCATTTTTATGTGACCTTAAATATCTTTATTTTTTTTCAGATTTTCAGGGTTTTTGAATTATTTTTAGAAAGACTAAAGTAATTGTAAGAATGTACAATGTTTCCATTTCTCTGACATTTGGAGTGCACTTATTTTTGAACAATTAGATCTTCTTAGCCTGTTTGAACATCTTTCTTGAATTTAAGTTTAGTCTCTAGATCTGTGTTTTCCAAACTCATAAAAATGTGGGTGCTTCTAACCTCTAATTCATTTATTGATTGGTTTTGTGTGAACTAGTGTGATTTTATAATTTAAAAGCCACAACTTTGGAATGCCACTTCCCTATTTTATCTATTTTGCTTTTTAAAATTCAAAGTTCACTTTAATCTAATAAACTTTCTTAAAATTTTACTATTTTGATTTTATCTTTCCTCTTCGTATAACGGCTTTAAAAAAATATTTTTCTTAGTTATAGATGGACTCAATAGCTTTATTTTATTTGTTTATTTTGTACGTGGTGCCAGGGATCAAACCCAGTGCTTCACGCATGCTAGGCAAGCGCTCTACCACTGAGCCACAACCCTGGCCCTATGTATAATGGCTTTGATAGTGTTTTATAGGAAAAACAAACTTGAGTAAATAATAAAATTTTGGTGTGACTGAAACAATATTAAATTTCTAATGTTATAATGTTATTTATTTATTTATGTCTGTGTGTGTGTGTGTGTGTGTGTGTATATATATATATATATATCAGCAACTATATATATAGTTGCTGATAGCCCTTTATTTTATTTATATATGGTATTGAGTATTGAAAACCAGTGATTCACATATGCCAGGCAAATGCTCCACCACTGAGCCACAACCCCAGCCCCATTTAATGTTATTTAAGTGCTGGAGTGGGAAAGAAAGTGTCAAGAAATATTCATCTATATAATGTTGTATAGAATAAATATTTTGATATTTACAGACACTGTTAAGCTTTTATCCTAAGCACATTGATGTTGACTTTTAAGTAGTATTGCTATTTTTCTTTGAGGAATCTTTTGTATAGGCAAAGTTCCCATCATTAACTATCACTGTAAATTTAAAATAAAAAACCCTGATTATCTGCTTGTATGCTACCTGTTGTGTATACTTTATCTCACAGCTACCCAGTATGGTAGGAATTATTGTGTCCATTTTACAGATAAGAAAACCAAGACTCAGATAAACTAGCTTTTCAAAGGTCTCTGACTCAAGCCTTATAACAAGGGTAGACTGAGCTCATTTGAGTTGAAACACTATCCTTCAGATCCCTTCAAAAGTGTAACATTCTTTTTTATTTCAACAGATTTTCATAATAATTTTCTATGATTCCTTTTAGTTAGATTGAATGTAATTGTTACTTAAATAATTATAGGCTATTTCAGGAGGCCTATGTATAGCACATGCTCTTGGAGTCTCACTTCTCTCCCCTTGTCTTTTGCTATATGTCTAGGCATACTGGCTAACTTCTAATTATTAACTCATATCTGTTTGTCTTCATAGACTAGAGATGCTGGAAATTAATGTTCTCCTGCAACAAGGATTGACAGGAGTTGGTGTTTAAACACCCCACTTCCCTTACTCCTGCATGGAATAACCCAGAAATGCATTCTCTATCCAGGATCCTAGCATTCTCCAGTGGTATTCAAATTCATTTGTTGCCCACAGTGATAATTTGCACAGTAACACATTGTTTACTGGGTTACTTCTCTTTCTTGCCTTAATTTTCCACTCTTTTAATGGTGTCCTCTAAATGAATGACTTTCACACACATCTTTATCTCAGTTTGCTTCTGATGTAACCTCAATGAAGACACCACATGACCTATTTTTATAGAGCTGAGGAAATGCATTTTTCAGGCTGCAGCATGTACAAGTCCAGTCCAAGCCTAAAGTTAAGTAGTTCTGGGAACTGAAAAAAATAGCCTTCATTTGCATGGCCACCTACCTGTTCCTTGCCTTTGCCTCTTTATGTCTATTTCACTTGGCTTCATGCTGGAATTCCCTAATCTCTGCTCTGTATTTTTTTTTTTTAATTGCAGTGCATTTGGAGCTGACTCTTGTTAGCCACTTTACTCACCTTACCTCTCAATATTTCCTTTGCTCCCAGATATTTCGTGTCATGTATTTTTGCATAACAAAGTATCAGCAGAACTTAGAGCTTATTCCAGCAAGCATTGATTATCTCATAGTTTCTGTGGGTCAGGAATTTGGGTGGGTTTGGTTTTGTGCTCTGCCTCAGGGTCTCTCATGAGGAGGCAGTCATCTGTCAGTAAGAACTGTTGTCCCATCTGAAGGTCCAACAGAATGGGATTCTGTTATGGGGGCTGCCATAACAAAATACCTCAGGCTGGGTAGCTTACACAATAAAAATTAATTTTCTCACAGTTCTGGTGGCTAGAAATTCATGGTCAAGATGTCAGCAAATTTGATATTTGGTGGTAGCTCTTTTCCTGGTTTATAAACTACCACCATCTTGTGGAATCCTCACATTGCCTTTTCTTTTTGTGGGCATAGAGAAAATGATCTCTTGATCTCTCTTCTCTCTGTCTCATTTATTTTTTTCTGGTTCTGGGATGGAACCCAAGGCTTTACTCGTGTTAGGCAAGTGCTCTACCACTGAGCCACACCTTCAGCCTCTTCCTTTCATAAGGACACCAGCCCTATCAGATTAGGGCTTCACCTTTCTGACTTTATTTAACCCCAAAGACCTTCCTGGAGGTCTTCAAACATCATCATTTTGGGAGTTATGGCTTTAATATATTAATTTTGGGGAGTGGGGGAGACACAATTTAGTTCATGACACATGGCAAGATCCAGAGAGAGCAAGTAAGAGAGCTGCCAAGATGCTAATCATAGCCTTTTTATAACCTAACCTTGGAGGCCATGTTTCATTACTTCTGCCATATTCTTTTTGTTTAGAAGTATGTCAATAAGTGTAGCCCATACTCAATGGGAAAGGATTTAAAGAGTGTGAATAATAGAAGGTGAGAGACATTTTTTTTTGGGGGGGGTCTGTCTTAAAAGTTGCCTAAAATGCTGGGTATGGTGGCACATGCTTGTAATCCCAGCAGCTCAGGAGGCTGAGGCAGGAGGATCACAAGATCAAAGTCAGCCTAGGCCACTTAGTGAGGCCCTAAGCAATTTATGGAGACCCTGTTTCAAAATAAAATTGAAAAAAGGGCTGGGGATGTGGCTCAGTGGTTAAGCACCCCTGAATTCAATCCTTGGTATAAAAAAAAATTGCCTAAAACACGGCTCTGCTGTGTGTGTAAGAGCTGTCCTTGTTTTCTTTTCCTATCCCATGGTCCTTCTTCAGGTGAGCTAGTTAGTGCCTGACTGCCCCTACAAAGGTGAATGATTTCATGGGGGTGGATAGTACTTGAGAACCAAGGGGTTTGGGGTCAGGAAGACTTGGTTTTGAATGTTTGCTTTGGTACTTATTAACTCTATGACCTTGAACAAGTTTTTTTTTCCCCCAACTTCTTTAAGACTGAGGTTTTTATTTATTTTTTATTTTATTTAAAATTTTTTTAGTTGTAGATGGACACAGTACCTTTATTTTATTTATTTATGTGGTGCTGAGGATCGAACCCAGTGCCCCACACGTGTAAGTCAAGCACGCTTCCACTGAGCCACAGCCCCAGCCCCGTAGACTGAGGTTTTTAAATAGACAAAATAATTTGCAGAAGCCTCTCAGTTTGTGCTCCTTCAGAAGCTAAGACAAGGATGTGGGTGCAAATAATGTGGGATATGATGCCAGGGACCACCAGAAAGGAAGTGGGAGAATGAGAGGGGAAGGGGAAGGAAGCTAGGAAAGGCTGTGTTATTACATAATCATCACCATTGGCTGCTGGAGCTCAGTCCTCCCAGGGAATTGTGGGGGTCTTTGCAGAACATGCACCTCAGAGTTATTTCAATGGAGGGGCAAAAGATCTGGGGTTTTATTCCCCAACTCACCTTTTATCAAGGGTTGAGGGCTGCTTCTGGAGGCATTAACTCTTCAACACTTCTGACTTCTTTTGCATGGGTCAATCAAGCATCTGGTGCCAGGAAAAAGCCCTTGGGGTGAGAGTCACAGATGTTCATAATAAGCAGCTTTTAGAGTATAGAAGTGAATATTGAACGCAGCACTATCCAATGGAAATATAACACAAGCCATGAATTCATACCGAAAATATGATTTTAAGTTTTTTAGTAGCCATATTAAAAAAGTAACAAGTAACAGATGAAATTATTTTTTTAATATCATATTTAATTTCTCTGTACATATAAATACTATAATTGTAATAAATGATCAATATAAAATTAATAATGTTATAGTTTACATTTTTTTCATACCAGGTCTTTGACGTCTGTGTGTATTTTGTGGTTTATATCTTTTTTTTTTAAAGAGAGAGAGAGAATTTTTAATATTTATTTTTTAGTTTTCGGTGGACGCAACATCTTTTTTTTTATTTTTATGTGGTGCTGAGGATTGAACCCAGTGCCCTGAGCATTCCAGGCGAGAGCGCTACCGCTTGAGCCACATCCCCAGCTCCATGTAGTTTATATCTTGATTTGCACAAACCACATATCAAGTTATTATATGGTGAGAGGTTAACATTTAGACAGCGTGGGCTAGTGGATATGAAGGGCACCTGCATTGTCTGTTATGAGTTTCAGCTGGGTTTCGTGAAAACTAAGTAAGGTCACCCACATATGGCAGCCCAATTTTTGTGTTTCCTTAAGCCAGTATTAATGGGGATCCTGCTAGTAACAAGTAGGCTTTGATTCTTGGAGGGAGGCATTTGTAGGACAATGGATGACACCTAATTTAGGGAAAACTGGTTCCCTGAAGCATTATACTTGGAGGTCAGAGAGACTATGTTAGGAGTTTGGCTGTCATCCAAAACATACGGGTTCCATGGCCCCATTTTTATCAGCTCTGCTTCTCTAACCCCCCCCCCCCAACAGAAATTTAGCAATCCTTATATAAGTTTAAGAGTAAAACCAACATCAGTAAGTTTTTTTTTTTTTTTTTAAAGAGGAGGACAAAAACCCAGTCGTATTTACGTGCATATGATAAGGAAGCTGCATTCTAACCCAGGGTATTATAAACTGAGAACTTGGGAGAGAAAGGCACACACAGATCAATTTATAGAATCCTGTCATCAAAGCTACTTTTAAATAGCATTTATAGATCTCTGGCAAAACAAAAGTGAAACACCTGGACCTGCTCCAGCTTCAGGTCTGTGAAACCACCCTTAAGTGGATCCAGGCATCAGAGGCACTGTCCTACCTTGAGTCACAGCTCCTTCCCCATGCTTGCCTACAAATCTCACACACTAACACTCACACAAATGTTTAGATTTGGCTTTTAAAAAATGAAGGCCCTAGCCCACACTCACCACAGCCACAATCTCTATCTCCTCTCCTTTGGCTGTTTCCCAATGCGTTGACTCTCCTTCCCAGCTTTGCATGTTGGAACAGAGCTTGTCCTCAGCCATGTCACTCATGAAGGTTATTGAATGGGATGGGGCCGGTGTCACACAGCATAAGAGATCTTAATTCACATCTGTCTGGATCCACTCTTTAGCTTTCTGTAGGAGCAGGGTTCTATTCTCTGGGAGTCCCTAAGAATGGAGTCACATGTTCATTCAGTAAATATTTTGAGCTTTTATCCTATGCCAAGCACTATGCTAGGCACCAGGGATGTTGCAGGACCCAAGTCCAAGTCTCTTTCCCTTTAGGGAAGTGTGGTGTGGAGGCAAATAGGTAAACAGGGGTGCAGGGCATCTAAGGATCACATAGGAGGGTGGTGGGATATGATCATGAAAGGCCCCTTCATGAGGGTACCTAAACAGGTCTAGGAGGTGAACGGGAGTTAGTGAAGTAAAAGCAGAGAGGATAGATGTGAATGGAATGAAGGGAATAGCACATACAAAGACCTGGAGGTAAAGCTTTGTATTAATTTAATAAGACTATTATGTCGATGGGTCATGCATTCACAGTCCAATGCTGGCCATCAAGCTGCAGGAGGTGGCAAGCAGTGTTGGTGGAAAGCAGTGTGCTGAGACAGGGTAAGTTCTGTTGGGCCAGTGGATGCATTTGAAATCTGAATTCGAACATCTTTAGGCAGCATGGGCTTTGTGCAGTTTGCCCCAAGTCTTGCCGCTTTCTAGTATCAGAAACCAGTGGTTTATAGAATTATGCTACCTGATCTGTGATCTGTGATCTGTGTTATTTCCTTGCTTTTTAATAGAGGAACTTGATTGCTAGATAAATAATTCATTCACCCATTCTATTTCATTAAACAAATAGATTTATCTTGGCACTCTAAGGGGTCTGGATATCTATTGGCAATTTTGGCTCTAATAGAGCTTAGAGTATGAGGGAAAGACAGGCAAGTAACTAAGAAAATGGAGGTATCATCTGTAAATTACAAGTGCTTTGAGATGGTAATGAGTGCCTAGTTTAATATGGGTAGCCAGGGAGGGCCTCTGAGGATGAGCATATAATCAGAGACTGGAAGAAAGTCTTAGAAGAGTGTGGGAGGAACGTGCTCCAGGCCTCAAAAGGGAAGCCCAAAGTGAAATTGGGCAGGTTGTAACTTGCACCAGGGTGTTTCTGCTCTCAGGCTGTGAGCCTGATGCAGGATTGTGTCTGTCCAGAGGGAGAAGTGTACAAATTGTAGGATGGCTTGCAGATGCCTCTGAAGAAGGCCCTTGCTAGGAAAGACCAAAGAGAGTGGATCCTTGTACCCTGGAGAACAGATATGCTTTTAAAGAAGATTGGATACTGGAGAGGGAAGTGGAAATGGGGGTCAGATCATGCTGTAGGCATTGGTGGAAGTCCCGCAATGCTGGAGGAAGGCATTTGTGGAGACCCAGATGATCCATCTCTACTAGGAATAACCAATAAGGCAAGTGTGGCTTCCAGGTAGATCAATACTTTGTCAAAGCAAAGATTAAGTAATCCGAAGCAATGAGGAAAATCAAGGCAGTGGAACAATTCCAGCTCTAGGTGATGGGTCCTGGCACACTGCTCTCTAGCAGCCCGAGAAGGAAAGAGAAAACAGAGAAAAAAGAATGAAGTAATAATGGAGGAACCCAGTCACCAGAATAGAGCCCTAGAATCAGAGAAGAATATGGATAAGGCTTTCTGGCTCTTGTTTTATAAGTCTGGTGGACTTTATGTTACTTACATAGTGCCTACCTTTGAGGAGCACCTCGGGCAAAACTTGGTATGTAGAAAGGAATTAAACTGCACCAGATTTGAAGATTAAACCGATGATGGATGGATAGAGATTCAGGCATGTTGTAACGTGATATACCTGTCTGGTGGCTTAAAGCACAGTATGAAATTAATTTGGCATGACTTCATCTGTGCGCACCTGTGGTAACTCCTAGTCATTTCTGCATTCTTTTCTTGGTTGTATCAGACATATCGTACACACCGCCTCGCATCCTCACTTACATTCCTGTCCCTGGGGGCTTTGGCCATTTGTTTTTTCCAGCTGCTATGGCAACTGGCTTTACGTGGGCACATCCCAATAGTGCCCTGCCTCCCGTACCTGCTGTGATATTTCCTGCTCGTTTCCTGGGATTGCTTGTAGTGGTTGAGGTGGTATGAGACCAGAGCTGGCAGCAGGTGCCTGTCACCTGAAAGTGCGGGGGAGTTAATGTTCTGCAAAGTGTTCTTGGTCAGTGCGAGATGGAAGCTAACTGATAAATCCTTCTTCTTTCCTCCTGCTGAGATAAAGTACCTCTATTTGTCTCAGAGAATGACTGTATGAGATGAAATGAATGGTTGTGTTCGTTTTTAAGCAGTGGCCAATTCAGTAATATACCTTCCTGATAGCTCTCCTTCCTCCCCTACCGCTCTTCCTTTGCCTCATTTCTACTTCCTGAGGATTGCACTTTTATAAGGTAGTGGCAGGTAAGCTATTGCCTCAGGCTTTGCCAAAATCAGGTTTAGGATTGTGCTGGGGTCGGTAGCTGCAAAGACCAATATTAACCAAGAGGCAACATGTGACTCCAGAGCATATGGCTGATCCTAATTAAGATGTGGTATAAACATAATATACATATCAGGTTTTAAAGATGTGGTAGAACAAAAGTTGTATAATAGCTCATTAAAAATTTTAATATTTAGTACACGGAGAAATGATAGTTGGATGTATGGAGCTAAATTAAAAAATATCACTAAACCTCACTTCACCTGGTTCTTTTTAACATTTTAGGTTGTAGCTACAATGTTCCCATTGACTGGCACTGGTTTGGAGACTGAAGGATCTATTTCTTACCCCATTTAAAAATTCAGGGTAACATCTGGCAGTCTCTTATCTTCTTGGTTCTTTTGACATTTCTTTTATTTTTCATGATTTCTTAAAGACTATTAATCAATGATGCTATGAATAAGTTATATTTTTAAACCAGGGGAGACCTTTTCTTGGGGTCAAAAGCAGCAGCAGTGTGTGCACATTGACAACATGAATATATTAAAATGACCATTCGTATCTGTTAATGCCTAATTTTAATGCAGGAGGTTAGTTGTGTAACTTGAACTACAAGTGAAGTAAGGCCTCTATTTGATGCCTTACTAAATGTATTAGGACAAGAGCAATAAGTGTTGAAAGAGCTAATAGTTTTTATAAACGTTAATCTCCTGGTATATTTTATTATATGTATTTTCCATGCTATAATTGAATATCATGAGCCTAGTGCCTAAGGATCAACTTTTATGCTTTTTGTTTGTTTGTTTTTGTTCACTGCTATTGTCAATTACATGTTGTGATTTGGCGGGCTAAATTAAATTTGTTGCAGGATTTGGCGCTGCTCCTTTCTCTGGAATTTCCTTGTGGCTTTTTTGCCCAGGGTATTTCATCATCAAACCATCTTATTAAGCACTCCTGCACATGACATTGGCTATGCACTCTATCCATACAAGTCAAATAGCTGTGGATTTTATTCTGTTCTAAAAAAAGATAAGGTTCTGGCTTGCAGTCACATTCCTTCTCTTGGAATTTTGTTCTGGCTGGGTTGAAATATTGTTAAAGAATAGTTTGGTGAGAAGTTGCTTGTGGGGCAAAAGTTGAGTGAGTTCATACTTCAAAGGAATGTGACTTGAGAGAGAGGGAGTGACAGGGTGGATAAGAAGTCAGCTTTAGCTGAGTGAGAAAGGGAGGGAACAGATTTAAATTTTTTTTTTTTTTTTTTTTTTTACTTTTGATGGACACAATACCTTTATTTTATTTATTTATTTTTATGTGGTGCTGAGGATCAAATCCAGTGCCTCACACATGCTAGTCAAGTGCTCTACCACTGAGCCACAACCTCAGCCCAGGGAGGGAACAGATTTTAAAGAATCCAAGGGAGCAGTGCTTTTAAAACAACAAATCAAAATCACTTGCTGTAGCTCTAAATAGGAGTTTATATGTTAACATGATAGCAGGATATGCTATTTACACTTTGGCAATCAGTTTATTGTTAAAGAAAAATACTCTGCTGAATTTTGAGATCCTGGAGCAGGCGTGTTTTTTCCAAGCACAATTCAAAAGTTGACCTACCAATATTCTTGCATCAGATGCAATATTTGAATTGATCCCAACAGTCAAATTCAGAGGTGAGTTTCACAGACCATGAGTTTATTCATTTCCCTTCTTTTCCAGCCCTTCAATTTTGTTTCCTTTGAAATTTTGTTTCTTTTCTTCTCAAAGAAAAGAAATTAAAGGTAGGGAAATAATTCTATCAGACAATTCATTTTGATAAGAGAGAAACTAATTAGAAGTTAATTAAATATTAACTCATATCTGAATTAATATTAACTTTGTTCAGAAGCACAAATTAGCAGAGTGGTCGGAGAATCACAGTAAATCATCGATTTCAAACTAAGATCTCCACATTGTTCTGTAGCTTCTAGGGAGGATAGAGTTACGTGTAATATAGTAAATAGGAAGGTAACTCCTTGTCCTGTTAGCATCCCTCAAGAATCTATACCACAGACTTGCAATACTGACTTGGACTCCTTCACACTTGGTGGCAACTGTGAATTTAACACTCAATGGCAGTTGTGATAGCCTTCTCAGAGTGGTGTCAACCTCCCACTGGATCAAAGCCCACAATCACAGTCATGTCCAATCTGGTTTTACATTAAACATCTTTTAAAAACCATGGTTAAAGGCTTTCAGTACTCATAAAGTTAAGATGATTTTGTTAACATTTTATGATCCAATAAGGCAGGTTATCATAGACAATATATATATATATATAAGAAAATGAACTGTACTTTGGATTTTTCATTTGGCCAACTGGCATAATGTTTAATATTCACAGCAAACAGTATCATAGCAGCCACTTTAGAAAAATTATAAAAAAATTAGAGAGAATTAGATCACAGTAAGCTTGGAAGGCAGGGCTTAACCTGGCGCTGCATGAGCACTGGAAAATCTGTGGTTTAAGAGTGTGGCCAGTGAGAACTGAATGTATCATGGTTAGCCTAGTTACCTCCCCCCGAATCCCTGCAAGGCTTAGCAGAGCCCTGACACTTGGGAGCCCTCTATAAATACTTGTGGAATGAACACAGGGTGGAACGCTAGGAGCTGCCTTGGTGGCATTGTCAGCTCATCAGGCAAAGTGCAAGACGTAGTCCTCGGATGAGAGCCAGGCAAAGAAAGCTGGTGAGGCAACGGGAGGCAACACAGAGAAGGTGCCGGATTTTCTGGTGTATTCTACTGCTGACATTTGTTTGGCCTTCAGGATTTCATGAGTGCTTTTCTTTCGTTTGTAGATGTCTAAAAAATTTTTATTCTTTACTTTTTCTCTATGTGGTTTCAGAAGGGAAGCTTATCATTCTAAGACTTAGGAGCACCCAAAGTCTAGTCTTTTCCATTTCTGTGCTTTTTTTGTGCTTCTCACTCCTGATCTTATGGGCTCTGACCTCAACCCTGCATCTCACCTGCTCTCTGTGGTCTCCCTGGGAAATCGCATCCACTGCCATGCAACAACTACCATCTTACTTTCTCTCCTGGATCTTTACTAAAGTACATGGCAAACCCCACTGATTATCATCTGAGGTGCTATTTCAGAACATATATTCCCAGATCCTACCCAGATTTAATCTACCAAAATCTCTCTAGTTTACATGTGTATTTCTGAGAGGCACAGGAGGGAGGCTGCGCAGGGGAAGTTGGGCTGGACGAAGGTCCATCAGAACCAGGCAGGGAGAGGAAAGCCCTGAGCTGCAAAGGAACCTAAGGAGAATCTAGTAAGTACAGGGATACTGAAAACATTGAAAAAATGCGAAGGTCATTTATGACAAAAGTATTTAACACTGATCCTTACAAACATAGTGAACATTAAAGGAATCATTGCATTTGTTACAATGGTTTTCCTTTTTTAAACATAAGTAACATTTGGGCCATGGTGCTTAGTATAAGACATCAGTGTCAAACACAGTTATGGGCAAGTCAAGGAGCAGGAACTAGGTGAATGTCTTTTGTGCCAAGACATGTGATAAGGCTTTATGTGCATCGTCCCCTCTGACCCTTACAATAATTATTAACACAAGGAGCTCATAATACCTCCTAGGGAGAGTCCAAGAAAACCCTTTGCTTTTTTCTTTAGTACACTTCTATAAGTAATAAGCAAACACATGCTTATTTTAAGTTTCATATGTTGAAGAAGATAGGATATGAAGTTTCCTATGTTGAAGAAGATAGGATAAGGCAGGGAAATTTACCTTCAGTCTTTGATGCTTTTCATTATCTTTTCCCTTTGTATGTGAAATCACTGTTAACAGTTTGATATGTAGCCTTATGATCCTTTCTATTTATATATATTATGTGTTTATTTAGCTTTTAAAATATGAAGGTAATTACTTTTTATTAGCGTATATGAACCATACAAACAATGGGTCTCATTGTGGCTTATTTGTATGTGTGTTTAACATCTTCTGATCATTTCCATCCCCATTAGTCTCCTTTATCCTCCCCTTCCCCCTCTCTAATAATGTCCCTTCTACTTTCATGTCATTTTTAAAGAACATTTTTTTCTAGATTTTACATATAAGAGAAAATGTGTGATACTTGTTTGAGTCTGGCTTATTTTGTTTCACATGATTATCTCCAGTTCCATCCATTTTGCTACAAATGAGATGATCTCATTCTTCTTTAGGACTGAATGGACTCCATTGTGTATACATATCACATTTTCTGTATCCATTCATCAATTGACAGGCACCTGGGTTGACTCCATAACTTAGTTATTGTGAATTGTTTATTGTTATGATAAATATGGGCATGCAGGTGTTTCTATAATGTGCTGACTTCAATTCATGAAGGTAATTATTGAGGTGCTTTCTGTTTTTTTCTTTTTGTTTCTGGAGGAAAATATTTGAGAATAACAATTTAAGAGGAGGAAAGATTTATCTGGGCTCATGGTTTCAGTACAAGGTCGACTGCCTCCATTGGTTTTAGGCCTGTAGTGAGGCAGAAACTTGGCAGAGAGCCATAAAAGGAAGGAAGGGGGGAGAGAGGGAGAGAGAGAGAGAAAGTTACCAAGGACAAGACACAGTCCTTAAGGGCATGCCCCCAGTGATTTACTCCCTCTAACCATGGCCACCTGCCTATAGTTTTTGCCAATTCCAGTAATCCATTCAAATGATCAATCCATTAAGTGGATTAATCCACTGTTGAGGTTAGAGCCCCCATGATCCAGTCACTTCCTAAAGCCCCACCTCTGGACATTACTGCACTGGGGACCAAGTCGTCAGCACATGAGCTTTTGAAGGACATTCCATATTCAAACCGTAACAGGTATACAATTCACTGAAACATGAATATGAAATGATTTAATTTTTTAAAAAATGACTTTCTCCCAAATGTAATATTTTAAACTTTTCTTTTTTTGTTGAGTGGTGTGTAGTCTCTATAGTAAAACCTCCGTCCTTTTTCTCTAGCTTTCCTGTCACTTTCTGTTATTCAAGTGGATTCATTTTGGTATTTAACATTATATTTATTTTAAAATGTCAGTCTTTTTTTTTTTTTTTTTTTTTTTTTTTTTTTTTTTTGGGCACTGGGGATTGAACCCAGGGGCACTTAAGCATGGAGCTATATCCCTGGCCTTTTCTTGTATTTTATTTAGAGACGGGGTCTCAGTGAGTTGCATAGGGTCTCAACAAATTGCTGAGGCTGGCTTTGAACTCGTGATCCTCCTGTCTCAGCCTCCTGAGCTGCTGGGATTACAGGCGTGTGCCACTGTGTCCAGTTTAAAACTTCAATCTTAAATGCAATTTTGAGTCTTCTCGTGACACCTATGTGTGACTTTAGCTGCTTGGATCTTTGTAGGAGTATGTGTGTCGGGGTGGTGGGGGGAGTGGGCTTGCTTGCAGCTTTTTCTTGGTTGGTTGTATCTGCTATTCTAGCTTTTGTGAGGTCAGTGGGGATGGTAAAAGGATCAGTAGGCTGCCTTCAAGAAAATTTGTTTTCATTTAATGTTGGTGGGCATTGGTAGCCCTTGGTCATACTTTGATACCTTGTTCCCCTGAGGATGGTGGCCATTCTCATTCTTTAATAGAAAATATCTTCCCCTCTGCATACTCAGCTATGGTAGTTTTAGACTATGGTGGTTTTAAGAATTCTTCCACTCTCAACTGCTTGTTAAAACTCCCTACTTCTAGGACTGGCAAACACATGTGAGATCCCATCTTCCATGACTGTGACAAACCAAGAACTTGAGGGGATAGAGACTTTGGTTCCCCAGGCACCTCCCCTATTCCCATTTGCCTGCTCTCTCTGGTTCTCCTCTACATGTGTATCATGGAGTAGGTCATTAGGTCTATTGGCCCAGCAGACATCATATAGGGAATAAAATGCCAATCTTTTTGCAGTCACCCTAATCTTTACAAGAAATTCTTTGGGTGCCTCAGTAGAAATTGTCTTCATTGTCTTGGGAAAAGAGGCAATCCTCTTCCCCTCCTCAATGGGGTCTAGGAGGAACAGACTTTTCCCATAATTTGCTATTCTAAAGAAGGTGACCAGTTCCTTTCTCAGTTCTCTTTAGAGGAGGGTCATGTGGGGGTGATGGTGGTGGTGGTGTCAGGACTGGTTCTGCATTTTTCTGCCATTTCTTGACTTAAAGTCTGGGAAAGAAGGTGGCTTCAATCTTGGCTGCTTTGTGTACAGAAAATATGGAGCGTGTAGTGACTTCTCTCTTGAGCCTGGACCCTTAGTTGAAATTCTGCAGCATGAGAAAAAAATCCAAGCTGACATCTTGTTCCAATCCTTAGACACCAGACTTGTTCCCTGTGCTTGTTCTCTGTCCTCTGCCCCAGATCTGTTCCCCACAGTTTCTGCCCTTCAGTGTCCCCCAGAAAGCTGACTTCTGTGGATTGTATATTTTGGCTCCCTTGTCCTTTTTTATCTGGTTGGTTTTGACGAATGGTAGAGGTAGGAGATTGCCAAGTGGTAGAGAAAGGAGTCATGGTGTTTATAACTCTGGCCTTCTGGCCTGGCTTAGTTCTGTGGCTCCAGCTGCTCAGCCTGCTGGTTCCTCCTCCTCACCTCCAGCTGTAGCTATTCTTCCTCTTATTCCTTCAGTTCAAGGCTGGTAAAGCTTCCTATCACTGCCAGTTCCCGAGTGCATTGCCATCCCTTTTGGATTCCTTCAACTCCTTGAACCCTGTTCACAACTCTGAAAACAGAGTCTCTTCATTAAAAGAGTTTCAGTTAAATCCTTTGAGTTGGCCCTTTACCCTCCTCCTACGGCTGGGACAAATATGTCCCTGTATTCCATTAGCAAAATATCCTGAGGTCTTCCATGTCATCACATGTATATTTACTTATATGAAAATGGCTACATAAATATAATCATGGGAAAGTATCGGACATATCCAAATTGAGGGGCATTCTGCAAAATAACTGGATTGTACTACTCTTCAAAAATATCAAGGCCATAAAAGACAAAGGAAAACTCAGGAACTACTACAGATTAAAGGTGACTCAAGAGACATGACAATTAAATGCAATGTCTGTCCTGGATCAAGAATAAAAAAAAGTTTATGAATTTTGCTGTTAATGATTAATGTATATGAGTCTCTCTCTCTCTCTCTCTCTCTCTCCCTCTGTGTGTGTGTGTGTGTGTGTGTGTGTGTGTGTACACAGAGAGGGAGAAAGAGAGAAGGATAATTGTGATGAATGCTAACTTTAGGAATCTGTATAAAGGATATGTGAGAATTCTTTGCACTATTATTGCAACTTTTTTGTAAGTTTGAAATTATTTCAAAAAAAGAAGTCAATAAATAATTGCACAGTGTTTATAATCCAGATGCACATCGCCACTGCCTTGCTGTTGGCTATTTATTTAGGTTTAAGACAATCATTCATTGTCTTGCACTTTGCTCTATTACAAACAGTCCTGCAGCAAATACCATTGTATGTGTGCATATCTTGCTGTTCCTGAGCCAGTGCTGTTGTTGACTAAAGAAACAGAACTGTTGAATCACGACTCACACACATTTTACATTTTGGTCGATTTTGTTAAGTTGCTTAGCGAACGACTACAATCTGTTTCATACTATTGCAAAAGTATGAGAAAGCTTTTATAAAAATGTTAGATCATTACCTGCAAAAATGTAGCCTTTCCAACTGATTGAATTTAGGTCCTTAGAGTTTAGGAATTTAGCCAACTCTAAGTTATTTGCATGTGTTCACCCTTTACCCCCTTTATCTCTGACAGTTCCAGTGGCCTGCCTACTCAACATCCCTCCTTTGCTCTGAGTTTGTGATTCCATCTCCTTCTCAGGCCTGCCTTTATGAACTCCAATCAGAAATACTAACTACTTTTCCTCCAGAGGGTAAAAAAGTTAAAATAATATTTTTAGAAATTGACTATATGTGATGTTTGTATCAAGCATGACATTGCTTCCTTCCCTGAATGTATATAAGCAAGAATTGACAGAACTTTCTGGAAAATTACCAAGGGATTGAATATCAAGTTAGAACTGAAGATGTTATAAGATTGCTTTACAGCTTACAGAACACATTTACATGTTTGGCCTTTGGATACAATCACAAAATGTTAAAGCTGGGGAAGAGTGAACCATTTGGTCCACCCTCTTTTTTTTTTTTTCTGCTGTACAAGTGGAGACTGTGATTCACAGAGTATTGATGGAAATCACACAGCCAATAACCTGAGGAATAATGCAGAAGCACCTGTTTTCTGAGTTGCAAAGTGCTAATTCCTGCTTCGAATCTATACTGTCTTCAAGGCCTATAGGCTATGTCCAAGAGCAGGACCTGCTCATTTAAACCATGTGTTTGGAGGTGGAAGCTCAGAACAGGAAGGTATGCAGTGATATATTCATGTTATGTATGCATGTAAATAATTCCAATAACAAATCCTTAACTAGGAAATGTAATTGGTATATTTGGTATTTCTCTTATGGTTATCGGGAACTACATGAAAAGACATATAAAACTATGAAGTCCCCCAAAGTCTGCCCACATGATAATTTTAGCATGTTTCAAATACACAACAACAGTACTGTATTTGGAAACAATAAGATATGTTCCTAGATAATTTGTGGAGCTGAACCTTGGATAATTAAATTCCTAATTTTCTTCATAGTGGTAAAAATCAAATTAAGATTACACCACTTGGCTTCTATTATTGTAATAATTCTTTCAGTGTTTATGGCATAATAAGGGAAGATAACTTATAAAACAAGTGTTGGTGCCAACCACATTCACCCCTGCCAAATCATTCATATTTTGCTTTGGAAATGTATTTTTTGAATTCAGTTGGATGTGGGCGTATGTAACATTCTGGAAGCTCAGAAAGTTTCCCAAGGGATCCTTAGGTTTGAATGAAACTGGACCATATCTGCATCTTCTTCATAACTCTGGTGGGATCCCTTACA